>NC_045544.1:87773849-88522599 GCF_009769535.1 Thamnophis elegans | reverse complement strand
CATTCTCCTGACCAAGAGGAATTACTTTAGCCCCAAACAAATCCTTAATTAGTTTTAACTGTGTCAGTTGTCTTGGCTCAGTTAGAGTGCTTGCACAACATATTAACTGTCCCCATGATCCAATTAAGTGTGTTATGGCTGTGGTGAGGCATGTCTTCTGAATTTAATTAGCCTCTTTGTGCTCTTGAAAAATGCCAGTTCTGCTTATGGGTATATTAGTTCAGTTTATCACTGCAAAGCTCATCTATACATTTATTAACACGTAATGATTTTTGATGGCATCCTAACAATCAGCAGCAAAGAAATTAATTATATCTACTTTCCCTACATAAATATAAACAAGGCTTTATAGTCATTTTTGTGACTTAGCATTCTAAAGTAAAAGCCATACATTGATGTTTCACAGTGTGTGCTTGATAATACTGACTTTCATATTAATTATTCATGCTATTCTAACTGAATATTTATTTTTATTTGATAAGTTTACATAGCTGCCCATTTCAGATACGGGCCTTTGAGTGGCATACAAAACTTAAACACACAAAAACAATACAACAAAATAACCAAAAGCATAATACAAATCATTAAAAATAATTTTAAAAACCATTAAAAATCTGCCAAAGAACACATTCAATTTCCTTAGCAATACTGGATCCCATGGCCAGATGGCAAAGCCATGTTTTTAAGCCAATTCAGAAGGCCAGCAAAATTGCAATTAATCTGATCTCAAGTGGAAATGATGTACCAAATAGAATATTGTTTTCACAAGTTGTTCAGTTTAGGACTGTGTAGTCCTTTAGAGTTGGAATTTGTTTAGTATAATAATAATGTAATGTTGAAACTCTGTAAATTAAACATTTGAATCCTTAATGTTCTTAAAGATCTTTAGGACCTAACTAAGCACGGTGCCATACGTTCTACATAAAATGGCAGAGCTGATGTGGTGAGGTAATTAAAAATGCAATGTATAGGGAGTAATGCTTAGTTTCCCCATAACATGTTAATAACATTGCTCTTCCCTTAAAGAATGTTTGGGATGAAAGAATAATTGCCTCTTACAGTAGTATTTATCTTTCTGGAATGACAGTTTAAAAAGGGATTATTTTAGATTTATGGTTCAAAAAGACTGATTTCTCATTAGATATTTGCTATTAAATACAAGTCAGACATACTTTGATAATCAAGAAGATAGTTTGCTTGATTGCGCATTAGGCACTCCACGTAGCACATGCCAACATTGTTACTTAAAGAGTTGCTATTATAATGACGTTCTTATTATATTATTATTTAATTATTTTTCTTTTTATTCTTTTTATTTCTTTTATATGGTGTTTTTATATTCTTGTAAGCTGCCTTGAGTCACCACGTGTGAGTAAACAGCAATATAAATTTTTAAAGTAAATAAGTATTAAGAATAGATAGACCTAAGGGACTCAGAATCTGTGTTTATTGTTGGAAGCTATTTTCATATTCCCTTCTTGGGAATCCTTGCATTTAGTTTTAAATAATGTGCCTAGATTAATTTTTGTCGAGAGGGAAGTGGGTGCCATACTGTTGCGTAAACCAGGCTCAATTTTTTTGGTTTGGTTGTATGTAGAACAAAGATTCATTTGTCTAGTTGTGTACCCAAATGCCAGATTAAACTTTCAGTTGTGAAGTGGTTGTTTTCTTTGGTTGAGGAATGAGTTGTATTTTGAATAATTCATTTCAGTGTTTATAAAGCCTCCTTGAAGAACAGTTGGTGCTAAGGCAATTGGAGAGACTCATGGGTGAGCCCATTATATGAAAATTCACTCCATTGATCTGTGATATGTTGCATGACCCTACAGAAGTAAAGCATAGATGTATCCTCTCTCTCTTCCTCTGATATTATTCTATATGCTTTATCAATTTTACTTTTATAAAAAATACTCTATATATTACACCACATTTTAAAATGCCTAATTCTTTTCCACATAACAATATTTATGGTGCAACTTGATAAAAGCGGGAGTGGGAAATGATGTACAGAGTGAAGCCAGATGTTACCAAAGGCAGAGAAATGGAGAGAAGCCTTCAGAGAATTGCCACGAGGTAAGAGTGTGTATTTGTGCTCTTGAAAACAGATCTAAAGGCATGCCTGAGTAATCTGTTTCTAATCAAATTGAACTCTTAAGAAGTGACTCATGGGAGTCAAATGATTTATACTTCGTACTGTCTCATACTATATCAAATGCAACAAAAGATTTCAGAAGTCTCATGAAAGCTTATAATCTGGACAAGAGTATAACATGTTAAGTGTTTACCCAGGAAGAGTTCTGAGCCTGAGCTCATCATTTTGTTAATTCCATCCTTAAAAAAAATATATACATACAAATCAATCATTTTTCTCATTCTTTATATTTCTTTAAAGTGTCAGCAGTCACCTCAACTTGCTCTTTCTGCAATCAGATTACTATGTTGCATTGGCCTTCACGCGACTGCATAGAGTTGATCAAGGCAGTGATCTTATTTTAATACTCTTACAGAGACTACTTGAAAAAGCTTATGTTTTGCTTAAGTGGATATGCTATTGGTTGAGCTTGTCGATCATAAAGGTTGGCAGTTCGGCAGTTTGAATCCCTAGTGCCGCATAACGGAGTGAGTGCCCATTACTTGTCCCAGCTTCTGCCAACCTAGCAGTTTGAAAGCATGTAAAAATGCAAGTTACCTTTGGTGGGAAGGTAACAGCGTTCCGTGCACCTTCGGCATTTAGTCATGCAGGCCACATGACCACAGAGACGTCTTCAGACAGTGCTGGCTCTTTGGCTTTGAAATGGAGATGAACACCACCCCCTAGAGTAGTGTCAGGCCTGCAGTTATATCCCTTTTAGGATCTTTGGCCTGCCACACTCTCTCTTATTTCATTATGCTGTTTCATTAGTGTAGTAGTTGGGAGCGGGGAATAGAAAGGAGTAGAATTGTGGAATGTGTTGTTGTCATTCTTTTCTAGAAGCCCAAGCTCATCTTTTGTCACCTTTGGACCTGACCGGAACCAGCTGGGTGGAGCTGCCAGCATCGAAGAAGAAAATTGGACCATGTGATGGATTTGTGGGTGTGGTGGCAAGATCATGAACTTTCAACTGGGTGGGAATGCGATATAACTTCCAGAATTGGGATTCCACAGATGTGCTAAGATGTTTGATTTATTAAATTGGAACTTTAAGGATCGTTTTGCCTTGGACTCTGATTTAATTCTACATGATACTTGGAACGCTGACAAGTAGGGAATGACTAACACATATGTGTGAGGGGAACATTTACCTTTACCTATTGGTTGATGTTCATCCTATGACGTAGCAGTTTATTTTAAACAGTAAATATAAAAAATAATTCACACAAACAGATGGCATTTCAGTCTTCTATGTTATAAACTACAGTTAAGAGAACTGCAACGTTGAATTGGGGATTATGACTATATATTACATAGCTGTACTTATTTTAATTTCTGAGTTCCTTTGGAAAACCTGCAGAATTTGGGATAGGGGAACTTTTGAATAATCACCTAACTTTCTAAATCTTTTTAAATAGCCTGTTTCTGTTATCCCAAATTTTCCTCATTGTGAATCTGGGCTTTGTGTCTGAAATGACACACTATGTGATAAATGCCCTGCCATGTGTGCTAGTGATACTTGTCATCTATAATGACAAGTAGTGGCCTGACTACGTCTTTTAGTTCCTAGTAGTTTTCAGTATAGACTGGAAGCATCAGAATAATGTTTTTGAAAAGGTAAAGTAGCCTAGTATTTCTGCTAGAACAAGCTAGAAGAGAAGGTAGGAATGGAAAAGTAAAGCAAGTATGCTTTTTAAAAATATATATATATCTCTAAAAAAAGCATTTTTAAAGGCAAAGGAAAGAAAATCTCAACAAGTAAGCATTATTCTTGAAAGGAAATTTTCTGTTACAATTGAAGCATCCAGGTCCCTTTGCACCATAGACCTCAAATAATTATGGGACTAGAGCTTTCGTCACATGACAATCTATGTGGGTTCCATGAGCAGTTTCAGTGTCCTTGGGCAAATACATATGTGGAGAAATGCAAAGTGGGCAGTTGCTGATGTTGGTTTGCAGAAATCAGAATTATCTTTTTACATTTGCCAGGAGTGTTCTGAATCATATACAAAAGCAGCAGAAATATGTGAAGTGGCATTATGCCATTAATTAATTCAAAAAGTCTTGTAGATTTTGTGTATGTGATATTCCCCTTCATCTGAAAACGTGGGTGTGTGTGTGAGAGAGAGAGGGGGTGGTGCTGGCTTATGCGCTCAAAAGATATTGAGCAAGCGTTCAAGATAACTGGTTTGATTTTTTTCAGCAATTGCTTTACAATCAAGGAAAGTTTTGGAATCTGTATTGATTAGCTCTTACTTTGATTACTGTAAATAAAGTTCTCATCTGGTTCTCATTTTCAGATCGGAGTGCTTGTTATGAGCCTTAAAGAAGAACTGAATATATTCTTTAACCTATTTTTAAAAAATATTTTTCTCTTTAACATCTTAATTTTTTCAGTTTAATTTATTTGGGAAAATGTTGCTGAATTGGCACTAAATACCAATTGCATATTTACATGACCCAAAGAGTCTCCAATTGAGATTAAAGAAGGGAAATAGATATTTATTCCATAACTACCTTGTTTTAAATCTATGCAAGCATTTTTGTCCCATGGTTATCTCTCTCTGCTTCTCAGATGGAGCTTTTGTTCTCTGGATATATTTATTTCTTTTTTTACTCACATTTGTATACCACTCATCACATATAGTGACTCTGGGTTGTATTCATAATAATAATGGAAATATGTAACAAGCCATTAAAATATCAATTTAAATAAAAAATAAAAAACAAAATGGCAGGAAAACATACAGGGAGTTTATTCCATTAACTATCATATGGTCATTGATCAGGTTCCGCTGTATCATGGGATTTCCAAGCTATTTGACAAAGCTATGCTTTAAAGGGCCTTCTGGAAAGCCGAGAGGGTTAGGATCAGCCGGACATCAGGAGGAAAGTTGTTCACAATAGTCAGTTTTACACATTGTGTGAAGCCAGATCTGGTCATGTGATGCCTCACTTAACATCTGCATTACTTAATGACTGAAATTCTGATCCCAGTTGTGATTGTAAATTGAGAAATAGCTGTAAAGCTACTAAAAGCCTGAAAGAACAATTTGGGGAAACATTTTATCTTATGAAAATATATAATTACTTTGTTTCATTGGCCCATTGTTAATACCATTGATATTCTGGGTAGTATGATACCGGGTTGAATTCAAAAAGACCATTAATCATATTTATCTGAATTGAGATGTAGCTCTAGCTGCAGTGTTTTATTAGTTTTTTTATTAAAAGCTGTATACTGAAGATCTAGTTCCCATTTTGTTACCCATTCTTGCTTAATTATAATAATGTAGAGATAGATGTTGCAGAAATACTTCCAAGAGAAATAATGATTAAAATGTCACATGAGCACCAAGCTATTGACTTATTTAGATTTTAAAAGAGAGCAGAGTGTGGAGTCTGACAAAATTTCAGAAAATGTTTTTTTTTTAATGAATATTTGTATTCATGCTTGAACTTTATACTCAGTAGTGGGTAGAATAAATCATGGCCTCAGGTCACTGAAGTTAACTAAGCATTTTCTTGTACCAACAAGAAAGACTTAAGTTGAAAAGCTTTGTCATGTGTTTGTCATGTGTCAGTCGAGAGGCTTTGTCGTGTGTTCTTTGTAAAGACACTTTTGAGAAACATGTTAAAACTCTCATGGATTGAAACAACAATATGAACTACATTCAAGTGTATAATTATAGTATTTTAAAAATTCCATTATTGATAAGAACCTTGGGTGTCACCTATATATTCTTAAATAAGTCCAGTTTATTTTTAAAAAAATAACGACAACATCATAATACAACTGCTCTTCTAAAGAAAGTAATATATAGATGAACTGCATGCCTAACATAGTATTTATCAAAGATTTCATCATCTTTCATCAAAGCCTATCCTGCCATCAAGGCTATCAAGGATGCAAAACAAGGATGTAGATTGAACTAGATCATAGAACTAGAATGTAGAAATATCTGATCCTTTATTACAGTAGAATACAGAAGACTGAAGTGATGCACCAGCCAGCTCTGAAAGCCCAATATCAAGAGCCCACCATCACAGTGAAGGGACAAAAGCTGCAAGCAGTGGACTAATTTACATACCTTGGTAGCACCCTCTCCCACGCAGTGACAATTGATATTGAGGTCAAATGCAGAATCGCCAAGGCAAGCTCTGCATGTGGCAGACTACTAATCAACGTATGGGATTGTTGTGAAATAAGCCTTACTACAAAGTTCAAAGTCTATCAAGGAGTAGTGCTAATCACTCTGATGTATGCCAGTGAGACTTGGACTGTATACAAGAGGCACGTTAGGCAATTGAACCATTTCCACATGAGTTGCCTTTGCACATTTCTGAGAATCTGATGGCAGGACAAGATGCCAGAAGTCCTCTCCAGAGCAGCCTGCCATTAGTTCACACCCTGCTCATGCTTGGCAGGCCATGTTGCAAGGATGCCAGACCATTGCATCCATAAACAGCTCCTCAAGGAAAGTGATCGCATGGAGAATAAAAGAAGTGATACAAAGACATGTTGAAAGCCTCCTTTAAGTCCCTGGATATCAAACCCCTGGTACAAGATGATCATCATGGCGCACCTTGATCTACCAAGGCTGCCAGACATCCGAGGACAGAAGAACAATCACAGCACAAGAAAAGAGATACTCTGCAAAGCCAGAGCTGCAAATGCTGCAACCATGGTACCCACGCATGGCTGCCCAAAATGTGGCAGAACATTCAGTGCCCATATAGGCCTTACCAGCTACCTGTGGACACACCGTGGACAGCCCACAACCCATTAGATGTCAAGGTCCACTTTGAACATGATGGACAACCACCATCACAGCAGAATAGAGAACTGGCCAAAAAGGATTTGTTTTGCACCATGGGGCATCACAGTATAAAAAGAGAACAAAATACCTTTCTGACAAGTTTTCTGTTACTATGTTGGTAAACTGTGAGTTCATCGAGAAGGTAGAGATGGATAAAATATAATAGGACCTAATCAAACTTCCCAGGTGGAGAAGTTATGACTTAGTGCATCCATCTATCACATGAATATAGATGTACTTATAAACAAAAAGATGTTTCAAATAAAAAGGAAATTATATTGAGCTTTCTATGTCTGTGAAATTTAACACTTATGACATGAGTTAAATCTGTCTTTTTGTATGACAAAAATCAGCTGGATCTTTTGATTCTTCTTTTCTGTGCAAATTTGGGTACTGGAAACTGTAATTTATCTAATACATTATTTTTGTTTCAGTGATTATACAATTGGATGGGCATAGAAATTTCAATATTTTACATCAGATATATCCCAAGGAAGCTTTACTCTGTGATAAATTTTAATGAATATTTTTTCCACTTCCTTTTCTAGCCTCTAGTTACTGCAGCTTCTCAATTCCATCCATTATGGGAATTAATCCAATTCTGGAGAAGCTTCTGCTATATGGTTCTTCATGACGTTGCCTTAGTTCTCCTTTTACTCCTATCTTTCAGCTGGTTAAGAAATAAATTTAATGCAGGTTTCATATTATTCAACAAGAGGCAAGGACTTCATTATTGAACCCAACTATTTATCATTGGCATTTAAAGACTTTATGCACTTTTTTTCTATAGTAAATTAATCCAAAAGTGGGTCACGATAAATATTATTATTTATTGCCATATCCTAAAGTTTGAAGTTCATCGTATCATCTTGTTCTTTCATAAATCCCATCTCTGGTTATCTATTTCTATTCAGCAGATTGGGTGTTTCTGTTATCTGGTGTCCTGCATAGCTTCCAAAGAAGTTCTTTAGTCTGTGAAATATTTCATGCTACTTTAAAATCTGTAGCATTTTCTGTAGATTTAGTGAGATAAGATGGGAGTAATTGTTTTTTTTTTGAACCACATACAAGGGTTTTGCTTTTCATGTAATTAATGGTTTATCAAAATATTTCTTCATCCTTGCCAAACCTTATGACTTCTGTAGAAGACTTTTTTCTTTCTCCAAGATAAAAAAAAATCTTGTTTCTGGAAAGGATCTTCTTGTTTTCCTTCTTTCTTATCTTATCTGAAAAGCTTATTTGGATGAGCAGATTCAACTTATTTCAGAAATATTTTTTAGGATTGGCTCATAGATATTGTTTTAAACAACTATATAAATGTTCTAAATGCATATAAATGTTTAAATATTTATATCCTGAGCATATTGAATACAGCTAGGTATGAACTGTATAATAAAATATAAAATATCCTATGCCAATTGCCATAATACTACACCTGCAGAGGTGGTTTTCTGCCGGTTCAGACCGGTTTGCCCGAGCCAGTAGTAGAAATTGCAGGTGGCCCCGCCCACCTGCCTCAGCTCTATGGCATCCCATTTAGGCCCTTTTTTAAGCAAAAATGCATGTGCGGATGGCTGAGCTCACAATTGCGAACCGGTAGGGAAGGTACGTGAATACCACTCCTATACACCTGTTCTACATGTAAATGCAATTTAATATATAAACATATCAGCTTCTGAAGTGTTAGAAGCCAGTAAAGTTTAGCAAAGAAAGAATAAAATAATTAGCAGAATTATTGACTTCTGACCACTTTTCACACTTATGAACATTGCATCAATCCTATGGTCACGTGATTTACATTCGGACGCTTGACAACCAGTTCAAATTTATGATGGTTGCACTGTTTCGTGGTCATGTGATTCCCCTTTCGCCACCTTCTCACAAGCAAAGTCAATGGGGAAGCCATGTTCCTAATTTAACAACTGCAGTGATTCACTTAACAAATACGGCAAGATAAGTTGCAAAATGGGGCAAAACTAACTTAACAAACTTTCTCACTTAGCAACATAAAATTTGATCTCAATTGTGGTCATAGGTCGAGGATACCTGTACTTAATTCCAGAAAAGCTTGCATATCATGACACTTACAGATACATTTTTATTTGACACTCAAGTGCAAGTTTAATTATTTCTATAATCATAAATGCCTTAAAGCAGGCGTGTCAAACTCAAGACCTGGGGACCGGATCCAGCCCGTGGGGTGCTTAGATGGAAACAGCAGAGGCACGTGGTGCCTCTGCCAGGAAAAATGGAGATAGGGACGGCTGCCGGTGGCCCTACCAAGCTTCATTTTCACTGTCAGAGGGTTGCAGGAGGCCGTCCTAGCTGGAAAATGGAGATTGGGAGTCTGTTTTTACTGGCAGAGCACTCAGGTCACCACAGTTGCCCCTGACACGAGTGATGTCAAGCTGACCATGTCCACCCTGGGCCCCGAGGTCAAATACAACCGTGATGTGGCCCTCAATGAAATCAAATTTTACACTCCTGCCTTAAAGCTTTTTCACTGTTATATATGCAAGACGAAGAATACCAGCAATGGGCACACTGTTGGAACACTTGAAAGACCATGACAGGGAAAGATTATCATGGAATAAAAAACAATCTATGTAGTTAAGATTTGATAAAATTCAGCTTGATGGCACATAATCAGTAATGTCCAGTTAATCAGAAGCTCCTGACCTTTCCCTTTGTTCCTAGCCTGTTACAGGCTTCCCATTTGTGAAACCTCAGAAAGCAGGAAATGTGAAGAACAGTTGAATTTATATATATATATATATATATATATATATATATATATATATATATATATATATATATATGTGTGTGTGTGTGTGTGTGTGTGTGTGTGTGTGTGTGTGTGTGTGTGTGTATGTATATGTATATGTATGTTTGTGTGTGTGTGTATATGTATATATAGTATATATATATGTGTTTGTATATGTGTGTGTGTGTGTATGTATATACGTATATGTATGTATGTGTGTGTGTGTGTGTGTGTGTGTGTGTGTGTGTGTGTATGTATGTATGTATGTATATATATATATATATATATATATATATATATATATATATATATATATATATATATATATATATAATTTAACTGTTTGGAATTTCCAAAATGAATATATTTTTCAATTTTGCTATAAACATTAAAATATAAGAAAAGTGAATAATGCAGAACTGCAGGTTTTAAAGTATTTGCATATATTCTGAAAAATTTGTTTACAAATTCATTTTGTAGATTAGTTAGATGTAATTTCTTGATTCTTCCCTTTAACTTGATCAGAAACACTTGGCTAGTGAAACAACTTCTATTTTGATATTTTTGCAGAATCTAAACACAAACATTAATTATATTTATTAAGTACATACTTAATCCCAATTAAGTTTAAAGCATTCAATGTTTTTCAGATAGATAGATATACAGATAGATATCTGATACATACCATGATTACATACCATGGAATTCATAGTTGGAGACATCCAGAGAGTTATTTTTGTGATCAATGTCATCTGTATTAAGGGAGAAAATGTAATGGGGAGATATGTGTTAGCTGTGTTTCCATTATACTTGTACAGTCAGCAATTGGAAAATAAATCAGTTGAAAGTTTTAAAATAAAGATGCTTATATTACAAATATTTTTGTGCTTCTAAGTTTAAATTTAAATTCTGAGTTGATATTTTTCTATTATTTTCATAAATTCAGAGCAGTTCAAATCTCACTAGGGTCAAGATTGACTCAGCCTTCCATCCTTTTGAAGTAGGTAAAATGGGGAGCCAGATTGTTGGAGTCAATATGCTGATTCTGTAAACTGCTTAGAGAGGGATGTAAGGCACAGTGAAGCAGTTTATAAGTCTAAGTGCTATTGCTATTTTATAATTCAGTCTCCAAATAATTTCTTTTTTCCACAATTTTGTAGCTGGTGGCTACAAAAGATGGAAACTAATGTTCAATAAGAAGAAAATTGAATTAGGCTTATCATGTATTTGGGGGCATTATCAAAGAATTATCCAGAGACCACTAATGCCAATCTGTAGATGAAGTTAAACCTAACCTGACCTTGAAGAGGCTGATATATATTATAAAACAGCAAATTTATCAAGAAAAGCTTAAGCATTTGACTGTGATGTTCATTCAGTGAAGTGAATCCCTGTTGTTCCCTTTTCCACAATGCTATTGTTTTTACTTTATTCAGTGTAATTATATATCCAAAAAATACTGTATATACCATCTTCAATAATCAAAAAGGTCCCCAAGTAGTTTAGAATCATAAAATACTTAGAAATAAAATACAGTATGTTTATCACAATCTCCAGTACTTTATCCAGATTGAAAACAATTTCTTTTTTTTTTGTTCAGAAGAATGCTTTGTGAAGTTAATATCATAATCCCAACCTAGAAAGATCAAGCAAGTTTTGGAATTTATTAGCAAATTATAGTCCCACTAAGACTTGTATATGGTCCAAATTACATTTGGAAACTGGTTCTTTACAGCTATAATTTGGCAGACTCTTCTCCAGCAAGCTAACATAGTATAAAAATGGATTCTTTCGATAGACGGTGTGGTCTCTCAGGTTGGGATTAAAATATTCAACAAAACATTATTGCTACATTAACCTTATCTGGTTTATGAACAGAGAATTTAGATCCTAGCACTGCCAGTCTCTCATCTGCCTGTGCAAACATTCCTCTCATAATGAATACAGTCTAATTTTTGTTAAAGGTATCATTTCACTCTACCAAAAAATCTGAAGCTTAAATTTTTAGATAGAATATATTTTCTTCCCCATTTTTTAAAATACCTTTGTTGTTAGTACCTTGTACTAACCTTATGTAGTAGAATGCAAAATTTCAGTGTCATCTGCGCACTGGCTGTGAATGGGTCCATCAATTTTTTTTTTTTGCAGTGTTATGGTTTTCATAATGGAGAAACAGAGATGAGCCGTGCCCCCTAGAATCGGGAACGATTAGCACATATGTGCGAGGGGAACTTTTACCTTTACCTATGGTTTTCATTGAGACTGGAACTGAAAAGTATCCCTGATACCCTAGATCTGTTAGCCCTGTTTAAATTATGCCAAAAGTATTTGTAGATGAACAGCAATTTTCTAGGCAAATATATTAATAGTATCTTAGATTAAATCAGACCAATATTCCAGATTATTGAATTTCAGTTCTATAATTCCTGGCCAGCATGACCAAAAATGTGAAATTCCAATATTCCTGTAAGGTATGATTGAAGAAGAGTTAAGACTTTTGTGTCCCTCGTTCTAATCCCCTAGGCATATAATTTGCCTCTTTTTGTCAAGTATAATTCTGCTTTCATGTTCTGCTCTTAATGAGAAATTAAGTGAACTTGCCTTCAGACATTTTTGACTGGCTGTCTATTTTTTGTATTTAAGAGGGAGTGATTCTCAAATGGAGGCCTAAGATTGTAGGTCTACAAAAAGTGGACTGATAAGAGAGAACATCCTAGTTGCATGTAAATAGTTCTTCAATCCTTTTTTAAAAAAAGTTACCTTTATTTGGACATAATTTAAATGACCAAAATGGTTCAGTAGGAGTTTGTGCAAATGCAGCTGCAATGCAGATACTTCATTCTCTGAATATATCTACTAATTTCAAACTTCTTTATGATATTGGGGTTAGGGGAAGCATTGTCACTGATTCTCTCTGGATTCCTAGGGATTTATGAGTTAGTGATCAACCTTGGTTCTCCAATTAAGAATGAGATGAGAATGGGGAAATACACTGTCAGGTATGCTATAAATGTTGACTGTTTACCATAGTTAGTCTTATTATATTATTATTTATTTATCAAACTTCTATGCTGCCCATCCCACCAAAGGCAACTCTAGTGGTTTACAGAAATTGAATGAATTGCTATTTCAATATAAGGTTAAGAAAGATTAGTCAGAGAGTCTCCAGGAAGGTGGAGTAAATATGTGAGGAGCAATGGACGCGGATAAAATATATATGTGGACATGGGTAAAGGCAGGGTGGAAGGTAAAAAATTTACACGTGGATGTGGGTAAGGACAGAATGGGAGGTGTTGGAAATGAAAAATGAAAGAAGTACTTGAGTTTAATGGTTTTATAGAAAGGTTTGGATATTTGGATAAAAAAGAGATAAATTAAAGGTCCGAATAGATAAATAAAGCAATGAGACCTTTAGTTGGAGAACCCCAATTGATTAACTTACCTGGCTCTAATAGAGTTTGAAACCCTGCAAGTAATAAAATAACCGAAATTTGGAATGAGGCACATTGTTTAAGATTTACAGAGGATGGGAAGCTGTGTTAATGTAGCGGGTTTATTGATCTTTCTTGTTTTTCTTTTTTTTGTGTGTCTTTTTCTTTCTATTTTTTTCTTTTAATTTTAAAGTTAGTTGGTCTTATTACACTCCAGTGCTTGTTAAAGAACTATGCCGGGTATGGGACCTGGGAAGCCGTAAGGGGGTTAGGGAGGGGGGATTATAGGGGGGAGGGGGGAGGGTGGAAATACAGTTTCAATTCTTAGAACAATAAGAATGCACTTGTATACTGTTGCTCGCTTTTCTTTTCTTTTTTCTTTCATTTTCTAAAAAATAAACTGAATAGATTAATTGTAGGGATACACCAAAGTGAGGAGTAGAGGGAAAGAAGAGGGAGAAGTAAAGAGGGAGTGAGAGGGGAATGTAAGGAGGGTGAGATGGAGGGAGGGGGAGATGTCTGAGGGGGAAGGGAAGTAGAAGAGGGGAATGTTGGAGGGGAGAAATGAAAGTTGGAGGGGGAGAAGAAAGGGTGTATGGGGGATTGAAGTGTTATGTTGGTTTTTTTATGGTGGATTTTTTTTCCCCTTTTTTTTTGTTTTTTTTGTTACGCACAGTATATAAGTGATTGTATAAAATGAAAATGAAAATGAAAAGAAATAAAAATATGAAAAGAAAAAAAAAGAAATTGAATGGCCATGTAATATGGATAGCTAACTCCAGGGGAGTATGTACTTTTTCTCTCTCACTTCCTGAGGTGGTATTCAGCCAGTTCTGACAGATTCTGGAGAACCGGTAGTGGAAATTTTGAGTAGTATGGAGTACCAGCAAATAGGCTGGCCCCGCCCCAATGCCTCCCAGCTGATCTTCTTTTGTTGTCATGAACAGGAGAAGGGAGCTGGAAAGCAGATTAGTGGGGTGGGGAGAGAATGGGGATTTTGCAGTACCTTCCCCCAGGAATGGGGAGGGAATTGGGATTTTCCAGTATCCATCCCCTGCCACACCCACAAAGCCATGCCATGCCCACAAAGCCATATCTACAGAACCGGTGGCAAAAAAAAAATTGAATCCCACCACTGCTCCCTTTCTCTGTTTCACACACATTTTTTTCTTTTATTTGTATTTGGGGTAGATAGAAGAGCATAATAATTCTCATACTGGATTTGTATAACATTCTGTCTTCAGGAAGGTTGAACCAAATGCCTCTGTTTCCAAATTAAGGGGGGGGGGCATTATGAGGGATAGATATAGCACCCCTACAGGTTTGCCATTTTTCTAAATACCATTGTAAATATCCGATGTGATACTCTGCTTTCTTGATATACTTCAGAAGAATTTCCAGGTAGGAAAATTTCTTTTGCATATGCTTTCAGAAATAAAATGCATCAGTGCACATGCACATTCTCATACTACACTAGAAGAAAGTGCATGCATTTGTAGGAACGAAACAAGTTACTCTATCCATATCTAAATTATTTTAAAATATGATCACTTTTCCCATGTAGCAGTGTTTTATATGGTATTTGTTTTTCATGTTAGGCTGCTTTTAGAAATGACAGGTATCTCTCAAAAGGCATACAGTTTTGATAGCTTTTTGGAAGTGGGATATTGATTACTAGACTAAAAGCTCATGAGGGATCTTGGAATTCTAATGGACAATCACTTAAACATGAGTCAGCAGTATGCAGCACCACAAAATCTGATACAATCCTCGGTTGCATAAATAGAGGCATAGAATCAAAATCACAAGAAGTGTTAGTATCACTTTATAAAGCCTTAGTAAGACCACACCTGAAATACTGTATCTGGTTTTGGTCACCAAATTACAAAAAGAAATATTGAGACTTTGGAAAAATTACAAAGAAGGTCAATTAAAATGATTAAAGACCTGGAGACTAAAACATATGAAAAATGGTTGCAGGATTTGGGTTTGGCTAGTCTAGAGAAACGGACTAGGGAGACATGATAGCAGTATTCCGGTATTTGAGAGAATGCCACAAAGAGGAGGGGGTCAATTTATTTTTCAAAGCACCAGAGGGCGGGGCAAGAAACAATGGATGGAAACTAATCAATGAGAGCCTCAACCTGGAATTAAGGAGAAACTTAGTGAGGTTAACAGTGAGGACAATTAAGCACTGGAACAGCTTGCTTTCAGAAGTTGTGGGAGCTTGATCACTGGAGGCTTTTAAGAAGAGCCTGGACAGTCTCTTGTCTGAAATGGTATTTAGTCCAGGAGGTTGGACTAGAAGACCTCCAAGATCCCTTCCAGCTTTAGTCTGATCATTAGATTTACTCCCAGGTAAAGTATATGTAAAATTGCCACCAAAGACATAATGATGTGGCTTTTAATATTGCATATTTCCTTGATGCTTAATTTTTATAATTTGATGCTAGACTATTTGCAGTTTAATTCTTAGTAGATGGTAACCTGAAGTATGGCTTCATGGGCACCCCACTTATTTAAGCCGAGGAAAATATGACTTTGAAATATTGAGGTGGGGGAAATTTCTTGGGTGGTCCCCATCATGACTCCCCATGAAAACATCTGTCCTGCCTTAATCAAGGGCACAGTGATGGAGTTACAGCATTTGCTGTGGGCTGAAAATGAAGTTATCCAGGGTAGAGTGGAGACCAGGTAATGTAAACAATGTTTTGTAATGTTTGCTTATTGTGGATGTTTTCCAGCAGCTGCAGCTGAGTCTTCTGATTAAGAGCTGTAAGTGAGGTTGTGAATGATCCCCTGTGTGCATCATTTTTTCATATTTGGGTTTTGAAGCCCAGCATGCACACCCTGAGTTGGTGTTTGAGACTGAGTTCTATATAAAGTAAAAGAGTTTCTTAGCCTTCTTCCTTGAAAGTATTGAGGTTAGTTTGCTTTTTTTAAACAAGGGATTGATGTTTAATTGGAGATATTTTTTTTAAACAAACATATGCTTTAGTCTAAATTTTAATTCATGCATATTGTATTATTCACAAAGCTTTGGTATGATGTTTCTTCTATGGAGAAAGTACATGTTTTAATAGACAAAGGTTACCATAGAATTTGTTATTAATATTCTCCATTTGCTTAGTTTTATATAGAGCCATGATGGCAAGCCATGGTGGCGTTGCAGAGCCTTCTCTATGGGCATGCAAGCCATCACACCAGCCTCAGCTCCACCACATGTGTGCGCACTTGATTTTTGAGTCTCTGCCATGCATGAGTGAGATGCAACACATGCATGGGAGTGAGTGGAAACGTGGGGGGTACCCCTGTGGCCCATTTTTTGTCCCAGGAGGCTGCAGGGAGATCTACTAAGCCCAAAATGGGTTACATGAGGTCATGCACGCATGCATGGGGAGTGGGGGGGAAATGGGGGGTGTCATGCATGCATTGCATTATGGTGTGGGCACATCCTGTCATATGCATGCTTTTGGCCCACAGCGACAAAAAGGTTAGCCATCATTGACATAGAGTATACAATGTTGCCTGTTTATAGGGTACCATTAGAATGAATTCTATTGCCAATAGACTTTCCCTTGCTTCCTTCCACTTGTATTTTTCTGGACTTCCCTAAATCAGCTCCAGAAGACCAGTGATCCATCCCTGTGGCCTGTTCTATTCATGGGCCTGATTGGATATAACCCATACTAATTACACCAAGTCACGGTGGCTTAATTGAAGCATGCCAAATCCCATCAGTTCTGTAAAACATTAAAAAAAACTTTGACTCCAACTGACTACTCCTTACTTTAGTTATTTATTGTTAGAGAGAGTGGGAGAGGTATTTGTTTCTAATATGTGGAATATTTGCTTATTCAAAATTCAACCGGGAATAACTCTTCTTCACTACTTTTAAATCATCATTCAGAGGAGCAAGTCACTGTGTGGGTGGCATAAATAATGAAGCACCAGAACTAGGGTGCAACAATCTGGATAGCCATTGCATAGCAGCTGGGATATGTTTATGTTTCTGTACCTCTCCACTGTCATATGTAATGATTACCTGGTTTTTTGCAGCCATAATACAAAACCATTGTCAATTTTATGTTAATTTCAAGTCTTTTTTTTAATTACAGTTTTTATAGACAATCATACTTAGTGTGACATTCTCTTATGTTGCAACTGAGGTCTTACGCATTAAATTGGGCTCTTTTCCTGGATTCCACTGGTTCACTCTAAGAGAGAAGAGGAAGAATGAATAAAGTGAGAGATTAGAAGAAAGCTACCCCCTAATGTAGAACTGAGAAAAAAATGCCTCTTTTGGAGAGTCTCCCTGCCCAAAAAGATTGCTGTTATTTTTTTTATAATAGGATAATCCCAGAGAACAAGCTTATCATATAGGTAAGGGTCAAAATTTTACTTCTGCCAGAACATCTTCTAACTGTACCTCATAGCCTCTAATCCAGAAAACATAATAAACTCTGGGTTTTTAAAAAGTTGAACTCATTAACGGAAAATAATAGATGCCATGGTATATATTATGTATACTTTAATATTGTTAATTTGACCATGCATATTCTATGTGTATGGAGATTCTCAGCCATCCGGGTCATGGTTGTCTCAAAGGTGCTTTTTCAAGAGCAACTGGATTTTCTGGTTTTTGTTTGAAGACGTTTCACTTCTCATCCAAGAAGCTTCTTCAGCTCTGAAGAAGAAGTGGCAGTGGGAGTGGGGAGTAGCAATGGCGGGACTCCACAACAGTACCAATTTCTCCTGTGTCCCCTTGGCAAAA
This sequence comes from Thamnophis elegans, assembly GCF_009769535.1. Taxonomy (NCBI): domain Eukaryota; kingdom Metazoa; phylum Chordata; class Lepidosauria; order Squamata; family Natricidae; genus Thamnophis; species Thamnophis elegans. Next base: position 88,504,679 of record NC_045544.1, on the reverse strand, counting down.
TTAGTTGTTTACCCCAATGTAGAGTAACTAACTATTTTTAAAGTATTCTGTTTTCATAGCTACTGAGTTGGCTTTTAAAATTAAGAGTTGGTTTCATCCAGCGGATTAAAAATAATTATTCTAAAAAGAAGATTTAAAAGATGATTGTCCCAAATCAAATTTTGAAAGGATTTTTTTAATTTTTGTGAAAGAATTTAATGAGAACATGATAGAATTTTAGGATGTATTATATAAAATAATCTTTACACTTCTTGTTGAATCTGGATTATGCAAGGAAGTTGAATTTGTTCAAATTGATTATAGATAAAAATGTTAAAGTTCATGAATCAATGAATGCAAAACCTTAAAGGCATATCAAGGTTTTGGGAATATTTAAAAAGACATTTCAAATAACTAAAACACCATAGTGAATGAGTAAGAAAATAAACAGAAGGGAGAGAAGGATCAGAACCCAGATTAATTGGTAGAGATGTCTTCTAATTCTCAGTAACAAGTATATTTTGTAAGAAACTCTTGAAGACTCAATTGTGGCTCAGTACATTGGATGAACTGTTCTTATTTTAGGACACTTGCAACACACTGCCCCAGCATTATATGTTTTTGCTTGAACTGAAGCCACAGAGTGGAGCTGTTGCACTGTATAAAATATTTTACTGCTTCTGAACCTTAAAGATCCGGCAACTTGAGAAGCTGTAAATCTTACCACCATTCTGCATACTGCTAGATTCTAGGCAGAAAAGAAAAACATGGATTAGCATCCCCATCTGATTGCTATCCATAAATACTGGCAGTGATTTTTTCCCCCTGGCTGAGGTTGCTGTGTACCTAGGCAGTATCATAAGTTTGGCTATGAAGCAGTTGAATATGAGTTCAAAGTACTTAAATGTGAACTTTTGCAAAGGAACTGTTCTCGTGAAAATAATACAGGAGGTCATAAGGTCATTTGGAGTGCTATAAAGAAGCCTTTTCCAGGGATAACTGTAAATTAAGCCCAAGAGAGAGGTGTGATATTATCTCATTTCTACTACTGGCTACTAACTTGCTTTTTACTGAAGCATCTGACCCCAGATTCTTATGTCAGCTTGTGTAGAAAGAGAAATTGAAGTTGGCTTTTAGTTTGCATGTATCATTTTAGTAATCCTAATAAGGTGGAGTTGGAAAGTGTAATTCTGATCTATTCATTTTTTACTTTGATCCAACAAGGAAAAAATTGTAGGGAGTAGTGCAGCTCCCTATGTACCATAGTTCACATCTGAAACTTGCTGAACCAGCTAGATAGGATTTTGCAGGTAATTTATGCACAAAGCTAATTATATCCAATTGGCTAATAAAATTTGGAGCTTTGAGCTTGTATTATTGGGTACTGAGATGATGTAACACAGCTGAACCAAATGCCCATCTAAAATGTACAAAAATCAACATAGGTTCTAACATATTTGAAACAAGTATCTATAATGGAGTCTGTTTATTGAAGGCATTTCCACATTAAACATTCTTATGGGAGTAGCGGGGGAGCAATGTAGACCACCCTTCCTTGTGCTGTGCGTGCATCCAGGCAACATGACTTTGTCACAGCTAAATGGTCTACACATTCTGGCTGCTTGACCTGACAAGGATCTCTCAACAAGAAGCAGCAGCGTAAATATCAAAAATAAAAACAACAGTTAATGCTGTAATTGTGTTTTGCCATAAAAAATCAGTCAGTCAGTCAGTCAGTCAGCCAGTCAGCCAATACATACATACATACATGAGGTGAAATCAACTTAACTTTGCTACCAGTTTACAAATGTGAGCATGTGCTTGCTTCATTTGCATGTGCCATCTCCGTGCATGCACAGGACCTTCTGCACATGTGCAAAGCATCGAAAATGGGACATGATGATGTCTGGACAGGTGGGCGGAGCCTGCTACCGAGTGCACCTGCAAAGGTAAGTAGAACAGTGAGGGGGGGGGGAAATCTGCTGTGCCACGCGATTTAGATTAGCTAGAAAGCAGGAAATCCAACAATTCTAGCTAATATAAATCATACGTCACAGCTGATCGTTGGAAATACCGGTTTGCCCGAACTGATAGCATTTTTTTAACTACTGGTTTAGGACCAGTCCAAACTGGTAGCATTTTACCCTGATACATACATACATAAAGCTGGAGTAAATGGTTGTTCATGTAATTCCAGTATTTGTGGATCAGACAGGAATTTCTAAATTGATTATGCTTAAGCTAATGACTTCTATCTATGATCTATCTAGAAGACGAAGAGTAGAACTTCATGGATTTTTTTATTTTAATTCCTAGTTCTCCCTCCTCATATTTGTTCCTAGTCAGATTCAGCTATCGGCCCTTTTCATTTTTTTGCCATAGACAAAAGCTGCTCAAAAAGTCAGAAGAAACCCTGGTGAAGAACAACAAGAAGAAAATGACAGCAACCCCTTGGATTTCCCCTGTAAACCATTTATTGACTTATTGTGGCACATACACATTTATCAGCCAACTCATTTAAAGTGGCAACATTTTCAGAATTTTCTCAAATAACCTTTCATAAATTGATACTTTCTAAAGGACCTGTATACTTTATACATATTTAGGTATCACCCAGGGGTGGGTTTCTTGTCCCGTTCCAACTGGTTCGGTTGGAACGGGGCCGGCGGCGTCCTCGTGCACGCGCGCGGTGCACGCATGCGTACTAGTGTCTGTGCGATGCTCCAGCTGCTCCTGGAGGATCACACAGGCGCTGTATGCGTCTTGCGCATGCATGGAAGCGCAGAACTCATCAAAACCGGGTAGGGGGCGCGAGCGGGCGGGTGGGCCTTTTGCCGTTCCCGGAAGTTACTTACTTCCGGGTTCACCGACCAACCGGTTCGCAGGGACCGCCGCAAACCGGTTGAAACCCACCCCTGGTATCACCTATTTGATGATATAATAGACATTTGAATTAGATTTTGAATTAGATGTTCAAGTCAAACAAAGATGCCTTTTTATACCACACAAGAGTTCTCTTAATTCAACTTAACAAGACATTGTCTAACAAACCAGAAATGTTGGTGATTGCAACTTGGCTTTATTTTTTTATCATAAACCACATGGTAATTCTTGTTGTACAAAATACACTGCTCTTGTAGAGATTATTGGCTTAAAAAGGCTTTATAGGTTACTTCTCAAGAGTGTTCGGTAAACACCCTTGTGATTTTAAAAGGTGAAAAAAAATCCAGTTATAGACCATGGTGAGTCATTTTTCTGTTTTGGAATACTGCAGAGAAAGGAGGGGTTGTGAAACTTCAACTTTAGTGAACTTGCATTCATGGTTATTAGAGTATGGACCTAAGGACTGAGCTGTTAGTTTGAAAGGACCGTTGCACCCTGTTTATACTTCTGCCTTTCTATCTAACAAACTCCTTCATAATGGATAGAGATTCCAGCATTCATGGAATCAATGTTTTTCAACTGGTGCATTCCCTTTTAATCAAATAACCTCAAGTAAATTCTAATACCCTGTTTCCCCAAAAATAAGACCTGTCCGGATAATAAGCCCAATCAGACTTTTGAGAGCATGTGCTAAAATAAGACTTCCCCGCAAAATATTGCAACACAGAGCAGCACCCATGAGGTGACCATGCTCACCGCTTCCTGCACCTTAAAAATAATAAGACCTCCCCGAAAATAAGGCCAAGCACTTATTTTGGGGGTCAAAAGAACCGTGTTTCGAGGAAACACAGTAATAAGGATAGGTCCCCTGTTTCCAGGAGCTTCCTGACTGTCTTTTGATACATTTGTGCATCTTGGCATAATCTGTGCAAAGCTGAAATTGATCTTCTTCTCTCGTAGAACATTTAAATTGCATTCAAACATCTGGATGGCACTTTACATTACCAGCTTCTCCTTTACCAGATTCAAGCTCTTCTTGTTTTATGATATATGTTTTCTAATGAATGGCTTAGGACAGGTTGCAGCCAATTTATAGCAAAAAATTAAGCAAAACAGTTGAAACATAAAACATCAGAATTGGCCCTCCTCTTACTGTTAATGCTAGAATGCAAAACACCCACCTTAAAAACTATAGTTAGACTAATGAGAACCTCAAAGCATTCATCTATCAGTGAGATCATCTGTTGGGCAAACTGTTACCCATTTTCATTTTATGTTATCAATGGAGTGCAATGGGCTAATTAAGTTTACTAAATTAAACTTCTATTTATAACAAGTTGGTGAGGGTGACTGTAGGATATGTATTTCTCTTTCTCATCAGTTTATAATAATACACATCATTTTTATACCAGTACTTGTGGTTGTGAATGCTGAAGATCTCAATTTATCCTTTAGGTATATAAAATATTGGGAATTTATTTAACTTCAGTTCTTAGATCAGCAGACCATCATATTGCTTGATAGAACTGTGCTTATTAAACACCAGAATAAACTGGTATATTTTCCTCTACCACCTTAAAAATATCTACTAAACTTCCGCCACTTCAGCTATCAAATCATCTTGCTTGCCGGTACCCAACTTCGCTCCACACTTTCCTCTCGCCACTACAGTGGGGGGTGGGTGGGTGTTAAATGGAAAGTTCCATCCCCTAGTCCTAGCTTTGAGCCCCTCAATCTTCTGGGCTATTTTGGAATAAAACACCTTCCACCAAGATCAGGAATCAAATAAGCCACTCACGACTCTGCTGCTTCCTCCTCTTGTTCCCCACTTGCTCCGGCTAGCTTTCAATGCTCTGGGACAGCCATGACATGTTGCCCTCTTCCACATCCAGGGCCATGAAGGAGATTTCAAGCCTAGACCATGAACCACCAGCGTGATGGTCATGCCAAACCGCCCTTCTTCGGTTGTCCCTCCAGGACACCTCTGGCTTGCAAGAAGCCTCTCGGATGCCAAAACCAGCTGCTCTTCATGGAGCCCTCCGCTCAAGCAGCCATTCACCCTGGCAGCTAGCCCGTTCCATCTATCTCTGTCTCTATCTCTATCTCTATGTCTGTCTGTCCATCCATCATCTATCTATCTATCTATCTATCTATCATCTATCTATTAATAAAATATTTTTCTGATGTGTTCCCATCACATGTGAGAATTTCACATGTTTTTGATTTGAAAACATGTGAAATTCTCAATTTGAAGCCATGGATTTGAAACTAAACTAAAATTTCTGTTTATATGAACCCATATTTATAAAATGTCACAGAAGAAATCAGCAGCTAGGGGAATTTGGTTGTTCTTTAAAAAAAATCTACCAGTTTTTACTTGGACAGAAGAGTACCAGGAAATTCCAGGGCTGTAGAATAGCCTGGGAAGGCCAAAAAAAGAAGAAAAATCTAAAGACAGCAATGGCAAACAACTTCTGTGTTATAGCCAAGAAGTGACTTGAACATGTCCAGAAATTGTGCTTGATTTTTTTTCTTAATATCCAAAAATATAGCACATTTAAGTTTCAAGTCATATAAGCTGTTGAATTCAATAAACAAGGCCATTTTGAATAATAGGTTTATATTTCTCAAATACAGTTGGGGACAATTCAATAAGTAGAGGAGGAAACATTAGTTTGGCTATTGCAAAGTGTATACTTTAGGATTTTACTGTAGTGATTTAAGGATTGCTGAAAGAAAATTAGTTCATATTTTCAGCATCTTAAATACTTAAAAGATATAGATTTGTGATTTTAATGTCAGAAAAAAGTAGATGTATGGATATTATTTTAATCTATATCCATATATTCATTCTGTTTTTTTAGATTGAGGTAAAAAAGTCAGTGAGAAGAGTCATGACATCAAATTATGCCTGGCATGAAGAAAGTGAAAAAATGTTAATTCAATTGCACACAATTGTAGTAGACTGAAGATTTGTACCAAGGCTTTTCATATGTTAAATGTGTACTGGAGGCACAATAGGAAAGCTCTTTTTATTTCTTTACTAATATGTTCTGAAATTAATCTTGGATATTATTTTCTCAAACTAGTTTAAGATCAATTTTCTAATGAGTGATAGATACTTTGGATTGTCATTATGCTCATGAACTTCTGTGAATAAATCTTAATTATTTTTCTACATTCAGCTATTATTTTAAAAAATGCCTAAATGCTACAATGTGTGCAATCATCTGAATGTCTTCTTCTAATTAATCTGTTTTCATCATCATAATAAAGTTATCCAAGTAGTAATGTATAATTTAAATTAATTTATTTTTCCCTTCGGGACATATTATTTAAGTACAGATTTTTCAAATGGATAGGTGGTTGGGGACAGCAAAAGAATTTTGTATCAACCATATGAAGCAAAGGAATAGAGAAAGCAAAATAACAATGCTGGAGAGATCAAGATGTAAATGCAATGACTAAGACTGGATATTTTCTTTAAATAGATACTTAGCTGGGTAGATGGATATGACAGGCATTAGGAACTGGCATAGTTTGAAAAGACAATTAAGTAAATGAATGGCAGATTAATCCAATAATTCCTAGATGCTTCTAAGAACCAGTTGGATGGAAGAAATGTAGCAGGTGAAAATTGTTTATTATCCTGCCCTGCTCCCATGGATTTATTGGCTTATTTACCAGGTAAATAAATTAATGAGCTGTGTAGGTCTTTGGTCTGATGGTATTAAGACTGGAATTTGTGGGGTTAAGAAATGAGTGGCTGTTCAGATTTTGATGAGAATTAAACTTCTGATAGTATCACCTTTTTCTTGCTAAGACTCTAGTGACGGAAAGCTAATTCTGGATCTTAACTTGGAGTAAAAATCTGGACTGATTTTATTTTCTGTAGGCTACAGCAATTCTTTGGAAGTGCTTCTTCACAAAGTGATTTGCATTGTCATCAGTCACAGTACAGTCATTTTGATGACACAATGACCTGGACGCCACTTAAAACTAAGACTTAATGAGGATATTTGGTTTTAGAGTTTGCAAACCCATTTATTGTGGCTTTATATTATCTGTGAAATAGACTACTGTGACTTGTTCAGTCAGATGTTCAAAGTCCTGGCAGCCCTTTACCAAAGTGCTAACATTAACTGTGATTTTTGTGTGTGTGTGTGTGTGTGTGTGTGTGTGTGTGTGTACCCCTTACGTTAAATTTATCTTGATTCCTGGTGACTACCTGGACAAATCCCTAATGTTTTCTTGGCAATTTGGAAGTGATTTGATATTGCCTTTTTTGGATGAGAATGATTGGTCCAAGATCACCCAGCTATTTCCAGGCTTAAATTGGGTTTCCAAATTTCATTTACCTTTAGATCCTAAATTAGGAGACAAGATCATCAAGCAATCATGATTTTTTTTTTTTAAAAAAAAAACCAAACGTACCAAAGTAGAATTTCTAGGAACTTTTTCACGAGGACATTAATCTGGCCTAGCCTGTTTAATCACAGCATAGTTGTCATTATAATAGAAGATGATAAATATACAACTGTAGAAAGTCACAAAATAGAAAGACATATAAATAGAGGTGGAACAACTGTGGCAAAAGACAGCAAAGATAATACAAATAGTAATAGATGCCTTGGGTACAATCCCAAAATATCTGCAGCACCACTTGAACACCATCAAAATCACTATCGGTTGATTGCCTTAGGCACCTTTACTTGAAACAGCTCACATCCTATAATAATATATCCTTTAATACCATCAAACAACATCTGCCTATCCCAGATCCTTGGGAAGGACTCAACAGATTAACCAAAATGCCAAACAGTCTAAACATCTGGCTGAGTATGTGACCAACCATAATAATATTCTTTTTTCAAGCACAGCTGTAGCATGTAACAAGAGAGTGTAAATGAATATGTTCTTCAATTAGACTGAGCATTTCAAATCCATGTTACTTTTCAAAGAGTCTTGCTTTAAGGATGGGGAGTTGTCATTGTACCACGTTATATTTTGGAAATGATAATATATTTTTTATATTTCTTCATGAATTACCTTCAGCTAATAAAATATGGCTATGTTACATAACAGTTTAGTCATCAGTTGCATAAAGTGACTTTTTCTATTTTATACCTTATTATTTCTAACAATCAAAATCAGGGTAAAAAGAAACTTCAAGATTGTTAAAGATCATATATTTTTCCTAAAAAGGGAAATACAAGATCCTTTTGCTTAGTTAGCAATCTTCAAGGTATCCCCATTTTTGCAGTAAAGTTTTATTTTTAAAATATGTGGAAAAGGACCAACTGTTCCATGTTTCTTGCTGAACTCAGCAAGAAACATGGAACAGATAATCTGATGATTAAACATTACTACAGATCTTATCTTCATATTAGTTTGCACTTATATGGTCTCTGCAAACATATATTCTGACTCCTAACTGACTGGAAAAAAATATATTTTAATTAAAGAAAGCCAACAGTAAAGGAAGATATAACATTTTAACTGTTAGTGTATGGCATTTGTTTCTAAAATAGTGACACTGCTTTAAATGAACACAACCTACTGTGCCACAAACCATGGTTTAGAAGTCAACAGTGTCTTAATTTGTAAACACATTAAACTGAAATTAATCCAACATGCTTAACATGAATGTGGTCAGAAAGAGGCATTGGGTAATCTGTTTCAACCAATTGGCCGAGCATATATCCTTCATGTTGAGTCATTTCTTCTATTAAATTAATAATTGTTATGATGGACTGAATTTTCAAAAATAGATTTTATAGATGAAGAGAAGGTCCTACATCACTTGAAGAAGTGGTCCTTTGGGAATCTTCCTTATCCCCTAAACAGCTTTTTTTGTGGAAATGCCAGCTTAACAACCCCTTTGTCTAGCAAAGAGCCTAAATTGTATTGAACCAGTGCAAAAGTCTTCCCACTATAAACATAAAATCTTTGAAAAAATGGTTTAAACATTACAGTTACTTTTCACTTGCTTTGCTGGGGCCCCTGTTTGATAAAGCAGAAAAAACAATACAGGAAGGATTAAAATAATGCCTTATGTTCATATGCGTCTGTCACTAAACTGTATGGATTATGTGATACAGCCTTCAAGACAGAGGTGGATTGCTAATTTTTTTATTACCGGTTTGGGTGAGTTCCTGCATGCGCAGAATCATCCAGGAGGGCGGGTGGAGCCTCCTACTGCCGCTACTACTGGTTCGGCTGATCTGGGCCAAACTGGCAGCAACCCACCTCTGCTTCAAGATGATAACCCTGAATTTAAAATGCCTCCTTCAAGGGGAAAGATTGGCAGAAAAAAAATTACAGTCTTCTCATCAAATCTCAGACATTCCTAAATTATTTGAGAAGAAAAACTCAAGGTACACAAATGAGGTTTAGAATTCCCAGTCATAAAATTCAGTGGGAGAAGAGGATACACACCTGGGAACTGATTCCATGTAGACAGTTCCCCTCAACTAAGGCAGGGGTGTCAAACTCGCATTGTCAAGTCATCAAGTGATATATCATGACTTTTCCCCCCTTTGCTAAAATGGGGATGGGGTGGCCAGCATGTGACACGTCCGGCTTGCGGGCTGTCAGTTTGACACCCCTGAACTAAGGGAAGCTAAGTGCCTGTCATGAGAACTGCTCTCCTGAAATCTACCAGTTAGCAACTGGGAAAGCAGAACATCCAGATTCAGTTCCATATATTATTGTGACTTATGGCCGTTTTTCCCAGTTATGACCTTTGCAGCATTCCCATGAGCATATGATCAAAATTCAGATGTTTAGCAAGTGGTTCATATTTATGATGGTTGTAGGGTCACACGGTCATGTGATTACCTATCTTCTAACAAGCAAAGTTGAGGAAGTCAGATTCCCTTAACAATCGGGTTACTAAGTCATCAGCTGCAGTGATTCACTTAACAACTGTGGCAAGAAAAGTCATAAAATGGAGGGAAACTCACTTAACAAATTTCTTACTTAATGGAAATTTTGGACTCAACAGTGGTCATAAGTAGAGGATTACCTGTACAGAGGGGCATATTTTTTTTTGCATCATCTTCAACAGTGTAACAGGTGTGCAAGCAGTTTGCCAGTGAAAGTGTAACAAGATGTACTTGGGCTCTTGGTGGTTCAGCCAACCATAAAGTGGGTAGGCTGAAAATGCACATGTATGGCCCTCACTCCATTTCTTTTATTTAATGTGAATCCTGTAGTTGGAGTGTTGGATCTCCAGCCCTGGCATATAAAAATTTTAGAGGACCAGATCATGAACAGATCATTTCCCTGTAATGTTGAAGCCATTCAACAACTGGGAGCTTGCAGCCACTGAAACATTTGGCAAAGTTTTTTTTTTAAAGCATGCACAAACCATGCCAAAAAGTATGTAGAAACTTAGTTTTATAACTGGGCAAGATTCTACAAATGGAGGCAAGAAAGAGGACATTTGGAACGGAATATATGAATCACAGACAGTGCAAATTTGGGAACCAGGTCGGAGCAAGTGAGAATGAGTCTGACCAGGGTAATTAAGATCGTAACGTTTTATTGTTTTATTATTTCTTAGTTCCCATAAGGGGTTGACCACCTGATATGTTACTTTTAATTCCCTACAGCCCCGGATACCATCACCAATGGAATTCTGGGAATTGAAGTCTAAAACCTCTGGAAGGCACTGGGTAGGTAGCCCATTCTAGTTCGCGCCTCATGAATCAGAATCACACCCTAAAAAAATGACTCGGCTGTAGCACCTCCACCTCCTCGCGGTAACAACACCCGACAACTCTCTTGGCCAAAGACACTTTCTATCGCCGTCATTTTGATGCGGACCTGCAGGGCTTCCCCACCGCTGGAACAGAGCAAGATATAGCCCAGGTCCAAGAGAGCGGCAGGGTCCTTATCCGTTCGGTCACTTAAAGTCTGTCGGCTCCCTCCCCTTGTCATTTTGCGGAGGCAGCGGAGACACACACACTCACACACACCCTCCCCACCCGCGGTCCGAGAGGACCTTATCAACCCTCCCTCTCCGGCAGAGTGCGAGGTTCTCTGCGGGCGAAAGGCGTGAGTTGAGCGCGGGGAGAGGCTAGAAGACCTGGGGACGAAGGGCGGCGTGCCTGCCAGCCCCATCTCTTCAAGTTCCGTGGGGAAGCAAGGGGAGTGGGGAGCCGTGGGCCAAAAAGGGGGGAAAAGGCACGCCACCTACTACTCCGCGTGGAAAAGTGCCAAGGCGAAGGCGGAAAACGAACTTTGCAATCCCCAGTCTTGGGAGAAAACGCGCCGGCGGAGGGGGCGGAATCACGAAAGCCTCGGAGAAACAGCGGTAGCTCAGCCTTCTTGGTTCGGTTTGGCTTTTTAAAAACTGAGGAGGAGGAGAAGAGGGAGCTCCTGGAAAAGTTGTACAGCCAGCAGTCGCCAGCGAGAGAGAGAGAGAGAGAGAGAGCGGAGGGTGGTAGGGAGGGAGGTGAGCTGGTCGGTTAATGCAAACAGTCGCTGCAGTCCGCCGTCCCCAGGAAAGCAGGACCGTTGAGAATCCTGCCCACGCCGCGAGGGGGGTTGTTGTTGTTGGGGTGTCGAAGAGCAACAGTCGTGGGAGGAGAAGGGAGAGAACCACCTTGAAGACGTCCAGCTGTCCCAGGCGCGTCTCGGGGTCTGTCCGGCGCCGGCACGCGCGTGTATATACATATATACACAGACACACACACACGCACGCATCTCAACACACGTGGGCGCTTTTAGCCTCCGCTCGCAGCTGGACACCAGCCTCCTGGGCAAAAGGAGGGGGGAGAGACGCGCTGATTTCCCGAAGGGGGGCATCCCCCCACCCCGGACCTACTTTCCTCCGCCTGCCAGTTGGTGCCATCTCAATTTGGAGCGTGGGAGCTTGTGGGCAGCAGGGCGCCGAGCCTCCGGAGCCCTCGCTTTAAGTGGCGGCCAGTTTCCCTTCTTTTTTCCCCTCCTTCCACGCACAACCCTTAAGATTTTTTTTTTTTAATTTCTTTTTGCACGTACCAGACGTTATTCCCTCCCGGCAACGTTTTGGGGATTTTATTATCTCCTTTAGTAGCCGGGAAGAGAAAAAGCAACCTGCTTTCCTGCTTTTAAGCAACGTTTGCAACCTGTTACATTTCTTTCTTTTTTATTAGGCGCTATCTGTTGCAGGGTTTTTGTTTTTGCTTTTAATAGAAAGCGATTGCTGGCCTGAACCCGTCACTTTTGCTGGAGCATCGCATCTGCTCTCAAACTCACTCTTGGACTTGCAACCAATTCAAGCAGCTTGGCGGACCGGCAACTTGGCATATTTTATCTGGACTCACGATCGGCGTTGCATTTATTCTTTCGATCCCTCGCTGTTGTTATTGTTATTTTTAAAGATCTGAATCTTGTTTGCACATCTTAGACTGCCGCGGAGAAAATTCCAGGAAACATTTGGGTCCTTTCTTTGTGAGAGAAGCCGAAGAAAAAGAAGTGTGTTTTGGGTTTTTATTTTATTTTTCACTTTTAATCCTTTTTTTCTTTTTTCTAAAATGCACTGCTATCTCCTGAGTGTGTTTCTCACCCTGGATCTGGCCACAGTGGCCTTTGCTCTGTCTACGTGCAGCACCCTAGACACGGACCAGTTCATGCGCAAGCGGATCGAAGCCATCCGAGGCCAGATCCTCAGCAAACTGAAACTCACCAGCCCTCCGGAAGAGTACCCCGAGCCCGAGGAGGTTCCTCCGGAGGTCATCTCAATCTACAATAGCACCAGGGACTTGCTGCAGGAGAAAGCCAACCACAGGGCAGCCTCTTGCGAAAAGGAAAGGAGCGATGAGGAATATTATGCCAAAGAAGTTTACAAAATTGACATGGGGAGTTACCACCCGTCCGCAAGTAAGTCTACTCTGAATAATTGTTGTGTGCCTGTGCCAGCTAGAGCTTTGTTGCAGAGGGATTGCTTAACGTGCCTGATGTGTGAGGAGGCGTGGAGAGGTGTCTTCTCTGTTACCTTGAGACCTCTCAGGTAGGGTGCCTGACGGTTCAGGTCCCACAGAGATGGCAAGGGGGCAGTCCAGAGTGTGATCCAGCGGTGTGACATTCCCCCACATGTCACACAGCGGTGTGACAGGCCCCCTCCCCCACATCTGATAAATGTAACAACATCCTCTGCAAAAAGGGAGGATGTTGACATAGCCACCTACCAGTTTTATTTCTGTAATACTTGGACGGTACAGCACAGCTAGCAGCTATTCCTCAGGATGAAAATCAAAGGAAGTGAGCTAGGTTTCATCAGTGAGGTTTACTTGGTAATCAGACTCTTATTTGGATCCGAACCCTGGAAATGTTTTGAGTGTCGAGAGATGTAAACCTGGGATATGCAAAGTAAGGAGAGATGCTTGTGCCTGAACATCTGCAGAGTGCCTGTCATTTGCTCTTCTAAACTAAACTAAACCCTACACAGCTAAACTTAAGCATTTGTAAGTCTTCATAGCAGAAAAGAACAAATACAATTTAGGCTTTGCCTCCCCATAAACGTCCACATAAAGCTTTTGGTAGAGAGTACATCCCATCTCATCCCACCCCAAATTGACCGGCTGGTGTCTTTGAGGAGAAGATATATCTGCAAGGCTCCTTTCCTGGTTCTCTCCTATCATTCTTCTCCTGTGTAATATTTCTTCATATTCCTTCAGTTATGAACTCTAGCTCCCCAGCGCTTTCTCCTTAGATACTGTCCACCTCAGCACTTCATCAGACCGCTGCTTCCAAGTCCCTGATCTTTCTTGGTGAAACACCTGGGTCAACAACCTCACAAATGGGATTAGCTTACTTGTTAACCCCCCCCCCCGGGGGCCCACTGCCCCTCTGACATCCCTTCCTGTTGCTTTATCAGTTTCCTATCTCTTGTCCCCTTCCTGTGGTCTCCTCTTCTCTAGCCACTGCTGGATTATGTTGGAATTGGGAAGGATTTTCAGTGTGGAGGGGGTGAGAAGTGAGGGAGAATGGGGAAAAACAAGAATTATCTGTTACCTAAAATTCAAATTTTCCTTGCCTACCAAAAAATTGTCCAAATTCTGGAAGTTCCACTCTAGGTTTCCCTTTTCAGTTTAATAGCCCATCATATTTGTGGTCATCTTCTCCCCAGGTACAAAATAAATCTCCCTCCAACATTTTTTTAAGGCCAGCTTCCTGGACACAGCCTGGGAATGTGTCAGCTGGAACTGATTAGATGGACTCTTTTCTGAAGATCAGGGCGAGCTTGAAGAAGTTGGCTTCACACAAATCTGAATGCTGAGCATTCAGGGTTGGCAGTGGCAGAATTCAAATTGCAGCTCCAAGTTTGGACTTGCTGTTGGGCTGTGGCCAAAAAAGTCTAGTCAATTAGAGTGCTTAAATACCCCAAAAGGCGAGATATAAATATAAAAATAACAATGCTCTGCATCGTAACTACAAACAACTCCAGCCCAATGGAGTTATCTTTACATAAGGGTGCAGGGTTATACTGCTATCCTGTGTGAGTGTTGCATTAATTTTAGACAGTATTGTTGCTTTAACTCTCTGAAATTGTGGACTTTTTTGCTCTTTAGAAAATCAAACTATGAAATCTGTGGAAGTCGAAAAACTTATTATTGTGGTCTGGAGCGGAATTGGAATACCTTAGAACAATGTTCCTCAACCATGTGCTGGCTGGGGAATTCTGGGAGTTGAAGTCCACCCTTCTTAAAGTTGCCAAAGTTTAAGAGAAATACTGTCGTAGAACAATAGTCAAATGTAGGTCAGCATGAGAAATTTTCTAGGAGGAAGAAAAGGATTGGATCTCAAAGCATTCACTAAATTGCTCACTGATTAATGTTCTAATTTGTTCTCTTCTATTTCTGTTATATGGAGCCTATATATCCATACCTGACCATCTCTGAGAAGTAGGTAATGGGGAAAGCATTACAGCCATCTGGGTAACTCCATACTAGATTTTCTATCTCAATATTCTATTTATTTTGACTGTTACAGAGGTGTAACTTTGAGGCTTGCTGGGGCATGCCAATGAGAGTCAGGGAGCGAGAGTGCCAGCCAGCAATTTATGCACCCACTTCTCAGTGAACTGCCTTCTCTTTTCCCCCCACTTTTTATTGTCAAATGACAATCCAAGGAAGAGGACACCCTGGGAATCAAAGGGCTTTATTATTGTAATTAAGGCACCATCCAGAAGTCTATGATAAACACACTCCACCCTTGCTGCCCTGAGGGGGAAAACATTTTGCAGAACGTGCTGGAGCCAAGCAGGGGATGTGCAAGCTCTCTGGTATAATTTGTGGCAATAATGCTGAAATGCAGAAGGGAATTTTAAGACATTAGAATGCACGCATACATATGTGCGTTACACACATCCACACATGCAATTGCCTCCCTCCTTCCCTCCCATGGATCTAACATGCGAACATTCATTTCTTTGGAGACTGTTTATCATCTTAAATAACCCCCCAATCCCTTTGATCACGTTTCTGATGTGGCTGAGCCATAGAAAGAGGCCGGGTTATCCAGAGTGAATGATGTACAGCTCTGCATTGTTTTTTTTTCTGGAAAATTTCACTGTCTGTGGAAAATGAAGGGTTATCTTGGCATGAATGCAAAAGTGCCCCTGACACTTTTGGATCCCTTTGCCTGGACTTGAAATAGAACAGCAGAAAAGGACAAGTGGAGGTTGCAGGCCTTGGCCAATAGGGAGCATCAGATGTTCAAGAGCCCACAGCTTGCTTGCTTGCTTACTGCAGCCAGGTTTCCTGTGCAAATACTTGGTGGAGAAGATCAGGGTAAAAGAGTTAACCATTTTTCCACTGCTGTCTAGTTATACGTTAAGCTGGGTGAGCCGTTCTAAAGAGGAAAAAAAGTGCAACCAAGAAGAAACGGCTACAATATAAATGAGAAAACACCAGGCTCTGCACCGTTTCCCTTCAGCCTTAAAAGGTTTAAGCCTCTAGTACCAGTCAAGCAGACAATGTGATGGTGGTGGGAGGGGAGGAGATCTTCGCAAACACACTGAGGTCATAGAGTAAAAGGCCTGGGAAAGAGTAATCATTCAGGTTTTTTTTTTTTAAGAAACTTTTTTTAAACCACAGAGACATTAGCATTTGGTAAGAGACTACAGCTCAAATATTACAAATATGCTCTAATTATACTCATAGTTGGCTATATATCACTGTGCAGATCCCTGATAGGTCTTTGAGGGACATTTTGTAAATATTTTTAGCAATGAAGAGATTTAAAAGGAAAACCCAGAGATATTGTATATATCTCAAGGCATATTTTGTCTTCAATATTATCTTTGGCCAACTGTTCTATATAAATACAGTAAATATGAATAGCCCTGGCATGGTGCCAATCTCCTGGGATGAATTTTAGTCAGAAGGTATTTATGGGATATGCATAATACTGTGTCAACATTTAAAGAAGGAACCTGATTAGCTCAGAATTTATTCACATTAAACTGTTCGTGTGCTTCTGGGTTAAGATTTGAAGTGGTATTGTGCTAAAATTTTGCCAGTTCATTTACACATAGGCAATAAAAGGGCATTTGGCTTCTGGATGGGCTGAAGGAGCTGTAAGAGATATTAGGATAGGTTGCTTAATATGTTCCCCAAAACCACTTTACTGGATTTTCTGCGAAATAGGCAAAGGGATGCCAGTCTGATTACTTTTCTTAACCTAGCTTCTGTATAAGCATTCCCAGTGAAGTTTCTGAGTAGATAGATGTGTATTAATTTAGTATCAATATATATTTCTGAATCATCAGTTTGTGTTAGCCTTCTGTCTCCACTTCCTATCCTGCTAGAAAATTCTCTTCTGATTGCAATGGATCTGACTTCCATCTAAAGCAGGGGTGTCAAACTCATATTGTCACAGCGTCGTCACGTGATGTATTGCAACTCCCCCCCTCGCTAAACCAGGCGTGGGCATGGCCAGCGTGTGACACGTCTGGTCCGCGGGCTGTGAGTTTAACACCTCTGATCGAAAGGCTGTACATAAGATATTTATCATAACACATTATCAGTTATTTTCTTTCCTAGGTTTCCTAGGAGCATAACGTAACATTTAAAATAAAAGACAGCTGATAAAGCTGCTAACTCCACTAGTTCTATTGAGTTAGCAAACATTTGTCTGTGCGTCTGTCTGTCTGTCAGATTGTCTTGTGCCAATTGCACTCATAAATAGTAAGGTCAGAGTAAGAAGGAATACATTAGTAAAGCACCTTCCCTGCTTAAATCACTTATTCATTCTTAATATAAATAGAATGGAGTGGAGTGGAGTAGAATGGAATGGAATGGAATAGAATAGAATAGAATAGAATAGAATAACAGAGTTGGAAGGCACCTTGAAGGTCTTCTAGTCCAAACCCCTGCTTAGGCAGGAAACCTTATACCACTTCAGATATCCAATCTTCTTAAAAACGTCCAGTGTTGGAACATTCACAACTTCTGGAGGCATGTTGTTCCATTGATTAATTGTTCTGTCAGGAACAATTCTCCTTAGTTCTAAGTTGCTTCTCTCCTTGATTAGTTTCTACCTATTGCTTCTTGTTCTACCCTCAGGTGCCTTGGAGAATAGTTTGACTCCCTCTTCTTTGTGGCAACCCCTGAGATATTGGAACACCGCTATCATATCTCCCCTAGTCCTTCTTTTCATTAAACTAGACATACCCAGTTCCTGCAACAGTTCTTCATATGTTTTAGCCTCCAGTCCCCTAATCACCTTTGTTGCTCTTCTCTGCACTCTTTCTAGAGTGTATGTATGTATGTATGTATGTATGTATGTATGTATGTATGTATGTATGTGTTTGTGTGTGTGTGTATGTGTGTGTGTATATATATGTATATACGTATGTGTATGTGTGTGTGTGTGCTGGGATTACAACTCCTAGCTGGGAAGCAGGTTGGGTGGGGGCTGGTAAAGGCTGGGCAAGAACTTGTTCTTCATTTTGGCGTAATCCAGTTGAGCTGCTTCACACTATCAAATTCATTTTCTGCTATGCACACACTGGTATTAGTCACCCCTAAAGCTTTTCAAGATCACATATAAAATTATATATCCACAGTATAACTGTGCTGGAAGGTAAAGTCTGATGCTGGAGCATTTTGGGTATTCTCCTGCTTACACATCTTTTTAGTTCAGTGTTGATTTATGAGTAGCAGGAGGTTCTATGTGTAGCACCCGGTTTGAGCACATCAAGCAGAAATCATTCATTAAGAGATGCAGAATCAGTGGCCTTCTAGGTGTTGCTGAAGTACAGCCCCCAAAATTCCTCACCATATAAGAGATATAACAATACAGGTAGTCCTCGACTTACAACAATTTGCTTAGTGACCGTTCAAAGTTACAACAGCACTGAAAAAAGTGACTTATGGCCTTTTTTCACAGTTATGACATTTCCAGCATCCCCATGATCAGGAAATCAGCATTCAGATGTTTAGCAACTGGTTCATATTTATGACCGATGTTGTGTCCCAAGATCATGTGATCACCTTTTGCAGCCTTCTGACAAGCAACGTCAATGGAGAAGGCAGATTCACTTAACAACCAGGTTACTAACTTATCAACTACAGTGATTCACTTAACAGCTGAGGCACGAAAGGTTGTAAAATGGGGAAACATTCACTTTTAACAAATGTATCACTTAACAACAGACATTTTGGGCTCAGCTGTAGTCTCCTACCTGTATTAGGAGAGCTGCAAGACCCATCCTTCACTATCAGTTGCAAGTGTTGTGGTCTGTGTAGTCTGAAATAGGTTGAATTGGGTTGTGGAAATCCTCGGAAACTGATACTTCCGTGCTTGAGGTTGCACTCATAACGCCTTTCCTTGACTCGTTAAAGCCACCACGTAGTTTTCCAGGTTCACACAACTGCTTTGGAAACTGCTGCTTCCTGGCAGTGCATTCCCACATGTTACAGAGCACCCTCTTTTTGGAATTTGCATAATCCTAACACTTAATTTGATCCATGATAGCCAACATGGGTGGATTATCAATATGTAGTCATAGCCTGATAAACATGCATGTAGGAATTAACTGTCAATTTGACTTTATATTCGGGTAATGGAAATAAAATATTCAAATTAAGCCCAATGTCTAGTGATTTCATAGACATGTCCCTGTTGTTTCCTTGTTAGCATTGAAGGAAAGGTTTTTTCATGGCCTTCTACAAGTTGTTATTTTACCTTCCAGTCTACTTAGAGCCATTGGATCGTCTGGTGGTCTCCCATCCAAAAATCTGGACTAGTTTAGCTTTTTCCAAGGTAGACAAAGTTGGAAGGATTTCCACCTGCTATAACTTGCATTCTCAGACACCCAGAATCAAATGCATATAATTGGATACAGTAGTAATGTTAAGAAGAAGTGTTTGTGATTAAATTGCTGATGAATTGGCCTTCTTATTTCAATTGCCATTGTTTCTTCTCGTTCTGCAACTGAATTTTTGGCCATTCAGAGCTTGGAAGTAAAAATAGAATCACATGAGAAAGTAGTTTATTCTAAGGATAATTAGTGTACCTTTCTAGAAACTAAAATTGCATAACTGGTCTTTAATACATATAAAAGAGCCAATTATGTTTTTTTTCTTTGCTTTTTATTTTCAAGGGAAAAACTTTTTTTTTTCTTTAGCTATAATGAGAGTTTTGCTTGAGTAAGAACTGGGCTTAAGTTTAGAGAGTAATTTATCACTTTGATGTTCAGAGGTTGGGATATAAATTTACAGAGTCCCGAAAAACTGCAACTGTTTATACTTTTTGTAGCAGTTCCACATGAAAGTTAAAATAATTTAATGCAGAACAGTTCACCACCACCTCCGCCCCTGTAGTCTTTGAATCTCTGGTTTGTACCTCAGCTTTACAAATGCTGCTGGTGTGATTTATCCTTCTGTTAGTTCGAATATTCACTCACGGCTTTTTACCCTCCCCTCCCCCGTTGCTCAGCATTTTATCTAATGAAAGAAAACATTCTAAACTAACATCATAGAATGGTTTAGTTCTATTTTATCAATGAGGAATTGATTTACCAGTGTTTATAAGGGTAGGATTCGGTGGCTCTGTGGCTAAGACACTGAGCTTGTCGATCAGAAAGGTAGGCAGTCGGCAGTTCAAATCCCTAGCGCCGAATAATGTGAGTGAGCTTCCATTACTTGTCCCAGCTTCTGCCTCCCTAACAGTTTGAAAGCATTAAAAATGCAAGTAGAAAAATAGGGATAGTTTCGTGTGCCTGTGGCATTTAGTCATGCCAGTCACATGACCACAGAGATGTCTTAGGACAGTACTGGCTCTTCGGCTTTGAAACAGAGATGAGCACCGTCCCCTAGAGTTGGGAATGACTAATGAGGGGAACCTTTACCTTTATAAGGGTGCAGGTTCTCTGCCTTCAAAAGAGTTGTTGGATTACTAGCCTAGTGAAGGCAGAGCTATTGGTTTTGTTTTCTGAGAGTGTAGCGGGTTGTAAGACAGTCATGGATGAGGGAGGAACTAAGCCAGAATTTATTAGAAAGCTACTAACTCTGAGACTCACTTCCAATGCATTGGCTTGGCCTCCAAAAATTTTCACTTAAGGGATTGAGAGTTGAGAAAAAGAATGGGAAGAGCTTCAGCAAGAGTGTAAAAAAATATGTTGTTTCACAGCTGTGAAAGATGTTGCCTTTTGGCATGTCAGAGGTCAAGAAACATGTGTGGAATGTTGCTAAACTCCAACTTGCAAAAAGGACATGACTGACGCAAATAATGCAGTTTATGTAATTTGCATGGCATTGCGATACAGACAATGCCACCTGAATCCTTTACCATGCACTCCCATGAATGGCAATGGTTCTCCATCCCTCTTGGGGTGAGGTGATGGCTTTCTGGAAGAAAGGAAGGAGACAAAGGGATTATTGGGGAATCTGCTGAAACATGAAGGATTGTACTGAATTTTGACAACATATTTTAAGGTGAGAAGAAGATGGACAATTAACTGGTATGCTAGTTACAGTGAAATTTTTGAGAAACTATTAACACGTGGCCTACAGAGTCTTCATAATACTGCTGCAGAATAAACTTTATCCATAAAATGCTGGAGTTTCTGAAATCATATCTTTCTCCAACTTTTATTTTGATTCAAGACTATGAAATCTAACCTCTTCAATTAGTACACACATTTATCTAGAATAAATGAAAGAGCTGAATTGATTCATTGTGTGGATCTTTATTAATAATTTATATGAGATACTTGCTTTTTAAGTTATTCTGCATTTTGTGTGATATAATTACCTGACAGAATCAAACTGGTGTAACAAATTGTTTCAAATAAACTGCATGCTTCAACCAGGGGTGGGTTTCAAAATTTTTAGCAAGGGGCTCTCGGGCCGGTTTCTGGGCATAGCCATGGTATGCGTGGCCTAGTCGGCCTCCTGCACCATGGCGGGGGAGTGTTTTTGCCCTCTCTGGGCTCCAGAGGCTTTACTTAAGCCTCCGGGAGGGCAAAAACAGCCTACAGAGGTGCTCTGGAGGCCGGAAATGGGCCAGTTTCAGCTTTCCCAAACTTCTGTAGGCCCATTTTTTTGCCCCCCCCCCCGACTTCTGCGTGTGCCCTACACTTACCTGCATCCAAAACAGGCTGCATGGGGACTCCTGGGAGGGGCGGGGTGGATGGGACCAGCCAGGAGTGGGATTTGGGGGTTTTCAGAACTGGACAGAATCTTAGCTAGAGGTTCTCCTGAACCCCTGCGAACCCCAGCTGCCCACCCCTGGCTTCAACTATCCTATAGTTCTTCTTGTAACATGCATTATGGAATTATTGCATATCTAGCTGAAGTGGGAAACAACACTTTTAGGAAATTATCTCTGGAAATGTCAGGAATTGAAGTCCCACTATACCTGGAAGACATCTCTAGAATCCTAATAATCCCTTGGGAAAACTGACTTCAGATGAGGTTCTCTCTTTTTGGAAAGGAGATTGAATTCTAATCTTCCAGAGGGGATCATATTTGGGCAAAACTGATAGGTTTTAAATAAATTTGCACCCAACTTCCTTCAGTGTTAATCACATGAGACAACGAGCTGCTGAATGGAAAAAGTATTCCATTTTTAGTTGGCTGTACTTTTAAAGAAAGAAGATCAGCTTTCTTTCTCTACCTCTTCTTTTTATAATGAAAACTATGAATTGAGAGAAGTGAACTCTGACACAGAAGTTCTTTTAGAAAAGAAAAGGCAATTCATGCCAAAATAAATGTGCCAGCCTTGAAAATATACCGCAGGGGCTTTGTAGTTTTTCATGAATTGAAGAAGTTGTGCGTTCTTGTGCCACTTGTCACATTTGTGATTTAACTTATAAGGTGTGTTTCTTTAATGTGTTGTAATGTCACTTTGATATTTTAGAAGTATGCTTTTTTGTTACTTTCTTATAATTGTTGTATTTATTGATGTTATTATAGTTGCTTCTGATACCTCTATACTGCCAAATATGGTGTTATATGTATGCTTTTTATGATGCTTTTCTCTTCTAATAAATTTTAATTCTCAAACACTGCTTAGAAAAGCTCCAGTTATTGAGCTGTATGGAATAAGTAAATGAATTAAGTTGGATTCTAGCTTTCCTGATAACCAAAAGAAAGCGAATAAATGTTTGCAGACTTGAAATATAAATAACATTTTGTTGGTCATAAGAATATAAGCTCTCTGCTGAATTATACCATTGGTTCTCTTAGTCCAGGATTTTGAATCATGCAATGGCCAGCCACAATCATTTTGGAAAACCAGGAATGGAAGATAGTAGCTCCCACATTATCTCACACATACCAGTTGTTTCCAGAAGCCAATATTTAAGGTATGCTACTTATGACTGAAGATGCCATCAGTGTTAGTTGCCTTTTATAGCCTGTTCTCTGTTACTCTGCCCAGTCCCTTTTTGAAACAATTCAGAATGGCTGTTGTTAGTTGCAAAGTCGTGTCCAATCTATTGCGACCCCATGGACAATGTTCCTCCAGGCCTTCCTGTCCTCTACCATCCCCCAGAGTCCATTTAAGCTCACGTAGAGTGGTTCAGTGACTCCATCCAGCCACCTCATTCTCTGTCGTCCCCTCCTTCTTTTGCCCTCAATCATTCCCACTCTTCTCCAGTGAGTCCTTCTTTCTCATTAGGTGGCCAAAGTATTTGAGTTTCATTTTCAGCATCTGGCCCTCTAAAGAGCAGTAAAGGATGATCAGTCTAGTTTGATCATCTTGCAGTCTGAGGCACTCGCAGGAGTCTTCTCCAGTACCAGAGTTCAAAGGCCCTAATTCTTTGGCATTCAGCCTTCCTTATGGTCCAAATTTCACAGCCATACATTGCAACTGGGAAAACCATAGCCTTCACTTTACACACTTTTGCTGGCAGGGTGATGTCTCTTCTTTTTAATATGCTGTCTAGATTTGCAATAGCTTTTCTCCCTAGGAACAAGCGTCTTTTAATTTATTGTCTGTAGTCCCCATCTGCGGTGATTTTGGTCAACTTCATCCTCTTCAGCACTAGCATAGACTTGGACTACTGTGATGTTGAATGGTTTGCCTTGGATTCAAACGGAGATAATTCTGTCATTTTGTGGATTGTATCCCAGTATTGTTTTTCCTACTCTTTCATTGACTATGAAAGCTACTCCATTTCTTCTGAGGGATTCATGCCCACAAATGGTCATCTGAATTAAATTCAACCATTCCTGTTGATTTTAGTTCTCTGATTCCTAAGATGTTAATATTCAGCCTTGTCATCTCTTGTTTGACCATGTCCAGCTTGCCTTGATTCATGGATCTTACATTCCACATTCCTATGGAGTATAGATCTTTACAGCATCGGACTTTCCTTTCACCATCAGATAAATCCACAGCTGAGTATCCTTTCAGCTTTGACCCAGTCACTTCATTCTTTTTGGTGCTACTAGTATTAGCCCTCTGTTCTTCCCCGGTAGTATATTGGACACCTATTGGGGCTCGTCTTCTAGCATCATATCTTTTTACCTTTTGGTACTGTCCATGGGGTTTTCATGGCAAAGATATATCAGAATGGCTACTATGATTAAAATGGCAAATTCCACAGTTTAATTATATGCTTTGTGAAGAAGTACTTTCTTCCATCAATCTCCTGCATTGGATTTTCGTCCTTTTTCTGCGTTATCTTTAAATTTTATATATCTCTACCATGTGTTGCTGGGCATGATGAAAAAAGTCAAAAGATTGGCCACAACGGTGTGATTAAAGGTTTTCCCATTTTTTTAAATGTGTGGCAAATAAAACAGGTAGGATATTGGTCCTACTGTTGCAGCCATCATCTTGAGTTTTTGACCATACCTGTGGAGATCCCTGACCTTTTTTATTCTCCTTTGTTTGAAACTGAAAAGTCTTCAAATATATTTTCCTGAATGGGTTGCCCCTACTTTTCTTTCTCCACCTTTTTTTTTGACTTCTCACATCTTTCTTAATGTGGAGATACTAGAACTGTACACAACGCCTTGAGAGTGGCAGAATTAGGTTTGTATGAGGGTGTTATTATATGGGCAATTCTATTTTCAGTTTCTTTCCTAATGTTTCTAGGAATAGAATTTCTCTTTTTATAGCAGCTGCTCCCTGGTTGACCTTTTCCTCAAGCGGCCCATCATGACTCCAGGACCCTTTTTCTAGCACTGCCAGATCAGACCAATGGATTAATACCTAGAAGAAGTTTGTAGATGATGGATAGATGAATGATAGATCAGTGTTAGTATGCATCATTTTCACATATATAAGCATAAGAAAGGATTTCATTCAGGGAGTGACTATGTAAGTACTCATATTCTTTTCTATGCATTGACAATGTGGGTTGGTCTTCTGTTCTATATGTGATTAATGCTTCCCACATCCCTTAGCCTATGCTAAGGGGTGTCAAATGCATGTCTTCACGGTGGTGTCAAGTGACATATCAGGACTTTCCCCCCCTTTGATAAAGCAGACGTGGGCATGGCCATTGTGTGACACATCTGGTCCGTGGGCCGCAAGTTTAACAGCCCTACCTTAGCATATTTGACTTCAGTTGGAATTGAATGCTGGGATTCTTTTTTTCCATAGACATGGATGGCAGCCATTGACTTTTTGGGGAGAGAAAGGGGATGCTTGTATTCAGGCTTACTAGAATTTTGGAAAGTCCAGCTCTGGAACATAGCAGATCCCCATAATCTTTATTGTTGTAATTCCTTGCATTTCCCCACTCAACTTCATGGAAACCATGGATATTTGGTGACTTGCATTTATTCTAATCTACACAGAAGTTGAATGCTATTTCTTAGCTGTTATTTCTAGATTGTGATTAGGCGACAGAACACCATAGCAGCCCTTTGCACGATTATTTTTCTCCCACCTTTTCTGTCCAGGATTTTTACAGCTCTCCTCTTCAGAATCAGCTCTGAGGATTTCAGGGTTATGGAACTTCTTTTCCTAAATATGTACTTCTAACTGTCAACATTCCCAGGAAATGAAATATGAGGCATTGGTGTGTGAGAAACTTTTTCTTTCCAGTGACAGTGTGATCCTAAAGAACCTTTTCCAGCTGGCCTCTGGCTTCCTTTGCCTGCACAGTGTCTCTCATCTCAGCCTTTCTACATTATCAATTCAACCAAATTTCCAATGCATTTTGACAAAACAAGTCTTCATGAAAATACACAAATGTTTTCATTCCCATTACAAATCATATCTTACAATTTTTTGTTTAGTTTTTCAATGCCCCCCCCTTTTCAGCCTGGAACTGTGGTGCTTCTCCAGGTATTAATTTAAATTCTTAATAAACTGGAAGGAATGCTTCATCAACAGGCTTTTTAGTGTGAAAAAGACTGTTGCTTTTGTTTAGGTTATCTTTCCCTACCCATGTGTCCTTCTGATGTATTGGGGCTGCAGATCTCAGAATTCCTAGATGGTATGCTGGCTGGGGCTTCTGGGTCTCCCAGTCCCAATACATTAAGAAGACACCAGGCTGAGGAAGCCCAAAATAAAATGTGTTGGCATCCCAGTTGTCATTGTGGATTAGTTTTCTTTTCGTTTGGTTCTTTGGAAATGGCTTTTCTCAAAGAATGGGTGTTCACCTTATGGCTGAGAATAATTTGCTGTGAGGATAGGGCTTCCCTTTTCTGACCAAACTATAACCAGGCCATCATTATTTTGATCTAATACCCCTGACTACAACAATTGCAGTGCCAAATGCAAAAAATAAGAGGAGTTGTCTGCTTTGGGTAATTTGCTAAAGATGCATAATAGGGAAGGGAGGAAAGTGCCATTAGTAGAGATGAACTAATCTGTCAAGTTCAATTTTATTCATTTCTTATTTTTCCAAACTTTAGTTTGTTCTTTCCTGTTTCTGCAGCAGTTTCTTTCTTACAAAAAAAACCCCCACCACCATGTAAAATGTAGCATGCATTTTATGCATGCTTTTTCTAATGTGTACATAGGTTTTTCTATCATATACATTTGGTATACATTTTATATGCTTTAAAAAAATGGAAAATAGCATGACCGAATTTGGAAAAGGATACATATAAATGGAAATTTGCATTACAATTCATGCTTCAGTTTAGGAAGTGTGGATTTGTTCACATTAAATCACAATCCAAAGAAATATCTCCATCCCTGGGTTCAGTTTCAGTATAATTCAAAGCTGTAGCTCTTGGCGTTATGGCAACAAGCCTAAGGGTTGTGTCTAACCTTCTTACTTTAGGCCTTAAAGGGAAAATGTAGGTAGACTTGGAAGTATTCTTGCCTTTCATGTTAATCTGAGCTAAGATAATGTTTCCTAAAATCATGATAATCTGCAATATTGTTTTTATCTTTAGGCTAACATTTTAAAAGATGCATTTAGACAGTCCCACTTTCCAGCAATCTCAGAAAATCTTTTCCTATTCTATCTGTGGAACTGTCTTTTCCCAATGCGACTTGCCTGACTCATTTGTGCTGGCAGAAGGGGTCTACTGTAGACCCCATCAACCAAGAAATTTTACCTGGTGGGATCCAGGAGAAGAGCCTTTTTTTTGCCATGGAACATCTTGCAACAGGAGGTGAGATCTGCTCCCTCTCTGTTAACCTTCAGGAAAGTCCTTAAAACCTGACTATGTGGACTGGAGGTGCCCATGAAGGAGAAGCTATTGGCTGGAGGTGGTTGGTGCACTAAAAGTGAACCCCAAACCCTTCTTTTTGGTTTGTTTTAATTTCTATAATTTTTAATAAATTTGTATATGTATCGAATGTTTGCTTTATCTTGATGTAAGCCATTCAAAGTCATCTGAACTATGAGATGGATGGCAAATAAGTTTGATAATTAATAATTAATTAATTAATTAATTTTTTTCTTTTTATTATTCTTTTCTTTTTTGTTCTTTATTTTTTATTATTTTTTATTATTTTGTAACTTCTAATCTATTTGGTTTCAATATACTCCAGACTTTGCTTGATAAAGAACGATGCCGGGAATGGGACCTGGGAAGTCGGAAGGGGGTCAGGGAGGGGGGTTCAGGGGGTGGGTGGGGGGGAGGGTGGAAGTATAGACTCAATTTTCAGAACAATGAATGTACTTGGATACTGTTGCTTTTTTTTTTCTTTTTTTCTTTTCTTCTTTCTTTTCCTTTTATTTTTCTTTTGTTTTAGTACAAAACAAATAGCCCAATGAATATTAGAAATACACCGAAGCGAGGTGTAGAGGGAAAGAAGAGGGGGGAATTAAGAGGGAGTGAGAAGGGAATGTAAGGAGGGTGAGATGGTGGGAAGGGGAGAAAGGAATGGCTGAGGGGGAGGGGAAGTAGAAGAGGGGATTGTTGGAAGGGAGAAATGAAAGTTGGAGGGGTAGAAGGAAGGGTGTATGTAGGATAGAAGTGTTATGAGTTGTTTATTGCTTCTTCTTTTTTAACTGCACAGTATTTAAGTGATTGTATAAAGGAAAATGAAAATGTAATAAAAGAATCTTTGATTATAAAAGTGAACCCCAAACCCTTCTTTTTGGTTTGTTTTAATTTCTATATTTTTTAATAAATTTGTATATGTATCGAATGTTTGCTTTATCTTGATGTAAGCCATTCAAAGTCATCTGAACTATGAGATGGATGGCAAATAAGTTTGATAATTAATTAATAAAAATAAATACATTCTAGTGCTCTGATTTTGGATGTTTAGCTTGGTGGTGGGTGATACCACTTGAAAACAGTCACAAGGATAAGCCCATAGACTCAGGGGATTCCCTGCATTTTATGATCAATTTCCTAAGTTTTATTCGTGTTAGTGATCAGTGAATGACCACAGGCAGATTAATGGATAATAGAGTTATGTTTGCATGATTTTGTGAAGTTATTAGCATTTCTGCTTAAAAAAAATATGGGGAGAAAAATATTTCTCCTCCATCGATAATCTTTTCTTGATATGTTGGCTGAAAAGATATGCCCTTTGAGTGAAAGGAATTGAGTGCTTACTTATTTTTATTTTAATTATTGAAGTTTTATACCATCCAAAACATTTTCATGCCTTTGTCTGCTTTACAGAACACACATTAAAATGATTCAAAAGCTTTCATTAATTACAAGTTAAAAATCAGATTAAAACAAAAAGGAACAATTGCAAACTTAAAAGGCAGAGGGAGCACTTTCAACTGTCAATCACCCCAGGTTTGCATGACACTCTTAGAGCGCCAGGCCATTTGGTAGAGCCAAAATTTTAATGCATTTCTGGAAGGCCAGGAGTGGAGGCCAGCTGTTTCATAGGGCAGGCACAATGTCAGAGAAGGCTCTTCCTGGAAGACCTCACCAATCGAAAATCTTTAACTCATGGAGTCAGAAATATGTCTTCCCTTCTTGCCCGATGGGTCAATGAAATTGGGATGAGACAGTTCCTCAAATAACCTGGATATGGGGATGACTTTGTTTTGAAATGAACAGAGAAAAGGAGAAGTGCATCATTTGCAAAAATTATACCAACAAGGATAGGAGCAGGGGTTACATCGTGTAGTCCCAGTTTCTTCCCTATACATGGCCACTGCATTGTCCAAAGCATAGTAATATTTCCTTACATTTAATTAATGTAAATACATATTAGGAAGCTTTTGATTACCAATCATGTTCATTTTCAGCATTATATTGTTCAAGTAGTCAGGTGATTTTCTTTTTTAAACAGTATTAGCTGCTAATACTAATATTGTGCCAAGAATCTCTTGCCATTTAACTATGTTTGTGTGAACTTTACGTCCTTTGGCTCTCTAGATGTTTCAGATTCCCTCTTGCTGTTGATGTATCTCCAACTCTCTATGTGGGTGTAAAAGAGAAAGAAAAAATATATGCACAAAATGTTTCTTTTTTCTTTTTAAAGTTATGATGAGAGCTTCAAGTGTCAGCTTTTGCCATTCTTGTTTCACCCACAGATGAAGAACCAAAGGTAAATCAGGCCATAATATCTCAGGAAATCATTTATTTGTTTAAGGCTGGCTAGTTTGTTTGGTAGATAGATTTTCATGGAGTTTAATTGTGGGATTATCTCTTCCC
The DNA here is from genome assembly GCF_009769535.1 of Thamnophis elegans. Classification (NCBI taxonomy): domain Eukaryota; kingdom Metazoa; phylum Chordata; class Lepidosauria; order Squamata; family Natricidae; genus Thamnophis; species Thamnophis elegans. The sequence goes on along the minus strand of NC_045544.1, from coordinate 88,475,325 downwards.
AGGCAGGAGGAAGCATAAACATAGCCACTGTAATAAAGCAGTATTTGAGGTCCAAAGCCAACAACTCTTCAGCAGCTACTGAATCCGAGAGAGCAGTACAGTATAGAATGAGTATCAAGGATTTATACTGTGCTCCTTTTCTATCTGTCCCTTTACTTGCTCTTTGCCTAAGAGATTACTCATTGGAAGTCATTTCTCTCCGTCTTTGTTCCCAAGCACACAACAGATAAGTTTGGTCTCTCTCCTCCTAACAATTTTATTTTACCTATCCCTATGTATTCCCTGGAAAGGATTTCCACTCTCAAGATTTGTGTGTGTGTGTGTGTGTGTGTGTATGTTTGTGTGTATGTTTGTTTGAGTCAATGTTGACTCCAGGCCACTATCTACCTAGGCAGACCACTTCAGGTTTTGTTTTTTTTTTGCAAGATTTTTCAGAAATTGTTTGCCACTATTTCCTTCCTAGGGCTAAGAGGAGTGACGAGGTCAACCAGCTGGATTTCTGCCCATGAGAATTCAGCTCTGTCACAATTCCATTTTCCTTTATACCTCCAATATCTAAAATTTGATTGTAGAAAAAAACAGTTCCAGTAGTTTAAGTAGGTGAGTCAAACTACATGCTGTACGCGGGAAGCATTGTAGTCCATGTGGCTGAGCATTCAAAGTGATAAAATTGATCAGATATTAAAAGAAGTCCATATCCAAGGAATTTTTAGCAGGTTCTACTTTATTCCTAAGAGATTGTAGTCTTGTAATCAAATGAACTGAAAGGTTTCATGAGGAACAGTTTGCTGTAATGGTTCAAAGCACCAGACTAGAAACAAAGAGACAAGGACTTTTAGTCCCACCTTAGGCATGAAGCCAACTGAGTGACTTTGGGCCAGTCAGTCACTTAGTTCTAGGAAGAAGGCCATAGCAAACCACTTTTGAAACTTCTGCCAAGAAAATTGCAGGGACTTGTCCAGGCAATCTCTAGAAGTCAAGAATGACTTGAAGGAGCACGCATGCATGCACACACAGAGAAAGACACAAATACACATTTAATGCAGCTTGTTTTCAGCAATTTCTATAAAAGGTCAAAGTTGCTTTTTAAAGTTGCTGTTTTTTAAAAAAAATGGCTGGAAAAGCCCAAGAGAGGTCTTAACCTATCAGAGGGTCCTATCTTTTATAACCCCCCTCCCTTTTTTTCTTTTTAAAAAAGATATGTTTCAGTTTAGTTCAAGCTTTTAGGTCTTTTCTTTTTGCCAAAAGCCCAAATCGGAATGTTTGGGGAAAGATAATTTAATTTCAGTGATTGGGTCAGTATCAGTAGTGGAAATTTCAACATTTCCTGGTAAGAGGCTATCTGCAATGATGGCAGAGGCAAAGCAAAATGAGCAGTAAACATTTCATCCTTTCCAAGTCTTTTTTCTTTCCCAAAGAAATTTGTGGTATTTTACTCATTTGGCCAGTGTCAAATGAGTGTTTTACCAAAGTATCCTTTTGTTCAGAATCCTGCCTTGAATTTAAAGACAGCCCGACAACTGGGCCCTGTGATTTTGTTTTTCCTTTAAGCATTTGCAAGTCAGCAGCTGGCACATCTCAAATGGAGCTTAGGAGTGAAATAGATCATTGGTCTATTTCATACTGTTTTGGCTGGGAAGCAGCTGATCACAGCACTGTGTTTTTCCCTATCCACAATATGAGAGAATTTAATTGATGAAAAACGGAGAATGTGATTACTATGGCTAAAAAACCAGTAAATTTTTGAGCTTGCGGAGGAATCTGGTACTTCTCCTTCCTATCAGCAGAATAGAGATTCAGCTGGGGCTCTTCTCACAGTTTTAAATGCCTGAGGGAAGAACATCAACTAGATCAGGGGAGACATGATAGCAGTATTCCAATATTTGAGGGGCTGCCACAGGGAGGGGGGGTGTCAAGCTATTTTCCAAAGCACCTGAAGGCCGGACAAGGAATAATGGATCGAAACTGACCAAGGAGAGAATCAACCTAGAAATAAGGAGGAACTTTCTGACGGTGAGAAAATGGACCATTGGAACAACTTGCCTTTGGAAGTTGTGGGAGCTTTATCACTTGAGACTTTCAAGAAGAGATTGGACTGCCACTTGTCAGAAATGGTCTCCTGCTTGAGCAGGGAGGTTGGACCAGATGACCTATAAGGTCCCTTCCAACTCTGTTGATCTGTTATCTGAATGTCCACCATTTTCTTCTCACTGAACCCTAAATCCATTGCTTTCTATCCGTTGCAGTCAACAGCCATGTAAATGGTAACATATGTAGAACATTCAAAATCCTGAAATAATCTTTAGTATTATATTTCAACTGTTGGATCTTCCCGTCTTGAATAAAAAATACCAACCTGAATATTTCTAATATGGAGCTATGCTTTAGGTAGTTCCCTTCACATTTCTCCCCTTAAAAAGGCCTTATGTTCAGTATATGGATGTATTGGATGCCAAAATAGGCTTATAAAGAAAAGAGAAACTTTTGTTTATAAATTGCAAGGGGGAAAGAAGTAAATGCCTATTTATATCCGTACAACAAGATTTGCCATATAGTATTACAAACTGAAGATCTTGCAGGATCATCTTGTTCCTACCTTATCCAGTAATGTTTTCTCCCAGATCTGTTTTTTCCAAACATACATGGAACAATAAATGGAAAATACAATTCTCACCCAAACTTTCTTCCAACTTATACTCAGTAGTGCTTCCTGGCAATGCTGGGTACTGTAGTCTGAAACCTTTTGGAGGATTCTAGACTGGAGAAATGTGGTATACAGAATATATGAAGCAATCCAGAAGCAAGGCTCTTGCCAGCTGTGTGGGAGTAAATGTATCTAGGAATGAAGCCCGAATAAATGGTAAATTCCAGTCTGCAAGGATGGCATGAGAATGTCACAGCTTACAGTAAAGGCTGAGAGCACCATGCTGTTTACAATCTTTTTTACTGTTATTTTAATCTTTAATCTTTAATTTTCACAATCGGCATACAGAAGATGATCATACAGTGAAGGAGAGACACAGTTCTGAAATGGGAGGGTGAATAGATGACTAATGTAAGATAAACAATAGATTATACTAAAGAAGAACAAACAATGTAATCACTGTAAGATAGATAATCCAAATATTTTCCATTTACTGATAAGCTGCTTCAGTTAAAACAGCAATTTGTTACAGAATAAAATGGTAGGATATTAAATAAAAAGATTCTGATATATAGATATCAGGGATGTAGCAAGCTAAGAATGTTACTGCTACCAGTAGGGTATCATTGGCATCCAGTTATGTATATTAACTTTCCCAATAATGTTTTTAACAATTTAGAAAATTAGCAGATTATTTTTTTCTATGTAAGAAATAATAATACACAAATGTATACATAAAAGAAATGCAAATGTGTGCATATGTGGAGGTAGGATTGGAAACAAATAAAAAAGATTCTGAGGAGGGAAACTAATATTAAGATCAAATTCAGTCTAAATTTGTGACTGCATAGTAGAATACATCTGATTGGTATCTTTCCAAACTCTTCTATCTGTAACATGATACAATTTGTCTTTAATTATGAGCTTTTTAAAGTTTTATATATTTAAGCCACATAAACAATGAAATCTTTTATAACACTGTATTAATTTACAGCTAGGTGTGCTTGTAGGATATAATTATATTTTTCATCAAATGTTTTTGATTTGGATTTTGAAAAACACAAGCACAATAGCTCTGCTGAGTTATAATTGTGGGGGGGGGGAGGTGATGTCGGTTGTGGCAAGAACAATGGTGCATTTTAGTTTATTCAGTCAGACAGGATTCAGTAATCACACAGAAGGAAACCAGTGGGAACTATTTCTAGAAGTGATTGCCAGTAGCCAGAATTTTCAGTAAATCTCTAGGGGTTTTTTTTTTTTTGGGGGGGGGGGGTTGAACTATAGGTAGCTTTCTTTTAAATGAATATCTTCTGCAGGATCACTGGGGCTCCCTGATTCATGCATTATGTATGAAACCTTTCTAGTAGCTGTGAATGAATTGCTAATAACAGAATTCCTGGGAGTGTAAATAGGTCCCTTTTGTTTGTAGTTTAATTTAGGGAGGAGAATAAAATACCAGCCCAGCCCAAAGAGTGAAGATCGGAGTGAAATAAACTTACCTTCGCTACCGGTTCGCAAATGTGATTGCTCATGCGAGATTGCAAGTGTCAACAACTGGATGTGATGACGTCCAGGTGGGTGGGTGGAGCCTCCCGCTTCCAGCACTACAGGTTCCCCCGAATCAGTTGGAACCGGCTGAATTTTACCAGGATGAGGATGTGATTTTACTTTTAGACGGGTAAAGATTATACTTCTGGGTATCATTGCAAGAGTCGTGGATGCAAGATATTTTGGAATGCCTTTTAAAAATGCGGCCCTTTTCCTTTGAATTACTGTCTACACAAGCTAATTTTTTCCCCCTAAAACAAAAAAGAATGTAGAAATAAACAGAGTGGCGGGTTATTGGTAGCTGCGTTTGATAGCGGTTGTCATTCGGTAGCAACATATGGCAGCAATATGGGCCTAGCATGTGGTTTCAGAATGCAAGAAAATAAGCTTGAGTTTATGCACTCTACCTTCCTGGTATTCAAAATGCACACCCCTTCCCATAATAAATGATGATCTGACCTTTCAAATAAACATGTTATAATGTCTTTCCTTCATGCCTTCCCTCAAAGCTGTTACTCATCAAAGAGCCAAACTGGGCTTTACACTAAAAAAAAAAGAGTCCCCAAGGACAAATGCCAGCTCACATTTTAAGGCATTTGAATGTAAACATCAAACTTTCTAATAACTACAAATACTCACTGTGATCAGAAGGAAAAAAGCAAAGGTGAAATACATCAATGAAGCCATAAAACATAATCCAAGTTTTGTTGGCAGAATCTGCTTTGGATGGGGAACAAGAAATAATGAACAGCACAGCATTTTGCAGTATCATTTCAAAAGAGTGTATATATCATTAGGAAAGCCATTGAAATAATGGATGGCAGTATTTTGCTGCAAGACTGATGGCACAATATTTGCAGCCTTTTGTATAGCTCTACTTGGGGACAGCAGAGAATGAGGTGGTTAGGATAGTGTCATCGACATAATGAACTTGAATTTGGGCAAACTCTGGGAGACAGTGGAAGACAGGAGGTCAGGCATGCTGTGGTCCAAGGGGTCACGAAGAATTAGACAGGACTTGTGACTGAACAGCAACAAAATATGACAGATGATTGCAAGGAAGCTGTATACCAAAAGATAGTCAAGGACAGGATGAGGAATCTTCCCTTATTCAATTACCATATTTGTATAATACTCATCATTCTTGGCCATTGGCTAAATTTGCTGATCAATAGAAGCCGGCATCAAACAACATCAGGAGGGTCAAATTTCTGTTTTCTATGGGTTTATTACCTTTGGAAAGAGAAAGAAGGAATGGAACCCATAAATTATAACTTGTTTCCCCGAAAATATGACATGTCCTGAAAATAAGGCCATGCCAGATTTTTGGGGTGGGCAAAAATATATGCCATGAAAATAAGCCCATTGGACAACACACACACCCCTCCAGCCAGCCAGAGCACCACTCACCAGCCTAGCAGTATCCTGAAGGTGTCAAGCCGTGTGAGCCAGGAGGGAAACAGGCTCTCACACAGCTTGGTGCCTTTGGGATAACGGTGGGTCGGTGAGTGGTGCTCTGCCTGGCTGGAGAGGGGGGTTGCATGAGTGCCTGTTCAACCCCTTCCTCGTGTGCCTCCCAGCCTCACCACAACCTGGGACGTCTCTCCCTGCAGGGCCAGGGCATTGCTGCCATCTCAGCACTGAGGATGGCTGCTTCTGCGGCTTCCAAACCCCATAAATCTGCTGCTGAGTCTTCTCGGAGCCAAGGCAGAGAGTCTTCCAGCAGCCAGGATGAAGAGTCTTTTGGGAGCTGGGCCACAACCATAGAATGGGATGCACACTCCCAGAGCAGCCACTGCCAGAAAACTCTCTGCCCCAGCTCCTGGAAGACTCGGTAGCAGACTTCTGGTGTTTTGGAAGCCGCAGAAGAAATCATCCTCAGTACTGGGATGGGGGCGGCACCCTGGCTGTTCAGGGAGAACTGGCCCAGGTCATGGTGAGACTGGGAGGCCCGTGAGTGGGGGGTAGGAACAGGCACTCATGCAACCCCCCTCCAGCCAGGCTTGTGCATGTGTCCTCCCATCCCTGAACCAGGCTCTTCAGAAGCCCACTCACAAGAGAGCAGCCACCTGGCAACCCCCCTCCCCAGCCGGGTAGAACACCACTCACTGACCCAGTGGTATCCCGAAGGTGCCAAGCCACACAAGTGCCTGTTTCCCCCCTGTCTCCCGCGGCTTGGCGCCTTTGAGATACGACTAGTTCGGTGAGTGCTGCTCTGCCCGGTTGGGGAGTGGGGTTGCCAGGTGGCTGCTCTCTTGTGAGTGGGCTTCCGAAGAGCCTGGCGCAGGAATGGGAGGACACGTGCACAGGCTCAGGGGCAAATGGTTGTGTTGCGCTGTCGCAGCAGTGTAACATAGCAGCCATGAGGTGCCCACGCTCGCTGCATCCTGCACTGCCAAAACAATAACCCTCCGCCCATAATAAGGCCAAGGCCATATTTTGGGGGTCAAAAGAAAATAAAACCCTGTTTTATTTTCAGGGAAACACAGTAATGACTTGCTTCAGAACAATGGAAACTCAGACAACCTCATTTTGATTGATGATGGACAGTTAGATATATTTGGAACAGATAATTCTGTAATCTCTGAGAGTTTGATTATGGAATTATTGGAAGAAGCCTTGAACTTCCTAGGCAACACTGCAATTATATAGCAGCCAGTGAATGTCTGAATGTAGTTCTAGAACATGAATGTTCACAGCCACAGTGAGGAAGCTGAAGAGTTGTTTAGCTATTATTAAATATTCCAGAATCACCACAATTTGTATTAGTGTGATATAGTGATGGAGGTGTTGGAGTAGGATCTGGGCAATCCAAGTTAAAGATCTCCTGCTGTGGTGAAGTGTGGTACAGACTTTCCCAAAGAACAAAGAGGCAGCTCAGTGTGGAATCTTTGGTATGTAGGAAGAGAAGACAGGGTGGACCTTTCCAAACCAGAATATATCTAATAGTCATTCAGATTTGTGCTTTAGTCTGGCAAGATTCATGCCTATAGGTGAACAACAATAAGGAAACTTATCTGGAGTAATTCCTCTTGTCATTTTTGGTTCCTTCCGGACTCTTTCAGAAATTCAATTGAGTCTTTTTCAACCCAATCTACCTCATAGGGTTATTGTTAAGAAAACAATAGAGAAAGGAATGCTGTGTAAACCATCTGGGCTCTTGGGAAACAGGTGGGATATAAGAAATATGTAAATATAGAGAGACCTAAAAATAACTAACTTGGATATGCTTGACTGTACATCTTTGCTGTAAACTTCTTAAAATATTCCAAATTCTCCACTTGACCACTACAACTGTTGGCTCAAAACTAGTAACTTGATCCTAAGATATGACTCATTGCAAAATATCAGAAATATAAGTAGAGAAGCCAGGCTTTGGATTCTAATAGATGCTTAACAGGAGCCTATAAAGCTTTATTTCTGGGTGTGCAAGGTAAAAGCATCTCTGTGGCAAATGAACAGAGGTGGGTTGCTCCCGGTTTGGCCGAACCGGTAGTAGTATTTTGACCTGAGTCACAACCCAGGCTGGCCATGCCCCCGAACCAGTTCCCCAGTTGCGGCTGCCACCATGTTATTTAGTAGTGCATGCATGTGCGCAGTTAACTGTAAATTGTTCTGTGCATGCGCATGCAGCAAACCGGTAGTAAAACTGGGAGCAATCTACCTCTGCAAATGAACTAATAAGATTGCATAACTCAGAACCTCTACAGATTTTTAACTAATAATATTATCATTTACTGAAAGGCAGACACCAAAATAGGATTAATGTGAGGTTTATGATTATGATGAATGATTTTAGAGAATATTGATCCTCCAGTCAGGTAAAAGTCAACAAATATGGGTGTTCAGGCAGAAAGGTGCTAAGCAGTACTATGTTCTCCACCCAACCCTAATACAGGTAGTCCTCAACTTATGACCACACTTGAGTCCACAATTTATGTTGTTAAGTGAGACATTTATTAAGTGAATTTTGCCTCGTGACCTATTGTGCCACAGTTGTTAAGTGAATCACTGCAGTTGATAAGTTAGTAATCTGATTGTTAAGTGAATCTGGCTTCTTCATTGGCTTTGCTTCTCAGAAGCAAATGTGATTGCATGACCTTGGGACACGGCAACCGTCATATGAATGAAATAGTTGCCAAGCATTTGAAATTTGATCACATGATGATGGGGATGCTGCAGAGGACTTAACTGTGAACTAAATGTAGATCGAGGACTACCTGTACTTCAGTCAACGGGTTAGGGTAGATGCCCACCAAGATTCTTGTTGTGAGTTTCGATGAATAAGACCAAGTCCCTTTTCATCCTGGCAATAGGCATAAAGTCAGTTATTCAACAGTAGAATGGTTGGATGCATTAATGTAGGACTCCGGTGGTTCTAATACGAAACAAGGAAATAACTTAGGGTACCCTTTGAATAAGGTCAATCATATGGTTCCTTCCTTAAATATATGCTTTGCATGTTTGGCAGTTGCATACGAAGTCTAGGCAGGATGGCATATCTTCCAAAGGAAGGCATTTTCAGTTACCAGCATTTCTTAACAGAATTACGAAGAAGGCAGATCATCATGATTTGGCATTACAAGCTGACAGAGACATATTGGGAATATATATATATATGAAACATTCAGTGCCACTGTTTTGGCAAGGCAGAGAAACTAAAGTATAAATATACCCTCCCTCCCACGTAGCTGGAATGGCATTAAAGATGCTTACAGTACTTGGGGATGATGCCTACCATTTTCCTGCTCTAATGGGATCCTAATTGGCAAGCTGGCAGGTCACTAATCTGTTAACTGGGTGATTATGTGTACAGTCTTTGCTTAAGATTCATGGCCAAAGCTTCCAGTTTCCTTAGCTTTTTTTCTTTTACATTCAAAAGAGAGCCTAAATGTATGTTTGTAATGGTGTGTATTAGGTAGTGGAACAAGCTGAGATTAGTCTAAAAGGTCATCTACCACAATAATAAACATTGCAATAAATATTGTAATTTTGGTATGATCTAGATCGGGGCTGTCAAACTCCGGGCCCATGGGCTGGATGCGTCACGCACTGGCCACGTTCACATCCAGTTTAGCGAAGGGGGGAAAAGTCCCGATGTGTCCCGTGATGCCATTCTGATGACACAAATTTGACACCCCTGATCCAGATAGAACTTAAACTGATAATTGCCACCATCTGTCAACAGCATCCTTCTTTCTGTTACATAGGTAAACAGGACAATTATTAACCTTGGATAAAGACTTGGTAATGCCCAAGAACTACATGGGTGCCTTTTGATTTCTGGATGTCATACAGAAGCCTGTATACTGTTTTTCTTCAACAAAAACAATATGAAGGCATGTTTCCTCTCCATGACTCTTGGGAATTATTTTTTTTCCCAGGTTTACATTTGTATTACTGATCAGCATTGGCCACTTATCAAGAACGTGCAAGTCAGTTACTGGTTCTTAATCCTTATTTGGTTTCATCTGTTTGTATTTCATCTTCCCCCGTTTCCTCTGTAGTATTACTGCTTTTGCAGCTATGAGCATGCTTTAAATGAGTGCTGAACTCCTTTAGGGTAACCATTTCACTAATCTGCTGAAATGGATATTAATGCAGTATGTCTTAAAATGCAACTAATTGATTAGCAGCTAAATGTACTACTGTTAACAGTTTCCAAAATTCTGGCCTTTTAAAGCATTTGATCTGGCAAGCTTCCTTGCAAACACAAATGACACTGGGAAATATAAACCATAGCACATAAGTACAGCTTTACATAAATTTATCACGGACAGATCCAATAAAGGCTGGCTCTGTTTTATCCCACTGAAAATAATACTAATGTTCAAGATTAGGTCATCCAATTCACTTCATTTGAACATCTGTTAGTCCCATATAACCATCAAATTGGAAAACCCATAAAACCATTGAATTGCAAATCACTTCTGCAAAGCAGAACACCGAGTTCTCTTTGATTTTCCCAGGCTTTTTGCAATCCTTGTTGCCATAATTCATATTTTTTGGGAGCATCCACTAAACTTATTGGGTATCACAGAAGTGTGTAGAGAGTGATATTTTTTACCTTGAATAAACCAACATAGTATACTCTACTGGAGAGCTGCTAGCATGACCCATTGTCTTTAACCCATTGCATGCGGATTGATAAACTGGGTAAGTATTTTGCTAACAGAAAAAAAAATAGCAGGAATGTGTCATATCGTAACATGTTGCTTTCTGGGGCTACCTTGAGCTCAGTTGCTAAAGAGTGCTTGGCATAGGAAAGCAAGGCTCACTTTACCTGTCTACTTGGCTTCAAGAAAACTGCCTTCTACACAAATGTACAAGTATGGTGAAGTCCAACAAAGACATTGCTTTGGAATAACTCCACAACAGCTGAAACCTAAGCATCACTTTGCATTTGCACAGACTTAATCACTAGATTTCTTTTTTACTTGCATTTGTGTGGCTAATAATTTGTCCTCTGTAAGCATTTAAGTCTTAAAGAGTGTCAGAAACAGCTGTGATCTAATGCATTTGGAAAACTATCAAATTAACATGAAACTTTCCTCACTTTTTAAAGGGTTTAATCAAGGTTTATTTATAATTGCATTTATTTTTATAGTGAGCTTTGGAAAGGAAAGAAAAGATATTGGAGTTTGCCGCTGTTAAATATTTGTAATGTTATGTCTTACTTGGCCTGGGTTTATTCAATATTTAGTTAGCCATCATCCAGGTTTCTTGCTACGCATCCTAGAATCTTTCATCTATGGTTTTTTTTGGTGTAGATTCTAAATTCTTCTGAAAGTTTGTTTTTTAATCTTTCCTGTTCTTTCTTTCTTTCTTTTTCCTCCCTCTCTTCCTCCCTCCCTCCTTCCCTTGTTCAAGCATGTACCTATAGACATCACTAGTAATGTTCAATAATGGCAGTTTTTATTAATCAAGAGTTGTCATCTCAGGCAAATTACCCTGCTTTTTTTTTAATGACCGATTTTCCTTCTGCAGCCAAGGAATGGTTGAACATTTTCTTTTCTTTGTAACCTCCCATATCTCCAAAAGCAGCCCATGGTGGAGTATGCCAAAGAGAACAAGAGTTCTTCCAGGGCAGAATCAGGTTTAGCAGCAATGAGGGAATGGTTGGATGAGCAGATTTTCTCTGTGCAGTCACATTGTTCCCTCTTTCTTCTTTAGGATGCTGTGCTTTGCTGATACTTTAAAATCTTCTGTTTGGTGTTACTAGCCAATTTGGGCCTGGTTTTGAAAGGTTGAGTAAAGGAAACTACCCTGTTCTCTCTCCCTTTCTTTTATAAATAGTAATTGAATAAAAATGTTAAGTTAGCCAGTGCCAGGAGGCAAGCGTCCAGAGAAAGAGTGGATTTCTCCATCCTGAGTGTGATTTTGAGGACTCAAGGGAAAGGGAAAATATACTTTGCCAAGTAGCTAGAGTACCATCAGTATTATCTTCCCTAAATAGCATCTTCTCAGCTGTGCTCAAAATGTTTCTCTGGTAATGGGGGATAATATCATCCTAAAACTCTATGAAAATGTCATGTACATCAATAAGTACCTTCCAGACAGGTGAAGGTCCCAAAATTCTGAATCAGATTTTCTTACCACTGTGCCAGTTGTCATAACTGCATTGGAGGGAGCACAGTGAGGCTTTGCGCTTGAAGTTTAAAGACCCTAAAATGATTGTGATGGCATTTCAGTGATGACTGAAATGATTTTATTCTGTCAGAATGAGGAGCAAAATTTTCTTCAGAAGGTCCCTGGGGCAAAGAAAACCCAGAAATGGTATGTCCTGGATAGTTTCAGATTTCAGGGAAGTAATGCTTTATGTGATAATTCCTTTGCACTTAAAGGTAAAGCTTCCCCTGTCCGGTTGTATTTGACTCCAGGACACAGTGCTCATCTCTATGTCTTGGCCGAGGGAACCAACATTGTCCAAAGACAATTTACATAGTTACATGGCCAGCATGGCTATATGGCAAAAGTGCATGGAATACTGTTACCTTCCCACTGAAATGGTACCTATTAATCTACTTGCATTTTCATGCTTTCAAATTGCTAGGTAGGCAGGTTCTGGGGCAAGAACAGGAGCTCATTCCATTGCGTAGGATTAGGGTCTTGAACACAGGCTGTCAGCTTCCCAGCTGACAAGCTCAGCATATTTAACCACTTAGCCATCAAACACTCCATCCCTTCTGGGTTTACACCATCCTAAATAACCCTAAGGTACTAAATGCTTAGGGTTTAATTTGCTGGATGTAACTGGTATTGTTTCTGCTTTGAAAACTGGGAAGACTTTCAAAATTCACCAGGATCTGTGGATGGATACTAGTTCATTTGTTGAGGTGTGTGGCTATAGAAATCTAATCCAACCCAGCAAAACAATCAATCAATGAGTTCCAGTTTAAGCCTGGAGTTGTCACCCTAATACTGCAGATTTTTATTTGCTTGCTTCTTTTTTTTCTTTTTTTAGTGATTTGGTAAAAGCAGCATGGGCTATTCAGTTGAGTCCATACATGAGATGAAGCTTGATTTTTCTTATCCATACTCATGGCCTACCATTTATCTCAATCTTACCAGCATTTTCCCAGTTATGTGCCCTTGTCTGTAAATCCCACTACTGTATGAAAAGCCTCAGAAGTAGGTGTTAAAAACATACTGCAAGATTCAATAAAGCATCAGATCCAGAGACACCATTCAAAAGGCCTCTGTTCCGAGAACTATTCCACCTTTCAGTGTTCTTTCCTCTAGTCTTTGGTTGACTGCTTCTCCAGACCCCTTGTGTTGTTCTTGCTGTGAATCCAGAATAAGGCCAAAAAAGTTAGTGCCCTTACTGAGGGGAAGCATAGGGAAATGGCCAGGTAAAGCAAAGCTGCATTGGGAATAGTAGATAAGATCTACTGCTGCTCAAGCCCAGCTTCTGATAGTTCTATATTGCTTTATTTTTTTATCTTTGTCCTGGTTAAATCCTTGAAAATACAGTGAGCAAATCATTCCCTCTAGCCCATATAACTAGATACAGGACTAACTGTTCTTAAGCTTACTATACCATTAGATATGATCCAATGAACAGAACAGCTCCTAGTGCAGATTGTTCTTCACTCAGATCTTTATCTGGATAAGAGCGTCTGTCCTCATCTGTTGCTACAATCTCACTGGAGGATCTGGGATCCTCCAGTGAATTGTGGCAACTGATATTAAGAGGACTTTTGCAAATTTGAACTGCAGTCATTTTGACACATTTGTGTCTCAAATAGTGATCGTTTTCAATCATTCTTGTTAACCTATTCCTTCTTCTAAAAGTATTAACCCCTTGTAACCTGGATATAAATTTGCAAGACTGTCTCCATTCACATTGCATACAATTCAGTCTTGAAAACTGTGGAACGTTCTTGTTATAAACTACTGTCAGAATATAATCCTTATTTTTGATCTTTGTACTTAATGGATTCTAAATGGGAATGAGGCTGAAATCCAGACTTTCCTATTTTCCCAGATGTAAGTTCCTATTGTACTCAAGCAGGATATACTTCTGGGCTGGATGGATTGCCTTTGGGGGGATTCCAGCTTTTGCCAGTGTTTTTCCATTTGGGAAAAAAATATGGCCAAGAGGAAACTATGCCAAATTTTCATAAGATGAGGCAAAATATAGAAAAAATGAGTAGAGAGAACAGTCCACACCTCTCATAACATTAATTTATAGAAAAATGGAGGTCAGACTGACAACAGCAAGAAAAACTCGGGAGTTGCGGAGGAGCAATTAAGATTGCATAGCATACAGTAAATTTATGGATAGTGCAATGACTTCAGGATAATAGAGAGATTCATACCAGTTAGACTTATATACCGCTTCATAGGGCTTTCAGCCCTCTCTAAGCGGTTTACAGAGTCAGCATATTGCCCCCAACAACAATCTGGGTCCTCATTTTACCCACCTCGGAAGGATGGAAGGCTGAGTCAACCCTGAGCCAGTGAGATTTGAACAGCCGAACTGCAGAACTGCAGTCAGCTGAAGTAGCCTGCAGTGCTGCATTTAACCACTGCGCCACCTTGGCTCCTGAAACCATGAAACCATGAAAGAGAAACTAACAAAATTTTTACCAAGGGATAGGGATGCTAATCATTAAAATTACGTGATGAACTTGTACAGCTAATGTGTGTACCATTGGAAAATAACCAAACAGATAATGTTTTAGCTAAATAATTAAATCCAGTATTGACTATGAGGGCAAGGACAGCTCTAAAAGATTTCTGACTAAAGTCATTTTTAGCCTTTTCAGGAGAAGCCAGGGATTAAATCAGGGGCTCTTTGTATGGAAAAAGATTCTCTATTACTGAGCTAAATTCTAGTACAACTGGCTATTATGCAAATTTAATGAACTATTCAACTGCAGAGATCTATTGGTAGTGGCATACTGTATGTATTGACCTGAAAATATGCATAGTGATTGGAGAATATTGCTCAGAAATGCAGGCTGAGAAGCTCAAATTCCACAGGCCTGGAAAATAAGAGTCTTTCATCTATATTTTGTAATTTTTGAATAAACTAATCTTACTGAAGTTCTGATTAGAATCACCTCCATGTTGTAGTGTTAGGGAGTTACGTCTTTCTTTGGCATGGCTTAAGCCTGGAAAAGGCTACCTAACATTTTATTTATTTGGTATTTGGCTGTTTCCAGTCAGAAACAGAAGAGTGGGAAGAGTGTTAGATTGTTTTAGCAAACTTGTTTTGGTGTCCTTGTTTTTTGGAAGGCTTTATTTACCATAGGACAGTCATACATTGCCAGATACCCTTGATAAATCAGCTTAAGAGCTAGAATGTAAATGTTACTAAACATTGGAATCTTTTAGCAGAATTGTTTTCCAAAGGGTATCTTAGTTTCTTGATGGAACAACTAGTTGTTATTGTTTTTACTCTCCAGGCTCATTAATGGTTAGTGACAAATGGTGATTACTGTTGGAAGGTTAATAATTTTGCTGTTATCAAAACATTATGCATAGATTCTCATAGAGAAGTAGAAGAGAAACCATCACATATAATTTCATATGTATTAGGCTCATTCCCATTGTTGCCAGCCATGAGAGCATTAGGTCTGGCTAATGGTAGCATAGAAAAATAACATTTTGACTATTCTCATGATCTATTATCCTGTATAGGTGGCTGGACAATTTCTCAGAATTCCAGAGGCAGTAATGCATTGGTTTCATGATGAACTGCAGAAATTGTTATACAGAATACATATCTTAAGTTAGCAGTAAGGGCTCATGAAACAAAACTAATTTGAGACAAACTCCAAGTTTGATTGATCTCAAATGAGTAGAATATATATTAGGTATGGAGTTGTGTTTCCTATTAAGGATCAGGTTTAGGAGTGTTGTTAGCTCAATTAAATTCTACAGTTTTAAACTAGCTCAGTGGTGTTTCAACTACATGCTATTCTGGAAACGGGTAACCTGGCCATGGTTCTGTTCATTCTGTTCCAACTTGACAACTGCAATCCTGGTTTTGAAGCTCTTTTTTGGAAATTTTTATTGGCACAAGATAATATACAGTATGTCCCAGGGGTGAAATGCTCTGAAGTATTCTACTGGTTTGTTTCACACGTGCATGCGTTCCAAACATGTGCTTTGCGCGCAGGTGCACCACAGCCGCTACCACGCAGTGCTGAAAAAGGAGGATTAAGAAGCCTTTTCTGAGTCTGCAAAGGTAAGTAGAACAGTGGGGAGGGGAACAGCTGTGCTGCATGAGTTGGATTTGCTAGAAAGCAGGATTTCCTGCTTTCTAGCGAATACAAATTGTGCACCACAGCTGATTGTCAAACAGCTGATTGTCAGAACTACCAGTTCACCCAAACCAGTAGTAAGAAATGCTACTAGTTTGGTTGAAGCAGTAGTTCTGATGATCAGCTGTGCGACAATCAGCTGTGCCACACAATTTCTAACTTGCACGGCACAGCTGATCATCGGAACCAAACCAGTAGTAAAAAATGGTTCAAGCGAACTGGTAGTTCTTACAATCAGCTATGCGACAATCAGCTGTGTGATGTGATTTCTAAATCACACAGCACAGCTGATTGTCACACAGCTGATCATTGGGCCTGAACTGGTAGCATTTTTTTATTACTGGTTCAGGTGAACTGGTCGAATTGGTAGCATTTCACCCCTGGTATGTCCAGCTTACAAGAAATATTTTACATGTTTCTGATATTATTCAAGCCACAGGTATCAGCATCATTCAAAACCTTTTGGGAATTGCCTATCCTTCTATGAAACAATTCTTTCTGGTGAATTCATTTTCTGGACCACCAGCATGCTGAGATTAGGTGAGTTTTCCAAGGAAGAAGGTCCCTCTTGTAATGTTACCTTAATTTTGAAGCAGTTTCTTGAGTTTCCATTGCTGGGATGATAGGTTCCCCCTCCCAAAAAAAGACCTTCTTTCTTCTCCTTCTTCCTCCCCGCTCCATATATTTCATGATGTTTCATTGGTCACCCTACAATAAGACCTTGATAAAATACAACAGGATATTTCAGGTAAACAACCTGTGATGGAAAATAAATAGAAATGAAATGCATCTATTATTACAGATCATTGTGTAATACCTGAATGTGGGGTCCTTTAAAGTTCAACAAAGACTTTGCACACAACTAACAGAGGGATGCATGACAGCCAAATACAGGAGAATTTGGAACAAGAACACAAGGATTTTTTTTTCCAAATGTTTACCCAACATTGGATGTTTTTATTAGCACGCTAGATCAGAAGCAGCAGTCAGAACCTTCAGAAAGCTTTTAGGCACATGGGGAGGGAAGAGAAACTCTCCGTTTTCTTTTGTGCTTGGCCTGTGATTTATATATTTATTTAATCTTATTTTTAAAATGGAAAATTTCTGACATTCTGTCCCCATTAAGAATGAAACAACCTTTGGCATTCCAAAGCTTCCTTGAGCATGGAAATTCCATTTCTGAAGCAGATCTCTAGGGCTTGTGTGTTTTCGGAGTTTTGGAGTGGGGGGGGGAGGGGGGAGAGAAATCCAGAGATAAATCTATTCTGATCGAAACATACATGGTGCTCTTTTATTAGTTGGAGAGAGAATGAATTCAGCAGCTGTTTAAGTTTCCAGCTGCTGACCCAGTAGTCCCAGAATATCATGCTTGACCTTGAGCTAACCAGGATCCCTGGAGCCTGTCCTTGAAGTCTTAATTTTTTGTCCATTTCCGGAGAAAGGGGAATATATAGCATGTGCAGGGAGAGCCATTCCCTTTTGGGGGACATATTCTTCTCCCCTTCTTTGGGGCCTGCCCTATGGTGCCTTCAGCCTTTCATTCAGTGTATATTTTCTTTTTCTGTCTCTGGTGGTACATTCCCCATCTTTCTTTACAAAAGGCACATAGTTCTTGTCAGAGCTGAAAAGCTGTGTTCGTAATTCTCATACTGTGAAGGAATAAGGGGGGGGGGAAGGCCTTTGGGTGGCTTTGATAAAATGTGCATTGAACTGATTGGTCTGGGCAGGGCTAAATATAAAGTGGCCACTGAGATTTTCAGATAACTCATGATAACTGACCCCTTTTAGGATGGTGGCTTCTATCTTTCTCTTTTCCTCTCTCTCTTGGCTTTGGCACTTTTTAGAGAGTTGACTGGCATTCAGTCAGTGATCTCTCATTGGAGGTTTATTTCCAAATTGTAGACCTTAAAATAGAAAAATAAGACTACACTTACATCTTTATTGAACAATTCCAGTAAGAAAACTCATCTAATCTGCTAATCTGCAGTAGACTAATAGCAATAATAGATATCAATCAGCACCTATTTTTGCTCTTATTCATTAATATACATTACATACTCTGCAAAATCACGATTTGTTTCAAGAGTGGTTTGTCTAATAAATCTTTGTTGGTGCATCTCATGAAATCCCTTGGATTAGTACAATGCACAACCTTCAGTTCAGAGGTGGTTGCTGCCGGTTTGGCCTGGATCAGCCAAACCGGTAGCAGCAGTGGTGGGAGGCTCAACCCACCCACCCGGACACTTCTGTGCATGCGTAGAAGTTGCCCAAACTAGTAGTAAAAAATTGGCAACCCACCTCTGCTTCAGTTACTTTTAGATTTCAAAACATATATCTGAAATTGCTTTGTTTGGACCATCTGTTATTAAAACTAACGTAACTCGGTTTGAATACAGTGGTTAGTTGAAAATGAAAGCTATAGTTTTCTTCTGTCTTCTTGTAGAGAATCAGAGAGAGGACCTTGAGGGAAACAGATACAAACCTTTATATAAGCAAAGAAGGTTGAAACCTTCCTTAAGTCCTGGTAAACAAGATAGTATTTGGAAGACATTTGGTAGATCAAATCAAAACAGACTTCACAGGAAAACTAGGTTTGTACTTTGTGTTAGAGGCCATAATAACAGAACATTGCAAGCCTGATTGTCTTTTGTCTCCCTCCCTCTTACATTTTCTCATGCCTGTTCTAGGTGTGTGTGTGTGTGTGCTTGTGCGTTTGTGTGTGTGTGAAGAAAGTGCCTAAGTCCCAAACTTGTTCTTGTATTGTAATTGGGCATGAAGAAAGCCATTTACATCCCATTCCTAAACTTCATTGTAGAGAGGAAGCAGGATCAGTTAAATATTATGGTAGTATTAAATGTATTTGCATTGGAAAGCAACTTAAGTTTTTTCCCTGCAAGCATTTTCTATCTTAATGTGTATATATGAAGTTTAAAGGAATAAGGTTCCTTTAAGATATTTAATGGAAGAAATGAGATTAGGAGGAACATAAAGAAATATGCTGTATGTATAAACTAGATTACATATTGCGGTGAGTCCATTGGATTCTATTGGAATCCATGTTAAGCTCATGTGCATCATGGTATCTTACTGTGAATGAGATGAGTAATGGAGTTTATATCAGAGTACAAATTACATAATTTGCAACTTCTACAGGAAAACATCATGTGTATGAGATAATTTCTTTTCCTTGCCCATCCTTTATTGGGGCCCATGAGTCAGTCAAAAAGCATTTGTGGACTTTACTTTAGCAAATGTATTATGAACCCATATAAGACACGATTTATAGCGTAAGGTTTTATGAATCTGGTTACAGCAGCTTATTTAAGAAATCATCAAATACGTGTAGGCTCAACCAGGAAATAGAAGAAAACAACATAACTGGGTGGTGAACTGAAATGAAGGTACATCACATTGCGTCACTGTATGTTATTTGTTATTACCTTACAATTGTTTCAATAATTAGAATTGCCTCTTTGTATAAGCAGGTATCTTTTGTCTCAGTCAATAGCTTGGATGAAAGCGGATTCCTCTTGAATGAACGTATTCTGTCTGAATATTGTGCAAGAGATGTAAAATATATAGAAAGTGAGGCAGTGTATGATGGGAAGGAGGGAGTCATAAAGGGGAAGAGCATTGCAGGTTTTTTTTTACCTCTTCAACATTAGTGAAAGGCTGAGTTTGTATAGTCAAACCATAATGTGTTGTATGACTCCAACTTATTGTAATTGATTAAATGTATCCTTACACTATCACCACACATATTTTAGCAATATGCAAAACACACATGATGCCTTGTTCATCGCCTCTTTTAAATGCAAGTTACTCCTGTGGCCATGATTAGTCAGTATAAGAGTTTGAGATGTTTCAAAAATATTTTTACATTAGTGCAATTGGAATCTTGTGCTTCTTCCTTGATGCATTGTAATTCTATTCAGTGATGCTTATTCTTTTTTGGAATGAAGATCAATCCAAACAGTCAGTTGATGGATTGGATGGATTGGATGGATGGATTACTTTATTTATATGCCGCCCTTTTCCCTGGGGGGACTCAGGGCGGCTCACAGTCCAAGGGGGAGGGGAGTACAAGACAAAAATACACACATAAAACAGTATATCGTTAAAAAAAAAACGCAACAGTCATACTATTCAGGTGGGGTTAAAATCTTAGCCCCAGGCTTGTCGGGACAGCCAGGTTTTAAGGGCTATGCAGAAGGTCTGGAGGGTGGTGAGGGTACGAATCTCCACGGGGAGTTTGTTCCATAGGGTCGGAGCAGCCACCGAGAAGGCTCTCCTCCGGGTAGTTGCCAGTCGACATTGACCGGCTGATAGAATTCGGAGGAGGCCTAATCTATGGGATCTTATTGGCCTAGTGGAGGTAATTGGCAGTAGGCGGTCTCTCAAGTATATGATGAAGCTGTATTGCTGTTCACAAGACAGTTACCACCTCATTTATGTGGATATTTGAAAGTGCTCAGTCCAAAATTGCCTTTTCTCTGAGAAAGCACTTAAGATAAAATTTTCAAAATAAGTGGTTGCATTTTCAAACAAGACACATAAGTCCAATAGTATCATGGATCGGCTGAGATGGCCTCATGAATATAGACGTCTGACCGATTTTCTCTATGGTCTTATAATGGCATGCCTGTAGCTCATGTTCACCAATATTGCAGACACTATGCATTTCCACACTGGGAAAATAAATGCATAGTTTGATTAACCAACTTCATAGAATCTGCCTTCTTTACATATTGGGATGTTTTAACTACCAGGAGAACACATTTCCCTTGCAGAAATTTCCTAAGGTGCTATACAGTTCAAGTGTTCCAACTTCAGGAGGTCCCTCAACTCCTTCTTCAAGCCCAAGTTTTCTTTAGCTCTTTATAAAGTCCCACCTTTGAAACATGGCTCTGTTTTGCCACCATGTCTTTCCACATGATCCTGGAATTCATTTCTCAAATTATTGAATAAAGCATGACAGCCACTGTCTTCTATATCACATTTGGACCAGTCAGCTAACACAGCTTGCTACCTTACTCTGTTTTGTTCTACCTATTGTATTTAATAGTGGTGCACCCCATCTCCACCTTCCTTTAATGGTAGGAAATTTTTCACAGAGAGGGCATCCTTGGTTGTATAAACAGAAGCATAGAATCAAAATCACGTGAAGTATTTGTACAGCTTTATATAGCCTTAGTAAGACTGCATCTGCAATATTGCATCCAGTTTTGGTTACCACATTATGAAAAAGATACTGAGATTTTGGAAAAAGTGCAGAGAACAGCAACTAAGATGATTCAAGGCCTGGAGACTAAGACATATGAAGAACAGTTGCAGGAATTGGCAAGGGTGAAACCCAGCAGGTTTTGACAGGTTCTGGAGAACCAGTAGCGGACATTTTGAGTAGTTCGGAGAACCGCCAAAAGTCTTCTCTGGCTGGCCCAGAATAGGGTGGGAATGGAGATTTTGCACACACCCACCAAGCCACACCACACCCACCAAGCCATGCCCACAGAACAGGTAGTAAAAAAAAATGAATTTCACCACTAGGAATTGGGTATGGCTAGTCTAGAGAACAGAAGGACTAGGGGTGACATGATAGCAGTATTCTGGTATTTGAGGGGCTGCCACAAAGAAGAGGGGGTCAACTTATTTTCCAAAGCACCAGAAGGCAAGAAAAGAAATAATGGATGGAAGCTAATCAAGAAGTAAAGGTACCTGGAATTAAGGAAAAATTTCCTAACTGTGAGAACAATTAATGATAGTGGAACACCTTGCCTTCAGAAGTTGTAGGTACTTCATCACTGGAGGTTTTTAGGAAAAGACTCCACAGCCACCTATCTGAAAGGGTATAGGGTCTCCTGCTTGAGAAGTGGGTTGGAAAAGAAGAACTCCAACATCCCTTTCAGCTGTATTTTGACCAACTCTATTTGATACCTAATACGGAAAAATCCCCTTTAACCACTACAGACCTCTACACTTACTTCATTGTGGGTATTCAAGATTCAAGCAAAACATGAATGTCATCATAACAACAATTGCATAGATTTTCAGAGCAATAACCTTTGTGAATGCTCAACAGTCAGCATAACTGTTCAGTTTTCTAATTGCTATACAACTCTATACTCCACAGGTTAGCTTGCCTTACTGAAAGGTGATCATTTTAGTTCTTTATACTCCTAGCCCAGTGATGGGAAGCCTTTTTGGCATCGAGTGCCCAAATCGGAATGTGTGTATGCCAGAGTGCCAGAAACCCGAAGACCAGCTGGTTGGTGTGCATTCCCTTGCCAGCCACCTGCTCTTTGGGTTTCCAACACACGCATATGTGCCAGCCAACTGGTCTTCGCACATGCGGTGCACTGGCCAGCTGGTCTTTGGGTTTCCGGCGCTCCAGCGTGCACAAAGACCAGAAGACCAGGTGGCCAGCACACATGCCCACAGAGAAGGCTCTGTGTGCCACCTCTGGCACGAGTGCCATAGATTTGCCATCATGGTCCTAGCCTGTTCAAATTGTGTGCCGTAGGTCAGGCAGCCAGAAACAGATAGGGCAAAATAGAGCTCAGGAAAATAGGCAAACTATGGAAGAAGGAACCTCTCAATTTTTATTCTGCATATAAGTTTATTTTCATCACCACACCTAAGCTTGCATGGATAGCCTTTCATCCACAAATCTATTCCTGTTTTTTTCTAAGCTTTCTTAATTGGTAGAGGAATGACTTTTGGTTATTGACTTCTAAAGTTAAATCAGAAATCAGAAAGCCTTGCTGAGTTCTTTTTATGCTTACCTTGCTGTTAGCTATAGTAGGGAAACATCTTACTGAGAATTCTACCATGTTATTGAGCAATTTGGTAGGAGTCCAGTGTGGCTGGGGTAGTACTGAAGGCAGGCCTTAAAGCAGCCTTAAACTACACTAGCATAAGAACAATTCTGGGTCAAACATAGCCTACACTGGTGTTTTTCAACCTTGGCAACATTAAGATGGGTGGATTTCAACACTCCTGTTTAATATCTACATGAACATCTAGGCACATCATCTGTTTTCCCTGGGTTAGATCTCTTCAGTATACATATAATACCCAATTGTTGTCATCAAAATTCTATCTTCATGTCTGGAGGAACTAAGATCTGAATGGGAAAGAGAAGATTCAGACTTAACCAGTCCTGTTCCAGGCTAGACACACACATACCAAAAAGTAATTGCAAGGAGCTTTACTTAGGATTTAGTAGATACAAGCAGCAGCAGGCAGGACATACAGTATATGCAAAGAGAAGCACAAAGCAGCAGAGCAAAAAATCCCTGGAGAGCTTCCTGCAAAGAATTTGTACAGCCAGAATCCAAAGTGGGGGAACAAAAGCATAGCTGGGTCACAGTCCAAGAGTTCAAACAGGGCTTGTCAGTCATTCTGGGTTCCAAGAAGTTTCCACAGGCAACAGGTACACAAGACAAACAACAGAAGGTTTAGCAAGCAGAGCAGTTGGTCCCAACAGAAAACTTCTGGGCAGCAATGGCTCTTAAGTGGAATTGCATGAAGGACAGAAACATCTTTAACATGCAAGAAGCCTTGCAGATCTCTGTTCTGCTTTGTGTCCACTCTTACATGCTATAAGAAGGGTGCTACATCCAGCGCCTCATCTTCTGTTGCCTCCCGGTAACTGGAATGTTCCTCAGGCAAGTTAGCCTCTGGCAACTGATTTCTGGGCTCCCTTTGAGGTTGCTATTTTTCCAGGCATCCTGAACAGCTTAATCTCATATTCATCTCAGTCTGAGTTGGCCATCACATAGTTCTAGAAGGGCTAAATGGCTATGGATTGATGGGCCCTCTGTTTCTGGAATTTTGCTATTTTAGTTGTAATAGAGTTGCATTTCCCCAAATGGAACTGAAGTCATCCTGGAGTCACTACTCTTGTTCATGGGGCAGTGGAAGCTTGAGTGGCTGTGGCTTTGGACAAATCCTTTTTATGTAATAATTACACCTTTTTTGCATTAGAAAGTTATATTCATGCCTTGGTCTCTTTGTTGTTGTCTATGACAACACAGTCTTCTAGAGTAGAGCCAAATAGCCAGAACATACATCTGAATGCATATAGTGGGCAAAAGAATTATGGGTGTACTTTCAATTTGCCTTTATTCAACAAGGAGCAGTCATTACTCCTTGGCTTTTAGATGGATTCCAAGGTGCTTGTCTTCAATTGTAATGGTATGTGAGAGATGTGGTGAAGAAATGCTGCCCAGAGAACAATCAGATAAGAGACATCATAGCTCGCAGATGTATAATGACCAGAGAAAAGGCGCAGAAAGGACCCTCCCTAGCTTCAAATATAAAATTGAAACCAGACGTTTTCTTTTTAGGGCTGTTGGATAAAAAACTTGAAAGAAAATTTGGAACTTTGTTATTATATAAATTGACAGCGGTGAGAATCCTACAGTATATGCGCAAAAATGGAAAGAAACGTCAATTCCCACAATGGAAGAATGGATGGAAAAAGTGATGGCAGAGATGGCAAAGCTAACTGTTTTAAGTAAAGAGACAAACTAATCCAGTTTTGTTTCCATTTGGAAACCGCTTCTGGACTTTATGTTCGAAACAGAAAAGATGAAATGTTCATTTTAGATTTTGATAATTAGATTAACTTTGTTGCTATAGAACTGGCTCATCTCTCCGAAATGTAAAGCAAAAAGTTGAGATCGCAATTATATTTTGTATAGTACTTGCTTGAAAGCACTCAATAGAGGAGACACCCTTTCTTCTCTTAGTAACGAGTTCCATTGTTGATTTTCTTTTGCTATTAGATTTTTCCTAATTTTTGGCTAGTTGCTGGATATCATTGAACATCAAACTACTGCTTTCCCAATTTGTATTTCAACAGATAATTGAAGAATATAAAATATAAATAAATTGTTGCCTTTGGGGCATTAGGGATAAATAATGGTTTTGTTTTCCTTATATTAATCCCTTTTGCTGGGAATTGCAAGCTTTGAGAAAAGAACGAATATTTTTCAGCTATTTATTAGTCTATAGTGTTGATTAGCAAATGGGGGCACCAATTGCCTTTGTTAGCAACAGGATGGTACCTAGGATTCTATCTACAATATAGAAATTTTTAAAAAGGGAAGATGGGAGCTAGAACAGGGTAATCAAATCTGCACAACTGTGTGGTTGGAGGAGCAAAGGTTCAAACACATGGTCACAGCTACCATCTTGATTTGACAACCCCAATCCCTTGGGGTCTGTTTATGTCTGTGAATGAATTCTGAAAAGCCATAGGAAAGAGGAAAAGAATACTGTAAAGATTTAGTTTAAAAGTTTGAAGTTTTACTTTGAAAGTATTTGCTTTTCTTTCATCCTCATACTACAGGGTTAAAATAGTTTCAGGGTATATCAAAATCTTCCATCTTTTTCATTATGACCTACCAATTTATTCCAGCCAGGGCACCTCTCCAGTTTTACAGTATTTTAAATAGGTCAGTTTTTGGACTGTCTAGGACACAAAAAGTGTAAAGTCCAAATGGGTCAGGAAAATAATATATCAACTCTAACCCACTGACAAGACAGTTACAGTGGTAAATTTAGAAATCTATTCCTTATTTCTGTTTTTATAACAAGCTCCTTCCCCTTAAAAAAATAACTTACTCCTTTAGGGAGTTCATATAGAATCATGGTTTGCTTTTCTGACAGACAAGCCAAGTTAAACAAACCACATTAGGATTTAGCATGATTATGAGTAAACTGAAGAGAGGTTATCACCACCACACTTCTTCATCTTAAACAAATCTATTTGACAATCTTAAAAAAAAATAAAGCTGGCTATAAACTCACACTCATATTTGTATTTTCTGTTCAAACTCTCCCAGCTTGACGAAAATACTGGTATATTTTAATTGCTAAACCAGCATATGTTTCAAAATTCATGACCAATGTTTGTGGAGGTAGCAGGTATGTGACACAAGATCTTCTGTGACTAGAGTTTCAGTATATTAGAGAATCTTTCTCAGAATTTTTTCTAAGCTAGAGCAATGCAACGCCTTTCCCACAAAGTTTGTTAAAAGTTACAAAAGTTACAAAAGTTGGAGTTTTTTTTTAATTCATGGTGAAGCCAGATTTTTGTAACATTTAAAACCCTTATTTAGGGCTCTCAATAGCCTTCAAATATTTATTTAATAGAATGAATAAAAATCTGTGTTTAGAAAAGGGAAGAGGTGAATTAAAACTTCTAAGTGCTTACATACATGAAACTTCTTCTAGAAATTAGTTACATTCTACTAATGTGCTATAATGTTTTACTATATGTCAAACAATATAATTATTCATATATTTAACAGGGATAAAGTCCACAAAATTTTAGTGGGAATAATATCTTAGGAAGCCTTAAAATTGATTAAAATTGTGGTGCAAAGCATATTGGCTATCTACTGAATCAAGGCGTGTCAGCAATAATCCAATCATTATATTTCTGCTAAAAAGAGAGATATTCTGGAGCCCTCTTTTCCAAAAATTATCACTCTGAAGGACTAACAATCCATTATTGGTCTAAACAAAACCAGCAAAAGAAGGAGGATGAATTGCTTAGTCTTTTGACTTGCTCATGAGTAGTGTCCGGATAGCAGACTTGAACAGCTGCCAAATTTCATGACCAAATGTTTATGCCAGCACACATTTTTATTTTATTTTATTAAGCCATCCAAAAAGGAAGTATTCATCCCATCTCAAACTACTTCTTTCTGGATGTCTTAGCTGTTTGGGCTTTGAAAGTCTACCATATGTGTTCCCATCTGGAGGAAGAGCCAGAATACCTGCATGGTAATTTGGTTTCATGTGTTTACTAAACTGAAATAAAATGTTTATTTAAAGCCAGTTTTGCACATATTCAGGGTAACTATCCATCATAAGTTGGAAAGAAGAATGCTTCAAATCACACAATGTTTTAAGTGATTCCTAGATAGTCAGGCTGAATGAATGTTAATTACAACATTAGATATTTCCAGACTGAGGGATTAAATTAAACTTGTCCTGGATTCAACCCAGATATACATAGAGAGAGAATCTCTCAGAGATTATCACATTGTCTGGGGTAATTCTGGGGACCCAGATGTCTGGGTATCTGGTAAATGTAGAATAAATGACTATTCTCAACAAAAAATGTTTAGTCTTAATCTATCTCCCCCTCCTTGGCTAAATCCTTTCTTGAGAAACTATAGTTTTTAAGGATAGCATGTATTTTTTTAAATAAACATAAGTTTATTTTGGAATATGTATCTTTCCCTGTTTCTTGTATTTCCGATACCTTACTTGATGTAGTCAAAGAGGGATGTGGCACTATATGGTTGCACTATGGGAAGAGCAATTTCTTTAATGACTGAGGGTTTCTACCTTAATGATTGACAGTATGACCCAGTCATCCACCTACCTGGATGATGCTATAAATTACAAATATAGAAATATATTTGTGATTATCAACGTACTGTAGATAGAACTCGCTTATTTGAGAGGCTGTTGCAGAATACCCTTTGAAGGACTTTTTATATGTTCATTATCTCCCATCAGGTTAACTCTGTTGCAGTGAAGGTTTCTCATGGGGGAGGTGTTGACACCATGATTTAAATGTCCCATAATAAACGATCAAACCAAGAATGGTTCATGCCTAAGTCACCTATGTGAAAACCCTTTCTCAGTCTCGGGAAAAGCCTTTTTTTCATTGATGATCAGTCAAAGTCTTTACCTGAATTATGTATTTATGTATGTAGAACTAGTTGAATATAATTTGGCACCAAGCAATTGCATCTATGGAGCTAGATGCCAAGAAGAGTCTCAGCCTGGATGTCTTAAATTCCAAAACCTTTTTTCCTTGCAACTATAATATTTATCAGTTTTTGCTTCAACTGAAAACAGAAAGAAGAATGGGAGAGGAACAAAAGCCTAGATCTGATTTCTGTGTGGTTAGTGTTTTTGTTGGACCTAGCGCTGTTTTCTTTAGTTATACATCAGTGATCCTTCATTCATGACTAGCTGCTGATCTCTCCAGTTAAGAAAAAGGGCAAGAGGATATTGGCAGTGGGATTATACTCAGGAGATGTAGAAAGCACTATTCTGAATGATGAGAGGTTTGCACCACATGTTAGCACCACTTGTTTCCTAATAGGGGACTCTGCTACCAAAAGAGAAAACTTTGATTTCTGTTTACTATTCTGGGTCTGGCAGGGGGTTGGGCAAGAGGAGAGTAACGGACTCATTTTTCTTTTTTTCTTCTCATTTAATAGCCAGTGCCTGGATCTGTTCCCTATGCTAAGTCATGATTTCTGTAAATATTTTTTGTTGAATAAACCACTTCATAACCCATAAGCTATGATGATTTACAAACCAGCAAACCATTTTATCACTTAGTATTACATATGAACCAGGGGAGAAATTCAGCAGGTTCTGACAGGTTCTGGAGAACTGGTAATGGAGATTTTGAGATTTTGAGTAGTTCTGAGAATCGGCAAATACCACCTCTGGCTGGCCCCAGAGTAGGGTGGGAATGGAGATTTTGCAGTATCTTTCCCCTGCCATGTCCACCAAGCAACGCCCATAGAATTGGTAGTAAAAAAATGAATTTCACCACTGGTATGAATCCAACAAATGTGTGACATTTCTACAAAATGTTTAATCCTTTTTCCCTTGATTTGCTGAATAATACAGCATGATATCAGAAAAGATCAATATAAGTAATTTCAAACACTATGACTAGAGTAAAAAAATAGGCATTTAAGTCTATATCCTCAGGGAAGGGCAATGATTCTTCCTTAGTGTGAATAGAATAGGTCAGACAGATACAAATGTTAATGGATTAAAAGAAAGGAGATTAGAAATAAAGGTATGGAAAAGGAATAATGAATCAATAATTACAATAGACATGTAGGATGATTATTTTGTTTTGTTTTCTCTTCTGCAACAGAACTCCAACACACTGTTGAAGTATATTGGCAGGATTGTATTACAAACGGTCTTGCATTGCAATCAGTTAGAGCCAATCCAATACTCTTGTATCACTTAAGCTAAATTCTCTCACGCACAGTTTCCCAGCCACAAGCCTGAGTTTAAAAAGTTCAGACCGTACTTATTTCAATCTTACTGGGATGTTTTTGAGAGAGTGTCTACAAAATTAATTTAGTATTAAAATACATACCAACGCCAATGCTTAGTATTACCATTTTTACATAAATCTTTTTCTGCAGATGTATTTCAGTATGATCAACAATTTTATTCAACATAGCTTTATGATGCATATGTCTCATACACATTCATTTCCAGTTATCTGTCACTCCCCAAAAGTTAATCAAGAATCAGTTCAATGATTTTCTTCAACTTTTAAGCAGGAGCTGCCAGAAGGTTGGAATAACCAGACTTGGTTGGATTTTTTTTTAACACTAAGGTGGAGACACATAAATGTAGCCATCAACAGTGCCCAAACAGAATTGTGAAATAGCTTGAGAATGTCTTTTTACTGCCATTTTCTTGATTTCAACACTGCTAAACTTGTCATGGATGACAGCTTTGTGGTTCATGTGACACTGTTGGAGAAAATTGGATTTAAGGAAAGTTTATTTAGCTCTCTAAATAATTCAAAATGTTTTCAATTTAACTTTCCCTCAGCACAACATGCTTCATACTGCCTTCTAAATCATACAGCAAGAATAGTAAGTGTCTATCCTCTTCTTATAACCTCAGGATTTGGTTGAGTTTGGTTTTCTCAGATTGATGTAGAACAGAGGATTGTTCAGAGCGTATTCTGTCTGTGGCCCTACACATGTAATTATAACCTCTTTCACATGGACAGTGTTAACATAAATGTAGATACTTGATTAAAGAGGTTAATGTGGTGTCCTGAGAATACATAGGAATACGAGATAGAGTTATTTAGAAGAGGAGGATCCTGCCCTGGATAAACTAATGGTCAGTTTCTTATCAGGCTCTCAGAGACTTAGAAGTGGTTAGAGTAGTTTAAAATTAGCAGGAGTGACAATTTTTACAATAGTAAAAGGCAAGTCTACTTGGCAATTTCTACCAAGAATGAATTATTCAGAAGCATAAAATCATCTGGGAGTAAGATTTTTGTAGAAACAGACAGACCCTTCCTATTCCTACAGATCATTTGGGTTGAAGAATTACCATATCTTCTCTACTAACAAATTGCTTTGAAGTTTAAGCTCTCTTTGTTGACCAATAATCTACTCTTAGTTATTCATACTAATGTATCTGAACTACTGTATATATCCAGAGCCACAGATTTCTACAGATCCATAACCTAGTGATATAAGGTAAAGGTAAAGGTTCCCCTCACACATATGTGCAAGTTGTTCCCGACTCTAGGGGGCAGTGCTCATCTCCATTTCAAAGCTGAAGAGCAAGCACTGTCCAAAGACATCACTGTGGTCATGTGGCTGGCATGACTAAATGCCGAAGGCGCATGGAATGCTGTTATCTTCCCACTAAAGATGATCCCTATTTTTCTACTTGCATTTTTACATGCGTTCAAACTGCTAGGTTGGCAGAAGCTGGGACAAGTAACAAGAGCTCACCCCATTACACAGCACTAGGGATTCGAACCACTGAACTGCCGACCTTTCTGATTAACAAGCTCAGCGTAACTTCAGTGACAATACTAAATATCTCCCATTAACAAGCTCTTTGCTGCATAAAATCCATGCCAGGTAATAAATTAAAAATATATTTAAAAGGCTGCCATTCTATACCTTGAACATGGGATTTGTTTTAGAGTAAACATGAAAAAATGTACTTATACCACAAAGCCCTGTAAGACTAATATGTCCAGCATCACTGCTAATGTCTATCACTAAATTTTCATGCCTGGGAGGAAATCACAATGAGGCTTGTTAATTCATAGATATTATAATATGTTAAAAATGAAATAATTTCTATCTACCCTAGAAGCAGAATTTTTCAGCTATAAAAATAATTTTAGTCATTCAAGTCATATATTTTACAGATGAGAAAAAAACTTTAGAATGTTCACTCCTAATGTCCCAGATTTCCATCAGACTCCTCAAATATTATAGTTAAGTTTTAAGATGAATTCCTATCTTTAGAACACAAAAGAAAATGATCTTTGAGAAAAGAATAGAAAGTAAAGTCATGATCTAACGTATATTAGCAAATAAGATTGGTATTTTTCAAAAATTGGGAAAGGAATACAAAGCCCACAACTTCACTCTATCATTCCTGAACTTTCAATATTATCTTTCACCTATGTATTTAAATGTACACAAGCAACAATCATGCAACATTCTTTATTCTGAACATTCCATTGTATTCTGTTCCGCCTATATACAGTAGTTAGAAATCCACCAGGACAGAGCATTCTAACTAAGCTGAATTGGGTCCTTTTTCATTCTGTTTTAAAAACTTTTTTTTTACAAACTTTATACTTTTTTCATACACTTCCATATATGGGAAAATATGGGTTATGCATGGATAGTTCCATTTCAGCTATATAAGTTATAGTATTCAGAGTATGACTATAGGAAACAGGGAATGATGGCACACTTACCAAACCCATTTTCATGTTATTACAAATGTTCCATGCTTTCCATGACTGCTGGAACCTTTCCATGAATGCTAGACTGCTGGAACAAAAGTCCAGGTTTTCCATGACTGCTCCAAGCTAATCCACTGGAGCCTCTGTCTTCATTATATAGTGCAGCTTTCCCAATTTGATGTCCTCCAAATATATTGAGTCTGACTAGGAATTCCAGGAGTTATGTCCCAGCACATCTGAAAGGCACCAAGTTATGAAAAGGATATATACCACTATAATTATGATCCAAGTTTTATTTCTGTAATAGTAGAAAAACGCTTGGACAGTAATAGGGTAATTGTGGAAGTGTTTTGAGGCTAGGAGAAACAAGGCCAAATTTGGGGCAGGAAGAACATCCAATTCATTTTGATTCCTTTGTGGTTGTTTGATGAGAGCTTGGTGGCAAAAGCACAAGAATTCATTATTCTTGGAGTTGAATATTTTGCAGGTGGTCAGGTATTTACATATTAGAAGCAAGATTGTAGTACGTTCTTAAATTGTATTTGAAACTGGCTTGTGCAAAGCACAGCATGTAAGAAAATAAGCAAACGCTTGTTTAACCTTGGCACACCAATTTATATTTGCTACACCACTCCTACTGATGTAGTTAATGGGTAGCAAGCCAAGAGCTGAGCAGGGGCTATAATCATCAAATGGCTTAATCATAAATCAACCTCAGTCTACATTTCCAATAGTGGAATTTGCTATGTAATCTGGTTCCCATGATGGCCAGATTCTGAAAACTTAAATGCAGTTGTCCTTCAAAATTAATTTCTGACATGATCATAAAAGAGATGATCAAAGAATATATGATGCACTGTATGAAGTCAGAGATGTTCCCATTCTGTTACCACTGGACCCTGGAGTCTTTCTATAATAGTATTTGGCAAAAGATTCAAGACAAAAGAAGGGGCCTCTTCACACAATACATAATTAGCTTATGGATTTTACTGCCGGAGGTTGGCTGCTGACTTACATGGCTTAAATAGCAGGATGTGGGGAAAGTTACAGAGAAAATAAAAGCCAGTATGGTGGTTACCTTAAAGTTCTAGATGCACAGTAATATATTCTCTGTAATTCCCTATTAAGGAAGGGAGAAAAAGAAAGTTTTTATCAGAGACTTTTGATTACTGGACCTGATGAACTTTTGGTCTGATCTAGTACAGCCGAGTTTATTTTATTTATTTATTTATTTATTTATTTATTTATTTATTTATTTATTTATTTATTTATTTATTTATTTATTTATTTATTTATTTATTTATTTATTTATATGATTTATAGGCCGCCCAATCCCGGAGGACTCCGGGCAGCTTACAACGAAGAAAAAAGAAATAGTAAAAAAAATAAAAATAAAAACAGGTTAAAATCAACACACATACATTCATTTTGATCGGGGCTGGACCTCAACAATGCGGTCAACAGCCCCAGGCCTGCCAGAATAGCCAGGTTTTAACGGCTTTTCTGAAGGCCATAACAGTGGGTAAGGTCCGGATTTCTGGGGGTAGCTCATTCCAAAGGGTCAGAGCAGCCACAGAGAAGGCCCTCCTCTGGGGAGCCGCCAGCCGACATTGTCTGGCTGATGGCATCTGAAGGAGGCCCACCCTGTGGGATCTCACCGGCCGTTGGGAGGAATGCGGCACTAGGCGGTCTTACAGTCCTCTCATGTTAATCCAGCTTCCTGCACTATAAATCTATAAATCTCTATCCTGCTACTAGATAACAAAAAAATGGTCATAACCGCTCTTAGTGAATATTCTGAATGCATTGCCTTTCTAAACACTACATATGTATACTTTATACTTATATAAAACTTTAGTTATAATTGACATAACACTGCCTGTTCTTTAATTTGTATTGTATGAGAGAGTTCCTTATGCATTTTAATTTAACACACAAAAACTTTGTGACAGTCAATTATAAATTCCCAAAACTATACTTTGCTTTTAAATTACCTAAGTCTGGATCAGAGGTGATATTCAGCAGGTTCTGACCAGTTCTGGAGAACTCACAGCGGATATTTTGAGTAGTTCAGAGAACCAGTAAATACCACCTTTGACTGGCCCCGCCCCCATTTATTATCTGCCTCCTGAGTCCAGCTGATTGGGAGGAAATGGGGATTTTGCACTAACCTTCCCCTCGAGTGTGAATTACATACAAAGAAAAGTTCATACAGTAAATGACAAAATTAATGTATTGAAATGGAAGTTCATATAGTAAAATCAATTTACTAAGATTACTTCCCAGTCTATGGACCAGGAGAAACTAGATAACTTAGATAGGAAGAATCTATGTGACTGCTGTAGTTATGCCTCGGTGATTAGCTCCTATGCCATACCAGTAATAGAGTGTGACTGGCAATCCAAACCAGGGGTGGAACATCTGTGACTTCACAAGTACTGTTTGGACAGCCATCAAAAATCTTGGGTAAAGTCTCCAGTTCACCTCCAAAAATTAATTTATAATGTAGCAAAAACTGAAGATG
The DNA here is from genome assembly GCF_009769535.1 of Thamnophis elegans. NCBI lineage: Eukaryota > Metazoa > Chordata > Lepidosauria > Squamata > Natricidae > Thamnophis > Thamnophis elegans. The sequence goes on along the minus strand of NC_045544.1, from coordinate 88,441,303 downwards.
ACTTAACATCTAGGAAATAATCATACAAATAATTATTTTTAAAAGCTTAAGTTAGTGTTGGCCTGTCCCCATTTACATTCAACGTTCGCTCTTAAGTTGGATTTCTAAATATTTTTCCCCGTCTTGATGACCTCCAGAAATAGGGAAATAATGATGAGGAGTAACATAATGTTCTATAGAATAGTATATGTCTACTTAAATTTTTGGTAGAGTTATTTGTACATATTTTTAAGACTAAAGTTGGAAAGGCTGGAAGCAAAGCCTGAGACTAAAGAGAACAATTATCAAATCTCCTCCAAGGTTTAGAAACAAATAACAATATGTTTATAAGTCAATGACAGAGCGACATAAGATTTAAACCCTGAAGTGGTTACAAATAAAAGTCTGAATTGCTTGATTCCACAATAGCCAACCATTTTCATTATTAGGGCTTCTTATATCTGCAGTAACAGATATACCACGTCCTTGACACTTCCGCTAGCTCTTAGGAGTGAATCTGAGTTTCAAAATTTATTGCCAAGCCCTGGATGAAGCTTTGACAGTAGCCAGAGATCACTACTCTAATCGCCTATTAAGAGGCTTGGTAGCACCAGATAATTCCAAGCTATCAACAGAGAGATAGTCAGAAGGGTTTGGAATTAAGTAAGCGCTGTTGCCGCATTAATATATTTAAGATTGGAATCAGCCGTGAAAGATGGTTTAAATTAATGTTTACACCTTGGATCTATTCTAGTCATTTTAGTATCTGAAGTTTTGTAATTAATTTGAGAAGGTATGTTTAAGGAAGGAATGGGAAGGTACATCCCATAACTAGGGATCTGATGGACATGTGAAGGGCTTACCTCTGAACTCCCAGATATGCTTTGCCAGTCAGAGGAAGCAGTAAGGCAATTCTAGTTTCCTTTTTAGAGTAAGGCAATGAATGAATTTAATTTAAGACTTAATGTTTGTACAGTGGTTCTAAGCATTTACAAAGTTCTGCCTGTGACCTAGCTGTAATCCTTGCAATAGATTCTTTGCAATATATGGTTTTGAGAAATAGAATAACAGCCCTGCAAAGTTTATTAGAAGTATTGGTCTTCCAAATTTCAGGTGTTTCAGGTTGCTGCTGCTGCCAAAAAAATCTGTGACTTCTCCAAGATCCATTACCAATTCATGGAAGAAAGATTTGCATTGGGGATTTTCTAATCCATAGTTCAGGTTCTTCACCAATATTATCTTATCAATATAGCTAACTTTATGCAGCCAAACTGGATGATCGTGCCCGTCTGAGTTTCTGGCCTCTGTTTGCTAGGAGATAGAAAAGTTTGCAATTCACAAACATTAATATAAGCCAGTAGAGAAGCTGTTCTTCATGGAAGGAGATGAAAGTGTATGGATATATTTCCTTTAAAAAAATACTCAGTGTAAGCAGAATACTGAAGTGCATGCCTGAACATTTTCCAAAAACAACACACATTTAGTGGTGTATTTTATTTCACTGGTGATACAGGAGACATTATCTTCAGGCCAAAGATGCAATTTTGATAGTGCTTTGGAAGGGATGTTGGCTTTCTCAGATGTTTCAGCAAACGCCAAAGGACTTTTGTTGCTTATCTGAAACATCAGAGGATAATATGGAGCACACAGTTTGGGCTAGGAGTAAACTCTCCTGTTTCAATGCCACGAATTCAACTTGGTTCTCTGGACATCCCAACTGAGCTCCTCTTAAGTCTTACATGTGTAATATTGGATATCCGACATGCCCATATGCTTGTCCCAGTGGTTGCAGGATATGTCAGTTGAAGCTCATGTTTAATGCCACTAGAAAAGCAGACTATTCATATCATTCAGAGACTGACTTGCTTTCTTTTAATCAAAAAGTAAAACACTTGTTTTCTACCAGGTGAAATTCATACATTTTAAATTCTACATCAAGCAAATCAGGCTGGGATCCCAAACCCTCAGTGCACTTGGTATAACCAAACATAGGCACAACAACAAATCAAAGACAATCAAGGATGGTTTATTTTGTTTTCAAGCAACATTAAAGTAATGTGAATATTATCTGCAGCCAACATATGCAAATTGTTCTAACTGGCTTTACAATTAAGAAATGAGACAGTAAAAGGAAGGTTCATTCCAAAATGCATTGGAGGTACAACTTTTTGGTACTCAAATGTTACTGCAGCAACATATGCTGCAAGGAATCTCAGATGACTGATTTATCTGAAAACATTTTGTAAAGTGGTCATAGATTTTCTCTCCTGTACCTATTAGGGAAAGTGTAGGTCATTTTAAATATTGCTTCTCAATGAAATTTTAAAGAGTTTATATTCCTGTTTCATTATATTCATATTTTAGCTTTTGTTATTTGACAGTTAATAGGTATGACAACTGGAGAGAGGTTATATCCTTATTGTTTCAAGGTTCCAGAGATCAACCATGCTCATGGCCAGATTGCTGGGAAAATCCCTAGTACCTGCAAGAAAACACCTGCCTCTTAGGGCAGGCCATGCAACTAATCTTCCATCCCTGCAGGTGTCAGTTGTGTTGAGAAGAGTGGTAATGGGTAGAGAGCAATGGGAAGCAGGAATTCCTTCATCATCCGATCATAAGCTCCATGATAAAAACTGAACTCAGGATATGGCCACTTTTATGAGTTGATCCAGGGATCACCCGGCACAAGCTCACAGGGTCATAGTTGTCCCAAAAACATTTCGCTTATCTTGAAGAAGCACCTGAAGCCGAAGAAGCTTCTTGGATGAGAAGCAAAACATCTTCAAATAAAAACAAGAAAGTCCAGTTTTCTCTTGAAAAAGAACCTTTGGGATATCATCAGTATGGTGATGATACTCAAGTCTATATCCTCCACCCCTGGTGACCCAGGTGATGTTATTTCTGCCCTCTTGCAGTGCCTTCAGGCTATGGACCTGGATGGTGGATAGCAGGCTTCAGCTGAATCCTGGCGAGATCAAATGGCTTTGGGTGCATGGAGCTTCAAGATCTGGAACTTAGACACCTTCAGTTCTGGATGGATGGCACTATCCCACACAGACCCAATTCACAACTTGGGGATTCTCTTGGACTTGCAACTCCTGCTTGAAGAGCAGGTGGCAGCTGCAGCTAGGAGAGCCTTTGCACAATTGGGTTGCATATACCAGTTGCAATCTTTCCTGGATCAGGAGACACCATGCTCAGTCATTCATGCCCTGGTCATCTCATACCTGTACTACTGCAATATTATTTATGTGGAGCTATTTGAAGAGCATTCAGAAACTACAACTGGTGCAGAGTGTAGCAGGTCAGGCCTCTAGACTGACCCATATTAACCTCTCTTCCATGAGCTTCACTGGCTGTTGGTTTGCTTCTGGGCAATTCAAGGTGTTGGTTATTACTTTTAAAGCCCTGTATGCAGTGGATCCTGGTTACTTGTGGAACTGTCTCATCCTTATGGAACAGCCCTACCCATGCTGATAGATTCCATTGGTCAAGCAATTCCGGTGGTGGGATCCAGGAAAAGAGACTCTGCTGTGGCACTGGCTCTTAGGAACATATGGCCCACTGCGGTAAGATCTCCCCCATCCTCCTGACCTTCCGTAAGGCCTGAAGACCTAACTGCCAGTTGGCCTTGGTCCCCAATAGGGGAGTATTACCCTGGAGCTGGTTGATGAATCAATAGTAGATCCCACTTCCCCCTTGTGCATTCTGCTCTCTACCTTCCCATCTTTTAATCATAGTTTATATTTTTATTGTGTGGTTTTAGGACTAAACAAAAAGTACTGTAAATTAGAGAGATTCTTAGTTTTTTGTTGTCAAGAATTACCTGCTATGGGATTACTCAGACAAAATGAGAAGCAAAGCCAGAATGAGTTTTAATAGTGCTCCCGTTATGCTTGGGCAAGTCTTGTTTTAACAAAGGCAACAAGTGATTTGACACTCCTGGGTGTGTTCTGCCCTGTAGAAAGTCAATAGGAAGAATAGTCTTTCCCCCTTGTGGGAATGTCTGAAGCTCAAGATTGTTTTATTGCATTTTAGCCTGGCATGTATATAAACCGTATGGTCCATTGCTAAGGCTACCAGCCTTATGTGTCTTCATTACAACACTTTCCCCTGATCAAGTCAGTTTCGATTGTGGAGTAGCAATAAACTAGAAAATAGCTACTTGAAACTTGTGGGGAATGAACACATGTTACCCATACAGCAGCCAATTTCTTAATGAGTAAAGTCCTTGTATTTCAAGCCATTTACTAGGAATCAGTATTTTTCAGATTGTTGATATAGACATTGCTAGGAACATTGTGGAAAAACTGATTATCTGCTTAATGTCCAATGACAGAGAAGCTACTTTGAAATGTGATGGAAATTACATCAGCAGTTCTGGGACAACGTTCACATGCAGAGACATGTGAAAGAATTTAAACTTCATTCATTACTGCGTATAATAGCCAATTACAGTCCATCATTTCAAAACTATGTCCTTTTTTCCTTCTATTTTCAAATTTTTAAGTACTATTACCAGTCCCAGTAGTGTCTTTCAGCTCCTGCTCAGATAATTCACCCCTTGTTGTGGTATGATTTGGTTGTTCTTCAAATACCTACTTAAAGCATTACTTTACAATAGTGCATGACACTCCATTATTTTTTTACAACGCTCTTTAAAATACCCATAGATATTTTCAAAGTATCTTATGAAACTGAAAGAAGTCATTTCAATCCAAACAACTGTTTTTGAAAATAGTCATTTAATATGTGACATGTTGTTTCTATGAACATATGTGATCCATAGAATTGTATATAGATGTCACTCCCAGATTTATAGAGTGAAATAGAAACATTTGTTCCTCCTGAGGCCATGATCATTCATACATTAAGGAGTTGAAGCACACTAGCTAGAGTATGACAATAAATTTGAAGATTGTTGAAACTAATAGGTTTTTATACTACAGTGCTATGTCAGTACTTATCATTAATTGGTTCTGGGAGACACAATGAGTATCAAAAACAATGAATATCAAACACATTTTTCCCATAAGGAATAATGTAGTGAGTCACAAGATAGCCAACACTGACCAGTTGTAGCTTGTGCACTGAGTAGCAAACAAATGAGTAGTACCGGGACAAATTTCCATGTCAAAATGCATTGAGTATCAACTTTGATGAGTTTCAAAGCAGTTGAGTATCAGGGTACCACTATATTCGTAAATTATTATTAATTCTGTTCTATTTTCTCCTGTAGTGAAATGGGTTTTTAAAAGCACAAGGTTTAAAATGTTTGTGACAGCGATAAAGATAGTTGTCTTCACTCTGAAGTATCTTTGCTTCTCCATTACATTGCATCACATAGTTTTGCCAATTACCAGAAATTACTAGTGGTTGCACGCTCTATAAACTGCATTCTCCTTTCCTAGGTACAGATAGGAATGGCAAGCTGTAGTTGTGATTTCCCAGATTTAATTCCAAAAAGAGATGTTCATAGAGAGCTATACCAAAGAGTATAGAGAGTAAAAGTCAGTTGCAAGGAATGAGGAGGAGAATGAAAGTCAACATCCAGGTAATATAGAACTGCACAACAACTTTACAAGATGCTGTAGTTCACAAACATTATACTACAGGAGGGGTGTCAAACTTGTGTCGTCACGGCAGCATCACATGACGTATCGGGACTTTTTTCCCTTTGCTAAACACGGGCGAGGACATTGCCAGCACATGATGCATCCAGCCTGCAGCTGCGAGTTTGACAGTCCTGTACTAGAGGCTGAAGCCACCCTTGTCCTAGTCAATAGAACTCATTAATTCTGCTCTGTCATATGGTTACTTAATTATCGATTTGCCTTTCAGTAGCTCAGCTTCTGCTCTTTAGACCTGATTTGGTTGCATAGCCTCCAGGCACTATGCCATCTGTTGAATAGACCTTCATTCCCAAGAAGTTCTCCCTTACAAGAGTACATTGAAATACTTCCAGTATTCAACCCAGTGGAATTAGGATGCATGGCTGCATTTTAACCTGATATTAGACTAATGGGGAATGATGCTAACTCAGGTATTATGCTGAAGTCTTGTTCATCTGGTGCAGATGGTTCAGTGGGATCATTTGACCTGTCTTGTTCCTCTCGGGAGTCTTCCACAGATGAGGCCATGATACTTAATCTCAATCATTCCAGAGACTTTCAAGGAGCTGAAAATAGCTGCAGATATATTTTCAGCACAAGCAAACAGCCACATGGTTCCTGAGAGTTTTTTTTCCAAAAACCCACTCTTCAACATTTTTAATGAGCTGAAAAATCCATATAACTGCTCACCATAACCCCAAGACCTTTATTCTGAACCATTTCTAATGATGAGTAGCTTTGGGAAAGTATATGGAAATTTGGTTTAACCATTTCAGTCTTCAGTACATTAATAGATGCATACATTATAGAAATAGAAAACAGGTGTGGTGGAGGTGAGGAGAATCACTTTGAAGGATTATTTGAAATGGAGAAATGAGGCAAGAGGAGAAAGCTTTAACAGCTTGTATCCTGCATCTTTTCCAGTCCTTGGTCTTCAAATGATCATTGGAATAATGGCACAAATTCCTATTTATGTGGTATTAAATGGCCCTTAGAATATCTGCTAATTTGTTTTCTTTGACTCCTATTCCGTACGCTCCATGTACATGTGCAGAAGCCCCGAAAACCTCAAATACCAGTAAGGACGGCAGGCACCAAGTCGTAACCCACCACTGGCGTGACACATCTAGCTCATGAACTGCCAGTTTGACTGGCCTGCCCATAGACCAATGTTTCTTAACCTTTCTAATTTTCGAGGTGTGGACTTCAACTCCTGGGATTCTTCAGCCAGCATGGGGAATTCTGGAAGTTGAGTCCACACACCTTAATGTTGCCCATATTGAGAGACACTGCCATAGACTGAAACAACTGTCCTTCTATGATACACGTGCATCAGAATATCAAAAGGGATAGGAGTGAGGGAAGGCAGTACTTCGGCATGGATTGGGATTCCAATTGGAGGCCATGTTTTTTTGTTTTGTTTTGTTCTGTTCTGTTCTGTTTTGTTTTTAGAGGAAGCCTGACATTTTTTCTCCCTGGGTAGCAAGAGACCATGGAATCATGCCAGAAAGTCATTCAGTGGCCAACTAATAACTACTCTGTTTGGATTTGCTTTCCATGCAAATCTGTCAGTTACCACATTTCATAACAGGGAGGAGACACTTCTGGACAGAAGCCCGTATGTGGTTCAGGGAGGAAACTCTAAACAGGCCAGGAAGAATAGCTTTTCCCTCAGCAGAAGGGACTGGTTTGTGCTCATTTGCTTTAATTAATTTATGTTATCAGATGAAACTTAAATAACTTAACACAGACCTGGTAGACAGAGGTTCAGGGAAGGGAGCCAGAGCATTACAAAAACTTGTAATCACAATCAAGTGACTCCTATAAATATTTTCAGTCACACATTTTCATACAGAGCATCAAAGCCTAGCCTGTGGATGCTGTAAATAAGGTTCTGCAAAGAGGAAAGAAAGAAAGGAGGGAGGGAGGGAGGGAGGAAGGAAGGAAGGAAGGAAGGAAGGAAGTTACCCACCTTTATGGGAATGATTTGATTGCTCTTGGTTCCTGTTAGCACGTGAATGAGAGAGACTGAGCAAATCAATAAAGGCAGTCCTGAAGAGTCTGCCTTTTCTTCCAAAGAAAAGTTGTTTATGTCTCCCTGCAACAGGAAACATATTGAATTAGTTCCACTCATTTAGGACACCATATCAAAGAAAGTTTGATGCATCTGGGTCTCTAGAGAAGAAGGGGGGGGGGCTGCATTTAAAATTGAAATGAAGCAGATTTTCAACTATGGTTATTCCTATGAAATGGGCAAATTCCTAAAGGTTTTCCAAACTTTTATAAACATAACACTTTACAGTGTATTGCAAATGAAAAGGAAGTGACAGATGAATCTACTTCTGGGATATAGAATGAGGATCGGCAAACTTAGCTTGAAAAGACCCCCCCCCTTGACTCCAAAGGGCCAGCAGGCCAAGGAGTGCAGGAGCCATTATAAGCATGCTACTCCATCAGCAAGCAGGCTGCTGACAGACTATCACTGCCCAGGTGGCCCACTGTCCCTGGTCCTCAATCTTTAATCCTGCCCTTTGCTTCAATAGTTTGGCTATTGGGCTTTTCTGATCTGAACTATTATGGTTCAGAGAGGATAATTTACATTGGGAAGGAGAACTTTCTATAAAATAAATTGTGCAACTGAAGAGAGAATTCTCAGGTAAACATCCAATCTCAAATTATAATTCTGGGTACTTCATTGAAATTATACTTAAATGATAGAAAGCTGTTTTTTAGCTTTGTCTCAATGAGTTGAAATGATTAGCTGAGCTTTTGGATAATTGCTTGTTGATCTTGTGGATGTGGTACTAACGACTTGGCATTTCAGTTTGACCTTGACAAGGACTAAGAAAATCCAATAGGATTTTCTTTGGATAATGATGATAATCAATTCAGTAATGACCTATTCAAGAACGAGTAGGTAAAAGGAAAAACTCAAATTCTCAATGGAACCAATATAATCATCCCTACTTTGGCAACTTTAAGGTGTGGACTTCAGCTGAAAAAATCCCCCAGCCATTATGGAGAATTCTGGAAGTCCATACATCTTAAAGTTAATGAGTGAAAAGCACTGGTGTATACCAGTGATAAAATCTAATTTTTTTCTCCCACCAGTTCTGTGGGCGTGGCTTGGTGGTGGGGTCATATGAATGGGTGGGCATGACCATTCACTTTTTAAAGCATTTTTTCCTGCTGGTTCACACAAATAGGCAGGAAAAAAGTGGGGAGGGAGCTTCCGATGATCACGTGGCTAACTGCTGAGCCACACGATCCTCGGAAGCTTTCTTTTACTACTGGTTTGCAGAACCAGGGACAATCTTCCTTACTGGTTTGGCCGAACCGGGAGGATATTACTCTTGGTGTATACTAATCTAATAATATTAATCCTCAGATTTTGGAAAATTTTAGAAAATTGTGAAATATAGCTTAGAAACCCATTTCTGTAAGTATTATGATTTCACATTTAATAAAGATAAAAGGGTTGTTTTAGCAGATTCCCCACTCAATAGCTCTCCAGACACATGAAATTAAATTGTCATTGTCCCCACCAGCATTGCCCATTTCCTAAGAGATCTCTTAGAACAAGCAGAGTTTAATCCTTTTAATAGATTCTTAACAGTAAGGTTCTTTACTATGCAAATATCTTTTTGACACTTTAATGAATAAGCTCATCAATCAAAAGGCAGTACAGAAATAACTTGAATAGTACCTGGCTATGAATAAAGTGATTGATTGATTTCAATAAATGTCTTTTCTTTAAATGATTTATATTTTCTGCCCCTAAACAGTAATTGAAAATACATGGGGATGCAATTTTCTGATATTCAGTCTAAGATTTTCCATTTCAACCACGGAAATTTGTCACTCCAATGAAATTTCATGTATCACTATAAACTGACATACAGTGATTATACTGCTAATTATGTAGTTCATAATAATTGATACTTTCAGTATTTGTATCAATATGTTATTTATTTGGCAGAGGTTTTTTTATCTTACTGATTGTAAATCCCAAGTATATGTACCATTTACTCATTGCTTGTAACCTCAAATGTGGGAACTTTATGATGTTCTCTTAAGGAATACTTTATTGGCTAATCCTAAATTTGTCATATACTAAACAGAGGTATAAAATAAGATGTACAAATAAATGCTACAAAACAGCATCAAAGAATATGATGTTGAAAAGTGACATTGCTCTGTTTAAGCCCCAAGATTTGTAACAGCGCACTGAGCCTTCTCATCAGGGGGTATCAATATGCTAGACCTGCTTTTATATATATATATATATATATATATATATATATATATATATATATATATATATATATATATATATATATATATATATATATATATATATATACACACACATACATACATACATACATACATATATATATATATACACATATATGTATGTATGTATATGTGTGTACATATGTATATATATATATACACACACACACACTATTCAGTGGGTATGACTGTGGCTGAAATGCTTCCTTTTCTTGAGTGTTTTCAAAGCTGAAAGAGTTATTCAGGGATGGTTCACCACTTTCCAAGTGGTGAAAGCTGTGGTCAGTGTAAGCTATGAAGATTTTGAAGTCCACATTGTTGCCTCAATTGGCACTTTCTCACTATACAATAACCACAGCAGGGTTTGCTGAGCTAGGCTGTGCATGAACATGCATTCATGGTTTAGAAATAGTTATTCTGTGGGCAGTTAATTGCCAAATGTGTGGCCAAGGTTTTTTATGAGCTTACAACTCATCAGCTGTTGTGGCATATTACCCCAATGCTTTGGTTAGTATTTCAAGGGGCTGCCCAAACAGGTAATAGGGTAGTCAAAAAGTAAAACTCAAGAAGCTTGGAAAATTTTGAAAAATGAGATTACAAAAGCCCAGTCTAGCACAATAGCAATGAAGAAGAAAAATAACAGCTCCCAAAAGAAACCATCATGGCTGCATAAAGAACTCTATGACAAATTGAAAGACAAAAAGATAAATATAAAAAGTGGAAAGAGGGAGACAAAACTAAGGCAGAATATCAGTAAATAGCCCGAGCCTATAAAGATGAAGTGAGGAAATCTAAGGCTCACAATGAAGAAAGGCTTACCACAAAAGTAAAAAATAATAAAAAAGCTTCTTCCAACATGTTAGAAACAAGAAAATAGTTAAGGAACAATTGGCCCATTGCTGGCAGAAAGTGGCAAGAATGTGACAAGCAACAGGGAGAAAGCAGAACTATTTAACTCATTTTTTGCATCTGTTTTTATACAAAAGGATAAAACAGTCCAACCTATCAAAAACAGCACCACAAAAATCAGATTAGGCACACAAATTGAAATAGGGAATAAAATGGTAAGTGAGCACCTGTCTACCTTAGACGAGTTCAAATCACCAGGACTGGAGGGATTACACCCCAGGGTTCTGAAGGAACTGGCAGATGAGATCTCAGAACCACTGAACTGTATCTTTCAGAGATCCTGGAGCACCGGGGGACTGACAGAGGACTGGAAAAGAGCTGATGTGGTTCCTATCTCCAAAAAAGGGGAAAAAACAGATCCAGGAAACTACAGACCTATCAGTCTGACCTCAAAACCAGGAAAGATTCTGGAAAAGATAATCAAGCAACGAATTAGCGAACACCTAGAAGTAAACAAAGTAATAGCCAAAAGCCAACTTGGGTTTGTCAAAAACAGATCATGGCAGACTAATCTTATTGCATTCTTTGACAAAGTGTCAAAATTAGTGGACCAGAGGAATGCCGTTGATTTAGTTTACTGGGACTTCAGTAAGGCATTTGATAAGGTAGACCATAACCAACTATTAGATAAAGTAGAAGAATGTGGGTTAGACAGCATCACCACCAGATGGATTTGTAACTGGCTGAACAACCGCACTCAACTTGTAGTCCTCAATGGAACTGCATATACATGGAGGGAAGTATGCAGTGGAGTACCCCAAGGCTTTGTTTTAGGCCCAGTACTCTTCAACATCTTCATCAATGATTTAGATGAGGGAATAAATGGGCAACTCATCAAATTTGCAGATGACACCAAGCTGGCAGGAATAGCCAACACTCCAGAAGATAGGCTTAAGATACAGAAGGATCTTGACAAACTTGAACATTGGACACTATCTAATAAAATGAAATTCAATGGTGAAAAGAGTAAGGTTCTACATTTAGGCAAGAAAAACTAAATGCATAGGTACAGTATAGGTGGTACCTTGTTCAATAGTAGTAACTGTGAGAGAGATCTTGGAATCCTAGTGGACAACCATTTAAATATGAGCCAGCAGTGTGCAGCAGCTGCCAAAAAAACCAACACAGTTCTAGGCTACATAAACAGAGAGATAGAATCAAGATCACGTGAAGTGTTAATACCACTTCATAATGTCTTGGTAAGGCCACACTTGGAATACTGCATTCAGTTTTGGTTGCCACGATGTAGAAAAGATGTGGAGACTCTAGAAAGAGTGCAGAGAAGAGCAACAAAGATGATTAGGGGACTGGAGACTAAAACATATGAAGAACGGTTGCAGAAACTGGGTATGTCTAGTTTAATGGAAAGAAGGACTAGGGGAGACAAGATAGCAGTGTTCCAGTATCTCAGGGTTTGCCACAAAGAAGATGGAGTCAAACTATTCTCCAAAGTCCCTGAGGGCAGAACAAGAAGCAATGGGTGGAAACTAATCAAAGAAATAAGCAACTTTTTTACTTCTTTGTTTGTGGATGCATTTATTGCAATAGCTTTAGAGCTACCCAACTTCCAAACAACACTGGATAGCTTACATCACAAAAAATAAAAAAACAAAATGAAGAAAAAATCTGTCTGGAAAATACTGATCAATACTTAGAATAGAAACTAAGAAACTAACAGAGACTTGACAATTTCCCTAACCGCAGGCTTAGGAATAAAACCAGGTTCTCAAAATTTGTGCAACTATGGTAGGTTAGGAAACAAACAGCTCTCTAGGAGGATACCATACATAGGTTCTCCCATTTATGGTTAATTCTAATGCAAATGGAATCATTCATACTGAGTTTGGCTGGGAATTCTGGTATTTGTAATCCCAGCGCATTTCCGGGATGCCTAACTGAGGCAGGTTGAGCTTTTCTGTTTGAAATTGCCATTGCAAACTAATAGCTACTGGTTTTTTGTTCCATTATGGAACTATCTTGGGATGCGGAGACTCAGTGGCAAAGATGCTGAGGTTGTCGATCAGAAAGTTTGGCAGTTCAAATCCCTAGTGTGGCATAATGGAGTGAGCTCCTGTTACTTTTCCCAGCTTCTGCCAACCTAGCAGTTCGAAAGCAGGTAAAAATGCAAGCAGAAAAATAGGATCTACCTTTGATGGGAAAATAACAATGTTTTCCAGTACGCTGTTTGAAGAGTCCAAGCAATGGGTTAAACTCAGCCAATCTGCCCAGGACTGAATTGAAACTTTAGCCACGGCTTTGGTGTTGCCTTGACTTGCCAGATTTTCAATTCAGTCAAAGCCCAATAGACGCGTTTTAGTTTCTCTTCAGTTCTTGGCAGATTGCTTGGACTCTCCAGTTCCATTTTTTGCAGTTATTTATTCCCTTGGAAGAGCAGGACAGGTACCCTTTCTTGATTTTTCTCTCCTATCTCGCCATTCTCGACTTCCACAGTGTTCTGGGCTGCGGAGGTTGCAGAAACTGCCAGTTTAAGCAGGGGCTTAGAGTTCTGACGTCCACACAATCACACTGTTTTTTTCCACCTGCGCGATTGTTTCCCAGCAGAGGTTTTCTCTACTGCTGTCTGTGCTTGCTGGGGGAAGCCAGCTGCTAGTGCGGAGCCTCGGCAGGCTGTTTATTTGCTTCCGATGACCATTTTGGATTGCCTTTTTTTTGGCACAGCCACCATTTTGTTTTCACATTTTCCCCTGTGTTTTTTTGCCTGCCGGTGCCATTCTGTCTGCCTACTATATTGGACCTGTTGGGTTTTTTGGATTAGTTTGGACTTCTTATCAACACGTACAGTTCCATGCCTTCATTGAAAATCTGGCAAGTCAAGGCAACACCAGAGGCATGGCTAAAGTTTTAATTCAGTCCTGGGCAGATTGGCTGAGTTTAACCCATTGCTTGGACTCTCCTCGCAGCATACTGAAAACGACCCTTCAGGTAAGCCAAGGTCATTCCATGCACCTTCGGCATTTAGTCAAGCTGGCTACATGACCACGGAGATGTCTTCAGACAGCGCTGGCTCTTCAGCTTTGAAACAGAGATTAGCACTGTCCCCTAGAGTCGGGAAGGACTACCACATATGTTACCTTCACCTATGGAACTATTTGGATAATTTTTAAAAATATAATTATCATAAGTAGGTCCCAATTTATAATACTCAGTCACTTTCAAAGAATAGGGTTAAATGCATGCCCTGAAATAAACTTGGGCATGTTTTTTTCTGATCACTATTAATCTGCTGTTTCTGTAACTAAACACATATGTTTGTTTATCCGCTTAAACAGTAAGGATATCAAAATTGATTGCTGGAAGTTTTATCATCCTACAGACATTTCCGTCACTGTTTCTGGGATCTGTCTTATGTAGCAGCCTGTAAAAAAAAAGTAATGTCTTTATAATTTTAATTTCTTGCAGATTTCATCTCAACAAGCAATCAAAACCCGTACTTTAGAAGAGTGAGGTTTGATGTCTCAGCGATGGAAAAAAATGCTTCCAACCTAGTGAAAGCAGAATTTAGAGTGTTCCGCTTACAGAATCCGAAAGCTCGTGTATCAGAACAACGGATAGAACTATATCAGGTAAAGCTTTGTTGCTGTCCTTATATGTTTTTTTTTAATATGCGTCATTTTTCTGTAACATATTTAGACACTATAAATAGATAGTAATAGTCATTCTCTTTTCTTTGTTACTTTGGGAAATGCAGTTTATGAAAAGAAATCTCACGCATTGTAGCAGAGAAATCTCATTCTTTAAATTTACCATTTATCAGGATTGCAGAAAGAAAAAAAACAGTATAAAGTTAACTTAAAAATATACATTATACTTAAATATACTTAAATGCTTGCTTTTTAAAGGCATGTATGAATTTATCTTTATTAGCAGCTGATTAAAAACCACTTTAAACTATATAAACAAAGAAAAGTTTATTACACTGAATTACTGTAATTGCATCTCTTGCTTCTGGTCCCTCTTTTTTAGATTTGCTATGTGAGTCAGGGAGAAGTAAATTTTCCAGGCCAAAAGCCATGTTGCAGATCTCATTCCAAGGAAACATAAATGAGACAAGGACAAAAAATAAAACTGATTTCATTTCATTTGCATTTAATTAAATTTACACATAGATAACCTGATTAATACATAATCATCTGTTTGATCATTCTTCTCTTTTTCTGTATTAAAAATTACAAATCTGTGACTGTAGTGTACACCTTTTGCAACTCTCTGGGAGTAATACCTCAGACGTTAATAACTGGTGGTTCCTCTTTAAATTAAATTGTCGCTCTGCTAAGGGGAGAAATCAAAATCCTGAAGCTACAATAGACAAGCTGTCAGTTTGCTTATTTTACCAGTGTGAGGAGAACATAATTTGTAACTTTCTGGAATGATCCAAGCAATATATGGTCCTTTTTCTGTTGCTCCTGCTGCTACAATGAGATTTAGGGCTAGAAAAAGTAATAAATAAATGTGGAATATGACATTTATTGACATTCACAAGTGCTGGCTGATACACTTTACTCAGTGTGTCATACTGATTCTAACATATATAAACATGTTTATCATTAGAATGTTCCAGCTTTGTCCTCTGCATGCTTTCTTAGAAGCAAATCCAGTTCAGCACAGTGCAATTTATTCTCAAATAAATCAAGCCCAAGATTGCAGCTTTACTTTGCAAAAAAATATGACAGAGTCCTGGGTGGAGTCCTTCTCATCCTCAGTGACCCCACCTGACCCCATTTTGTCTTAGTTCAATTGATGATGTTTTGTGTTCCATGGAATTAAAGCCAGGAGCTTGTTTTATTTTGTTTCTAACTGCTCAGTGCCAGCAAGTCTTTTTTATGCTCTTTTTAATTCACTTGCAACTTCATATGTAATCCAGTTAAATCAACTTGCTCCGATTTAAGGCCAATTAGTTCCACTGAAGCCAGGGCCACCAATCTGATATACATCTTTGCATTTTCAAGTCATCTAGGCTTATTCTTTTTTTTTTTTAAGTCATCTGGTAAAGTTAGGCCTTGAGATGAATTCTTAACATTAAAATCCAGCCTTAATAGGTTTTCACTCTTTAACTTATTTTTGCTACTGAGTTAGATTTATAGACTGAAAAATCCGAAAACTAACATAGGCGAAGGTTGCAAAGTTAAAACAGCATTAAAATACAATGAGAAACTACACTGATAAACACAACACATATGCTTAAATACTAATAAGACTATAAAACTTCTGCAGCACTCAGTTGGAAAGCCATCAAGAACAAGGGCTTTTCCCAGTTTCATAGCTGGGATTGTCTCTGCAATTTCCTGTTATGGTTGTCCCAATTTCCTTTCATACTTTTGATGGATCTCTTCTGTTTAATTTGTTCCCCCAGTTTAGTAATTTGTTGTTCAGTTACAGATGACTCCAGTTTGTTTTGTTTGTTTGTTTATATTTTAAAAAACCCATAAAAATAGTGTGGCCCAACAATTAAATCACCAGATTACAAAGCAGGAGGCTGAGTTCTACTCAAGTCTTAGGCACAAAAGTCAGCTGAGTGACTTTGGATCAGTCCAGTGATGGGATTCAGCCAGTTCGCACCTATTTGGGAGAACCGGTTGTTAACTTTCTAAGCAGTTGGGAGAACTGGTGGTTCTCCTTTTGTTTTTCCCCACTTTTCAGAGCTAATCTTGTAAGGAAGGCAGGAAGGAAACATTCTGATGTTGTTTCTAGCCTAATATTTATTGCCCTGCTTACAGAAACTGCCTCTCCGTTAACCCTTATTACATTGTAACAGCTAAGGCGAATCGCCCATCAATGTGAGTGATGTTGAATTGGCCATGCCCACTCAGTCACATGACCACTGAGCCACGCCTATTCAGCTGGTCCTTAAGGCAGAGAACCGGTTGTTAAATTATTTGAATTCCACCACTGGATCAGTCATTCTTCCTCAGCCCAATTCACCTCAGAGAGTTATTGTGGAGGAAGGAGGAGGAGGAATACTAGGTATATTAGTTGTCTTGAGTTATTACAGGCAGTCCTCAACTTACAACCACAATTGAGCCCAAAATTTATGTTTCTAAATGAGAAATTTGTTAATGGAGTTTTGCCCCATTTTACTAAGTTGAGAAATTTGTTAAGTGAATCATTGCAATTATTAAATTATCAATGTGGTGGTTAAATAAATATGGTTTGATTTAACCAGATTCTGACTTTGCTTGTCATAAAGTTGAAAAAGATGATCATATGACCCTGGGATGTTGCAACTCCCATGAATGTGAGCCAGCTTTCAAGCATCCAAATGTAAATCATATGATCATGGGGATGCTGCAGGGATCATAAGTGTGAAAAATGGTCATAAGTCACATTTTCAGTGCTGTTGTAACTTTGAATGGTCACTAAACAAACTGTTATAAGTTGAGAACTACCTATATTTTTAAAAGACAGGATTTTAAATAATTTCTGGCTCAGCACATTCTTTGCCTAAATTACCAATGAAGTTTTGCTTTTGTTTCTCTGCCCGTGAGTCCATAACTTGTCAGCTTTTTTCTCCAGATCTCCAGCAAATCCAATTAACACGTAAAACTACTTTAAAATCCGGGGAGGGGAAGAAATAAAATGATTAAACAATCTCAAACATCCAGCGTCTCTTCCTTTGCTTATAAAAATGGTTGCCAAATCCAGGATTTACTGGAATTTAATCAGATAAAAGGTTGAATGTTATGGGAATGTCTTTGAACACATATCCTCAGTAGCATTTTTGTTGATTTCATGACATCTTTACTTTATTAAGAAACTTCTTGCCTAGAAAGAAAAATAGGGAAATAAACCTTGGCACATTTCTAGTTTACAAATAAGCATTTGAAAAAGAAATAGGCATTGTGGCACGGAAGGCAAGCAAAGAGCGGAAGTAGGGTGAAACATCCTCTCCCTTATTTTGAATGGTTGTGCCACCTTTGTTTTTATGGGGTACATTGGCTGAATAGTAGGCATATTCTGTATTATATACAGACTATAAAACAAGCAGGGATTCAAGTGATTTCCCATGGAAACAATATCATGTTTTGATAGCACATCAAGCATCATGAAAAATAGAGCCAAAATTCTGGGTTTTACTGCTGCTCTTATCAGAAGCTTTAGCATACCTAGATATTTGATAAGCTTCTGGAAGGAATGGAATGTACTATATACCACACAGGAAAGGAGAAGGAAAACATCCTAGATGGCAGGTGCTGCAATAGTCTGTTGGATCCCAACAGATGCTATTGTTTAATTAATTGAGGGGGCCAGAGGCCTACTGATTCTGCCTGATCTTACCAGATTGGCAGAAACCATGGGAGATAGGAGAAAAACCTAGTCCAATGCCACGAAAAGCTTTACAGATGATGGTCAACACCTTTAATTGCAACTGGAAGCCTTATGGCAAACAGTGCAATTCGAGAGGCGATGGCTTTATATAAACGTATTATGGCATGGCAACCATTGCTTGTGCTGTTACAGTCTGTACAACTGCAGCTTCCATATAGAACAAGAACAGCACCCTATACAATACAATCCTTTGATGGCTAAAGCATGAATGATAGTCTTGATGGCCATCTGATTCAGGAACAGAGGCAACTGGCACACTAGACAAAGTTTTGTGAGGGCCCTCTTGGTTGCAGCTTCCATCTGCTCATTGACTAGGAGCCGTGAATTTAAGACAACCCCCCACTCTGGAGTGCAACCCCATCCAAAACTGAAGATGCAACTAGCCCAAACCCAGAGTCTCCCCAAAACTGCATTCACTCTGAATGATAGTAGACAATATATGTGACTTCAAGGAAGACTACAGGTAGTCCTCAACTTACTGCCAGTCACTTTTGTATCATTTGAAGTTGCAACAGAACCTCTCCCCTAAAAGAAATATTTACAACCCAAATTAGAAACTACAATGTCCAGGTCATCCTTCCTATAGTCATGTGACCGCATTTTGAGCATTCAACAGCCAGCTGGTATTTACAGACATTTGCAATGCCCACAGTCATGTAGCTGATTTATAACATTTTTGTCAGAAACCGGTGTTTACTTCCAGTTTCCAATAAAAAATGCCCTACAGTGAACAAAAGTCCACTTAACAACCACAGTGTTTGTAAAATCAGATGGGGTTATGTGATGACCTGTTTAATGACTGTCACAACCTATCACCATAATTGCAGGCTAAATTGCAGTAATGAATTGAGGACCAGCTATATAGAATTTTAAAAAGTCCAAGAGTCACATTTTTTTTATTTATGAACTGAAAGATGGCCTAAATCAGCATCCATGGTGGTATCTTGATCTAGTTTCATGGTTCTGATTTTTAGTCTAGCCTAGCATGTTTTAGGCAGTGGTAGCTAAGAAGAGTTTTGATTAATCAAAAATTAAAATGTATTCCTGATAATTTCTGAACTGTGCTAAGCTATTCATGTTGTCCCAGCCTTTTTCTGAGTTATGACCATGCTATTTATGCATTCTTTGGACATCCCCCAATATACAGTGTACAAATCATTAATGATGTAACATATTAAAAGATCATCTAGATCTGAATATAGGTTTTGGCTAACTGGTAAGATGGAGAATGATACTTTTATAATGAAATTCTTCTGTCCCAGTTTCAGTTTCATTAATTCATTTGATACCCATAAATTATTTTAGAATATGTTGATTAAAAAACAACTATCAATTGATCTCTCCTAGTGGAATCTGCTAGTGCAAGTGGGGTACACTAGAGGAAGTCTCGGGTAATATGGCAGCTTTATTGTGGGAAGTATTAATGCTTCTGTCAAAGAAAAAAACTGGCTTATGCAAATTGTGACAGCTATTGTATTGTAGCTGATCCCATTTTTTCCCCTAATAAAAGCCTCATTGCACATTTAACTGTACACTTGTCTTCAGTTCTTTGCATGACTGTGGATGGGTACATCGAAATACACAGAATTCACAGTAATCATTTCTCAAACAAGCCAAAAATAAATTACATTTTCAGTATTTTCACAGCTTAATACATTTTAACCTCTAGCAGGAAAAAATCTTGGCAAGGATGACTTTTTGATAAAATATATTTGGCCCAAGAAGAAAGACAAACTTAGAGCACTGTTTTATCCTTATGTAAGCTGCAGAGATTACAGGCACTGAGGTGTGGTGCTTAGAGCAGCCAAGATAAAGAACTGGCATTGAAATAAAGATGAAAGCATCAGAGAAATGATCCTAGTGGTGCAAGACCCATGGTAGCTTTTCTTAGAGCCCTAACATACATTTTTCTCACAGACAAGAAGGCTAGAATTTTTTCATTTTTAAACTATGGTAGTTTTTACCATGCTAAATACAAACAGAGGAAATTGAAGCCACTGTTAAGAGACTGTTATAATACTACAAACAATCAATATCCACTATAGTTGTGTTACCCCGATACAAGCTATAAGCGGGGTTTATGTAGTATGCCACATGTCCTTGTTATTTGCAATCTTGCATGATGAACGTGCTTGGCAAGATCACAGGAAGCGGATCACAGAACTATCGGCTTTAAAACATTTGGCAAGTCATATGTACCTTTTGTATTTTGGCAAGTGTGCTGTACCTCGTACAATAGCTTGTTAAGGTCCGCACTCTGTTCTCAGTGCCTGCCAGACACAAAGCTGATTGAAGCCAAAAGAAAGACCCCAACTGCCTTCCGCTTCGGCAGAACTATTTCCCTTTGCAGCTACATAGCTTTAAGGAAGTCCAGCTGACGGAATAACATGACCTGCAGAATTTAGCAGGTGGCTGAGGTTGCCAAAATCCTGCTGGCAAAAGTTAATAATGGGAAATATCCCGGAAACACTTTTCAGCAAACAGCCAACAACATTAATCACTTTCAAGCAAGCTCAGGCATCTGTGCTAAGGCCACTGCTTAAAATTCAGGCATAGTAAGAGGCAGAATGGTCTGTTTATTATATTTACTATGTTATATAACTACTGGGGTAATATTTAGTATGTTTATTAAACTGTCATGTCGTCTTTCCTCTGGGAAGTTAAAGAAACCCTATATGGCACTCTTCTTTATTTTATCTTCCCAGAGGATGGTGATACTCCCATTTTTTCACACTGACTTCACCATAATGAATTTATATATATATAAATTATTGGATATATAATTCTTGGATATATATATCCAAGATTTTGTTTTTCATAATTTATTTCAAGAAACAGAGAGAGATAGCTGGAAAGAAATAAGAAGTTAAGAAGAAGAATGCAAAAGTTGGCTTGAAACTCAACATTAAGAAAACTAAGAGCATGACATCAGGCCCTCTCAATTCCTAGCACATAGATGGGGAAGAATTGGAGGTAGGGACAGATTTTATTTTCCTGGGCTCCAAGATCACCGCAGATGTGGACTGCAGGGAAGAAATTAAA
The DNA here is from genome assembly GCF_009769535.1 of Thamnophis elegans. Lineage (NCBI taxonomy): Eukaryota > Metazoa > Chordata > Lepidosauria > Squamata > Natricidae > Thamnophis > Thamnophis elegans. The sequence goes on along the minus strand of NC_045544.1, from coordinate 88,420,121 downwards.
AGATGCTTGCTCCAGGGAGGAAAGCTATGACAAATCTAGACAGCATACTAAAAAGAAAAGATCACCCTGCCAACAAAAGTGTGTATAGTGAAGGTTATGGTTTTCCCAGTTGAAATGTATGTCTGTGAAAGTTGGACCATAAGAAAGGCTGAGTGCCAAAGAATTGAAGCCTTTGAACTATGGTGCTGGAGAAGACTCCTGCGAGTCCCTTGGATTGTAAGGCAATCAAACTGGTCAGTCCTAGAGGAGATCAACCCTGACTGCTCTTTAGAAGGCCAGATCTTGAAGATGAAAGTCAAATACTTTGGCCAATTAATGAGAAGGAAGGAGTCACCGGACAAGAGCCAAATGCTGGGAAAGATTGAGGGCAAAAGAAGAAGGGGATGACAGAGAATGAGGTGGCTGGATGGAGTCACTGAAGCAGTGAGCTTAAATGGACTCCAGAGGATAGTAGAGGACAGGGAGGCCTGGAGGAATGTTGTCCATGGGGTCGTGATTTTGCAACTAACAACTAAAATAAGCCATGTGATATGAGATGGAGATAAGAAAAATCCTGTAAACCCAAAGATTTTGAATGTGGTGAAATAACATTTTGAGTATGATCAAACTAAATCTTGAATAATGAAATGGCTGAGTAATATTACTTGGAATCTTTTCAGGCCAACTTTTACTCTGAGATGGCATTGGTAATGCTGGCTGATGACCTTTGGAGGGCTCCCAATGGGGATTATACAACTGTCCTGGCTCTCCTGGATCTCTCAGGAGCTTTTTAACTCTCAGTGACTTTTGATATTTTGATATCATGTTATCCTTCTGAACTGGCTCCAGAGATTGGGAATGGGAGGCAATATTTTGCACTGGTTCTACTTCTTTCTCTATGCCAGTGAGGGAAGAAAGTTCATACCTTAGGCCTTGCAATGTGCGGTACCTCAGGACTTGAGTCTTTCACCTCTCCTCTTTAACAACTATACGATTTCTGGATGAGGTTATCCAACAACATGGAATACAGTATCATCAGTATATTGATGATATGCAATTATTATTTTCTACTCTGGGCCAAGCAAGTCATATTGTTTGGGTCAACGGGGCCTGGTGATTTATCATCATGATTCTGAATGGGGTTGCACTTCTCCATACTGAGTGGGTGCACAATTTGAGAGTCCTCCTGGATGCATGGCTCCATGAGCAAGTAGCAGCCATATCTAAGGGTGGGAGTCTGTATAGATTTGTGTTGTAAACCATTTACACCCTTTCCTGGATGTGGAGCTCTTGCTCAGTCACTCACACTTTAGTTACTTCCCACCTGGAAGGTCCCAAAGGTGCTTTTTCAAGAGACAATTGGACCTCCTGGTTTTTCTTTGAAGATGTTTCACTTCCCAAAGAAAAACCAGAAAGTCTAGTTGCCTCTTGGAAAAGCACCTTTGGTACAACCATGAGCTGGATGACTCTCCATAGACATTCCACCTGGATTATTCCAATATGCTTTACATGGGGCTGCCCTTGAAGACTATTTGAAAGTTACAATTGGTCTGGAAGACAACAGCTGCCACTAGGTTTGCCCATGTAACATCTTTATTGACTACACTGGCTTCAGTTTTCTTTCAGATGCCATTCAAAGTGCTAGTTATCACATTTAAAACCCCACACGGCAAGAATCAGACTATTTGTGGGACCATCTTTCCCTAAGAATATCTGCCCATCCCACTAGATCCGATGGGGTGGGCATTTTCCAAGTCCTCTTCTTGAAATATGGTCATCTAGCAGGACCTCAGTAGCATGGCTTTTCTATGTCTACATGGAAGGAGGTTAACTGAGCATCCCAATGGGCAAATGATGGCACAGGGTTTTTGTTCATTGTTTTATTGGCTTGATTTGTTTTATGATTGTTGTAATTGTCTGGATTGTTTACCATCCAGATTTGCTCAAGATGAGTGGCCATATAAAACTTTTAAATAAATAAATTTTACTGGGTGAGAAGAGATAAATCCATATATGTTTCAAAGATAAAATATTCTAGGAAAGTTTGGAAAAAGCAGATTGCAGTAGATGCTATCCTGGGAGTAGCTTGTGTTTGAGAGAGATTTCAGTTTTTTTCCTAACATATTACAGAGTGTGAATCTCTAACTCACTTGACTGTAGTGACATCCCTCTTTAGCATCTGGATTTTAATTTAATTCTTTTGCTTTGCCTGGGAAGACACAGCCCTAAGCATTTATGGCATGAGCAATGTTCCCAGAAAACAAGATGCTTTGGATATAAAACATAAAACTATTTTAAACTTTAAAGCTCTCAATGGACTAGAGCCAGGTGTACAAAAGAACTCCCTCATCCTATATGCCTGTGGTTTTCTTTAAGATTTTATTTGGAGAGCAGGCTTCAAGACCACTCACTGCTTGAAATGTGATAATGGATCAACTGATCTATTTAGGGTATGTTCAAATCTGTATCTATGTCGTAAAAAATGCATCTTTTAGGGAAACTGAATATTTATGGAATCCATCTGGCACTACAAAATTGCTTCCCTATATGATCTGTGGCATTTTTTTCTGAAGGTGCCATTGTCCAGTAATTCAGAAATCTACAAATCAACTGATATATATAATAATTAATAAATAATCATTTATCTAGACATTGGAATTTTACTGAGGACTAGTTTCTCATCTAGATAATGGAATTTCTCTATAAGGTTTCCAAGAAAGAACAGCAAAATGGAGATTTAAAAGACTTAATTGAAAAAAAGGAAGTATACCAAGAGAAAAGAAACAGACATATCAAATTATGAAAGGTCAGTTAGCAAAGGCTTGAAAGCTATCCCAGAAGGACTAAGAATGAGAAAGACAGTGAATTGACTGAAGGAGGAAGAGAGAGAGTAAGGAGAAGTATTGTCTATCATTATCTTCTGAGACAAATGGAGAAATGGTAATTCTCAGTGGTAAAAAAGCAGATCATGTGTTCCCAAGCCACAATTTAACTTTCATTGGGCAGGCATTTGAGATGATGTACAAAGAAAGGCATCCAGCCAAGATACACAAAAAGGATTTGGGTAAAGTATATGCCTAGAAACAGACTAAATGTAGGAAGCCATAATTATACTTTGATGAAAACAAAATACTTGGATGTTTATTGTGAAACAAGTTTCATGAAAAGTTAAAGACTTATGCTTAATAGGTGAGCAGAGTTCTTGGTATTGTTAGTATCTCAGTTGCAATTTATGTTTGTTGTCTGGAGTACACTTGGTGCAAGGAAAACTTGCTTAGTGCCTCTAGGAGTATGTCTGCCTTAATCCATTCTGGCAATATCTGGAATGGGATATTTGTCCTGTCCCATCAGTGTTGGATTTCCAATTGATTATATGCCATCAAGTTGTTTATGACTCCTAGCAACTAATTTTATTTTCTAAGAGAGTAAAAATCTTGGTCCCAGAGTATTTTAAAGTAGATATAGGATGTGTTAAATCTATGTTAAACTCAGTTTTTAAATGTTTATTTGGACACAATTTGCTCTCCCATAATGCTATGAATATGAAACAATGCCTACTGAAGTCTGAACCAAACTCTTTAAGTATCCATAATACTGGATTTCACTCATTCATGCAGTTAAGATCTCTTGCAAGATTTTCATAGCTGCATCTTTCACATTTTATTTATTATATTTTCATTGTCAGTAGATTAAACAGTAATATATTAAAATCTGCACCTGAATTATCACGTTCATTTGTAAATTGCAACTCAAATATCACATTATCATCTTGAAAGCCATTTTTCTCCGTGATCTCTATATTTCAGACTTTAAGAAGTCTTAGTGCAGTCATGAATACTAAAAATTGTCTTACATTGAAATAATCCATGTTTCAAATATGCAAAACTGAAGGAATGTAAAAAAAAAAAAATCTGAGGAACAGATGTATCCATTTTTCTTTAGTAAAGAAACACTACAAAAACATTGCATTTGTATACAAAAGGTGTACTCAGGAATAAAAGTCTTGAAATTGATTTCTATCTATCTTGCATTAGTTAAAGTTACTTTAACATAAAGAAAAAGAGATGAATTATAAACAATTAGGTGAAAAAAGAATGACATCAGGAAATTTGCTTATATGTATTTCAAGTTATGGTAAAGCAATAGAAATTTGTGTACACAATCTCCATTTGAAGAAAAGAATCTCACTTGTGCAGTTGAGCTGATCTCTACAAATTATTTCCATATTTTTTTCTTATAATTGTGTTGTATAAGAGTTGGTCAAAATACTATGTCAGAATATATTTTCATGACATTGATAGATAGGTAGATCAACTGATGGCACAACCTCTTGAGGTTTGTAGTTATTTTTTGTATTCTGTTTTGAGTCCCTCTTAGTTATTTTTTCAAATTAAATTGTGAGGATTCCATATCACTGAATATAAATGTTCTTGTTTTGCAGATGATCAAAAATAAAGATCCCACATCACCTACACAACGCTATATTGATAGCAAGGTTGTGAAAACAAGAGCTGAGGGGGAATGGTTATCTTTTGATGTAACCGAGGCTGTACATGAATGGCTCCATCACAAAGGTGATAGTAATTAATTGCTTTAGTGTTAACCTGTATTAAATTTGAACAGATTGAAGTCTTGCCTGACCTGATATAAAGCAAATTTTCTTTCTCTTATATTTTGCAGACAGAAATTTGGGACTTAAGATCAGTTTACATTGCCCATGCTGTACATTTGTGCCTTCAAATAATTATATTATTCCAAATAAAAGTGAAGAATTAGAGGCAAGATTTGCAGGTAATAACTAAAAATTTAAAAATAAAATAATTGTGTAATGAATGTGAAATGTTTCAGCAGATCTTATAATATGTCCAATATTGCTAAACTATACTAGTGAAGGAAAATATGGGGTGTCAGACGGTGTGGGAGAAAAGATCCTTAAACAATTGCTTTCAAAATCTGGTATAGCATATCTGTAAAAACTGCTGAACGTATCTTTGTTTAAAGTAGTTATTTGATAATGGATTAGAACATGTTTAATAAGTTACTTCTTAGCATAATTTTCTTGCTAGCTTCATTAGTACTCATGCAAATGTTTCTGCCTGTGTGATCTTTGTGTACTCATCTTGCAATTTGCGTAGAGATTCTTGATTTTGAGCATTCAGCTATAAGCTCTTTATGTACCAATAAATATCAGCACTGGTGCTCAGAGAAACATATGTTCAGAATGTAAATGATTAATTTCAACCCTTGCCATTATCTAACTGGTGACCTTAGATGTATCCAAAAGGTACAGCCAAGCATGTTAATAGAGTCTATATGGCAATGCAGGTCACTAGATTCACATGTTATCTATGTTAACTACTTGTGTTATGGTCCCTGCTTCACTGGGGCTGATTCTCTAGCTGCTTCTTTTAGATCTCCATTTCCATGGATCTAAAGTGACACACTATTGTCTATGGCCCTGCATTGAAAAGAATTAATATTTGCTTGGTATTACATAAATACTATGTGGATATTTATAATAATTGTGGGATAAGGAAAATATAACAGATCATATGACTAATAATTGATATGAACAAAGCAAGTGTTCCTGATCTGAAATGATGCAGAGATAATAAAAATATAGGATATTTAATTCAATGCAGGTCCCTGCTTCCCACATTCATGCATCAGCATGTCTCAAATCAGCCCAACTGATGCCAACACACCTGATTATTATTCTATGATTTAAATTTCTTGTTAAGAGATACTTTATGTAATTTGTTCCAAAAAAAGCAACACAATATTTATTACCAAAATGTATTTTTTAAAGGTATTGATGACTACCCTTATTCCAGTGGTGAGAAAGCTTTAAAGTCCAGTAGGAAAAAATACAGTGGGAAGAGCCCACATCTTCTGCTAATGTTATTACCCTCCTACAGACTTGAGTCGCAACAATCCAGTCGGCGGAAGAAGCGTGCTTTAGATGCTGCCTATTGTTTTAGGTAATCACATTATAAGATTTTATAGACTTTTATGCATGTGTAAAAATATTAATGCAGTCCATTTTTTTTAAAAAAAAGGAACCTGCTTTTTATTTGTAATTTTAACATCATTCTGTTGAAAGGAATATATGTCACTTCCCACTCCTACCCCGCCCACATAACTTTGGATAAAAAGTTTGTATTTCTCTGGATTTGTTCCTGAAAGTCTTGAAGGGCTACAGCTGCTGAAGGACTTGGGTGGCTGCTTTGAAGAAGACACTTTCTTCAGGATAGTTGGCAAAGGAACCATTGAGCAGCTGCTTCATAACTTCAACAAGCAAATCAAGAATTGGGGGAAGGGAGGAACTTGATACACATCAGATTATACAGTATATTCAAACCTAAATTTGATTTGTTCATTTTCTGGCAATCTGTACTAACTGCATTTTACTGAAGAATAACATTTGCTTTTATTTGCACCTTTGTTAAAATCCCTGTGACATTTTGGCTGTTCAAAAGGTAGGCTATCTCCAATCTGAAAAATTAAACAAATATAATTATGCTCTAGCAATATGTCTCAAATGTATAAAACAAGAGCATATGCTCAGAATCATTTAGTAATTGAGCAGCTGCTAATGTAGTGCCAGAAATCATAAAATGTGGCTTGGAACCAGTTAAGGTCTGAATAGGGAGGAATTGAGGCTCAGTTGCAAGAGACAGTGGCTTTTCGAAGCCTTCTGATAGCAGGATATTCCATTTTGGATACTGAAATGGTTTGCAGTTCCTGTGCAAAACTGGCTTGTAATAGGGAGATTCTCCCGGACCTACAACTCCAGGAAAAGAATAGGTGGCAACAGTGGCTAGGAAGGCTTTCTATCACCCCATCATGGGCATTAATTGTGACCTTTCCTGGTTCAGGAAGTGCTACTGACTACCATTTATGCTTTGATCGCCTCTCATTTTGATTATTGCATTGGAATATTTGAAGACCCAGAAACTGGTCCAGAAAACAGAGGCTGGTAGAAACCAATTAATTTGCCCCCATATCATAAGTATTTCAAGGCTACCAATTGGCTTCCAGATATAATTTATGGTACTATTCTTCTCCTTTAAATCTTATGTGACTCAGTCCTAGATATCTGGAGGACCAAAACAATTTGGGTAGCTGCTGCCTGTATTAGAAGGGAAGACTTCCTCTAAATCAGGGGTTCCCGACCCCTGGACCTTTAGCTGTTCCAAACTGGGCCATGGTGAGTGAGCGTGCACCCACGTGCATCCCCACTTGCACAAGCAGTGGGCAAGTTCATGTGTGCACACTCCATTTGCACAAGCGGCAGGCATGTGCGTGGAACCATCCCCCTGCTGGTCCACAAAGCTGAAAAGGTTAGGGAACTCTGCTCTAGATCCCTATCCATGGGAAGTAGCACTTGGAGGAACCACCGAGTTACCCTTTCTGGATCATTGCCCCCTTTGCCCACCTTCTATGGAACACCATCCCCCCGAGATGAAGTTTGCCCCAATTCTTTGGGTTCTTTTAAAATCAAGAAAAATGGGCTTTTTGGCAAGCCCTTCAGGTTTGTTGGGGTTGCATTATTTCACTCTTGTCGTGGAGATATTTTGGGGTCATCACTTATTTCTTTGGCAGGAAGCAAGTGATTATATTTTATGGCTGTATTTTGTTTTGATCCTATTACTTAAATTATAAATTTAAGAAATAATTTCTTAATCATTAAGAAAATATATATGACTGTCTGACTCATTCATGATAACTCTAGGCAGCTTAGAAAATTAAAACACCAGATACAAAAACCAATGAAGCTCCACCCTCAAGACAATCAAATAAGATGACTGTAAACTGCTCAAAAATATTTTGTTACTGGTTAAAGAAAGATTCCCCTATCTCTGCTCACCTACGCACATAGCATAATTAAGAGCATCTGTCTAGAGATAAATTTTGCATTTGCTAATGCATTTGTATGGATGCAGTTGTAAAAATAAATTTTAACAGGTGGCAGCATTAGGCTGATCTTGTCTGCGTTTGGAATAGGCTCCTTTCTGAATAGAACCTTCTGGAGAATACCAGGACGATAGGTCAGATTGGGAAGCTATGGTATGGTATGATAAACGTCTTCTGTTCCCAAGAAAATTGCATGGATATGTCCATGCAAAAATCACACTCATCTCAAATGATGATATATATTGGGTCTAGCAAATTGGGCACATTTTGGGTCCCATCCGTCAAGAAATGTTGACTGGCAGGACCAGGAGAAACTTGAAATGTCTGCAATAAATCCTAACAATGAAATACACAAAACTTTTATTAGTGAAACAACAACTATCACTCTCCTTTTCCTTCCAAAGTCCTAGCTAGAAAGAAGCAGATTATAGTTTTAAAATTTTATTTTATGTTATCGTTTTCATTATTTCATATTCCCAAACAATAAAAACAAAACAAAGTGAAACATAAACAGACACACATGAGAAGTGAAGAAATAATCTTTCCTGAATATATTTGCCCACAAAGTGTCACTCATATGCTATTTTAATGCATCCTTTAAAAAAACCCAGAATTTAATTACATAATTATGTAATTACAATATACTGCTTAACATTTCATTCATTAATTCCTTTTTATGCATGAATATTTGTATATTGTGAACCCAGAGTGGCACTAAGTATAAAAATATAGTATTAAACTTTACAATGTGTGTATTTGTGTTTCTGTGTGTAAACTCAAGGATTTCTCTCTTCTACAATCTATGACATGCTGAGAACTAAAACAAAAGAGTAATTTAATGTGCCTTTTTTTTTTTTAATAAAGTGGCCATTCTGGAGATGGGAGAGCCTGATTAAAGAATTGTTTTTTTCCTGTGCCCTGGCCTTGACCACCCACTCACTCCATTCATTAAAGCTGAAATTTGTACTACTACTACTTCTGTCCATCCAGTTTTATGGTGGAAAATTCTTAAGAGGTAGTCCTATGCCTAGGCTCAGGTTTATTTTTGACAAGTTGGAAACCAGATCTTATTAATAAGAGAGTTTTGAAAGTGTGCTCTAAAATATCAGTAAACTGTGGATTTCATAAAATTCACCCACAGAAAAGGCTGCTTGTTGTATTTCTGAACGATTTATTGCCTTAAGGAATCTGCACTGCATAGAAGCTTATTAAATATTATGTCTATAATTCCATTTACAGGAATGTGCAAGATAACTGCTGTCTACGTCAATTTTATATTGATTTCAAGAAAGATCTTGGATGGAAATGGATACATGAACCTAAAGGATATAATGCAAATTTCTGTGCAGGAGCTTGCCCCTATTTATGGAGTTCAGATACTCAGCACAGTAGAGTAAGTATTTTAGAAAATTAAGAAAACTAGGGCTATTAGGGCTATAAAACAGAACAAAACCTATTTTGTTAGTTTAAAATGTGTTTTTAATTAATTAATTGATAGATCATATTATGGTAACACTTCATTTACCCCAACATTTTAAAGAATCTGATTATTATGGCATACACCATTGACAGAAATTGAAAGAAAGGAAAAGATCATTTTAAAAGCCGAAGAACTGTACTTCATATCCAGAACCACAAGAGAAATCAAAGGATGATGCAACAAAAGAAATCCTTGTATTGATAGAAACATTGGAACATTGTATTTTAATTTCCACTTTGATTTTTCATGCTCAATGATGTTGGGGTCACAATTTTGTTGAGCCATTACCATCATATTTTCTCAGGATGTATTGAAGGAAAAGCTATGCTATACCTACCAGTTCTGCCTCAGTGATCATGTGAGCTACCAGCTTTGTTGGAAAATACTGATAAATCTTCCAGCTGAATGTGCAGAATTCAGTGTGAACAGTATTTCAGAACAGATGGGAGATTGTCATTCTGTTCAGCTTCATGTTCAGTTTTTCTTCCTTCAGACTATCCTATTGAATAGCAAAAGGCTTACTCTTGATCTTAGCCCTCTGGTTACTGAGTGGAGACATTTCTTCTCCCCCCCCCACCTTATTAGCAGTATTATCTTGGTACAATAAGCACTTGTGTGGAAAAAGTATTTTTAATATGTATATCTGAAGTTGCCACCGACTGAATGAGCCTATTAAGTCATATAGACCAGTTTTGTCCAGTCTATGATTTCTTGTGATTTCATTTTCTTTTATTCCTTTTCTATGGAATATCCTTTATTTGTAACTTCAGTCACTATTTGCCCTACATTCTTCTTTCAAAGCACTTCCAATGTATCCACTTACCCTCCCATTCCTAATCTTTTATTCTTCAAAAACAAAAAGTTCATCAAGTCCTGCTTTTAAAAGACCCTGGCATGGAGGTTACCTTCAGTGTTGGGTTCCGGATCCCATTCCAACCGGTACGGTTGGAACGGGCCCGGCGTCGCCCACATGGATGCGCACAGTGTGCATGCACACGGGGCCCGCACGTGCATTGTAGCTGCAAAAGACGTTTCCGCAAGCCTCTGCGACTCTCCAGCTGCTCAGCGGAGCATCGCACAGGTGCTATACGTGCCATGCGCGGAAACACGAAGGCTTTAAAACATGGTAAGAAACTCAGGCGGGCAGGTGGACCCTCTGGAGCACTGTACCAGAACGGTACCCAGTGCTCCAGGCAGGCTCTGGTATGCCCGTACAGGGGCCTACCACCTGCAACCCACCACTGGTTACCTTTTACATTGATAAAGAATCTGCACAGCCTGTTGCAATGTGCTGTTTCTTGTGATTGCATCATTTGAATGAATATTTTGACTTTAAGCAGTTCTGATTCATTCCAATGTGGCTTACAAAAAGAACATCCATCTGTCAGTACAAAAATTACAATTATGGCTTCAATGGTGAAGGATGTATAAATATGGCAACCATGGTTTAAAACTATAAACCCGTGATGGCGAACCTATGTCACGTATGCTAGAAATGGCATGCAGAACCATCTCTCCGGGCATGCAACCCATTGCCCATTGCTCTTCTGGGTTCTGGCGCACTGACCAGCTGGTCTCCACGTGTGTGAGAGCAATGGAAACTGGAAGAGTAGCCACTCAGTGCACATGCATGAGCTGGGAAGATGATTTTCTGGTTTCTGGTGCATGCATATGCGCTAGCCACTTGCTCTTTCTATTTCCGGCAAGCATGCATGCACACTCTCTTGTTTCGGCACTCTGTGTCAAAAAGGTTTGCCAACACTGCCATAAACCATGTCCTTTCCATTGTAACACATGATGCATATACTAATGGCAAAGTTGACTCAGGCTCTCAAAGTTAAAGAAAATCTAGCCTCAAAAAACTCAAAATTGGGTACTTTGGTACAAAGCAGAGGTGGGTTCCTACCGGTTTGGACCGGTTTGGATGAACACGTAATGGTATGCTGGCCTGGGTCACAGAACTGGCAGCGAACCAGGCTGGCCATGCTCCTGAACCAGTTCCCTGGTTGCTGCCATCACCGCTACCATCTTTTTTGGGAGTTCTGTGCATGCACAGAACAATTTGCATGTGCAGCGTGCGAATGAGAGAACTGACAATAACGTTGGCTAGAACCCACCGCACAGCTTTCTTATCTGGTGCTTTAAAAAAGGCAATCAACTCCATGCAACATCCTGCTGCCAAAACAGTGTAAAGAAATATAAATCAATGGTAAGCACAGAAGTTAGTAACCTTCATTGAGTAGGAATGGTGCTGATGCCTGACAGTAGAAATATGTGTTCAGATTATAACTGAAAGGATTATAACTTGCATTGTTTATAAACGTGGGGGCTATACAGAACATTCGTTTTTAGTTTATTTGTTTTCTAAACAATTTTAAACATGATATCCTTGATCATAAATAAATAGGAACAAGCTATTTATCTTGAGAAGATATGCTTTTAGAGATCAGAGGTGCTAAAACAATACAGGTAGTCCTCAGCTACAATGGAGCCCAACATTTCTGTTGTTAAGTGAGACATTTATTCAGTGAGTCTTTCTCCATTTTGCAACATTTCCTGCCACAGTTGTTAAGTGAATCACTGCAGCTGATAAGTTAGTAACCTGGTTGTTAAGTGAATCTGATTTCCCCATTGACTTTGCTTGTCAGAAGGTTGCAAAAGGTAACCCTTCAACTGTCATGAGTATAAAGCAGTTGCCAAGCATCACAAATTTGATCATGGGGATGCTGCAAAGGTTGTAACTGTGAAACACAGTCATAAGTTACTTTTTTCTGTGCCGTTGTAACTTTAAATAGTCACTAAATGAACTACTATAAGTCAAGGTCTTATAGTGGGTAGTGGGAAAGGGCTAGTTGCAATGTTCTGCTTATGGGTTTCCTGTAAGATATTTGTTTGGTCATTCTGGAATGACCAAACAAATGATTTTGGACTGAATAGTTCCCATCCCACAGGATTTCGTTTGTTCTTTGAAGCAAGTTAAAATATGTGGAACTAAGAAACTGTCAGCAATAGGTCAGGTGAGGCCAACCCTGACTCCCGGGGTGGGTGAGTGTTAGTGGTGGGATTCAATTTTTTTTACTACTGATTCTGTGGGCATGGCTTGGTGGGTGTGGCATGGCTTGGTGGGCATGGCAGGGGAAGGATACTGTAAAATCTCCATTCCCTCCCCACTCCAGGGTAAGGTTACTGCAAAATCCCCATTTCCACCCAATCAGCTGGACTTGGGAGGCAGAGAATAGAAGGAGGCAGGGCTAGTCAGTGGTGGTATTTATCGGTTCTCCGAACTAGTCAAAATTTCCACTACCAGTTCTCCAGAACCGGTCAGAACCTGCTAAATATCACTTCTGGTGTGTGTGTGTGTGTGTGTGTGTGAGAGAGAGAGAGAGAGAGAGAGAGAAGGGAGGGAGATGGCAAAAAGCAAAATGTTAATGGGGCATTTTATTTCTCTCCCTTGCTGTTTTTAACAGTTATTTTATATAATTTTATCAACTGCTCCCTCAAAATAAGCCAAAGAATAATATGCAATTTTCAACTCTATCCTTTCTTGTGAAGCCTAGAATCTTGAGAGAACATTTTTGAAGTTATTCACTGGTGTCTCTTTTTTTTTTAATCAACAGCTGTTACATAAAAAAAGTAATTCACTGCTGTGAAAATTCTCTACTGTTTGGATGTTTTACATATCTGTGTTTTGATTGATTCCAGCTGTCTAGGCTTATACAGAGGAAAAAGAATTTGAGTATAATTAGTTTAAATGAATAAATTCTCACCATGTCAATGATGCCATCAGAGCCCTAGGCTCCTTGTTACCCAAAGTTATTTGCTACTGTAATAACTGCAGAATGTGAAGGAGTATCTTCTTTTTGTCTTTTTCCTCCTAGGTGCTTAGCTTGTACAACTCAATCAACCCAGAAGCATCTGCTTCTCCGTGTTGTGTATCCCAGGATCTGGAACCTCTCACTATCTTGTATTACATTGGCAAAACACCCAAAATTGAACAGCTTTCAAACATGATTGTAAAGTCTTGCAAATGCAGCTAAGGGATGTATTGGAGCATTTTGGAGTATGCATTTCCCCCCTCCCCCTCTGGAAAGAAAGGAAGAAAAAGAAACATTCAAAAAGAAGGAAACAAAAAAAACAACCCATCATCCATGATTTTTAAAAAGAAGAAAAACGAAACGGTACTAGTCTGAATGGATTGAAACTTGGTTTCATTGTTTCGTGTTTTGTTTTTAAACAAGTCACCTGATGCAAAACCGTGAAGCCTTATCCTACACTTCATCTACTTGGTTAGTGAGATAGACATGAAGCATTTTTAGAAAAGCAGAAATACTAACAAGAAAGAAAGAAAAGAAAGAAAACCTTTTTTTAAAAAAAATAAACACTGGAAGAATTTGTTAAAGAGTTCTTATGTGAAAGGAAAAAAACAGGAAAAACCCATTAAGTGGAGTTGCTGTATCTATCCCGTGGCTTACTTGATTTTTATATTGTTATGCCATAGATGCCCTATCTGTTCCTTGTAGTTTTTAGGATTAACAGTGCATTATTTATTTTTGTGTAATACGAACAAACAAGAATATGTATTGCCCTAGGGGTTTTGGGGACAGACTAGAAAGACACAAATGTTCAGACCAAACCAAACAAACAACTAAATGTGTTTAATATATGGGAAACATGAACTCAGAAATAGCCTGAAAAACAACAATTAGTTTAACCCAATTAAAACAGAATTCTGTTATTACATCATTAAGAAAGCCTACTATAAAAGAAAAGACACACACACATACACACACACACACACACACACCTTTGTTTTCTTGCAGAACGCCTAAGCGGGCTTCTATGTAAAGCCTTATACCATTGTTGTAATACGAGGAGGTTATTAATAAAGGACATTTTGTTTTCGTCTCAAAGACAAATCTATTAAGATTAAAACAACAATTGTAAATGAATAAACTGTCAATTTAGTAAGCCAGTGAAATATTTAACATGTACTGGTCTCATCTTCAGACCCTAATATGTTGCTGTATAGCTATGCTTTGAGATTGTTTTTTGATATATGTAACCACACCTATGATATTAAAATAGGGTGGGTAGTAAGAAGCCAGCTAAATTGGAAACATATCTGTAGATCTCTATTGTAAACTATTAAAAAAAATAAGTACTTTATGTGTAATGTGTAAATTTTCACCATATTTTTGTATTCTGTTAATACTGTCAACTCTGAAGAATTTGAATTTGGGGGCTCTTGTTGATTACTCGGAATCATGTGCTTCCCTCGAGCTGGCCAGTATAAGTAGAGTCCCCTGTACTTTTAACTTGCACTACAAATACATGTTTTATAATATTTGCTATACATGCGTTTTGTATGTTGTTTTTCATCTCTATGATGCAAGCTACTCTTTTTCCCCCTTTCGGTCTGTATTTAGACAGAGAGATAGATTTAAATATTGTTTTTGTATAAAATGTATGTATCTTTAAACATCTTAAAATTTTAAAACACACACACACACACACACACACTTCTGAAGATGGATGATGGGATGAGACTGGAGGCTGCCCTTGATTTCCTTGTTCTGCTCACAGGCAGTTAGTCCAAAGACAAGATCTTCCAGATCAAAAGGCAAAAGTGAACTTGGCAATTGTGAAGGGCCTGTGCATCACCAGAGAAATCTGTAAAAGCTGGTTGCATGTGCAATTTTACCCCTTTCCTGGGGAACAGCAGATTGAGTACAGAAGTATTTTTGACACTTGCCCCTATTTTTTTAAAAAATGTATTAATAATTGCTACTACTACTTCTACTACAACTACTGTCATGTTGGGAGCACCAAAACACTTCTGGGTTGAACAGTGACATCACTGTTGCTGGGCGACACCCAGTTGAGGACTCCTTTCATTTTCCCCTTAAGTTGCCTACTGAAGTGATACCTATTTATCTACTTGCAGTTGGCCATTTTTGAACTGCTGGGTTGGCTGGAGCTTGTGACAGGAACTCACCTTCTCCCGCAGCAGCAACTGGGTTTTGAACATGAGCCTTCCGATTGTCAGCCCAATGTCCTAACCTTGTGAACCACCATACTCCTTCATTAATTACTTAAAAGGGTACTGTAATAAGGTCAGTTAAATTCCAAATTAAAGAAAGGAAGGGCCAATACACTGTCCAACATAGTAGACACTAAGGAAATGGTAGTAGCTCCTTGGTGCAGTGGGACAGAACAGGAAGCAGTCTTATCTTTCTTCTCAACAAACCCAGGATTTGTGCATATAGGGATTTATTAAAGCTTACGGGTTATCTTTCCAAGCCGGACCAAACTTTTAAAGCTGTAAGTGCACTGCTTATTTATATATACAGATATACAATGAAAAAAGTTGTTTCTCAACATGTGCTCCCCACTGTTGGATTTGAGCATTCGGGAAGTCATAGTATGGTGAAGAAAATAATGTTTTATACTGATTCAGTCAAGAAATATTACCTTTTGATGATTAATGGTTTTTCCCCAGAACTATTAAGACTGGAACAGGAACACAAGGTATCAGGTATATTGATTTTTACACCAAGGTAAACAGTCTCCAGTTACTTTTCCTGAATATTGTAACTTAATGCTACCAAAGTAATATTGGTTGAAATCCTATCTATATTGAATACAAATAATTGTTACATAAATGATATTTAATTTGTTTAAATTACTTTTCCCCAAACTGGTGGCTTTAGCTCCCATAAATCTCACTATTAGGTAGTCCTTTAAGCTTTGTCAGATGAATCTTACTCCTAAGCAAAATATCCAGGACGTAGCCTAAATTGGATTAATCCTACCCCTGATTAAATCTAGTCTAAATGGAATTGTTTTAATTAGAATTCACATTTAGAAAGAAGGGTATTTGTAATAATATTTGATAGATTCAAATATTGCTAATAATCTTACGTGGAATCAGTAAACTAATTAATTGTCTTTCTCAATCCACCAGCTTCACAATTGATCTTAAAGATCAGGCATTATATCTGTATTGTTCTGATAACTCTTTTTGCTTTTTTTATTAAAAGAAATCATAAGCATCCACATGAACATCAGCTGTCATACATTTTTAGATGTTCCTTGTATAAAAAAGGCTAATTAGTCTTATTTTAATTTATTCTGCTTTAGTATGTATCAAGCATGTTAATTAAATGAAAATAAACATTACAAAATATAGGAGGAAGCATGATTTTGGTGTATATTTTATTTGGAAGTGGGGAGCAGGAATACAGTGATTTGGGGTTAAACTTGCCATCTAGCTATTTCTCTCTCACACTGCTATTAATAGTAAAGAGAACCTTCAAGATAGTCTCGCAAAGGGATTTTGATGAAAATTAGTACATGGACCCTATTCAGACTGGGAACACATTTAAGATTAGGTTCTTATTTCCATTTTTCCCCATTCAAATAACAGGCCAGACAACAATTAATATTTGTAGCCTCAGTTGGGGCTCTCTGTGCTTGGTTGTTTTCATTATCCTAACTAGATAACATCATCAGTGATAGAGGCCAGACATTTTAAAACAACAAATAACATAATATATGTTTTGGTACAAAATAAGTTTTTATAGCACAGATAATTCTGATAAGGAGAATGCACCAAACAAATTGAAACTCCCTTACGTTAAACTACTTGTTGTCTAATGACTGTCTCTTCTAACTGGCAGATAGTTTTCTTTCTATACATTATTTATCTTTAAATTTATAACTGAGCAACACCTTCATTGGGAATAAGCCATAAAGCTTAAAGGTTTATATGGACTATTTGAATTTCCTTCAACTTTTAATCAGGCAAGGTGTTACAAAACAGGGAAAATAATAGACTCAAGAATGTCAAAAACTTGGGCATATGTTTCAGCTGCAAGACCTTATTCCACAGGAGGTCCCAAGATCAGATCTGTATGCCATATGTGTTTTCAAGGACTATTGAGTTCACTGTAACATACTTCTAGATCCATATTTATAAGCATACCCTAAAACATCTGCAAACAAATTCCACCACCATCATACTTCATTATAGCCAAGGACCAGGAATAAAAGAAATAGAGTGCAGAGAAGAATAACAAGGATGATTAGGGGATTGGAGGCTAAAACATGAAGAATGGTTACAGAAATTGGGTATGTATCGTTTAATGAAAAGAAGAATTAAAGGTGGTTATAATAGCAGTATTCCAATATCTAAGGGGCTGCCACAAAGAGGGGGTAAACTTATTCTCCAAAGCACCTGAAAGCAGAACAGGAAGCAATGGATGGAAACTAATCAAGGAGAGAACTAACCAAGAAAAAAGGGAGAAATTTCCTGATAAAACAATCAGAGGAACAACTTGCCTCCAGAAGTTGTGAGTGTTCCAACACTGGAGGTTTTAAAGAAGAGATTGGATAACCAATTGTCTGAAATATTATAGGGTTTCTAGGGGGTTGAACTAAAAGACCTCCAAAGTGTCTTCCAATTCTGCTGTTCTGTTACTCTGAAATAAATGATAGTTCTCTTTCTTATTAAAAGGCTGCCACCTTCATACACGGGGAGCTTTTTTGACATTTTTAGAGCTACTCCTAACAAGTAATATCCTAGATGTTCTCTTAGATGTCTTTTATTGATTACAATAATAATTATTTATTATATATCTTACTCAATTTTCAACAGCGACATTGTAGAAAAGTAAAATTCCATACCCTTAGCAATGGCAAATACCATAAAAGCTTTACTAATAAAAAAAGAATACAGAAATGTTTTAAAAATCTCTTTTAAATAATCTGAGTTTGTGCTAAAATGCTCTTTTTTGGATGGAATCTCCCCCAGTCATAAAACTAGTTACGATCTGTTTACATAATGTGAGGCAGCAGTTATTTAATCAATAAAATCAGTGACTGTGCCACGCAGCTCAGAAAAGTGTTGCAAACAATCTTCAAATGTATACAATTAAATTGCAAAGCTTTTTGAAGTTACAAGGTCCAACCTCAAAAATGCTTCTTTTTTTAGTTATTTCAGATGGAAATGTTCCATAGAGAGTGGTGGTTATTACTTTCTAAAGTAAACATCTGATGCTTCTGATTAAAATCTCTGGCATATGAGTTTAAACATAAGTAATACAGCTTTTTGAATCATTAAATAAGCAGCAACAAGGGTTGGTCCTTTTTTATTATGGTGAAAGTATCATCTACATAAGAAGAATGCATATCAACTTAATTCCTTTGTATTCTGCCTTTCCTGCAAGATACATGGAAACATGGAGACATTTATAAAATTATGGGCAGTTTCACTAAAATGACTCTCACCAGCCAGGTACAAGCACAAAAACATCTCTTTAACTAATAGAAGACTGCTGGGTAGAAAATAGAATATCAGAGTTGAAGGGACCTTGGAGGTCTTCTAGTCCAACCCTCTGCTCAAGCAGGAGGCCCTATACTATTTCAGATAGGTGGCTGTCCAATCTCTTCTTTAAAACCTCCAGTGATGGAGAACCCTCAACATTTGAAGGCAAACTGCTCCTCTGGTTCATTGTTCTCATTTGAGGATATTTTTTATTAGTAGTAGGTTGGATCTCTCTTTGATTAGTTTCCATCTGTGGTTTCTTGCCTTGCCTTTGGGTGCTTTGGAAAATAGGTTGACTTCCTATTGTTTGCCTTTCAAATATTGGAACACTGCTATCATGTCTTCCCTGGTCTTTCTTTTTACTAGACTAGCTATATCCAATTCCTGCATATGTTTTAGTCTCCAGGCCACTAATCATCTTTGTTATTCTTCTCTTTTTCCAAAGTCTTGACATCTTTTTTGGTTGTAACCAAAACTGGATACAATATTTGAGGCATGGTCTTACTAAGGCTTTGTAAAGTGGTACTACATGGTCTTGATTCTATCCTTCTGTTAATGGAGCTTAGGATTTTCACTAAGATGCTAAGATCTCTCTCACAATTAATGCTATTGAGCCAGGTTTCACCTAATCTGTACCTGTATTTTGATCTTTCTTTCCTAAGTGTAAAACCTTACTTTGTTCTACATGGAATTTCATTTTGTTGGATAGGGGCCAATGTACAAGTCTGTCAAGTTCTATCTGGATCCTGAGCCTATTTTCTGGAGTGTTGGCTATTCCTGCCAGTTTAGTCTCATTGGCAACTTTGATGAGTTCCCCTTCTATTCATTTATGAAGCTATTAAATATTCATTTATGAAGCTATTGGGCCAAATGGAACCTTGGAGAACTCAACTGCTTACTTCCCTCCATGTGGATGTAATTTCATACATTGAATGTGGTTTCTCAGTCAACTTTCCAACATTTATTTGAACCTGCAGGAATGCTTTCGGCTGCCTTAGCTTATCTGCTTTTGGAAAGGCAAGAAAGGCAAGACTTAAGAAAGATCACAAAGCGTAATCAGAAACACAAATGTTGCTTGTAATGCATCCTTTGCTTTGTGATGGGTCCTTTGCTTTCACTGTTAAGTGAAAAAAACATAAATAAAAACTTGATATTATAAAACTCTGGAGATTTCCAAGGGAGATCATTGTGGGCACTATGGTTAAGATCAAGAACTGATCTATATGGCGATAGATGTAGATATTTTACAAAAAACAGGTTAGGCTAATCAACAGCCCAAAGATCTTACTGTATATGCAGAGATTCAAGTCCAGATCAGCCTGAATTTAGTTCAGCTTTAAAAAAACCAACTAGCAGGAATGGAATACATGATAAATGCTTTTCAGATCACGTTTTATGTAGGAATAGAAATATGAAAATAGCTGAATTATTAACTGGTGTGCACAACCAGTTAAAAAGCAATAGCACTTAGATGTATATACTGTTTCATATTTCTTTACGTCCTCTATAACCAGTTTATGGAGTCAGTGTATTGCCCCCAACAATCTTGGCCCTCATTTTACCAATTTTGGAAGGATGGAAGGCTGTGTCAACCTTGAGCCCCTCAGAATCGAACTCCTGGAGTGAACAGTGAGTTGGCCTGCAGTACTGCATTCTAACACTGTGCCACCATGGTTCTTAAATATACAATTTAAACAAGGCTGCTTATGCCAAATTTTCAGCTGGACTAGTTGCCTTTTGTTTATCCTATACGGAACATTCTTTCTGTATTATTTAAATAATAACATGGTTAAATAAAAAGTAGATATTTTGGTGAGGTTCAGTGAGGTGGAGGAGAAAGAGGCAGGGAGGAAACACATTGTATAAGTGTTTTAAGGTTTTTTTTAATATCCAAAATCTGAATTTTAGATCAGAAAGATGAGTATCAGGAGCCATGAGTTTTGAGAGAAAATAAATGATGAGGTTATGTAATTATATGTGGTTATAAAGTAGATATGAAGTCATGTAGTTGGCTTGTCATAAGGTATGGATGTAATGGTAATTTCTCCATCTGTATAAAAATATAATTAAACGGAACAGAAAACTGATGAGAAGTCTCAATCAAATTGGATACGCTCATTTCATGAAGTAACCTGCTGGAATCTAAGAGCAGTTTCCAGGGACATAAAGTAACCTACCCAGTAGTGCTCCAACAATCTAATCTTGCTTTTGAATGAACTACATTCAATACCAAACCAAAATGTTGGCAGGAGAAGACCAATAACCACTGTTTCCTGGGTTTTTGTGCAGCATTCATATATGTCAGCATAACTTACCTTTTATAAAGCACTTCAAGCTTCAGGCCCTGTTTCAGTGTTTAAACTTTTGAGAGTTTGGTCATTGCTTCAAATAACGAAGTAATCAAATTTCCAGAATAGGTTATCTAGTACTACCAGATTGGAGCTGCAGAACTTTAGATCAGGGACCTGGCTGGAGAATTCTGGGAGTTGAAGTCCTCTGGGCTTAAAGTTGCCAAGGTTGGAGACCCCTGCTCTAGATGACCAGTATATGGTGGCAAAAAGTTAAAGCTTTCTTATTTCTATTTATTTTTTTTTAGCAACAGCAGTTAGACTTATATACTGCTTCATAGGGCTTTCAGCCCTCTCTAAGCGATTTACAGAGTCAGCATATTGCCCCCAACAACAATCCGGGTCCTCATTTTACCCACCTTGGAAGGATGGAAGGCTGAGTCAACCTTGAGCCGGTGAGATTTGAACAGCCGAACTGCAGAACTGCAGTCAGCTGAAGTAGCCTGCAGTGCTGCAGTGCTGCATTTAACCACTGCGCCACCTCGGCTCTTCTTTATTTTTCCAACTAATGGTCATACTGAAATCTTCTTACTCAAGGGGAAGAATTTTTCATTTCATCTGAGGAGAGCTGACCACTTTAGGGCTGTGGGACAAGGTAAATGGAATCCACAGTTCGTACATTTTAATGTTTATCTTGCTCCCAGCATCTTCTTTCTAAAGTACTCACCTGTCTACCCAATTGCAGGGTTGGTCCTACGCTTTTAAACATTTTACTGCTATTGCTTCTGGTTGTCAACACTGTTGAACTTTTAAAATTCATTTTCAAGTTTATGCACCACTTCAGTTCATTCAAACTCTTAAGTTCACAAAAATATATAACAAAATACAAAAGTAATAAATAATAATGCAATAGAAAATACAATGCAAGATAACAGTGCTGCCAGGCCCCCATCGAGGAAGATGAACTGGAACAAGAACTGACAGAGATGGAGAGGCCGGCTCCGTTGGCCTTGGAGGAAACTGGGAAGGGCAGAGCCAGTCCAGGCAAAGCTTTTCTGAATTAGTAAGGCCTGCAGACAGTGAGAGCTCAGGAGAAGAGCAAGGATTACCCCCTCCTGATACAAGAGCAAGGAGGGAAGAGAGATGGTGAGATCAACACAGATTAAGGTGGCTATGAGGGAAGAGTGTGCCCTGCCCCTATTCACAAGGACCACCTGGGTACTGAGATGTAAGGGTAGGAGGGACATTTTTCGGGAACAAGCATTGAATCTGTGGAGCCTCATGTGCACTTGCCAAAGCCTGGAGATTGCTGTACTTTGTCTTGTGGGGCTTGCCAGTTTGCCTGCTTCCCTGAACCTCTTGCTCTGGTTACTGTTTAGCTAACCTGGCTTATTGGACTGCTGGCCATGATTAATGTTTGGGCTAACCTGGCTTATTGGACTGCTGGCCCTGCTTGCTGCTCAGTTAACCTGGCTTACTGGACTGCTTGCAGCCAAAGGCTTCTGAAGGTGCGTGTGGCAGCTTTGTTCCAGGACTTGTAGCGAATGTGGGGATGTTTGGGTTAGGTCATCACAAGTGCAATGAAATTAATTCTGGTATTGACAATTCTGCAATGAATCCCCAAAGTGCCCCTCCCAGATGGCCTAGATCTTTCAGAAAGTTTTAAACTTTCTGAAAAGCTGTAACAGAGATGCTTCCTTGCCTTGCAAGCTATTCCATAAGTAGGGAATTCCTAAGGCGGAAGCTCTCCAGACCCAGACACTGCATTGTATCCCTGTTAATCAAGGATCTTTCATTGGTTGGGCTGAATTTATCTTGAAAAAGATATCAAAGTCCAAAACTATACAGGGCTTTAAATGTAGTGAACAGCAGTTGAATTGCATTTGGAAATTCATTGTTAGTTGGTTAGTTTACTTTATTGCAGTGGTGGGTTTCAAAAATTGTTCGAACCTACTCTGTGGGTGTGGCCACCTTTGTGGGAGTGGCTTGCCACCCATGTGACTGGATGGGAGTGGCTTGCCACCCATGTGACCAGATATGAAGATGCCGACGACACTTGTCAGAACCACCTTAAATTACCTCACACACAGCATTGGCATGCATAAGAATATGATGTAAACTTGTTTTTTAAAAGGCATCTTTGGTTTGCGTTAAAATAACTTCAACACACGCAATGTTTTGATTGCACCACAAACGCAGTAGTCATCCTTACCTTTCACAGAGGCACTGAGTTTTATAAATATGAGCATGATAGTGTAGAATAATCATATCCAAGGACTAGTGGTGGGTTTCAAAAAATTTTGGAACCTCTTCTGTAAGTGTGGCCTGCTTTCCGGGTCCACTGGTGGAACCTCTTCTAACCGGTTCAGTAGATTTGATGAACCTGTTCTACCGAATAGGTGCGAACTGGTAGGAACCCACCTCTGCTTTATTGTCATTGCACCTCGTACAATGAAATTAAATGCCATCTTCAATGTACATCACACATAAGAAAACTATAAAAATAAAACAAAAGCGCACATCCTTCACATTCTATACAATTGAATTGAAAACCCTTGATACCACATTAATATTACACTATACAGTAGAGTTCAATATAATTACTGCCCTGGGATAGAAGCTGTTTTTAGCCTATTTGTCCTTGTTTTTATTGTCCTGTACCATCTGCCATGTAGTGGAGATAGTGACAAATTTTATTTTCTTGGGCTCCTAGATCACCACAGATGGGGTCTGCAGCCAAGAAAGTCTGCAGTCTGCTCCTGGGGAGGAAAGCTATGACAAATCTAGACAGCATACTAAAAAGCAGAGATACCACCCTGCTAACAAAAGTGTGTATAGTCAAGACTATAGTTTTCCCAGTTGCAATGTATGGTTGCGAAAGTTGGACCATAGAAAGCCTGAGCGTCAAAAGAATTGAGGCCTTTGAACTATGGTGCTGAAGAAGACTCCTGCGAGTCCCTTGGACTGCAAGGCGATCAAACCAGTCAGTCCTAGAGGAGATCAACCCTGGCTGCTCCTTAGAAGACCAGATCCTGAAGATGAAACTCAAATATTTTGGCCAACTAATAAGAGGGAAGGACTCATTGGAGAAAAACCTAATGCTGGGAAGGATTGAGGGCAAAAGAAGAAGGGGACAACAGAGAATGAAATGGCTGCATGGAGTCACCAAAGCAGTAGCATGACCTTAAATGGAGTCTAGAGGATGGTAGAAGACCAGGAAGGCCATGGGGTTGCGATGGGTCAGACATGACTTCGCAACTGACAACAACAACCATCTGCCAGATAGTAATAGTTCAAAAAAGGGTGCCCATTATGGGATGGATTTTTAAGAATGTTTTGAACTTTCTTAAGGCAATGGGAGCTATAAAACTCTCCCAAGAAGGGGAGAGGACAACCCATGATCCTTTGGGCAATGATGTTAACCCCTTGGAGCATTGTCCTATTTTGAGGAAGCAACAGAATTAAATTGTTTGTCAGACCTTCAGGACAGTTCAGACAAAAAGCACCAACTGTGAATACTAACACTACCTAACACTATTGTAAGGTTACAATAACAGACTCTTGAAAGTCTGAAAGTACCTCTCGCCTTCCTTGTTTTATTCTCCCCAAAACTAGGCAAGCTCCCTTCTAAGATGCTTTCTCCACTTCTATCCCTCTTTTGGAGTCCTATTTCATTTCCTGAACTGCGGCTCTTTCTCCTGTCACCCAAGGTCATTTCCATGTATCATTACACAGTCCCACTTGTTGAATGGAGAAGTATCTCATTCTGATGAAAGTTTAGTAACAAATTTGTTGTTGTTGTTGTTGTTGATTTTATTTATATGCTGCCCTTTTCCCCGAAGGGGACTCAGGGCGGCTCACAACTCAACCAGGGAAGGGGGATACAGACAAGAATTTAAACGACATTAAAAAAACAATGCATAATTAAAACACAACAGTCATACCAATTCGAGGCGGGGGCAACAGTTCTTTAGCCCCAGGCCTGTCGGAACAGCCAGGTTTTAAGGGCTTTGCGGAAGGCCTGGAGTGTGGTGAGGGTTCGAATCTCCACGGGGAGTTTGTTCCAGAGGGTCGGAGCAGCCACAGAGAAGGCTCTCCTCCGAGTAGTTGCCAGTCGACATTGGCCGGTGGATGGAATTCGGAGGAGGCCTAATCTGTGGGATCTAATCGGCCTAGTGGAGGTAATTGGCAGCAGGTGGTCTCTCAAGTACCCAGGTCCAATACCATGAAGGGCTTTATAAGTGACGACTAGCACCTTGAAGCGTATCCGGAGACCAATAGGCAGCCAGTGCAGCTCGCGGAGGATAGGTGTTACGTGGGTGAACCGAGGCGCACCCACGATCGCTCACGCGGCTGCATTCTGGACAAGCTGTAGTCGCCGAATGCTCTTCAAGGGCTGCCCCATGTAGAGCACATTGCAGTAGTCCAGTCTAGAGGTCACAAGGGCACGAGTGACTGTTGTGAGAGCCTCCCGGTTCAGGTAGGGACGCAACTGGTGCACCAGGCGAACCTGGGCAAATGCCCCCCTGGTCACAGCCGACAAGTGGTGTTCAAAAGTCAGCTGTGGGTCCAGGAGGACTCCCAAATTGCGAACCCTGTCTGAGGGGCGTACTGTTTGACCCCCCAGCCTGAGAGATGGAACACTTGGCCAATTAGTAGGAGGGAAGCACACCAGCCACTCGGTCTTATCTGGGTTGAGTACAAGCTTGTTAACCCCCATCCAGTCCCTAACAGCCTCCAGGCCCTGGCACATCACATCAACCGCTTCACTGAGTTGGCACGGGGCGGACAGATACAACTGTGTATCATCCGCATACTGATGGTATTTTATCCCGTGCCGTCGAATGATCTCACCCAGCGGCTTCATGTAGATATTAAACAGGAGGGGGGACAGGACCGATCCCTGTGGCACCCCATAATTCAGGGGCCTAGGGGTCGACTTCTGCCCTCCGACCAACATCGACTGCGACCTGTCCGAGAGGTAAGAACCACCGTAGGACAGTGCCTCCCACCCCCACCTCCCGCAGTCGTCGCAGAAGGATACCATGGTCGATGGTATCGAAAGCCGCTGAGAGGTCAAGGAGCACTAGGACGGAAGCATAACCTCCATCCCTGGCTCTCCAGAGGTCATCGATCAATGCGACCAAAGCGGTTTCCGTGCTGTAGCCCAGCCTGAATCCTGACTGGAAGGGATCTAGATAATCGGTTTCCTCCAAGGACCGCCGGAGTTGATAGGCTACCACCTTCTCAACAACCTTCCCCACAAAGGGGAAGTTGGAGACTGGACAGTAATTGTTTAAAACAGCTGGATCCAGAGATGGCTTCTTCAGAAGGGGTCTCACCCCCGCCGCCTTTAGAGCGGGGGGAAAGAACCCCTCCCAAAGGGAGGCGGTAACAACTGCCTGGATCCAGCCCCGTGTCACCTCTCTGCTGTTAGCAACCAGCCAGGAGGGGCACAGGTCCAGTACACATGTGGAAGCACTTGCAGCTCCCATGGCCTTGTCCACGTCCTCAGGGGTAACAGCCTGAAACTCAGCCCAGTGATGTCCTGCCAGATTCTCCCCTGGTGCCTCAGCTGGTTCTGCGCAATTGGAGTCCAGGTTCGTCCGAAGCCAAGCAACTTTATCTGCGAGGAATTGGACGTAATCCTCAGCTCTGCCTTGCAAAGGATCACTCGTATCCCTCCTATTTAGGAGGGAACGGGTTATCCTGAACAAGGCGGCTGGGCGCGACTCAGCGGAAGCAATCAGAGAGGCAATGTGTGTTCTTTTAGTCGTCCTAATTGCCCGGAGGTAAGCTCTGATGCTAGATGTTAAAAGTGCTCGGTCTGACTCGGACTTACTGGATCTCCATCGTTGCTCTAGGCGTCTCTTTCGGCGCTTCATCTCCCGGAGTTCCTCAGTAAACCAAGGGGCCCTCCTGGATCCACTGCCTTGGATCGGCCGTAAAGGTGCAATCCAGTTAAGAGCCTCTGTCGCTGCTGAGTTCCAGGCAGCAACCAGAGTCTCCGTCGGACTGCGGACGAGGGTATCAGGAATAACTCCAAGCTCCGTCTGAAAGCCCAAAGGGTCCATAAGTCACCTGGGGTGGAACCACCTAATCGGTTCCTCCTCCCTATAGTGGGGGTTTGGTCTCCGAAAGTCAAGCCTCAGTAGGTAGTGGTCCGACCATGACAGGGGTAAGATCTCACTACCCCTCAAACCAAGATCACAACTCCATTGCTCCGAGAGGAATACGAGGTCGAGCATGTGACCCGCTGAGTGAGTCAGGCCCCGAATTACTTGGGTCAAGCCCATGGCTGTCATGGAAGCCA
Organism: Thamnophis elegans; assembly: GCF_009769535.1. Lineage (NCBI taxonomy): Eukaryota > Metazoa > Chordata > Lepidosauria > Squamata > Natricidae > Thamnophis > Thamnophis elegans. The sequence continues at coordinate 88,392,819 of NC_045544.1, read as the reverse complement.
TGAACTCCTGCGCCCCATCAGAGTGTTCACCGAGCGAAGGCAAATTGAAATCCCCCAGAACTATAAGCCTGGGAAACTCAATTGCCAGCTCGGCTACCGACTCGAGGAGCAAGGGGAGGGCTGCTGCAACGCTGTTGGGAGGCAGGTACGTTAACAGCAGACCCACTTGTCCCTTGAGGTCCAACTTCACCAGCAGGGACTCACACCCGACAAGCTCCGGAGCAGGGATCCTACGAGGTATTAGAGACTCTCGGATAACAATAGCCACACCCCCACCCCTTCTCTGAGATCGCGGCTGATGAAGCACCTGAAAACCCTCTGGGCACATCTCTACGAGGGGGACTCCTCCCTCCGGGCCCAGCCAGGTTTCAGTAATACATGCCAGGTCTGCCCTCTCGTCTAATATTAGGTCCCGGACGAGGGGAGCTTTGTGAACTACAGACCTGGCATTTAGCGACAACAGCCTGAGACCAGGGTCCTGATTACTCGCGCCATTTGGCCTTGGAGTGGGACTCATAGGGCCTGAAGGAGGGATCTCTGTGACATTATGTAGATGGGAAGATGTAGAGCGGCCTATGCAGTAAAAAGAGAAACACTGAACATTTTGATCACTATCCTAAAGTCATAAACTAAAAGCCCCTAAAGTATGTGTTCATATACATGCACACCTACACAAACCGCAAGCTCTTTTATTTTTGAGATTTTGGAGGAACTAATAACAATGTTAAACTACAGGCATTCATACAGATGCAGAAACAAACCCAAGTGCTTCCTTAAGCTCTTTTTCTTACTAATGTTCTCAATATTCAGTCATAAATCAATCCCAAACTGCTTCAGCAAAGAAATTCACCCTGACATGGACATATAAAAGTCTTCCTTCCAAAATATTAAAATCACAAATTTCAGAAAATCTGGCCGGTACAATATCTGCAGATTGGTATATTCCAGGATCATACAATATATTTGCCACTAAACTGACTCAAGAGTAGTTTTATTTATTTGTTAATTAGTTTTGTAAGACTGCCATATGTTTGAACAACTCCAAAAACCATGCAGGATAATAAAAATATAACATAACAGTAGAAGGACAAACAAATACCAAACAGTTATTTTATGAATGCCACAAACATAATAATCCTAGTCCTAGGGCATAGGTATCAAACTCAATTTCATTGAGGGCCACATTAGGGTTGTGTTTGATCTCAGGGTCCATGGGAGCTGTGGCCAGGGTGGGTGTGGCCAGCATGACATCACTTGTGTTGGGAGGCTCCTGTGGTGGCCCGAGTGCTCTGCCAGAAAAAATGGGCTCCTGAGCTCCATTTTTGGCTGTGATAGCTTCTGCAACTCTCTGTCAGTGAAAACAGAGCTCAGGAGGGCCGTGGGCCAGCCCATTTTTGCCAGCAGAGGAACCACAGGCCAGTCGTTCACTGTTTCTAGGTTGGCCCCACAGGCCAGATCTAAGCACCCCATGGGCCAGATCCAGCCCACAGGCCTTGAGTTTGACACCCCTGTCTTAGAGGGTTTGCAAAACACTAGAGCCAAAACCCTGCTGGAAGAGTCACATCTTTTTAGCTTTCCTAGAGAACATCAGGGTTGGGCTATATGGACCAAGGGGTAATGCAAACTATAGGAGTGGTGACAGTTAAGACAAAATTCTGGAGTTCCGTGAGATGATATCCTTCAGTGAAGAGATCCATACTTTGCTGACCTTGTCAGACCTTGTAAAATGAGCGAAGACAATTGGAGAGAGGTAGTCCTGCTGTTAGCTGATATACCTACATTGGTGGTGCAGTGTCTGAGGTGGTTGTAATGTTTCTCTCCAAAGCAGAGAATCATTTTAAGAAGAGAGACAAAAGTTGCTGTTCATAAACAACGAAAACAGTATTATTTTTAAAGATGCATAAAATTATGGATGCCTAATCCACTCAATAGAAATACTTGGAAAGTCTGTTTTGGACAGTGCTTAGTTCATAGTAACAGAGTTCAAGGAGTTCCAGCCAAATATAACTTTGAACATGTTTCTTACAAGTCATTAATTACAAGGTAATGTTGAAAATGAACTTGTTGTGCAGACAGCCAAGAAAATTGGAAAACAGAAAGGTATTTACCTTTCACTCTGTGACAGGTCTATAGCAATAGTTAGCAGAAGCCTTCCAAATAACACCTGATGGGTTTACAATCACATTTCTAGATCTGAATAACAATTTAGCTTTTAGTGGCAACATTTCAGAAAAGTGTTACACACATTTAGGAATATGATTGTTCTATTAGATTGCTCCTCTTAAAGGTGGAAGCCTTTATAGGCTAGTTTTACAGTTATAGATAAAAACTATATACTACGCAACCTTCCCCAATCTAAATTATGTTGTACTGTCGATCTCAGTTCTCATAAATGTAAAACAAAAATATCTGGACTACCTTGTGCTCATCTACTTTTGGAGGTCAGCAAATTTTAGGAAAGCTGTAAAAATGTGTAGTAAGAATTGATTCGTGGAAATATAACAGAAAAGGTTAACTACCAGTATTATTTACAATCCAGTCAATATTGCTACAGTGTCCAAATCAAAGGAATCATTTACTTATTCTAAGTGGGTGTTAGCAATATATTTCCTTGGTAAAGCATTCATTTTAGTTTACTCCTTTTTTGAGATAGCATGATATTCTTCTATATGCTTCTTCCAGTATATTAACTGAAAATGTAATGTTGGCTTTTGGCATATGCCAATAGGTGGATGTTACAGCCATCCATTTGTCATCAACACAACAGTAATGTAATTTAATGTGATTAATTACAAAAATGCTACATTTTACATTTAGAAAACCAATGAATTGAAGACTGAAATCTGATACTTGGTTATTCTGTTCAATCAACTGTTAACTTAGATATTAACTGAGTATGGCTAAGAAACATGGAATTCTCATTGAGCTTAGATACATGCCCCAAAATATACTTGATGAAAAGAAAAGCAAATATGTACAATATTACTAATTTGAAGCCAGGTCTTCAAAAACCACTGGCCTTTAGTTGGAGGAATATTTGGTGACAGAATAAATCACCAAGTTTAGAATTCTGGCAGTTAAGTTTTTTTTTAAAGGGAGTTCCTCTTCAACATTGATCAAACTAAATCCCCAGCTGACAGAGCTGGAGAGAATCCTTACCCAAAAAGTTTGAAAATTCATCCAGGAACGAGCTTTCTCATTATCAAAGAACAAAATGTGTATTAATTGTACAATGAAGGAAATTCTAGCAATCAAAATGAAGATAAAAAAGGCGATATTCTTGTTTGGTTGGGTGTTTAATTGTTTGTTTGTTTGTTTCAGTAGAAGGAAGTTAGTGTTCCTTGCAAAATGAACAGGATGCTTATGGATAGATTCAGTCGTAGAATTTTGCTGACTGTTATTACAACTATCAGTACAGTTTAGTGCTAGATATTCCCTGTGATTCACTTCGGACTTCATACTCAAGAAACCAACTGCTAAGCATCAAGCAATGTCTCTCTACCTGTCTCCTGCACAAGTCAAAAAGAGAGCTGTGAAAATATCTACAGACCCCTCACATCCTGAACATAAATTGTTTCAACTTCTACCCTCAAAATGACGCTATAGGGCACTGCACACCAGAACACAAGGACGGTTTTTTTTCCTGAATGTCAACACTCTGCTAAACAACTAATTCTCACAACACTTTCAAAGTATTGAGTAAGACTGTATTACTACTATTCTTCTCATCTTCCTATTACCTATCTCCTTTTCTACTTATAGAAACTTTGTTGCTTGTATCTTTACAATTTATATTGTTGTATTTAATTTCCCAGTATGATTTGTGTTGATTGCTTATTTAGTATCTATCACTGTTATGTCCTATGATTTATGATGAATGTATTTTTATGATGACCATGATCATGATTTATCACTTATAGCTTAGGTACACTGAGAGTTTATGTACCGAAGACAAATTCCTAGTGTGTCCAATCACACTTGGCCAATAAAGAATTCTATTTGACATATGGTCCTGAAATGTTTATCATGTGTGGCCACCCTTCCATTATGAAAACTCTTTTATTAGTAGAGTACTTTAGAAATTGGAATATTGGAGCAACATCTAATAGCAGATAGCAGGGATTTCACTGACATTACAGCAGTGATAAATATGCTCTCTAAATCTCCAAATCCAGCAAGGCTGGCTTCAGCAAGGACTCATCTTCTTTAATGTTGCTGGTTCAGTGCAGCAAGTGAACTGAGATCAAAGGGTCTTCCAAACCCCCTCTAATTACAACTGCAGCCGCGAAATGGGATGTGTTCCTGAAGGAAAGCACTGTGGAACAATATTATGCAGTGTACAAATTCCATCAAACCACTGTATAAATAAACAATGCTACTGAATCACACAACAAATCATCGTACAATTAGGCCACACAAGACCATCTGTTTTACAAAGCCGCCTCTGAGCCAGAGGAAAAAACTTTGAAGATAAATATTCCCATATGCGTAAGGCAAATAAAACAAAATTACTATTCGCATGGAGCATCATTCCGTAATGAAATTCTCCGTGGGAATAGACCATTTCATAGAAAGGCTTCTACATTATGTACCAAACTTGACAGATGCAAAGGGTATAGGATTACAAATTGGTTTGGGCGCTGTAAGAGTTTGACTCTTGGGCAGTATCATGGCTCGTTTGTTGTTTATTTCTTGGTTGGGGTTAGGGATATTATTGGGTAATTTTTCACAAAACAATCAAAACAATTTCATTTCTTTCTGCCTTTCATCTGCATTAGTTAAAACTGTAATATTTGAACAATTTGACATAGCCTCTAGTAGCCTACAGATATAGTAGTAAAATGTCATGTGGAAAATGAGGGCTGAGGACAGCCACAGAGAGTCCTCACAACCTTCATTTGAGCAACTTTCCTCTGATGTGCATAGTTGTGGCATATATGTGTAAAATTGTGACAACGGACAAACATCTGTAAAAGAGTTCACTGTAGGTTTGCTACCCACCCAGCTCTGTATGTCCTTCACAGCTTCAAAATCCGCTACCACAGATTATCAAGGTTCCAAATAGCATCCAAAATTAAATCAGAGTCCAAGGCAAAGTATTGCTCAAAGTTCCAATTTATTAAGAGATCCATATTGGCACATCTGGGAAAACCTGAATCTAAAAGCTTCCCAGATTTCCCCACCCAGTTGAAAGTTCAAGATCTTGCTCCCCACCCATCAGCCCATCACATGTTCCAATCTTCCACTGCCATGCTGGCACTTCCACCCATCCAGTTCCGGTCAAGTGCAGAGGTGCAGAGACAAAGGATGACCTTGGCTTTCAAGAAAGGAATTTTGTTTTGGCTACATAGCATCTACTTCATACAACCCCACCCCCCTCCCATTTTCCTGCAATAGAAAAGACATAGTAGAATAATAGAAAGTGTGGCAGGCCAAGGCTTGAAGAGGAATATGGCTGCAGCCTGTCAGGTATCTTTAAACCAATGTTCTGGGAAGGCTGTCCAAAAAGGATACAATAGTATCTTTTTTTAAAGAAGAAAACAGCCAATAAAACAATAAAAATAATATAATTGGTTATATAAATTGTGAATAAAAATTATAGTGCAGAGCCTGTGGATGAATAATATTGATTCATTTTCTCCTTCCAAGTCTGGAGAACAAGCTCTAGGCTTAGAAAGTACCATGAAATGTAAGAAATACTCTTTCAAATGTATGCTATTAGGAAGGGTTTGGGGTTGTTTTATTAAAAGCTTTGTCAGTTCTAAATATTAATCATTTTTAAGTACCTTATTTTTTTTTTTAAAGTAAGATCATCCCTGCTTGCAAACTTGCAATCAAACAGATCAGCTCAAGGTTATATGGCTCCCTGAGGCCACATTGTTTGATGGTGCACTTCCCACTGATGAAAATATTTTCATTTTTAGAATGATTCATTGGGAGGGACAATGTTGACATTCCCTAAGTTTTGGCACCCTAAGCCCTTGCCTATTTGGCGTTGTCCTAGAGCAGTCCCTACCACAGACAAAATTAGCCAAAAACATTGCAAATATGGCATTCCACCACATTGCTGCTGCTTCTCCTTCCTTGTTCAGTACAGGATGACTTGTATTGTGTTCCTTTTGAAGCAGAATCCTGCCCAATGATATTCAGTAAAATGGATCATCATTTATGAATGGTCCTTTTAAACAAAATTACTCTCCAATTTTCTAATGTTAAAATATTGTCTGGATCACATGCTACATTTCTGGCCACTTTCAAAAGATTCATTTCTCTGATCAAAGCCTAATTGAAGTTCAAATGAAATATTAATGATAATAATCTATCATTATCTCAAAGAAGACTTAAAGTTAATTCACTTTGTTCTGATTGCTCTTCCTTCACAGTTAATACTTGACATGATCATAATTAAGCCCAGAATTTATGTTCGTAAATGAGAAATTTGTTAAGTGAGATTTGCCCCATTTTATGACTTTTCTTGCCACATTTGTTAAGTGAATCACTGCAGTTGTTAAATTAGTAACATGGTTGTTAAGGGAATCTGGCTTCCCCATGGAATTTGCTTGTCAGAAGGATACAAAAGGCAATCACAGGACCCCGGGACACTGCAACTGTCCTAAATATGAACCAGTTGTCAAGCATTCAAATGAAAAACACATGACCACGTGGATGCTGCAATGGTCATAAGTGTGAAAAATTGTCATAAATCACTCTTTTTCAGTGTTATTGTAACTTTGAATGGTTACTAAATGAACTGTTGTAAGTTGAGGATTACCTGTACTGCTATTTTTCTGCTCAATGATGTTTTTGGGTAAAGAATCACATACTGGATTTTGAGCCATGGTGTTGGTTTATGTAACAAATTTCTCCAATCTAATAACTTCTATATCTCTTGAACTTCAGCTCCAATGATGGCTTTAAAGGCCAATGCCTCTAGTAGGCACAAGCATGATATTACCAATCAGTGGTGGGTTGCAGGTAGTACATCCCGGTACGAGCATACAGGATCCTGCCCGGAGAACCGAGTACCGTTCTGGTATGGTGCTCCGGAGGGCCCAACCCCATGCTCCTTACCTGTGCTTTAAGCTTTTGGCACTTATGTGCATGCGCATGGTGCATATGGCACATGTGTGACACTCCGCTGAGCAGCTGGAGCATCATGGAGGCTTGCAGAAGCGTCACAGGCAAGTACGACACATGCGTGGGCCGTGCGCATCCACGTGGGTGATGCCGGGGCCGTTCCAACTGTACTGGTTGGAACGGAATCTGGAACCCACCACTGTTATCAATGTACTACTTTTAAAAAACAATACAAAAACATTTGTTTCTATTTGACTGGAGAGGGGAATAAAGAGGGATCCATCCAAAGTATGATTCATTGTTTATCAATATGATCCATACTGGAAAACCTAACTGGAATTTTTCATCATTCAGGATGGTAAAACTTAGTGTTTTTATACCAGTACCAATATTAGTTTGCTACTATGGGTTTTTCACATAATCTCACGTATTGGTTCACTGGTTACAGTAAGGGAGAAGGACGGCATATAAATCCAATAAACCAAACCAAACCAAACCAAGGGAAAATAAAATATCAGAGAAGAAAAAAGCAAAGACAGAAGCTCAAATGAGCATTCTGGAATTGGGGGTCTTATATAAGGTGACCAGACATCCCGATTTTCGCGGGACAATAATGCTTTTGCACAATTTGTCCCGTGTCCCGTGGCGTTCTTAAAAAGTCCCAATTTTTGTGACCGGGAAGTAAGCCTGCCCCGCCCCCAGCCCTGTATACTCCCGCCTTTCATTGCAGCACCCTCGGTTGCAAAATGTTCCCCTGGTTTGGTTTATAAGTTCGCAGCAATGCGATCCAACAAATAGGAAAGTTTTAATAAGATTTTCTGACTTCATTTGGTCTCTGCTGCCCCCCGCATCCCCAACCCCTCCCAAGGAGAGAGTGGGAAGGAGAGGAAGGAAGGAGGGAGGGGCGAAGGAAAAGAAGAAGGGGGGAGAAGATGGAAGGAGAAAAGATGGAAGGAAGGAGAAAGAATAGGAGGAAGGAGGAAGATGGAAGAAGAAAGGAAGAAAAAGAAGAAGGGAGGGAGAAAAGAGGGAAGGAGGTAGGAAGAAAAGGGGAAGAGAGGGAAAGAGCAGAAAGAAAAAGAGGATGAAGTTGATAGGCAAGAGGAAGGAGGAAGGAAGGGAGAAAGAAAAAGAGAGGGAGAAAGGAAAGAAGAAAAGATGGAACTAGAAAGGAAAGAAGGGAGGGAGGGAGGAAAGGGGAAGACAGGAAAAGAGCAGAAAGACAGAGAAGGTGAAGGTAGATAGGCAGAAGGAAGGAAAAAGGAAGAAATAGGAAGGAGGAAGGTGAAAGGATGGAAGGAGGAAGGAACAGAAGAGAAGAGGAAGAGAGAAATGGAAAGAGCAGAAAGTCAGAGAAGGTAGATAGGCAAAAGAAAGGAAGCTGAATGAATGGAAGGAGGAAGGAAGAGAAAAGGAGGAAGGGAGTGAGTGAGGAAAGAAGAGAGGATGGAAGGAGAAAGGAAGGGAGGGAAAGAGCAGAAGACGGATAAGGTGAAGGTAGATAAGCAAGAGGAATGAAGGAAGTAGTGAGGTGTCTCGAGGAGGGGGAAAACATTTAGTGACCAAACTTACAAATTACAATGGCATTGAAAAAAGTGACTGATGACCATTTTTCACACTTAGCGACCGTTGCGACCATTTTTCACACTTAGCGACCGTTGCAGCATTCTCATGGTCATGTGATCAAAATTTTGTTTGGCAACAGATTCGTATTTATGATAGTTTCAGTGTCCTGGGGTGACCTTTTGACAAAATATAACATTTTTAATCAAGCCCACCCACCCACCCACCCCCGTCCCTCTTTACCAATCTGAAAATCTGGTCACCTTAGTCTTATAGGCCTTCTTCTTCCTCCATTTTTAAGAATTCTATTAATGTAGGCCAGAATTTCTTGAAAAATAATTCTGATCTACCCAGACTTCCACATGGAAAGACCAAAAACAAAAGCACTTAGCAATAGAACTTAAACATATATACCGCTTCATAGTGCTTTACAGCCCTCTCTAAGCAGTTTACAGAGTCAGCATATTGACCCCAACAATGTGAGTCCTCATTTTATCCATCTTGGAAGGATGGAAGGTTGAGTCAACCTTGAGCCTGGTGAGATTCAATCTGCCAAACTGCTGGCAGTTGGTGATCAGCAGAAGCGGCCTGCAGTACTGTACTCTAACCACTGCATCGCCAGGAGGGCATGTTGTGTATGTTGGCCTAATTGTGCATTTGTTGTGGCATTGCTTTGGTTTAGAACTTCAGAAGATTGTGGCTTTATTGCAGCAAGTCATTGAACATTATCATTTTGCTTGAGCATTGCTTTCTATGATTCTCCATGAAACAATTTTTCTTCATTTCAAAGGATGTTTACTAGGAGCAGCAGCCAACACCATTCTATACTTCTTTCAAACTTATCTTTAGAGTGAAAAGAGGGGGAAGTTGTAATTTTCCTAATTCTTTCTCTCCCTGTATTGTTCTTTCTCTAAAGTTTCTTCTGGAAACTTGCTAAGATTTTCCCTCTGGCTTGCAGCGGATGTATGCTGGGTAGAGGAAATGTGGAACTTTGTGATGCAGATAGTTCTACCAGATGATCTTCTGAGCACATGCTATTTGTTTAGATTGATGGTACAAGTGAGTCATCAGCTAGAGCTGACCTTCACTGCTATTGAAATGGGCCCTTCACTCATCATTCTCATAAAAATTCCAGTATAATCAAAGCCAACATTACACTGTAATTTCAAGTTCTACAAAGAATGGTTGTAATTCTATTAGAAACTTGTTGCTGTGCTCCTGGAACCAATGGCAAAGTTTATCTGAGGGCACGTTAAGAACTAATTAGATGATTCTTCCTTACCATGCTGCCTTTTAAATGTGTTGGGATTATAGGTGCTGGAAATATATATTTCAGTTTAGGAAAAGCTATCTGAGGCCAATGAGGCCAACTGAATCATCTTTGGGACTCTGCCTTAGGTATCAAAATTTTGCGAAAGACCCCATGCATTTTAAGTTGAGAAACTCTTCATGAATAAAAACAGATGGATTGATTTTTAAAACAATAAAAATTAACACAGACAAATTAAAGAATGAGAATACTTATTTTGGAGTAAATATGCATATGATTGCATTGTATTGCATTGCAACATTAAATCCTATCCCTATTGAATACGGGGATTCCCAAATAAGGGATGGGCCACACAATTGTCTTGTTTATAGTATCGATGCCATGTATGTGCAATTTCCATATTATTTCCATTGAGTTTTTAAAATTCTTTTCTGGAGAAAATCCATTGGAATAATAGAATGGCTGCATTATAATTTTTGATATATAACACTAGGATCCAGATGTTTTGAAGCAGTCTAAGAAACAAAATGCTATATAAATCATTTTTAGCTATGTGTAGCAGGCAAAATGTTCAACATCTATTTCTATTGCAACAATTTTCATAACTGGAAAATATTTTTTTTTACTTCAAGTATTGTTTGTTTCCTTGGCTTCTCAACTTTTCTTTCTATACCTCTGTTACAGTGTGACTCTAAATAAGTAAGTCCCTTGTCCTAAAATGTGCTCCAGCAACTGTTTTCTTTTGGGGGGTTACATCCTCTGTTAAAGAAAATTATGTAGCTACTTTCTGAAAACAAGCAGACATCCATGAAACATCTTTCTGGTGTTTTGAGTACTGCCATTCCAGGTATCTATGCACACATGTGCTAAGTTATTTAGTTAGAAACATGTCTACTGAGTTTTCTGTCCCAAAAAACCTGAACAGCTATTGCTTCACTCTCAAGCTAAGCTTTGGTTGTGATGTTTTGCATACAAGGCACTTGAAAATATAGCCCTACAACAATCCAATTGTTCCCAAAACCATTATGTTCATTTTTATGGTTTGCTTTCAAGATCAAGGTATTTGGAAGACTTCTTTCTTTGATCACTATAATCTAAGAGAACAATACAGTTAAGGGGATCATTAGTGAAATCTATGTTTGTGCTACTGATTAATTTAGAAAACTTCTAAGGGCTTCTGCAGTGGCAGAGTAGAAGCTACAGGATTGCTTTTTACATAAAGCTCACTCGATGAGCCCAGTGCCTTTATTTAGCTCTTTCTGCATGTTTACTTAGCTCTTCTAAACTGAGATTAGTGTTGAGGATTTGGGACTAAAAACAGATTATATTACATGGAATCCAGCAAATGCATGCAGAATCTTTTTTTGCTGTTGTTGTTCTGACGGAAAATTAGGGGGTTCTTTTAAAGATAAATTTGAGTTTATTCAAATTTCTGAATGTTTAGATGGGGGCTGAAGATGAGTGTTTCTTATGTAGAACAATAAAATGTTCCTATGTTTGGTATAAAAACATAGTCTGCCCTTGTCATGGTTTTCTTCTGAATGAAACATTTCCCACTTCTTTGTAATTCTTTATTACAGACATTGGCAATATAGCAGCTATAGATGAATGAATGAAAAGAAAGAGTAGTGGTGACTTGATAGCAGTGTTCCAATATCTAAGGGACTGCTGCAAGAAGAGGTGGTCAACCTATTCTCCAGAGCACCTGAAGGCAATACAAGAAGCAATGGATGAAAACTAATCAAGAAGAGAACCAACTTAGAACTAATTTCCTGACAGAAAAATTAATCAGTGGAACAACTTACCTCTAGAACTTGTAGGTGCTCCATCACTGGAGGCTTTTAAGAAGAGATTGGAGAACCATTTGTCTGAAATTGTATAGGGTTTCCTGCTTGAGCCAAATAGAGTTCTGCTGTATTGTACTTAATACAGCACTGATGCTAAGCTGTTCCTCACAGTAATTGCAACAGCCTCATGCAACATTGCAAGAGGTTTCCACTAGCTCAGTGTATATCTGCTGGTAGAACAGGACACTTCACCTGCACATAGATTTCTGTCAACATTTTTTTCTAAATGGTTACAAACTGACAGCTTAATAATTTGTTCTAGAATGTTGCCCAGGATCAATGTCAATGTGACTAGTCTGTAATTACCCAGGTCCTCTTTGGAAATAGGAACAATATTTTTCAGAACCCCAGAAATAAACATTCTTTCAATAGGTCACACAAGAAGCTAATGGTTATGGTTCTATATTTTGTGAAATAATGACTGCTGGGGAAGACCTGTTTACTTCACCATTTTTATGTATTGATTGAGATGTGGTAAACATCCTGTCCTTGCAGAACTTGGACAATGAACATGGCTTTTTTGAGGAAGCTGATTGGTCTGAATGCCTTTTCAAAATGTTCGTGACAGGCTTCAGATAATTCTGTGAAACTGTCACTGTCCTTTGAAAAAGTTAAATGATTTCCTAACATGATTGCTCTTGAGTTCCCTCTCCTGCAGAGCAGAATTAAATATGTTTCCTAGAGTTCCAAAGAGCTGGCAGCAGCTAAGTAAACCACACAATGATCAGAACAACTTCTGGAGAAGAAGAGCAAATCATATTGACTATTGGGCTGGGGTCCATTTGAATCTCTATGATATCATACAGTATAGTCATTTATAAAGATGAACTAGATTGTAAATGTGGATGCTTGGATAGCCCATTGTGCTTTGTTTCTAAGACTTTTGTTGTGTTTATGGAGCATCTACTTATATTACTTCCATTTTTGTTTTAATTACATTGTATGGGAGTGTTTGTTAGTCATTTTGAGTGGCATCTCTCAGTGGAAAAGCAGCATAATTTTAGCAAACAAATCTACTGCAAGTGGCAATCTTATTACTGTGCCTAATATAAGGGTGGGCCCCACTTGGCAGAACCCCCTTTCCTCCCATTCCACATTCTGGCCTTTTATTTTGCAGAGAATTAAGTGGGCCTTTCTCATGTTGGAAGGGATGCTACCCCAGAGCTGATGGTCACCCTCAGTGATGGTTTTCCGATTTCTTTTTGTTTCAAAGGTTTTATTTCTTTTAAAACACAAATATTTCATCATTCCTCAATCATTAAAACATTGAAATACAATTTTTTTGTATGTCCCTCCCTCCCTCCACCCCCCTACCCCCTCCTCCTTCCCCCCCCAACTTCCCAGAACCCGTACACGGTATGGATTTTTAACAAACACAGTCTAAAATCTATTGAGAAAAAAGAAATAAAGAGATTAATGACATTCTACATTGACCTTAGCTTCTTCTTGCTGAACTAACTTTAAACAATTTAAATCATTTTTGATTTTAAGCATAGGCTAACTGGAACCAATTTCTTTACAACCAGTTTTCTAGTGCACATGTGCGTGCTCACTTGCAACACTCCTGCGCATGCGCAAAAGCATATGGGCGGGTGGGCAGAGCCTCCTGCTGCCGCTACTACTGGTTTGCCCAATCCGGGCCAAACCAAGAGCAACACACCTCTGGTCATGTTCATGCTTGCATCATCACAACATTCAGGACTGCATGTATTTATTTGGATATTAAATCCCACTGCCTTCAGTGGAACCCTATTTCCAAATCAATATATTTGGAATTCCATAACTTCCCAGTGCATTGCCAATGGCTGTAATCTATTCATTTATATGACACTTTTCTCTTTTCTAAAGGGAAAGGTCACCTGTCTCCTCATTTGTGTGTTCACTCCAAACTTTGCAGTTTATAATATGTGTTTAGGGTAGTTGTTCAAGTCACACTTGGCCAGCCATCTTATGCTGACCTTAATCCGTCACTGAGCATTTAGATGCCAGCAATTACATATGAAATGCACACAATTTGGCCTGCTATTCATAACAGGCCCTGTAATGTCATGTTTTGAAAGAACATATGTTCTTACAACTTATTTACTTAGGATGGTTCAATGCTCAGGGAACATCTGGTTTCCACTTGAAGCCAGGGTTAACCAGGGCTCAGAAAACATGGAATGACTTGCCTAAGGTTGTGTGTTGATTGGTGATTCAATCCCCATTTGAATTCAGCAACTTTCTAATTTCCAGGCACAGCATGTTTCTAAAGAAGTGGCTGGACCACACGTGCCTTTCAAATCCACATTCCTGACGATGAAGCCATTTCCTCTGCCTCTGCTCCACTTCTTTCTTGGATCAATGTATGTGTATTTCTGTATTTGTGTTTATCTCTCCTTCACTCACATTGGCTGTGCCAGAGCACATTAAGAAGCTTACCATTTGACACTAGCTCTCCTTTGGCTTCCTAATCACATGTTACTGCAAAATGTCGAGCCACTTGTCCAAGATAAGGGAGATAAATTATGCAGGAATTGGGTGGGGGATGCTTGCTCCAGTTAGCTTTCCCAGAGACTAATTGGAGCAAGGCCTGTATAAGGACTTAGCCCAAGAACCTGTTCTCAGTACTAGAATTGGCCAAGCAACAATTAATCAAAGAGGATACTTCTGGATATAAGCTGAATTACTGTCCCTATTTAAGTATATGCTTATATAGCCTGAGATAGATGGAACTGGAGGGACAAAGTCAAGTTAAGGCCAGACTATGTACAATGTTAATTATGCAAGTGCAATTTAATAGGAAGGGAAAGGAACCTGAAGAGCTTCAGAATTACACAGAGTGGAGAGAGGGTCATTTTAATTCTTCCTCATTTTCCAGACAAAGGATTCTCTTTGAACCTGCTTTATGTAGTGTAAGGGAAGCCACAGCAGCATTTAAAGGACAATTATTATTGGCACTGAAAAGACTAGTTCTTTTACTCCCACCTCTTTCTACAGAAAACTTTTGCTTGCACTCTTAGATGAATACAACAAGCTGCTGAAACCGAACAAGTACAGCTAGCACCCTAGAATATATAATTAGAATGAGGCCCAACCAAGAATTTATGGGCCTGCAAATGTATCAGCCATCTCTTTGCCTGCTATCCACTTGGTAGCTGTTATAAATGCTAGAGGTCTTTTTCTACTTTCTCCTCTTCCCATAACATATTAGTAGAGCACAATAAAGTCTGAGTCTCAAGAAAGGACACAAATCAACATGGTGGACTTGCAGATGCTGCAGATGGAAGGCTGATTTAAATCAATATTGAGAAGAATACAAATACTTCTGAGCATGTCTCATAAAGGCCAACCTGTAAACCATAGTTGTCCTCTTCCATATCAGGTCTGTCTAGAACCTTTTGCAGTACAGAGCAGTCAAGTGTACAAAAAAAGAATGATGTTTGCACATCACAGCAATGGAGAATAGCTTCATTAGGAGAATATTTTTCTAGGCCTTCAATAATTATGAATTTCACACATCAACTGACTTGAAATATGAAAACTCTCTAATTTTTAAAAAACATTTTAGTAGGGAAATACGTAAATACCCCAGGTTCTAGTGATTAATGAACAGGCATGAAGAAGGAATACAAGCTTATGGGAAATTTCAAACAGTGATGTCAGCAAGAAACAATTCACAGACATAATTGCTAAAAAATTATCAGAGACTTCCTTGTCAAGTATTTTGTATGTTTATAAAGCTGTTGGTGACTCACTGAGAGCAGTCTGGGAGTCTTATTTGATTTGGAATCAGGGTTTTTATTATAACTTAGCTGTTATGTAATAGTTTATTCAGACTAATGGTCAGCTATTCTTTCATATCAACAGAGACTGTATATATGTGTGTGGGGGGGAGGCTTCTTGTAATTCTTTTAGCAAAATAATATCTAAATGCTTTTCCATACTCTTTATGTTGGATGCTGCCTTCTTCAAAAAGCCTGAAAGAAAATAATTATTGGATTTCCCTCTCATGCCTTGACCAATACTGAAGGACTCAGGTACTAGTAATAATGGTTAAGGATAGAATGACATGGATAAAATATACCTACTCTATATGGTTGCTAAGAATTGACAATAATTCTGACTTAGAGACTACAGTGTTACTATAAATTTAGAAGTGGGCACAAGGGAAGAGATTAGCTCAAGGATTCAGCATTACGAAGAATGAACAGTACTAAATTAAGCTGTCTGAACAAGGCTGAACTTTAGATATTCTATGTGGTACCATCCAATCTCTTGCATTATTTTTCATTATTTGGTTTCTTGTACAAACAATAGCATTGATTCGAAAAGCATGCTGCTGTAATATGTGATGGCACAATTTTCCATGCCAGTGTGCATCAGAAGTAGTGGCACAGTGTTAGCATTTTTCATCTTTGGGCAGATAGAGAACCTGATTTTTGTTTTTTGTTTTGTTTTTTTTAACCTGCAGACCAAATACTTTTTACTGAATATTATCCCTCCTTAACACTTGGTCTAAAAGGCACTTCCTCTACCCAGCATTGGATTGTTTTTTTAATCATCTTGAAACCCTACTTCATCTTGCTAAGGTGAGCCCTGGGCTACTTCCAATGCAACATTTTAAGAGTTTCATTAAACTATCTCCATATGGGCAACTTCTACCCCTGCATATGCTTATAAATTTCAGTTCATTCTCCATTGTCCTTGCTAGTTAACCTTACTAGGGGAACTGTAATTCAGAAATATCTAGAAGGCCAGTGGATTTTTGCTCTTGTTCTAGAGAAAGCACTGCCCCTTAAACTAAGGGATCAATTTCAATCTTGTTTCTTGGCTGGACACCTTGAACTGCCAGGAAATGTACAGAATGTGGTCTCTTAACTGCACCCTTACTGTGTTTGTGTGGGTGAGAAGCAGGATCCAAGAAGCAGAAGACAATTGAACAATGTAGGCCTGGAAAGACAGAATACAATGCCAAAGAGCATTGTTGAGTCGAATCCATCGCATAATATCAGCCAAGGAAACTGTGTATGTGGTCAACATGCACCATTTTAGCAAATCACATTTTTTTTGTAATTTCCCAAACACTTTTCAAAAGAAGATAGTGGGTGAGTGGGTGGGTGAAACAGAGCCTTGAGAAATGGCATTTTGTCTTTAGTCTGAGAAATCCCAGAACCTTTGGAGTTTTTAAAGCATTTTCAATTTCTTTTTGGCTCCTAGATGTTTTTTTTATACTGATGATATAACCAGACTGTCTAAAAATAAGCAGTAGCTATTTCTTACAGATGGCAGAAACCTGCCAAAAAAACGCATTCTGTGAAAAAAAATCCACTACCCATAAATGAAGGGGCTTCATTTTCAGCTCTTCAACCCCTAGTCTTATCCTAAGCCTATTTCCAGATGCCCCAAAGAAGCTTCTCCATTCAGTTGAATGAAGTAGCAGGGTGATGTCAAAATTGCTGTAGAGTACTCTGCCAAAAGCAATAACCCAAGAAGTGTTTTCAGGAAGGAGGACCTCAAGTAACTTCTACACTAACCTTTGCCAATCTTAGGTCTCTCTGTGGCTAACACTACAATGCTTCAAATGATTAACGAAGGGGGAAATTAGATTAACCTCAATTAAACTGGCCAAGTTTAATGACCTAAAAGCTGAAGCAGGCAATCCTTTTTTGATAGGAAGGGTTCACTGACCTTTGCAGGACATAAAGTGTTTCTTGTTATTTTTATATAAAAAGTAGCATTTTTCCCAGCCTATATTATATATAAATATAGCTCTGTATTATATGATGCTATGTTGCATCATGGGCTATTTTTTACCCATGAGAATAAACCAGATTATAGTTCAGCTCTTTCACAGGGAGATGCGTGCAACCAAACTATTAATGCATACAAATCCATTTAAAATAGGAGTCATTTGATGTAATTGTAAGAACTATAACTATATCATAAACTTTAGGATGATTAATTGTCCCTTAGGAAAACATAAACAGTTTAAAATAAAACATCATTGAACAATTAGACACTGTGCCCAATCCAATTATTTTTTTGGAATCACAATTTTATTGTCACATAATTTGTTTGCTTTTAAAAAAAAACAAACCTCCAAATCGTATAGCTTATTTAGATTTCTTGGAATCCTGGAAAAAAAATAGTTCATTTCCAGGACACTTTGGAATCTAGACAACTTTTCCATAAATTGAAACAGTAAGTATAAAGATTCAGCATTAGATCTCAAATAAAATCTTTTCCAAAGTCCCACTAAAATATAGCTGTTTCCCTAGGCCTCTCTGGATTTTTCCTTGGTGAATTTTTTTTCTGGATTCACAGAGGATTGTGTTTATTTATCCACATCCTTCTCTTTGTGGACAAGACAAGCAATTGGTTAGATTCTTATCAGTAATGGTTTCCCCTTATCTTTACTACTGGTTTGGAACTGGGAGCATATGTGTGCACACGGTTGCTTCGCTTGTGCAGAGCATCCGTGATGATGCCTGGATGTGTGGGCGGAGCCTCCCACCACCGCCATTACTGGTTCGCCTGAACTGGGGTGAACGGGTAGAATACCACCTCTGGTTCTTATCCTCCAAACAAGTGAGAAGTCTATTTACATGTTTTCCAGTGTTTCCTGCTTGTCTGTACTGAGCAGCAAAACAAAAACTGAAAGGTTAGCATTACATCTGAAGTAGATTTTCTGGCAAATTTCCCTGAAATAATTTGGGAAACCTACTTCAGAAATACTATGAAATGCTCCATTTCTGATTAGTCATGATGGGGTAACAAAATACGCAGTACTGAATTGTATCCAGAACACATATATCATGAAAGTGAATCAAAGTCTTTTGGAATGTTGACTTATATAATATGTTCTGTTTACCTACTTAGTGGAATATTATCTATCAACTTGTCAAAATTATCAGGTGGAGATCTTCAACACAATTAGTTTGAAATGCATACTACTCTATCAGTCATACCATTCTTATAAAAAAGGAAAGGACCAAAGGTTTTTATACTGGGAATAGAGGAATAATTGAAGAAATTCAGCTAATGAGACCCAGTTTGGTGTGGTGGTTAAGGCACCAAAAATTAGAAATTGGGAGACCAATTGAAAGTTCATCCAACCTTCAGCACAAAACCAGCCAGGTGAACTTGGGCGACAGTTTCTCTCAGTCCCGGGAAGGAGGCACGGGCAAACCGCTTCCGAAAATCTTGCCAGGAAAACTGCAGGGACTTGTCTAGACAGTCATCAAGAGACAGCATAGATTCAAAATAAGGGGGGGAAACCCAGACAATGGATTAATGAATAAATCACAGCTTCAAGTATTGAACCTGCCCCCCCAAAAACAGTATAGGATTAAAGAGGATGTATTGAGAGCCTTGAGTTTCAAGACTAGATTTAGTTCCTTTAAGCATTTTTTTCCTTTCAAAATAGTTTTCAATACTCAGCATTTAAATAGCAGTGAAGTAAAGTCAAGCACAAATAGTAAATAATTATGTATTACAGCTGCAAGAATCAGCATGCACATGGATAATTATAGGTACGAAAGGCTAGAGCATTAGAAAAACTTGCAAATGTGAAGTCGCCAAATAGTCATACAATAGAAGAAAGAGAGGCATTGTCAGACAGTTTTCAGGAAAGAGACACGAGTATTACATGATTGTATTTCTTTTCCTAAAGTTTGGTTTAGTCAATTTGGATTCTTAAAACAACACATATATATAGAAGAACGTCTCGCAGTTTTCTGAACTTTTAAAAATGTGCATTTCCTCCAAGCTACTGAAAACACAGTGGTCAATACATCCACTCACTGTTAATCAAAAGCCTTACTGAGATTCCCCAACTCACCTATTGCCCACTAATACTCATTGTTTTTTTCTTTTATCAATATAACATATGCAATTTATAACAAATTTGAGAATCAAATGAACTAGGATGATTAAAGGCCTGGAGACTAAACATATAAGGAATGGTTGCAGAAACTGGGCATGGTTAGTCCAGAGAAAAGAAGAACTAGGGGTGACATCACAGCAATGTTCCAGTATTTGAGGGGCTGCCACAAAGAAGAAAGGATCAAATTATTTTTCAAAGGACCAGAAGGGAAGCCAAAAAACAATGGATGGAAACTAATCGAGGAAAGAAGCAACCTGGAATTAAGGAGAAACTTCCTAATAATGAAAACAACCAGTGGAACAACCTGCCTTTAGAGGTTGTGGGTTCTTTATCACTGGAGGTTTTAAAGAAGAGACTGGACAGTCACTTGTCTCAATTTTTATAGCTCTCCTATAAAAGGGGGTTGGATTAGAAAACCTCCAAGATCCCTTCCAGCTCTATTCTGATTTGATTCAACTTCATGTTGGCTACATGTGTTTCTGCATATATATTGTGCATTTAATTGATATGGATTTCTTTTTTTGAAGAAAAGAAGAAACAGCTACTGAAAGGACATGGGGGGTGGACATAGCAATAGATATCAAAATGAAATTGCCCCCAAAGCACACAGCTGGCATAATGAAGACTCACCAGCTAGATTAAAATAAAAGAGACATTGACACATAAGTCGAAACGTGGGACTTTCCCCAGATGCTTATGAATGCCTTAAGGGCTTCTATAGTGGCTTCTAAATTGTTCCTGAAAAACAATATTTTGGAAACAGCAGGACTATTTTACCTCTAATATGGGTTTATAATGTATATTCTCCACCTCCAGCTCCAATTGCCTAGTTGTTAGCAGTTTGCACATTTGGGTGGCATGGAACAAGGAATGCTACAAGTCATAGGAATATAGGAAATAGAAGGTTCCCAAGTCAGACATTTGGCCCAACTAATTTGATATTATCAATGGCAGGGATACACAATCAGGGTTCATAAATAATCTATGGCAGGGATGTCAAACTTGATTTTATTGAGGGCCGCATCAGGGTTGTGTTTGACCTCAGGGCACCAGATTAAGGTGACCAGATTTTCAGATTGGAAAAGAGGGACGCCCTTGACTGGGGGGGGGGGGGGGCCTTGATTAAAAAAAATTTTTTTTGTCAAAAGGTCACCCCAGGACACTGAAACCAGCATAAATACGAATCTGTTGCCAAACAAAATTTTGATCACGTGACCATGAGGATGCTGCAACGGTCGCTAAGTGTGAAAAATGGTCGCAACGGTCGCTAAGTGTGAAAAATGGTCATCAGTCACTTTTTTCAATGCCATTGTATCTTCCTGATTATTAAAAGTGCAAATTCACTCAGTGTCAATCATGACTCCTGAGTCCATTTCAAAGTATTGTGCATAGAAATTTTAAAAATGGCTTGTTTCAATTTATTTTGGATAGAATCTTTTTTTAAATAGTTTAAGACAATTTAAAAAAAGAATCAACACAGAATAACACTATTTTTAAAAATCATATGCACAATAAATAAAATATTATTTTAAAATACATTAAAAAAATAAAAGAAAAAACCCAGCTCACTTACCAGCAGGCAGGCAGAGTCAGCAGATCTTCGTAGGGATGGATGGAAGCACACAGGGAGCCTATATATACGCAACTGCAGTAACAATGACAATGATGAAGGATTGGATTGAGTTAAAGAATAAAAGAATTCTGATCTTAGAAGGCCATGACCTGCAGGCAGGCTGGCATAATTTCTTATGGAATGAATGACAAACATAAAATGCACAAATACTTTCAAAATCATTTAATTAGAACTTTACTGCAACAATGGCTCAAAATCAAAAAAATCCACTATGTGAAAACCCCAAATTGGCTATCACCAACAGAAAGAACGACACACCCAAATTTTACAGATTGGAACAAAATTCTAAGATACAGAGATCTAATTGACAGACAGGGAAATTTAAAAACAATTGAAGAATTGGCAGATCAGAATATGAAAGATGACTGGCTAACCTACCTCCAAATTAAAACTAAATACAATAAAGACACTAAAATATATGGTATTGAAACAGAACCACACAAATTGAATAAAATTATTCAAAGTCTGGACAGAAAGATGATAGGGAAAATATACAAATTCCTCTTGAAGTATCAAATGGAAGAGGAAATTGGAAACTGTAAAAGAACCAATGATAAAATGGGCACAGAACTTTGGCTATAACATTGAACTAGACAAATGGGAAAAATTTTGGGGAATAAATTTAAGAATGACACTATCAATCCCATACAAGGAAAACCTTGTTCTTTCAATCCTTCCAATTTTTTTTTCCTTCATTCCCTTGTCTGTTTCAATATTAAGTACATTTCTTCCTTTCTTCCTATAATTTTTTCCATTTTCTTCCTTATATTCTTTTCCATTTCAACACTGTCTTCCTTTTTTCCTTCCTTCCTTCCTATACGTCTTTCCATTTTCTTCCTTATATTATCTTTTCTGTTTCAACAGTCTTTGTTTCTTCCTTCCTTCCTTCCTTCCTTCCTTCCTTCCTTCCTATACTTCTTCTTTCATTCATTATATTTTCTTTTCCATTTCAATATTAAGTGTAATTCTTTGTTCCTCCTTCCTTCTTTCAATCCTTCCAATACTTTTTCCTTCATTCTCTTTTCCTTCAATATTAAGTGCAATTCCTTCCTTCCTTCCTTCCTTCCTAAGTTATTTCCATTTTCTTCCTTATATAATATTTTCTGTTTCAACATAAACTGCCTTCCTTCCTTCCCTCCCTCCCATCCCTTTCTTTATGTTTTCTTCATGCTTTCTTTTCTTTTTCCTCTGCTCTTTTTAAATCCCCCCCTTCTTCTCCTCCTCTACATTTAGGTTGGATTAGTTTGTTTATTAGTTAAGTCAAACGTTTTAATAAAAGTTTCATCTTTTAAGATTCGTCCAACACATCCAATTGTAACCTTAACAGAATCCCATTGATCCACAGACAGCAGCGGGGAGCCCCAGAAGCCAGAGGACGTTCTCTGCTGGCGGCGCCGCTCCCCCCCGACATCTCTTCCTTCCGCGGCGAATCCCATGGATTCACGAACGGACTCCATGGAAGGAAGAGAGATCGGGACAGCAGCGGGGAGGCCCAGAAGCGAGGGGACGTTCTCTGCTGGCGGCGCCGCTCCCCCGACATCTCTTCCTTCCGCGGCGAATCCCATGGATTCACGAACGGACTCCACGGAAGGAAGAGAGATCGGGACAGCAGCGGGGAGGCCCAGAAGCGAGGGGACGTTCTCTGCTGGCGGCGCCGCTCCCCCGACATCTCTTCCTTCCGCGGCGAATCCCATGGATTCACGAACGGACTCCACGGAAGGAAGAGAGATCGGGACAGCAGCGGGGAGGCCCAGAAGCGAGGGGACGTTCTCTGCTGGTGTCCGCCGCTCCCCCGATATCTCTTCCTTCCGCGGCGAATCCCATGGATTCACGAACGGACTCCACGGAAGGAAGAGAGATCGGGACAGCAGCGGGGAGGCCCAGAAGCGAGGGGACGTTCTCTGCTGGCGTCTGCCGCTCCCCCGATATCTCTTCCTTCCGCGGCGAATCCCATGGATTCACGAACGGACTCCACGGAAGGAAGAGAGATCGGGACAGCAGCGGGGAGGCCCAGAAGCGAGGGGACGTTCTCTGCTGGCGGCCGCCGCTCCCCCGATATCTCTTCCTTCCGCGGCGAATCCCATGGATTCACGAACGGACTCCACGGAAGGAAGAGAGATCGGGACAGCAGCGGGGAGGCCCAGAAGCGAGGGGACGTTCTCTGCTGGCGTCTGCCGCTCCCCCGATATCTCTTCCTTCCGCGGCGAATCCCATGGATTCACGAACGGACTTCACGGAAGGAAGAGAGATCGGGACAGCAGCGGGGAGGCCCAGAAGCCAGAGGACGTTCTCTGCTGGCGTCCGCCGCTCCCCCGACATCTCTTCCTTCCGCGGCGAATCCCATGGATTCACGAACGGACTCCATGGAAGGAAGAGAGATCGGGACAGCAGCGGGGAGGCCCAGAAGCGAGGGGACGTTCTCTGCTGGCGTCCGCCGCTGCCACGACCTCTCTTCCTTCCGCAGCGAATCCCATGGATTCACGAACGGACTCCACGGAAGGAAGAGAGATCGGGACAGCAGCGGGGAGGCCCAGAAGCGCAGGGACGTTCTCTGCTGGAGGCGCCGCTCCCCCGACATCTCTTCCTTCCGCGGCGAATCCCATGGATTCACGAACGGACTCCACGGAAGGAAGAGAGATCGGGACAGCAGCGGGGAGGCCCAGAAGCCAGAGGACGTTCTCTGCTGGCGTCCGCCGCTCCCCCGATATCTCTTCCTTCCGCGGCGAATCCCATGGATTCACGAACGGACTCCACGGAAGGAAGAGAGGTCTGGTCTGCGCAGCATGCACAGAGCGGGAAAGGCAGCACCAAAGCCTGGCCGCGAGCGAGGGAGCGCGCGGCAAGCAGCGACGCCGGGCTGCTTCCTCCTCCGCCGCCGGCGGCGGCTGCTCCCTCCACAGCAGGAGAGCTGGGAGCAGCCGCCCGAGAACTTCCACGTGGTTCCAGAGGTTTTGCCGCCCGTTCCAGCGCAGCACAGGGGCTGGCTGCGAACTCCACAAGGGGGCTGTCTCCTTCCCCCAGCCCAGCGCCTCCCGATTCCCATGGTACCAAATTTAATACAAAACATGATTTACTCACCACCAGTGAGTAAGCGCAGCTGCCCAAAACAAAGATGAAATAAAATGGAGACTCGAGCATGCGTCCTCAGCTAAGGAGTCCAGCCAATCAGTGAGCTGGTTGGCCAGCTCACTGATTGGCTGAAGTCCAGCCAATCAAATCAGTGAGCGGCAGGCTGGGCTGGCTTAAATTTGTAGGTGGTAGCATAGAACAGAACGATGAGCCAGCCCAGCAGCTGATGGGCGGGAGCTGCAAGCGCCAAAAAAAGCGTGCCTTTTTAAAAAGCGGGCGGGATGCGGGAAAATGCATCAAAAAGCGGGGGTGTCCCGCCAAAAGCGGGACGTCTGGTCACCTTACACCAGATGGGCAGGGTTTGGCTGGAGTGGGCCTGGCCTGGCTGGGGTAGGCATGGTCCTGTTTTTGGCTGGGACAGCTTCCTGTAGTCCTCTGCCAGTGAAAATGGAGCTCACCACAGGCCGGTCCTTTCTTGTTTCCAGTGTGGCCCCAGGGGCCAGATCTAAGAACCCTGTGGGCCGGATCCAGCCACGAGTCTTGAGTTTGACACTCCTGATCTATGGCTAGTATTGTAGCCAAAATCTTGCTGTACATTATTGTAGCTGTTTGCAATTGGAGTGTAACAGGAGATTAGTCTCTATAATTCAGTGGCCTCTTCTGAAGCTGTGGGGGGAAAGGCTGGAATCAACTGAGACTGGTAGCCAAAAGTAAATGTCCTAAACAAGGGGACTTACATTTGCTTCAATGAAGCAGTCCAGGTCATTCTCAACAGCTTTCATGATATCAGAGTGTGAGGATCTCTATTCAATTTTTCCCAGTGGTAACATATGCCTAGCTTCAGTGCTGCCTTTCAGCGCTGCCTTCCGATAGTCAAGATGGAAGAGGTGTTTGTGTAAGGACTGTGTACATGCAGAAGCTTCTTTTCAGCTTTACAAGTTATGGAGGACAATGCGATGAGACTCCAAAACAGAACAAAACAAGCAGCATGGCTTCTCCTTCTCCTTCCTTCTTGTATCCCAAATTATTTTGGACAATTCTTCTTGCAAAGTACGAAGAAGAAAGAATGTGTTATGTTAAGGTTAGTATCCACAGTACAGTGATGTGCGGTGAGCTTCATGGCCGGTGAGGCAAGCGCGAAAGCCCCGCCGAAGTCCCGGTGCCGTGTCTGCCATAGAGCGGGACCGGGACCCGCTCTATGGTGGATGTGGCACTGGGACTTTAAAGCCCTGCCACCAGGGCTTTAAAGTGGTGGCAGGGCCCTGGCGGCATCCGCCATAGAGCAGGACCGGGTCGGGACTTTAAAGTCCTGTCGCAGGGGCCCTGAAGTGGAGGCCCACTCATCTCACTGGCGCGCATATGCTCCATGAGGGAGAAGAGGGTGAGCACTCAGGTCCTCCCTGGGGAGCGGCTGCGGCGGCTCCTGTGGTCCCCTGGCTGAGGAAGCACTTGCTCAGCGGCGGTCGCGGCGGCAGCTCTTGGCACCCGTTGGCCGAGTGAGAGGGGCAGGAAGTTTGGGAAGCGTGTCCTCTTCCCTAGCAAGGCCGTCCAGCTGCGGGGGGCAGGGGCATGGAGGAGGGTAGGTGGATGACTGCCTGTCTCTCTTTCTCTCCCCCCCTCAGTCCTCTGGCACTGGGGAGGCAGGGACAGCGTCCACCACTCTGGGCTCTCCTTCCCCCAGGGGGGATTTCGAAAGTGATATCCCACTCCCACGCCTTCACGATCTCCTCCCAGCCCAGGTCAGAGCTGCACCGAGCCCCCCTCCTCAGCTCAGAAATTGAGAGGGGGATCGAGGCTGTGAATTGGACCCCTTCTCCTCCTTTCTGCTGCTGCCCGCTCGCCGCCAAATAATTCTTCCTCACCGAGCATGTCCAGCTGCTGTGGGAAGACTGCTCCTACAAGATCCTCAGCCGGAGGACCAAATTTGGGGAGAGCCAGCAGGCTCACTTGGGCAGTCCGTGCAGAGGCTGCTGCCATTGAGGTACTCCTTCCGCGCCCTCCAAAATAACCCGCCCAACATAAGCGTGCCTTCCTCGTGGCTCCTCTTGACCAACGAATAATTTCTTTTTCCACAGTCATTCCACTTCAAACCTGCAAGGCATGATTTGCTGCTCCCAGATCAGGAGACGGAAGAATCACGTGCCTCCTTTGCATACAGAATTTTTCGCCTTTTAATCCTTGCTTAACTCTTAAAAGGCAAAAAATTCCTTATGCAAAGGAGGCCCATAGTTCTCTCACCTCCCCCTACAGTTAACAAAGCAGACTCAAAGTCACTGTGACTTGGAGTCTGGCAGCACCTACCTTGGCCTTTTTAATTATTTTAAAAATTCTTTCCTTTTCCTCATGAGACTGGTGAGGCCCCGCCTCCCCTGCCTCCAGTGACTGCGCGTCCCTGCCACAGTATCATTAAGAGACATTTGCCTACATTTGGGACAGCTTTGAAGTTAAGGAGAAGGAACCTTGTAAACAAAACAAAAAATCACAGAAGATACACCCAAGGTCCAAAGTCTCTGGAAATACTTTATATTGGCATAGACTCTACCTTGAAGGGATAAATAACCTGAAGAAACAAATTATGAAAACTCTGTTTTAGATGTTGAGATTTTAGCTTTTATTGTAATTGCCTGCATAGCACAGCATCTTGGCTTCTACAACCTATATTTTAATTCATTTATTTTTCTTTCCCATGCATTCTATTGATTTATTGATGTATTTCACTGTGCTGCATTTTTTTAGTCTTTTAATAGTTTTGCAATCTTTCCAAAGAATTCTTGTTATTGGGTGGATTAAAAATATAATAAATAAATAAATATGGCTCTTTCATTCCACAAATGGACAGACATAAGCTTCCAGTAAAAAGCAATGAAAGCACTATAAATACTTGTGGGTGTGCTTTCCTTTGCTTCCCTTATAGGAAAGAAGTTTAGTGTTGAAAATATTTTAGTAATGTGATCAGAGGACAGTAATGGGAAAGAATTTTTTTCTAATGTGTCTTGCAATCAAAATAAGAAAGGAAGATCTGAGAGCAGAGAGAATGTTTTTGTTAATCAGGATGTAGCATGTTTCAGCATCTGGGTTTTTATATTAACTTTTTTTTAAAGTTACAGCATGTTTAATTTCTGGTGTTAAGGAATTACTTTACTTGCTTAGTTTTAATTATATGTGACAGTTCCATCTCCCCATTCTGAATTATTTTGTTTGTCAATGCTTTTCTCTATTTCTAGCAAAGTTTCTCATGCTGTTGTTTATCTTATCTTATCTGACCCATATCCCTCGTTCCCTCTCTTCTTCTCCCTCTCCCCCCCCTCTATCTTTCTCTTTCCTTCCTCCTTCCCTCCGTTGTAATATCTGTGGGGAAAAAGCTCTCCAGAAAATATCTCAAAATCTGGGGGGGGAAAGCCTCTGTGATTCTCATTGCTATGTGTATCATTTCAAACAAAACCACTCTCTTGAGATATGGCTTTTTGCGAATAAGAATATTCTGATATAATAAAAGAGATATGATTAAGAAACTCCATCTGATGGAATATCTTTGTTGAAAAATCATAAAAATGTTAAAAAGTCAGCAAAAGCAAGCATTGACACATTCCTTCTTTAAAACTAGCACAGATGAATCACTTTCCTTTAATTTCTTTGGAAAGTGAATTATTTTATTTATATAAGCACTAGGTTTGAAGTAAACACCTAGGGCTATTAAACAGAAATCCAGAAGGAAGAGAAATAAGACTTATGGTACTCTCTTCTCCAGCTCTGTTGTCTTGATTTCATCTTTGATTTCTCTCTTCTTTGAAGGCATAGTCAATCTGTAATTCCAGTTCTGGTCATACAACAATGCAAAAATGTGGTCATCACATCTGTCATACTGATCCATTCTCATTGTTGTCAAGCTTCTTTCTCTGATCATTTCTTATTTTATGTTTAATCAGCTCTTTGTTGACCCAGCCAGTCACAACTTTTACCAACCCAACAGCCCCATCTGTGGTACACAAGGAGCAACCAGATGTACCTTTGAAGCTCCTGATTGGAGGAAAATGATATTTAGGAATGGTTCCCTGAACTCTGGATTTTTCAAAAAATATGATACCCTCCAAACCTCTTCATTGGCTTTATGACAGCTCCCAGTGCTGGTAACTTACTTTCAAATCTCCTTGTGCCATTTTCCCCTGCCCTCATATTTTCACTCTTAATTTTCATGAATTCTACAGTTCAAAGCTCTCCTGCTATCCTAAAACACTCTGCCCTTTGTTCCAGGTTAGCTACACAATATATCTGTGTTATTACTTTTTCATTTTTTTCAGATCCCTTCTGAAACTTACAATTTTCAATGAATCTTTGCCACTATTTCATTGTACACCCCTGATGTAAAATTCACCTCTAACTTATACTAAATGAATGAAAGATCTAAACTTAAACTACTGAAGTGCATATTTCTTGTTTCCCTTTATAACAGTCTTTATAACAGAGATATAACAGAGAATACTCTTGTACTCTAGAAATCTGTAAAGTAATATAAAAACTTGAGAGTAGGCAGCATACAATTATTTATAAATGAATAAAATTCTACAATAGAGAAATTTCAATACAATGGCTTGTAACAGGGAAATAGATATAATATAGCATGCCAGCTGTTGATGAAAACATTCAAATCTTTTATATGGATAGAGGCCAAAAGGAATATCTTTTGTTTACCAAGTTGCTTTGAACCTATTCTAGAATATCCTAAGCAGCAAGTAATGTAAACCAGGCATATGTAGATGAATATATGGACTTACTTACTTGGACTTAATCTTCGTAAATGTCAACGTCCACAAGGCAGTGACCGTTGCATTGTGAAGGCCAAAGGCAGAAAGGCAGAATATATAATATGAGAGAGAAAGGAAAAACGAAATCAAACAGCCCATAATCTTAGAATCCAATAGTCCTCATCCAGTCCCAGTTCCCAGTGTGTTGTGTCACTGCAAAACAAGTGCCAATCCTCAGTAAGAAATGATTCTGTTCCCATGTTCCCATGTCCAGTCAGTTAATAGAGGCCTGGATAAGAGTTTTTACATGGATGGAGGTATGTTGTTCCACTGAACATTACATGAAAAACCTCTCTCTTTGAGAGTCTACTGTAGTGAATCCAGGCAATTTTCTATCATTCTACTTCTATTAGATTCCTACAACTGTATGATATCTATTACAGCATGCAAGGTATTTCTGAAATACAATTCCTTCCTCTTTCACTTTAAGGATTGAAAGAGGGAGAGAGAGGGAGGGTAGAGAGAGGGAGGGAGGGAAGGAAAGGGAGGGAGAGGGAAATAAAGAATTCAATTCATGGAATCCAGGTATTGTAAAATAGAACTGATGAATTAAAAACTTTGGATAATATATTCAGTGAATATAAAAATCTCTAGAAGCCAAAATGACTAAAGTGAAGCATAAAAGATAAATACAGAAGACGGTTGTAATTCACTTGGAGATGATCTGGCTATGAATCTAAGGAGTAGATGGTTTCCTTTCTGAAACTGCTTTTCCAAGTAGAGATGTATTCCATCAAGGTGAGTAGCACAAAGTCATTTGACTTTTTAAAAAATCATCTCATTGGAGATGTCTCGGAATGAACATGACAGCTATAGAATTTATCTAATTATATTTATAATTATATATTTTTTAAAAAAATATTCATTAGGTGCCTTCGAGTCTGCAATCTCCTGATGACTGCCTGGACAAGTCCCTGCAGTTTTCTTGGCAAGATTTCAGAAGTGGGGTTCTTTTTGCCGTCTTCCTAGGGCTGAGAGTGAGTAGCCCAAGGTCACTTTGTGCTTAAGGCAGGACTAGAATTCACAGTCTCTTGGTTTCTAGACTTGTGTCTTAATCACTACACCAAATTCTCCCTCATAGTTATATGTATCTAATATAACTTATATCATCATCTACTATTTGTATTAACAAATAACATTTTTTAAAAAAAATCAAAGGAATCTCCTTCCATTCCATCAGTGTCATCTTTGCAGTGTTATCTGCATTTGAGAGCTTAGGACTGCAACATCACACTTTGGTGGCCATCTAACTAGCTGGGACCCACCCCCATGGATCATAACCCTGGAAACTAGTGGACCTTTTTACATTCCAGATAGAACTGAGGT
This sequence comes from Thamnophis elegans, assembly GCF_009769535.1. Classification (NCBI taxonomy): domain Eukaryota; kingdom Metazoa; phylum Chordata; class Lepidosauria; order Squamata; family Natricidae; genus Thamnophis; species Thamnophis elegans. The sequence goes on along the minus strand of NC_045544.1, from coordinate 88,362,365 downwards.
TTTCTTCTAGGAATTATTGAGTTATTCAATCAAGGCTTTGTTTGCAACCTGGAGTAGGTGAGTGACTGGGGCCCTGCCCTGGATCACTTCTATGTGGCTTCTGTGTCCTGCATCCTGGGAAATTATTTGATTTTTTGAAGAGCTTCAGAAGATGAAGCACTGTAAGTGATGCCTGAAGTACCAAAGGAAAAACACAAATAGTGAATCCAATGGAACATAAGCGAGAGCCTACATCTGGTTCTACATTGTGGTAATAAAAGTGGTAAAAGGGCTGGGCTTCAGGATCATCTGCAGGACCATAGTGAGGAATATTCCCACTATCAAGCATATTTGCTCAGAGTTGAACTCTGATTGAGCAAGTCCAAGTGAGATGCAGAGGCAATCTTATCAGGTTATAAGGGTTGAGTTTGATTCTGTGATGTCCAAGAAAGTGGAAAGGTATTTCTATCTGTTATCTCAGCCACCTGTTTATTAGATTTTTGCTGCCATTGGATTCTTAAAGTGCTCTGGAAGATAGAGGATTTTGGAGGAAGTAGATTATTTGGAAACATTTCTGTTGGGTTTCAGACTAGGATTCACTACAGACATAGACCAGATCATACTTCTTAATGAATACTGGTGGAGCAAAAATTGGTAGGTGAACCCCTCCTAGTATGGCTTGATCTTTCATGGTATCCTTCTGGACTAGCTGCAGGAGTTAAGAGTGATTGATATTGTGTTGTAGTTATTTGTTTCAGTTAGTGTTGAGGGAGAAGAAAATATGTCCAGAACCACTCACAGAGCTCAACATTCACCCCTTTCCTATTTAACATCTACATGAACCTGGGTGCAGTTATCCATTGGCTGAGAGTTTGATATCATTAATATGCTAATATAAAGCTGATACTCAGCTTTATATCAGAACTCCAAGCTATGCTGGTCTATTGACCAATTTCAGGAGATGATTCAGGGTGGATGGGTGGAACATACTCAGTCCTGAAAAGACTGTGACAGTGTTTGGTCCCCAGGGTCAGTACTATCACTCTTAGATGGAGCAGTACTCCCCCATTTGAGATTGGGGTGCAACCTACAGGACTCACAGCTCCTGCTACAAGAGCAAGTGGCAGTTGTGGCCAAGGCACAACTTGGTCCATCCTGTGCACCTATTGTGCCATTTTCTCAGTCAGAAAGTCTTTCAGACAGTTACTCACACCTTGGTCATCTTTTAACTGGGTTATTGCAATACACTCAACATGGGGCTGCTTTTGAAGACTATTCAGCTACAATTGGTTCAAAATACATCAACTGGAGAAATAAATCATACTTTTCAACATATACATTGCTATTGAAGTTGTACTGGTTGCCATTTGGCCTCCAGGTGCAATTCAAAGTGCTGGTTATTATCTATAAAGTCCTATATGGCATAGGCCTGGATATCTGATACCTATCTCCAATTGTTTTTACTTGCTGGTATATTCAGGCAAAGTGGGTGTGCTCCAGAACTCTTCTGTTAAACATTGTCATCTTATGAGATTAAGGAACCATACTTTTGGTGTCATGACTCCCCACCCTCTGGAACATATCCCTCCAGAAATACAGACAGTACCTCTTCCTGGAGTTCTGAAAAAAACCTGGCTTTGGTCCCAGGGCGGGGCTGTTGTTTGTTGTTGCTCTTGTGTCTGTTTTAGTCCAGGCTGTCCATGTTATTTTAGATTTTTAATTCTTAAGAGTCTGTAGGAGTGGAAAACAGTAACAAATATAAATACATGAATAATAACATAAAATCGGTCAACATCAGGGCTGGGTTGTCCAAGAAGGAACAGCATGCCTGAAAGATAATTTGGAAAGTAATAGAGAGGTGGCTAATAGCTAATGTAATGAAAAGCTGGAGGTTTGCAATATTTTTTTATAAAAAGACCCCTTTTTCCTACCAATATGGACTCTCAAAATGACAGGACTGGAGCCACCCACAATTTCTCCTTTGGAAAGAGAATCTGACTTTGGAACTGGGGAGGAAAAGTTATGTTGCAAAGCTGTAATGAACTTTGCTGTTTGAGTTCTAGTTACTCTTCTTTCAAAAATGAGATATTTGTGTGAGATTTTAAAGGACTGGATGTCCTGGGTTGCTATAGATGCCTTTGAAAACAACGACCCTCTTCTGTCTAATGTCAAACAAGTGAAATTCACTGCAAAGGCCACCTTGAAGGGACGTCTTATTGGCTCTATTTACTTGACTATTGAAACACCTCATTAATAATGCTTTATTGTATACGTAATTTGGGAATCGCTTTGTCAGAGAGATATAAAACAGGACACGGCAGGCCAGTTAGAACATATTGGCAAGATTAACAGAAAATAAAATTCATGGTCATATTTCCTCTTATATCATCATCATCTCTGAGATATTGAAGCACAATCAAGGGCAACTATTATACTTATGGATTAACGTTTATGTTCTGAGAAGTTCTCTCTCTTTTCAAACAATATTGGGATTCATCAGCTGAAGCTGTACCTAAGCAAAATAGGTAGAAATAGTCAGTTTTTCAGTCCAAATGCTCACTGCTTCATTATAGATGTTAAAGAGCTGTTTTTCTTGGCATGCTAATTTTTAATCTCTAATTCTAGAGTATTTGTATGTGGAAAAGGGCAAGAGGATGAGAGAAGTAAGTTGGCTTTCAAACACTTGGAGTATTTTGCCCAGGAACATTAATGGAGTGTGCCACTGTTATTCTTATTGGAATTAATTTGTATACAGTTTCAGATGAAGAACAGACAATGCAACCTATTTCTGAACTGATGAATTTCCAGACAGTGATTCATTAACAGTTGTCACAAAGCCAAATAGGTGAGAAAGCCTTTTTTATTTCCCACATATTTACCTTAGGCCTTCAAACATAATTGCTGAAGAAATGTTGCTACGTGTAGATTCATATGGATTATGATTTGTGCTTTTGTGTATGTTTAGGTAAAGCCAGGACAAAATACAGATCAGGTGAGGATAGCAAATAGTAACATGAATGAATTTTCCTCCATTTCGCACTCTTTTATTCCTTTAAATCTAGTTTGGCCCTTAAGAGCCATGTGTACATTCATTTTTTTTTACATGCAGAGCCCAATTCATTTCAAGACAGCAGTAAAGCAGCATAACACAAGATCTCCCAGCCCTGATGATTCAGACTGGGGAATCTTATAATGACAAGATAAAACATGATCTGTTTTGGGTTTAAACACTTTGGATTGTTTTTGCATCTGATATAAAGATAAAATGATCATGATTAAGATCATGGTTACAACATTGGATATAAATAATTCTCAATTTAATGAAAATGCAACTAAGAAAATTAAGAAAATAAGTCCCTTTTGAAAGTTTGGAATGGTTTTATTTATTTCAACTATTTTTTTTCTTCTTTTTTTCCTTCCCATGAAAATTAGAAGTAGTATAGTTAAATATCCTGGTAAATATTCCCAAACAGCAAATCTATAGGGTAGTAAGACCTTTTTATGTTGTTGTTAACATGCTTTTAAAAATAAACTTTTTTGCTCTATTAATGTTATCTTTCCCCAGTATAGAAATCAATGAAAATGTGTAATGCAAGTAGCTTAAATAACAAAACAAGGTATTTTTACAGTCTCAGATGACACTGTTATGAGTTGTGAGAAAACAAGAAAGGAATGATAATAGCAAGTAGATGCCTGCAATGATGGTAGAAAAAATAAATGCCACAAATGCAAGTTACTGTATATGTTGACCTTCCCTTTCATTGTAACAAAGTTTTACAGACCATATGGCACCAACTCAGCCTAAAAATGACTGCAAAGCAAGATAATTTGAAGACTCATGAGGTTACAATAACTGTGAAGACAGGAAGAAAACTGATGTCCATTATCTCTTTACTCAGCTCAGCCAGAAAGAAGCAAATGTTTCAACTTTAGGTGGTGGATAGATACTTCCCAGTTGTGCTTATCAAGATTTGCTTGTCTTTTGGATAAGGGAGGGGGCTGGGGAAAAGAAGATGTCTCTTTGTACAAGGTCTTACAAGAGGTTTTTTTGTGTTTTTATGTCTTTCTCAAATTGTCTTTGGTGCGCCAACGGGGCAAGACATTAACTATTGCTTGCTTTATTTAATTAGAAGTTGCAAATAGAATGTGCAGATATTCAAAAGCTCTCTACTATAGTCTAGTTTTCTTCAACTGTTCTGCTTCTTCTGGAGTTTTCAAATTTGCCACATGCTTTTCATTTGAAGTGGAATCAGGATACAACCAAGGGACAGATAGAATCTATCTGAAAAATAGTTTTCTTAAAACCTCAAAATTCCTCAGAGATGTTAAAGATGGAAGAAATTCCTGAATTAGCCTTGATTTTTTTAAAAGAGAAGTGCACATTGCTTTTTCACTAGGTCCTAAATTAAGCTAACACACCTAAGTTAGCATATAATCAAGTATCCTACCTTTTAATGGTACGTGAACTCACCTTGCCATGTGGCTCTAGGATTCAAGTGATAAGTGGCCTGAAGGTACAGAAAATCAGCCTGTTAAAACCCCTTTTCTTGAATTTACATTGGAATCTAAAGGGACACTTTAATGTTATATTACAGCTGGGCTCAGGAAGCAATTTCTCACCAAGCAACATTGCAAAAATCTCTGCCCAAAATTCAAATTCTGTAATGGGTAGAACTTACATGTTCGTTTCCTATGTGGCTCCAAGCTCTGGCACCCTATCATTGCTCCAAGGAAGAGTAGGGGATGTTTGATTTGGTGTTAACTGAAAAGTCCTGAAAAACTATTTCAGCAAATGGCTCTGACACTAGAGCTAAACTCTAGGCATTCTTTGAACTGGTTATTGATGAATTTATCTTCCTGGATGCTAAGAGAAGGACATTAAGGAAAATGGATGTCAGTTGTCTGCAACCAGTGTTCTTGCTTGCCAGCTCAGGACAAAGGAAGACAGATTGTATTTAATCAGTAGGAAACATTTTCCACTTAAATCATCTGATACTATATTAAAAAGGCAATTGAAAGGTAGTCCAAAGTACAATCATGTTCTGCAAGTCATATTGCAGAACAATATGGGAGGACTCATACCCTGGTCAGCCCTTCTTTATTCTCTACCATCTGGAGGGAGATATAGAAGCATAGGCAGCTGCACAAAGAGGCTGAAGAATAGTTTTTATCCGTGGGCAGTCCGACTCCTGAATGAAAAATAACCCTATAACAACATAGTATGATTGACTTGTGGGGCTGGTGCAACGTGTAATAAGTTCACATGGTGCAATAGGGTGTTTCTTAGTAGGATTCACTGGGCTAGGAATTTTTTGTCTTTCACTGTGATTTGTATTGTATTGGGGTGTATGAAGGGAGGCTCAGCCAATCTCATACACATGTTGTACTCTGACAATAAAAGTTTCAATTGAATATTGTACACAAAATATCTACAATGATTCCTTACTCAAATTGTTTACAGTGCAGTCAGGTTTATATTTAGTTAGAAACAAAATAAAGCATAATTGGTTTAAATAGTGGTTGGGAAATACTATATCTTCCCAGCATTCTGTCTTTAATACCAATTCTTCAAAAGCTTAGAATAAAAATGGTGGCCTTCTGATCAGTGGAGTGTTTTTAAGGGGTTGTGTGTTTGAAAATGGATGCTTCATTTAGTTATTATAATTAATATCCTCCAGAATAAACCCATGCATCTAATTCAGAGGTGGGGAATGATGGCCTCTTTATGACTTGTGGATTTCAACTCTGCAAGTCTGGCACTGGAATTCTGGGAGTTGAAGTCCATAAGTCAAACAGGGCCATCATTCCCCACAACTGATCTAAGTGTTTAAAACAGCTGTATGCTTATTTAGCAAGTGCCATTACGATCAGTGGGCTGGCAACCAAGAATCTGCGTGCAGAACCAAGGACTAACATTTTCACAATAACGTGTTTGCATTAGAGGCACATAGAGCAGTGGTGGGGTTCAAATAATTTAACAACTGGTTCTCTGCCCTAGTGACCAGCTGGGTAGGCGTGACTCGGTGGTCATGTGAGTGGTTGGGCATGGCCAACTCAACATCACTCACATCAATGGGCACTTCGCCTTCACTGTTACAATGTAATAAGGGTTAATCGGAGAGGCAGTTTCTGTAAGCAGGGCAATAAAGATTAGAATAGAAATAATACCAGAATGTTTTCTTCCTGCCTTCCTTATAGGATTAGCCCTGTAAACTGGAAAAAACCAAACTGAGATTTCTTCCAACAACTGGTTCTCTGAACTGCTTAGAAAGTTAACAACGGTTCTCCCGAACTGGCTGAATCCTACTGCTGCCACAGAGACACATGCATGGAAATTTTTAGAGGCATCAAATATTTACAAAATACTTAATAACTACATTAAGTTGTTATTTTCAATAATGGAGAGAATAATAAAATTAATGTATTATTTCTGTAATTGTATCAACATATGTTTGCCTTTAGTACAATACTGATACTGTAATGAAATGAAATGCTCTATCAAAAGTTAAAAATAAATCAGATACTCTATTCCATTGTAGTATCAGTGTGGCATTGACATAGTGTTGATGTGGATGAAAAGCAATTCATCATTATTCTTTTTTAAGTTTTGCATGCATAATAAAAAATATTAATGTGGCTTTTCAGTTCTAAAAGATTAGAAAAGTGTTTTTTAAAAAACAAACTCTCGGCATTTCTCTTTCAGAAGGCATTGTCATACCTTCAGTTGCTTTTGTCAATCCATTATTTTACAGTTCCTAATTACCCAGAAGTAACTTAACTTAGTATTCATTTAAAAAATGTTGCAATTTACACAGAGGTATGTCTAGACTCTAAAAGGTTATGGAAGATCTACAGGAATTTTTCCCCTGTATATGCAGGAGAAAAAAAATAAAGAACAAAAAATCTTGTTAATGACCATAATTCCAAATGAGGACCCAGATTTTTTTGGGAGTATTATATAAATAATGCTGACACTGTAACCTGCTCAAAGAACTATGGGTCGGTATCTAAGACTAAATGCTATTGCTACAATGCAGTCACTTTGGTCATAAATTAAGCAAGATGCCCATGTGATCACTTCACTCAATGACCCCAATCCCGGCTCTCCCAATTGCAGTTGTTAATCAGATGGAGCAAAAGAGCTGCCTGATGATGAAGGTGGGCAGCTTTTTTGCTCTTTGTACAGAAGGAAACATCTTCATTGGCTGGGCTGAATGAGGCTACGGAAGATCCAGCCAGGGAAGGAGTTCTCTTCAAAGCAGGAAGTTCTTTCACTCCTGCAGAAGAGAACTCCTTTGCTAGGTGGGCTGAATGGGGCTTGGACAGATCATTTAGCCACCCCAATGTAGGTGTTCTCTGACATTTCATGCATCAAGATGGGCTTTTTAAGATAGTGTTTTAAGAGCAAAAGAGCTGCTAGCCAGATTGATTTGGCCCTGTTCTGGACAGAGTCCTTCTGCCAAGCAACTCTTTGACTGTTAAAGAGGCTGGATGAAAAAGATTTTTCTTGAAATCCAAGCTTCAGGTTGGGGAATGGTCATTTTTCAATCTGCACACAGAAATTAGGCAGGCAGCAATGGCTTGCAACCTTCCCTGTGGACTTTATGGGATAGCTGGCAGGGAAGATTGCAGATGGCAATCTCATGATTGTTGGGTGCTTGGCAATTTATCGTAAATGCAATCCAGGCACGAAAAGCTCTAATCTTCCCTACCACACAGAGCATCTTTGATGACATCCGGGCAGGTCGGCAGAGCCTCCCGCTGCTGCCACTACCAGTTTGCCCAAAAGAGGGTGAACTGACAGAATACCACCTCTGGTGTAATCCCATGCAATCACATGAGCCCAGGGGTTCTGGAACAGCTCTAACTTTGAGCACGGATTGTAAGTACATTTGCTCAGCGTCCTTGTAATTTTGAACAGTCACAGAACAAATGGTTGGTTGACTGCATAATAAAATGGGCTAAGAACTTTGGACGTAAGATATTGATGGGAAAGTATGTAACTCAGTGTTTCTCAACCTTGGCAACTTGAAGATGTCTGGACTTCAACTCCCAGAATTCCCCAGCCAGACATCTTCAAGTTGCCAAGGTTGAGAAACACTGTAACTAGATAAACTAAAATTGACATTATAATGTAAAAGAAAATGTTTACAACTCTCTTAGTATATGCCTCCAGAAAAACTCTAGAATGTGCAAAAATACTCCAAATGTATGTTGGAAATGTGGGCAACCAGAAGGATTGTTTTTTCATGCCTCTTGGACTTGCAAGTCCCCCCCCCCCCGAAAATATTGGGCTTTAATATTTACACCGATACAAAGAATTTTAAAAATAATATATAATATATAACTGGAATCAAACTTTTTTGAGGGTTGGGATTAATGGATAATCATTTAGCATTATGTATTAATGAGACCAAAACAGTAATTCTGGTTAAAACTTTTTTTAAAAATAAGGAAAAAACAAACTATATTCAATAATACGTTCTTTCTCAGTGGCACAGATATTGCTGGCATGTTTAATATTTCGACTTCTTGGTAACCATTTGCATGCTAAGAACTCCACAGAATTGATTGCTGTTGAAATATAAAAGCCAGGCTAAAAGGAAATACTGGATAATCAGTCAATTGATTGCATGATGGGAGCACAAGGAAGTGTCAAATTGAGGAAGATTAATCTCATCTGATTGGCAGCAGCAATCTGATTATTAACTATCTGTTTTTGCTTTTGTTTTAATGGGAAATGCAATCAATTCAATTTGGCGTAGCTAGTAAATTCTGCAAAGAACCCAAACTCCTACTTTTCTTTCTATTCCTCTCAAAATTTCTCACCAAGACCTGCACTGTCTTATCTAATATAGAAAGCTTTCCTTAGGTTTTGGGTGATCCATTCAACTTCCCATGGAGGAAAAGAAAGCAAAGAGCTTTCCATAATAGCTCTAATCAGTTGTCTCACTGGGTTTCCCCTGCCATCTTAAGGAAAACAGTGCAAAGGCATACCATTACTCCCATTACATTCATCACTATGAATCCCTGTGTAAATAAATCATAGATCTTTTAAGACCATTGATTCAGTTAAGACCTCGGACATCATAACATTGTAAATACAGAAAAGATCCATTAGAAAACTTTAGAAACCTTTTCTAAGAAAGGCAGTTAATCTTCACATCACAGCTTGAATTCTTTTGTACTCTCCTAAGTAAGTCCAGAATGATTTTTTCCCCCCCAGTGGGAACTGGCATATTTCTGTGTGTGTTCCAGGCAAAGAATTTCCAACATTATGTGGAATTTTGGCTTGAGGCAACTTTATGTGACAGATGTTTAAAGAAAGAGGGGTTGAAAGCGGATTAAGGCATTCTTACAATAATACAGGGGAACCTTTCGGCTGCTTGCTCGGCATGGTTTTACATATCCATCCGTTCTGTCAACAGAATAAGTAACCCACTTCAGACAAAGAATAAATATTAATGAAACTAAGCTTTAGGTCTCTTAAGTGTTAAACTAATACTGTACACTTGAGAATGAAATTAGCCAACTGGTGCCAAATGCATTTGTCTAATTTTACCTGTCTTCTCTGCAAATTATTTATTACTTAAAGTAGGTTGCTTTCAGTAATGAATGATAATTATATGACAGTAATCTCACCCCCCTCTGTTTGATACACTGATACTGAAACATGCCATAGACTGTCTTTGCATTGTTTTAGCATAGAAAGCACAGATGCCAGTCAGCCTTATCTAATTATAAGTAGTGAATCTGAGCCAAGTTATGGAGGGTCTCTGCTTTCTGTACTCTGTGCACAGTATGGAGGCCAGTTGTGTCCATAACAAGATATCTTTTCTTCTTCCAAAGAAGGTCAAGCCAGTGTTTCAATAGCTAGCTTCTTTTTGACTGTTACATAGCTATAACAGAATATTGCACTGTTTATTTATTTTTCTACACGAATTGTGGGTGGGCAAATCAGTCTATTTTCAGAAGGCATTTATTAATGTATCAATTTAGATTTTTCAAAATATTCTTTTTTATTTTTCCAACATTAAGTTCGTGTTGTCTTACTTTAATATAGTTTGTGATGGTTGTTTTGTTCCCTGTTTTTTTCTTTGGTTTTGTCTTGTTTTGTTTTTTGAGTTGGGAATTACATTAGACAATGACAAGTGGCTCCAGTTCACATATCAACTTGGATAGATCAGAGGAGAAATCTCTTTTTAGTGTCCAATTTCTTCTGCCCTTCTCTTTTCCAGGAAGTTACAGATGGATAAATGATACCTTTAACTTGTTATAGTAATATTAAAATCAAGGAAGCAGACACTTATAGAGGATAGTGGTTGTGTAACCAAGATTGTGTGTACTTACATACAAAAGCACATATATATGCACACTGTGGGTGGAAAAGCTACTTGGATCTATGTTTGTCTTCTGGTAACCTACATAGCTAGAAAATTCAATACTGAATTGGATTATTTCATATGAGGAAAATACCTGTCTTTCCCCCCTCAATAATTTCTTTTTTCAAAGTTTGTCTTTTGTTCATTTCCAGAAATGTTGCTCTTAATAAGGCATAGCATTTCAACAACTTTCCATAATACTGGAAATTTTCCTGGAATCTCTCAACAATGAAAAGATTTTAAACAGCATACAATCTTCACAGCAGTTATTCAACTTTTTCTTCTCCCCATCTTTCAAGAGTTAGGGAGTATTTCAATTGTCTTTGATAGCATGACAGTAATATCTAGGTATTCATCTTAATACATTTCCTTTTTCAAAATGTGGTTTCCTGAAGAAGAGTTCCAAGGGACTATTCCCTTGACAGTTCTTAGGATTCAGTCAGTAACGCCAATAGAAGCAGATATTCCGGGTAGGGTTTATCTTGGAGATAAAAAGTGAAAAGTGATTCACATCAAAAATGAGACAATAATTTGTATTCCAGAATCAAATCAAATAATGGTAAACAATGCAAGATGCTTGGATAAAAACAAAGCTGAAAGAAACCAAGTAGTTCAGAATGGAAAGAGAGTGACATAAAGATGCCTTTTTGTCCCCATTTCTATTAATGCATTCACTCAATATATTACAAGAATTGCACAAGATAACAGCTGGAATGAAGACTAGAGATTAAAACATTAACATTTGGACATACAGCAACAGAAATAGAAATAGCACATAGACTTATATACACTTATATCCACAGTACTTTATAGCCCTCTCTAAGCAGTTTACAGAAACCACATTGCTCCCGACAAGCTGGGCCTTCATTTTACTGACTTTGGAAGGATGGAATGCAGAGGTCGGTTGCTACTGGTTCGCACCAGTTTGGGTGAACCGGTAGTAGCAATTGCGACTGGGTTGCCGAACCAATAGGGACGCCGGTTGGCCATGCCCCCAAACTGGTTCCCCAGTCACACATGCCATTGCTGGCATGTTTTTTTACTCCTTTTTTAAAAATTCTGTGCATGCACAGCGGAGGTGGGTTCCTACCAGTTCGCACCTATTCGGTAGAACCGGTTCGTCAAATCTACCGAACCGGTTAGAAGAGGTTCCACCAGTGGACCCGGAAAGCAGGCCACACCTACAGAAGAGGTTCCAAAAAATTTTGAAACCCACCATTGCCACACACACACACACACACACACACAAAGACTGACACAGAGAGAGAGAGAGAGAGAAAGAGAGAGAGAAAGAGAAAGAGAAAGGAAGGAAGAAATAAATAAAGAAAAAAGAAAAAAGAAAGAAAAAGAGTGAGAGAGAGATAAAAGAAAAAAAGAAAAAAGGGGCAGAGACAAAAGGAAGGAAGGAAAGAGAGAGAGAGAAGGGAAAAAAAGAAAGAAAGAAAGAAAGAAAGAAAGAAAGAAAGAAAGAAAGAAAGAAAGAAAGAAAGAAAACACATGGCCGGCAAGCCACTCCTACCAGGTCACATGGCCAGCAAGCCACTCCCACAAAGGAGGCCACACCCATAGAGTAGGTTCCAAAAATTTTTGAAACACCACTGATGCACAGAACAATTTTTTGGCAACTGCACACACACACACACACACACATACACACACACGTTGCTGGAAGCAACCTACTCCTGATGGAAGGCTGAATCAACCTTGAGCCGGTGAGAATCAAACTGCAGGCAGTTGGCAGAATTAGCCTGCAATACTGCATTCTAACCACTGTCCCATCACAGCTCTAACCAGGCAGCAGCACTTTGCTAACTGACAGTAAGTTCTCTTAGTGCCTTATTTCTTTTTCTGCCCAAGGCAAGGAAGAAAAAGAATAGTGCTGCCAAATAAAATTGTATTGAGCAATGTAAGATTGTTGCACTTTCCATGTTAAAACCTGAGTGAGAACTATTGTTCATAATTCCCATTAACCACCTTGGCATGGTGTGAGGTTTGTGTATCTAATTTCTGGTGAGATCTCTAGGAAGGGGAAGGGAAGATCCACAATTATTTTTCTATACCTCTTTCCCAAAACATGCTATTTTGTATAAAAAAATAACTACTATTAGTTACCATATAGTATTGCTGTCTGTGGCTCCACTGAATCTGTAAGGAGAGATCAATCATTTCATCTTATTCTGATAGAAATCTATCATGAATTTCTTTTACATTTCAAATTAAGGCCATGAATTGAGCCTGGCATTTGGTAAGAGTTATGCTTTATCCTGTTCAACCAGTGGTGGGCTTCAAATCCCGCTCCAACCAGTCCGGTTGGAACGGGGCCGGCAGCATCCTCATGGACGTGCACATGCGTCTTAGCGCCTCCACGACACTCCAGCTGCTCCGTGGAGCGTCGCACAGGTGCTTTACATGCCATGCGCCTGTGCGGAAGTGCAGAAGCCTTTAAACACCAGTAAGGCGCTCAGGCGGGCGGGTGGGCCCTCCAGAGCACCATACCAGAACAGTATCCGGTGCTCCGGGCTGGTTCTGGTACGCCTGCAACCCACCACTGTGTTCAACCCTAGCTACCTCCTGCTAAGGATTGTATGTTTCTAAGAAAGGAGAATATTTGTAGCTCAGGGTTGACATGAGGGGTCCTTGGTGTTCTCTGAGCTTGTGGTCTCTGCTGATCAGGATGTCCAGAATGGTTACAAGTTGTTGTTTTCTTTTTCATCATCATTGTATTTCCACAAATATAACCAAAAATATGGATCCAATATGTAGACAACACCTTCCCCATATTTAAAAAATGACCATTTAGAGAAAACCCACAGAACTAGAATTTTGAGTCAAGCAGGTTTTTTTTTGCTGTATTGTTCTACAACAAACACAGTATTAATAAGCATTCTGCCTTATACTGCCTTATATAATGTATCACACTACATTAAAATATGTTATTTGATGTATTTATGTAACTCCTTTTCCAGCAATATTTTAATTTAAAAAATCTAAGTTTACAGTGACTGTTGGATTTTGATACTTCACTGAATTTTCCACATGGATCTCCAATTTTGGATTCAGCATTTTTTAAAGCACACCTAATTTGTACTGCAATTGCTCTATGATCATATGACATCGAACAAATAATTCCATTTTACACCTGGAAACAATTTCTCATTCCAATCTGACATTAGTAATGGGTCAGACTAAATCAGTTATGATTTTTTGCATTGTTATGCACTTGCCCTTGTTTTTTTTCTTCGAATAGCAGACCAGCAAACATCATCACTAATCCAGATGCTGCTCATAACTGGCCATGCTCTACCAAACTAAAGCAAACAGATATATCTGAGACCTTCAAACAATTTGAGTTGGCTCTTTATGTCAACAAATCTAGACGTTCCATATCTTTTGAAGGGATGACAGATTTGTGTTCCTTTCACTAGGGTGCACAATAAGTCAGAGCTGCTGAGAAAAGATGCGGAGAAAATCCAAATCTCAGTTCAAGAGAGTTTAAATCAGGGGGGGGGATTATTATTTTTTTACTACCAGTTCTGTGGCTGAGGCTTGGTGGGCGTGGTATGGCTTGGTGGGCCAGTGGTGGGTTTCAAAATGTTTTAGAACCTCTTCTGTAGGTGTGGCCTGCTTTGTGGGAGTGGCTTGCTGGTCATGTGACCAATTGGGAGTGGCTTGGCAGCCATGTGACTGGGTGGGCAGGGCCAACTTGTAAAATGTGGCGAAACTCACTTAACAATACTCTTACTTAGCAACCAAAAAGTTGGCTCAGAAACTCTGGCATTTGAAGCACGCAAGTCTTAAAGCTGTGAAGTTACAAGACCCTTGCACCCCTAACCCTCTAGGAAAAAAAACCCAGGGGTATTCAAACTTGACAGCTTTAAGACTTTAAGGTTTAGATAGAACTCTTAGAATCAGTGAGCGGTGGGCGGGGCAATTGGTGAGCCAGCCAATCAGTGAGCGGTGGGCGGGGCAAGTGTGGTGCGGACGGGCAGGGAGAGGGAGCTGGAACCGGTTCTAAATGGCACAGTAGATTTGTGGAACCTCTTCTATAGAAGAGGTTAGAACTGGCAGGAACCCACCCCTGTGGTGGGCGTAGCAGGGGAAGGATACTGTAAAATCTCCATTCCCTCCCCACTCCAGGGAAAGGATACTGTAAAATTCCCATTTACTGCCAATCAGCTGGGACTTGGGAAGCAGAGAATAGAAGGGAGTGGGGCCAGTCAGAGGTGGTATTTACCAGTTCTCCGAAGTACTAAAAATATCCGCCACCTGTTCTCCAGCAGGTCAGAACCTGCTGAATACTACTTCTGATTTAAATGCAGTTTTGGCAGAGCGAATTGCTACTTTTGATTTTGCAATACACCTGAAAGTTACTTCTGAGACAGCATTGATGAATGAAAACCTTATCCTATCTATTTCCTGTAATTATCACTGGTGGTGAACTGTAGCTGGAACCCTAATGTTCCGGGAAGAACTAAGTGGAGGAAAGCAATATGGGGAAATAAGAACAGAGAAATCTGAGGCTGCTGAATTCTTATGACTCCTGCAGTGTTCTTTAGATTTGTTTTAAACCAGCTGGAATTTAGTTTTATGAAACAGCTACATATTATCTTGTAAATGTCTTCTGTTTATTGTTCCTTCTTGATGTGGTAGTTTCTCTTATTTAAAAAAACTGAAGCAGTGTTTCTTAATCTTGGCAACTTCAAGCTGTGTAGACTTCAACTCCCAGAATTCCCGAGACAACACAGTGTGTTGGTGGTAATGGTAATGAAGACCATCTTGTATTTGTTTGAGGGGCTTATCAAGGCCTCATTCATTGAGGGATGCACTCCAAAAGTTAGAGAGGCTGAGATACAAAGTAGTTCTGATATGAAGTTGTTTGCAATGATTGTAATTATAATTCTGGTTCTTCTATGGTTCCTTAAGCCTGCTTAAGTTCAGACTTGGTCTTAAGAGAAAGGAATAGAAAATACATTATTTGAAAAAGGCCAGAGTTCACTGAAGGACATAAGTTTTTCAGGCAGAATGTCTCAGTCTAATCCTTGCTTTATTAGATAAACCTGAAAAAACCATCAACCTAAGATCTGGAAGAACCACTACCAGTCAGTCTCAACTATGTTAGGCTATGTGGATGAATCAAATGCTCTAATATTAAATGATTCTGTAAACCTCTTCGAAAGGGCTGTAAAAGTACCATGAAGCAGTATATCAGTCCAAATGCTGTTGCTATCATGTTAAGGACAACAGCTCTTGTATCTTCTTCCACTGCCTAAAGGAAAAAATTGTCAGAAAGACAAATCAGGACTATACCATGCTTAGCAGATTCATTTCTTAATAGATGTTGGGGGGGTCATTAAAATATTTCATCACTATGTTAAGTATATTTAGGTTGCAAAAATAGTATCTTTGCTGCCATCTGTTGGTTGTTTGATGTTTTGCAGACATGGTAGACCTAGCAAGAAGAGGGGTTTTTTTTTGGTTCTTATGAAAAACATTACAAAGCAACTGAGAGAGCTATATGCTCAAATATTTTTGAAGCATTCAAAATTAATTTAAATTGGATTTAAATTATGTGGATTCTTTTAAAATCAGCAAGCATTTAGTAGTTTAAGAAACCAAATGTTTCAATTTAATTGATTGTGTAGCAGTTTCCAAGCATACTTACACTATTACCTACTATAATACATGGTTGAGAATTATCTTGCTATTTCAGTTAATACACTGAATGATTTACGTCATTTGAATGAATTGAGTGATCTGAATGAAAACCTGGAGATATTTTTAATTATAAGGCCAATTTATTTTAAACTTTTTCATGTGTGCCTTAAACAAGAAAAAGTGTTTAGACATTCCCTGAGCTATTAATGATACCTCTAGACTTATCATTAGAGATGACATGTTGCACCAGCTGTGGATCCAATTAAAGCAGCTGCTATATTAATACAATGCACAAATATTAATAGATTTGTGATACTAAACTGAGTTGATATTGATTCTGGAACTGTAATTTAGGATTTAGGACATATGTCGTAAGGTTGCATGTCCCATTAAAAGAATCAGATTACAGCGCAGGGCTCTTCCTGAATCTGGCATTGATGGTGGACATGTGTCACAAGAGCATCTGATAATCTAGTTGTTCCCCTATTTGGATTAGAGACTGGTATCTATGATACCAGTGGCATTCCTCAGTAAGCAACATCAAAACCTACCAATGCATGTTGGAGAATTGGACTAGAAGACCTCCAAGATGCCTACAAACACTATGATTCTATGAAAGCTCTGTTACTGCAATGTTTTCATAATAAGGCAGCTCTCAAAGATGGTTAGGAAATTCAGAATGACCAGAATGCATTGTATTATGTAAAAGGAAGATTGGTATTTCTTAAAATGGCTACATTATACCTGTGCTGAAACAAATGCCTGCAAAAGTTACCAGAAAGCAACTAAGGGTGCTCAGTATGGTGCATAAAATCTATTATGGCTTAATTTCAAATTGACTGCAAGACTAGAGATTGCTACAAACCTGGACATGAACAGGGTATCTTTGCAGGCCTACCAGACATATGTTTAGCATCAACAATTAATACTTCTTTCTCTTTGGCAGGATCTATTGTATGGAACAAGCTGGCACTGAAGTTTAGATAAGATCCTCCTTTATTATACAGACTAGGAGGAGTGAGCTCATTTAAAAACAAGACCTTTGAAGGTTGTTGTTGTTTTAAAATATTTCTTCGTTGAATTTTTGTAAGGGCCTTTGGGGTGATTTATAACATACAGCAGTGTTTCTCCATGCTGGCTGAGAATTCTGGAAGTTGAAGTCCATACATCTTTGGGTTTCCAAGGTAGAGAAACACTGGCATTGATCAATAGACAGATAGTTGAACAGATCTTTGAAGGTGCTCCTCAGCCTGACTAAGTTTTGAACCAACTACTTCTTCGAAGTGACCATCAGAGTGAAGCTATGCTTTTCAGGTGCATGCTGCTTTAATTGGGCTCCCAAAGAAAGCTTATGCGCAGGCCCATTTCTGCCAAAGAAACTAGCTTTGCCACAATGAATTGTCCCATTTCAGTGCTTTGCCTTGGACTGTGCAAGCAAATCAAGCCAACCTTCCTAGCTGTAACTACCTGAAATTGGATTGCAGTAGCAGCCTAGATCAGTCTTCTAGAAACAGAGCAGCACTGTTTCACCCAATCCTAATGGATGGTTTACTTGAAAAATCATCTTTGGGTAATATTTTACTATTATGAGATAAAACATGGAAACGTCTGTCAGTGGAAATATCAGAGACACTTGGATACAACTCAAATGGAATCATAAAACACCTATTGAAATATTTTTCCAATCTTCTGTAAACTTTGAAGACCTACAGCAGGAACTGAAATGTAAAGTTTGTGCTTTATTTTAAGACTCCAGGGATATTTCTGGCTTTGACTTTTTGTTTTACTTCTTTACTGCTGTGTAAAGATGCCAACAGAATGTTAAGATATTAGACACTATTCTGACATTTCAAAAAAATGTCTTATGAAATGGATTCTGTAAACTCATCACAATGGTCAAGTTTATAAAGTATTTTCATGTTCTTTGCTAAACCAAAAATATTATTGTGAAAGTTTTTTGAAGAATGCCATTTAGTTCTTAATCATTATACAATTCTGTGCCATGAATTTCCTTTATTATTATTATTTTCTGATCATAATGGCAGCAATTCTCTGAAAGCCAGGGTTGGTATGGAAAAGTGATTAACATAGAAAACAGCTCTCTACAGAGGAAGGAACTTGCTAGGTGTGTAGTAGCTGGGCTGCCCATCAATCCCAACAAATAAAATAAAATTAACCCATATGAGATTTTGTTAGTTTATTTGCTTACTTTCAGGCCCAAGAATGAAGCAAAATAAGTAAAAATTCTGAATAAGCAAAGAAACCTAAGAACAGAATTAGTAGCTGCAAAACAGCCATTCTTAATTGCATATTTGGAGTGTGGGATGTAACTAGTTTATACTTCGATATGCATTCCACATTGAATGAGGTGTGGGATTTTAAGTATAACCATCTTCTGAATACAATGCAATGGTGAATCAATATGAGTGACAGGTGAAAGGCTGCTGGTAACAAATAAATCACCCAGGCATTTAATCTGAAAAATAGCTGATATGAAATGCTTACACCCAATTCTGTCTGAGTTTACTTAGACCTAAGCCATTTTGCTAATTGGTTGTTAATCTAAGACTAACACAAATAGCAGCTTCCTCCAAAAACCTTTCTCTTCATTTCCTGCTCCAATTTCATATTAGGATTTTTCCAAACTGTTAACCAACAGCAACAGGCCTCCTTGCATAAGTGGGAAGAGGTTTCTAAGAATGTAAACATACTCGGCTAATTCAAATCAAATATTGGCCATATTACAGCATCAGGGAAATCTACTCGGAGGGTCTAAAGAGACAAACAGTCTTACTGCTGTGACTCAGAGACTGATATTCAGTATCATAATGAACATAAGATTCCTTTGAGTTCATAGCCAATGACTATTCATCTTTCATGTCAATTCTATAATCTTCTAAACTAAAGATCAGCCTAAGGTCATAGCATGCTTACATGAACTGTACATACTTTTCCTTCAAAGAGACCGGATGCCTTGCTTTCAAGATATGGAACCCTATAAAAAAATATCACCCTGATGGGCTCCTTCTTTGGAGCGGACATTTGGCCTTTTGCCTTTATAGAAAGATTTGTCAGAGCTTCATTATTATGAAATCCAGAGGGCTCTCCAGTTAATCTACATTCCATCTTGAACACCCAGATGGACTGTAGACTAAATTTAATTGAACTAATTATTTTTGGGCAGCAGGGAGGAGGTGGACAATTATTTTGAAGATGCCATTCTTTTTGGAGTGAGGCCAATTTATATAGTTGGAAAATTCCAACTTATTACTGAAAAGAAAAATGGACCACCTAGCTCACTACATTATCAAGGCCATTGATAAATGCAAATTGCCCTTGGAAATAGAATTTTGAGGCACAGGAGAGAGAGGTCCTATCATGTTTCTTCATGGAAAATTGAGGGAAATTTCAGTCCCAATCCCATACAGATTATTTTAGAACAGGGATAAATGCTATTTCTTATGGCTAGAGCTCTTCCTGGTATTTTTATTCTGCCTTCTGTATTAGGATTTTTTTAAAAAAAGGATGATTTGAGTTTTTTTGTTTTTCCAGTCCTAAAACTTTTTTTATTCTATTTCTGTATTTGTTAGCATTTAAAAAAAAACAGATATTGGTAAACTTGACACTAACGGCGACACATATAATGGTCCTCAAGGCTAGGCAAAGCAAAAGGCAAAAGCCATGAATCAAAGACAGGGGAATGTAAGCCAAAACCTGTTCCTGGCAAAAAAGAACTCCCCATGGCTTCTCCTTCAGTCAATCCACTCCAGGTATTCCTTGTGAGGAGAGATGGGATGACCTTCTCCTGACTAGCCTTGCAGCCCTTTTCTGAGCTTGCCTATGTTCCACTCTCCATACCCTTGGATCAAGTTGAGAGACCGCCTGCTGCCAATTACCTCCCACAGACCCATTAGATCTCACAGGGTTGGCCTCCTCCGGGTGCCATCTACCAGCCAATGCCACCTGGCTATTACCCGGGGGAGGGCCTTCTCTGTGGCAGCTCCGGCCCTCTGGAATGAACTCCCCGCAGGGATTCGAACCCTCACCTCTCTCCAGGCCTTCCGAAAAGCCGTCAAAACCTGGCTTTGCCAGCAGGCCTGGGGGTGATGAGTTCCCTCCCCTCTCGACATGTATGGTTGTGTGACTGTTGTTTACTTTTATTATTTGTATTTTGTTTTTTATGTTCCCCTTTTTCCCCCTTGAATTGTTTGCCGCCCTGAGTCCTCCCGGAGAAGGGCGGCATACAAATAATAAAATTCTATAATTCTATTCTATTCTAAGTGGGGGAGGAAGCTGTTCCTCATCACAGGGCATCTGCTGCCTGTTAGCATCACTGCCTCTATCACTGCCACTATCCTCTCCTCTATCTTTGAGGGCAGGCAGGTCCCTATCTTCTTGACCACCTCCCCAATGCCTGAGGGCGCTGGGGCAGTATCATGCTCAGCCCTTGGCCTCTCCAAACATGCCAAAGGAGATGTGCCACTCCCATTGGATGGTACTGGTTCCAACTCCTCCACTTCCTCCTCTCAACTGCGCTCCGATAGGACCATGACAGAGCCAATCATTTAGATTAGAATGAACTACTATAACGCAGTATCCCCAAATTAGATTGGCTATCCAGAAAAAGATCATTGCAACAACAATCATGAAGGGTTCTAACAGAAAGAATTATAAATAAAAACATAGAAATGATCTGGTTTGGCATTCATCCATAGATGGGTGAGATTCTGAAGCACAGGTAGAAATATGCAGTGCTAGGGTACACTTAATATTGTGATTCCATAAATGAGCAAATGCCGGGGAATGGAGAAGGAGAGCAAGTCTTGAAGAATCAAATTAAGAATAAATTCCTCCTTTGTTAAAAAATCAAATGATTGGGCTATATAAATCACATTTACCAATTCATTGTCAGGATGCTAAACAATACATACTACAACTCTTTTTAAACACTTAAAAAATATACTCAGGATTTTAAAACCCTTGTGACTACTGAAATATTAATCTCTCCCTCTCAGCCAAAGTTGTATGTAAAGATTTCCATTCTGAAGTAAAATTCAGAGTTTATAGCTTGGCCATGTCTTGATACATGACACGTAGTAATGTATTTTGACTGATTCACAAGAATCAGACATAGAAAGGATCTATTATGTCATCTTTTCCACCTCCCTGCCAACTTAGTGTTGTTCTTTGCCAAACAGAAATTACCTTCAAATATTCAGTCCAGTCTACATTTGAATGACTCAGGCAATGGTCTTCCTCCATTTTCTCTGGGGCACCATTCTGCAGTCTGATAGGTTTCTTTGTGTTACAAAGACCACAATCTTTTTACATGGAGGTTATTTGAATAAGAAGGGCTATATAATGGAATCTGGGAATGGGAACAAATAGTAATAGACATGGAATCCTTGAAAAAAAATAGTAGCATAGCAATTTGTGTCCCATGACATTACCTTTTAATAAGGAATGTCTATGGAAAATAATAACAATAATTTAAAAAAAAACCCTCTCCTGTTGACAGTTAGTATGAATTAACTAACACAATGAGTAAAGAGCCAACAAACTTCTTTGAACTGTACAACACTAAGAGTCAAATTAGTATGAAATGGTGGGATGATTGGATAGTTGCTTTGCATTGAATTAGATCACTAATCCTGTATAGCTTAGTTCTGTGTTTATAATTACTAAGGACTGTTCTCAAACAGCATTTCTCAGACTTGACAAGTTGAAGATGTGTGGATACTCCATGTTGGCTAGGGAATTGTGGAAGTTTTTTTAAAAAAAATCTCATTTCATTTATTTGTCAAATTTATATAGCTGCCCATCTCTCAAAATACTGTTTATATGCTGCACAACTTACAAGACTAAAAAACAGCTACATTAATAAATAATAAAACCATTATCATTATTATAATACAAACATTAAGAAGCTATCCAAAAATATATAGGTGAAGAGGCATTAATAATAGGAGAGCCACATCAATAATTCACCTAACCCCTGGGGTTTCCAGTCCTCATAGCACAACTTGAGAGACTTGCAGAAATTCAAAACTGAAAACTTACTTCAGAGGGAGGGAAGCTTCATAAAGCAGAGCCCACAGCAGTAAAGGCCTACCACTCAAGAGCCCCTGAATGTAACTCCCTAGTTGAAATCCAATATATCTTCAAGAACCCAAAGTTGAAAAGCACTGGTAGAAGAGAGTCTCTCAAAAGTCTTCCCTATCACACTCTGAAAATGCCAAAGATTGAACCACGTTGCTTTTAATAACACAAAAAATGTATGGAGTAAATATCTTCTCCACACTGGGTTTTCTCAGCTTTCACACTCCCAAACCCATAGTATATAGAAAAAGCACATATTCTGGCATAGATGAAAAGACCTATCCATAGAACTGTCCCTTCTTACAACTTTGACTAATAATTTTTCGATCTATGGCTGTGACCTAGCAGACACAGCTAGTCCACGAACATTTGGCTGTTTCTTCCCCACACTATGCTTTTCATCCCAGTGCAGTCTAATCAAACTTCTCTTGTCCTGTTGGACCACAAAACCACTTTTGTAAAGTTTATGCATCTCTATAAAAATGATGACTTCATATTTGTAAAAATAGGGCTGATGAAATCTTAAAAGCATTTTGACGATTTCAAGGAAGAGGTCAAAAAGGTTTCACAATTCTTGTTCCTATATGGTATACTATGTGTGACATGCAGGGTTTTGTTCCTCTGCCAAATACATTGAAAAGGAACTTGGAGAGTCAGTTTTAATAGGTAACATATTTTTAAAGAGAAGGAATGTCCTACTTATAAATAAGCGGAAGGATGGATCAACCCTCTCAAGAATTTTGTGGTACTATATTAAGATAAGATATTTGGTAGACAGCATGGATTCAGAAGCAGATCTCGGATCTTCATCCAAATGTCATATTTTATTTTGAAAATGTACAACATTGTTTCCACTCTCCCACATTTTCATAAATTTGTGAAGCGCAGCAGCAGCAGCAAAAAAAAAAGCAAGCAAAGAGAAATGTTTATAAATAGTTGCTTGAAAAATTATTTTGCTGATAAGTTCAAAGAATGGGTATACTCAGTGCCCATTGTTATTATAAAAAATTATATGGGCCAGATATGGTAATTTTCAAAGATACCAAAATCAGATAATTGTTTTCATTGTGATTATTTAAAAACAGTTATCTTCCCACTGAATTGGTACCTATTTATCTACTTACATTTGCAGGCTTTCTAGCTGCTAGGTGGCCAGGAGCTGTGGCAAGTAATGAGAGCTCACCCCATTGCTCAGCACTCGGGTCTTGAAACAGGACTGTCAGATTTCCAGTGGACAAACTCAGTGTCTTTAACCACCGAGTCATCACCTCTCTCTAGTATTAGAGTTAAAAATAAAATATCATAATCTCCCTTGTCTTTTAGATTTTTTTTTCTATAGATGCATGTGCAGAGAATATTTTCTTCTGCAGCCTTGTCATCTTATAAACTACAGGTACTACTCAAATAAGTTAATAATTCACAAGCACCATTTCTTCCTATAATTGAATGAATTCAATGTTAAGATTTTGTTAAATTTTCCTTGATTGATTTTTCATTTAATTGTAGAAATGAATACTGACATTGATCTTGAAAAGCAGTGAAATTCCTAATCCCCTTTTTCTTAACATTTACATACTCAATGAACATTTGGCTACCACAGAACATAGAAGGAAAGCCTATGTATATATGTCAGCCCTGGGACTAAAAGCCCATCAATTATATCAATTACAAATGGAAGTTACAAAGCTACAAAGCTTTTCTGAAGTCCAGCTGTCCCATCTAGAACATTCCACATACACTCAGTATTTCAATATTCAATATTTAGTAGGCAACTACTGCAGGTTCAATATTTAGTAAGCAGCATTAAGGTAAAACGTAAAGGTTCTCCTTGCACATATGTGCTAGTCGTTCCCAACTCTAGGGGGTGGTGCTCATCTCCATTTCAAAGCCAAAGAGCCACCGCTGTCCAAAGATGTCTCTGTGGTCATGTGGCCGGCATGACTAAATGCCAAAGGCGCATGGAATGATGTTACCTTCCCACCAAAGGTGGTTCCTATTTTTCTACTTGCATTTTTTTTACATGCTTTAGAACTGCTAGGTTGGCAGAAGCTGGGACAAGTAACGGGAATTCATTCTGTTACATGGCACTAGAGGTACAAAGCACTGAACTGCCAACCTTCTGATCTACAAGCTCAGTATTTTAGCCACTGAGCCACCTGCGGTGCATTGAAGCACAAGAAAGCAGCATTAAAACAAATATCAATTGGGCATCCCATTTAGTAAAAAGGATAATGATTGGACGTACTTTGTGCAGAATTTCTTTTCAAACAGATAGAAATTTGGCTGAATATTTGGAAAGAACTCCTGTATAATACCTTTTTTTCAGCATCACAACTTTGGAATACAGAAGGGGCCAATGAATGAATTTCCAGTTAAAAACCTCACCCATATTTCAAGCTCAATCTAAATCAGATGTATTTTTTTTTTCAAAGGTTAAGTCTGATTTTTAGTGTTTGTGTAGTGCCAGAATTGTAATATTAAGAATCATGCTTGGCTACTTTTCCTTACATTTCTCCAAGCAAACTTAATATTATTCCAGTTTTTAAAGTGACCAGCCCTTTACTTAAAAGAAAGCCACAATGGGTAAGAGCAGGTTTATGGTTATATTCCAAAGAAAATGGCTCTCTAACTTGGTATTTAAGAAATATTTACCTATCCAGATTAAAGCCATTTCTTGCTCTCTACCTTTTCCACACCATGAGCTTGGAATCATTATTATTAATGGGCTTGTCCTCCATAAAATGTGCCAGCTCCCCTTTTAAAGATGTCAGAATTTTATAGAAAAGAAAAGATGCCCTCTAGTTGAACTTGACCCCTGGTGGTTTAGTGAAAAAAATGGAAGAGGGTTGCCAATGATTTTTTGTCCCAGTATGGAGTCCTGGGATTTTCTGATGATCTCTGACCTGAGCAGCAACCAAACCCAATCCTACTTCAGCTTCCAAGCCAAGATGAATTAATCCAGCTGCTGCAACCTGCTGAGACATATTTTACATTTTATAAACACAGAGTTAACACAGGCAGGCAGGGAGATGAATGAGTACGGGGCAAATCCTAGCCCTGAGTACTTGCCAGAAAGGTGGAGTATCAAGCAATCAAATAAACAAATAAAGCGCCTCAATTCCAATGGCATTGTGTCAAGATAACAAGCAGCTATGCAAGTTAAGACACCAAAACTCACATTTTAGGATGTGGAAAAAGTAGAGAGATAATGCATAGCTATTAATCATGACTTCTATGCTTTATCTTCATTATTAACTATTTCCCTGCCTATTATATCCAATTACCCAATGGCTCAGTGGTTAAAGACACTGAACTTGTCAATTGGAAAGCTGACAGCCTGGGGTTCAAGACTCGTGTGCCGTGCAATGGATTGAGCTCCTGTTCTTGCCCCAGATTCTGCTGTTTGAAAACTTGCAAATGTTAAAAAATATATAGTACCACTTTGGTGGGAAGGTAACAGCTTTCTATGAACTTTGGCATAGAGCTATGCTGGCTACATAACCATGAAAAATGTCTTCAGACAACACTGGCCAAGAAATGAGGATGAGCACCAAGCCCTAGAGTTGGCACAACTGGGCAGAGAAACGTTTACCTTTTACTAGGCAAACAGTGTGATGCCTTAAGTTGTGGGACCTCAAAATGAATATCAGCTCAATATAGTAGTTTTCCATGTTTACAAATGTTATGGTCAAGTTCAATCTGAAATCAACAGAACACTCAAACAAGAACTGTTCTTGTGATTGGAGATTAGAACGCTAAATTGGGAAGCAAGCAGTAAGGAAAAAAAATATAATTTGACAGTATGACATAGGAAACAGAAATTAAGCAGGGGAATAGAAATAAAGCAGTTTATACCAATCCAATTATTTCTTCACAGCTAAAACATTCTTCAAGCAATTAAAATAATGTTTACATCATGAGATGAAGTACGCAGAAATCAAATCAACTATCTTATTGGTAAAAGGAGCTGTAAGAGCTCAGTTGTAACAGCAAAGACATTACCAGGTCCTGACGGTGGAATAGAAACTGATCATATGCAAATTTTAAGCTAAGCTCAAGGACAAAGCCAAACACTTTCCATGATAAGATCTTGAGCATATACCCATCATTTTAAGGAGAACATCCCTGATCATTTTGAAGTCATGAACATCCTGGATAGGGAACTAGAGGAACTGTGGAATGAAGTCAAATGAATAGTTAAAGATGAATATGAAAAGAAACTACCAAAGGTCAGGAAACAGTACAAACCAAAGTGGTTGTCACAATAGATAAGGGAACTTGGAAAGAACAGAAAAGAAGCCAAACTAAGAAAGATCACAGGACAGAACTTAACAATGTATTTCAGAGAGCTGTTAGAAGAGGCAAGAAGTAACTACAATGACCTATAAAGACTTCAAAAATGTTTACAGACACAGAATATCAAGGAAAGCATTTCAAAGATTCCCAAATTCAGAAGGAGGTTCCAATCTCCAATTACTATAGTATGCTAAAGAATATTAATGGACCAATAATTACTGATTTAAAAATCAAACAAAGATAGAAGGAATACCTTAAAATGCTGTACTGTAGTGATGTCAACATTCGAAATGCCTTAGAAGACATTTCCAAATTAAAAGAACCTCTAGTACTTGAAAATAAGGTTAAATCAACACTCCAGTCATTAAGAAGTTGGAAGACTGCAGGAACTGATGAAATATCAACAAAAATATGATAAGCAACAGAATAATCAGTAAAGGTTCTGACTAAAATATTCCAGCAGCCAACTGATTTGGGGTCAGTCTAAATATGAATGTCAAAGAAAAGAGTGAAAGAAAGAAAGGAGATTTAACACAGAGTGCAAACTATCACAAATATCCTTAATTTCACATGCTATCAAAACAATGAAACAGTCAAACAATCAAACAGAGAAATACCAGATATTCGAAGTGGTTTAAAAAAAGACAAAGTAAAGAAGCCTTTCCTGCTACATATTAGGTAATTCAGAGAGCCAAATTGAGAGGGGCTAACTTCATGGCATGTAATTCATCCATCAATATGCAGGAGGAATGAAGATGGCCCTTCCTTTTCACTAGGCCTCTTTAAGGAGGCTTAGATTAACTCCAACAAACATTTCAAGCTGCAGAGATGAAGCTTTTCTCACTGAAGTAAAGAAATGTGATTTGCCTTGACAGTGGCATTTGTTTCGTTGTGTAGTTGGACTGTAACTTCCAGTAGTTGGCAGCCTTTTGGTTTCTTGTCAATGCCAGTTTAAAGCCTCAGAAGACAAACACAGCAACTTAGCTTCTTTCCTTCACTCTCAGAACTGAGAGATCTCTGTTGCTTCAAGTAGCTTGGGATACCTCACCTAAAACAAAATAAATTCTATAAATTCAAATTTAATTTCAAATTATTTTTAGGAAAACAAAGTACCTAAATACCACAGTAGTTACAATTTCTTCTGCTGAATGAACATTGCTAAGACATTGCCACAAAGGAAAGGGGGAAAAGAAGCAGCATTCAAATGAATCTGACTTAAGTGCTGGACACTCATATTACAAATGACACTCATAATCTGGATTTCTCATTAGAAAATTACTGCCAAATCCAGTCTCTTGCCAAGGATGATTTAACCATTTGCAGCATCAGACTGACCTCATTGCATAAAAAGAAAGGCACTAATTTCAGTTTTGGGTAGTTTAGGAATGAAAAAAAATGAAGCTGTAGGATACATTAAAAACAGCACATACTGTGTAGTAACTCAGTTCTTTGTTCCCCATTTCACAAGTGACAACTGCTACTTTTATGGATGAAAACCCCCTAGATTATGTGAGGAAAAAGGAAAATATAACTTTAAATATATTTTTCAGCTACTATATACTTCTTGCTCTTCTTTGAATTATACTCCCTTCAGAATAATTCTCTGCTATCTGCTAAGAAAGCAGAAGTAGGTAATAGCAATAGCAATAGCAGTAGACTTATATACCGCTTCATAGGCCTTTCAGGCCTCTCTAAGCGGTTTACAGAGAGTCAGCATATTGCCCCCAACAACAATCCGGGTCCTCATTTTACCCACCTCAGAAGGATGGAAGGCTGAGTCAACCCTGAGCCGGTGAGATTTGAACCGCTGACCTGCTGATCTAGCAGTAGCCTGCAGTGCTGCATTTAACCACTGCGCCACCTTGGTAATGGTATCCCTCTCCACTGTTGAACAAAAAAAGTCTGTTACTTTTGGTAAATTAGGATAAATTAGACAGTATCTGACAGAATACAATAAATTTCTTTAAAAGTTATCTGACTGGATCAAAATACTATAAACACAGTCTTTTTTGGAATAAAACTTTGTGTAATCTCCTCATATTATACTAAGGAATCCAGTTGTTAAAATGTTTTGAGGAGAAAGCTCTTTTAAGATATTGGAGCATATTAGTTGTTAAAATCCTTTCTTTCTCTTTTTTATTTTGAGCTGCCCACTTCAAGGGTTGATGCACTATCATCATAATAGCAATGATTCTTGATCTTTTAAAGGGCACTAACTTTGTTAAGTTTCAAGCAAATGCTGAAAGTTTTGATGATTTTACTGCATATATGTATATACTTCCCCTCCTCTAAATAGCAGAAGGGAGAAAAAACAGTATAGTAATTTCTAAATTGTCCAGCCTACAGAGAAATAGTAATAACTGAAGCAACTTGATGATTTGATTCAATGGTATGATTTGATCAAATCTTCTTTGAAACAAATAAACTGGTATCCTTGGTATTCAACTGCTTTGAAACTCATTGAATTTGGTACTCAATGCATTTTGACATGAACATTTGTCCCCTTACTCATTGTTTGTTTGGTACTTGATGCACAAGCTAGTACTGTTGGCTGCCTTGTGTTGCACTACGTTATTCCTTAAAGGAAAAAAATATATTTGGTATTCATCATTTTTGAAACTATTCATACATCCCAGAACTAATTAATGATGAGTATCAAGGTACCACTGTATTTTTTTCTGAACTTCTCACAATCCTACTGGAAAACAGGATGGTCCTTAAAAGCTCTGTTGCTGTTACCATCTACTTGGCAGTACACATCCAGCTATCACATTTCCTAATATTCAATTTTATTATATCCAGCAAATAAGTACAAAGTGAAGGATAGCCAGACATTCATAAGTGATGAAGAATTGTAGGTGGGAAGTCTTTTTGGATATGGCTTTCCACTGCATACCCTTTTCATATTTAGGAATACCTATCCACCCTTCAGAATTCACATGTTTAGGATGGATAAACCCACTGAAAAAGCATGCTGAAAGTGTGCACAGTTGTAACTGTGTTTAACAATGAAAGGGTTACAGAAGGAACTGGAAGGAAAAAAGGATGGAAAGACTACTTTAAAATTGAGTTTGGTAGATTATATCAAGGTAAGCTTTCAGCATTATCAGTATGAGTGGAACATGTGAGCTGCTGCTGCAAACATTTAATTAAAAAGAAGGACTATTGCTCCTTATATATTACTGGAACCAGATCCAAAAATTTCCTTCTGTAAACTGAATAGATATGTATGCTGCAATTAGTTCTGTAAAACACCCTGGAAACAATTGGTATTTATACTTTATGATTAATGCTTTATATATTGGCAACATTTATTTGGTGCCAAGACTCCATCAAGGGATTTGAGATTGCTTAATGCCCCAAGTGTTGATTACATAGAATCAGAAAGAAAAAAAATACAAAGGCAGGGAGGCAGGCAACCCTTTAAATTAGTTACATAGAGCTGAACTTGCATTTAGATGTACTTACAATTATGTATTACTTAACAACATTCAATCCCCTGGGCATTTCAGTTACTGTTGTTTACATTTGCAAGATTATACTACTGTAAGATGTCTTATTGAAAAGATCCATTGTGGCCATGCTTCTTTTCATTCATACATGTAGTTTTAAGGCTGTGTTTTCTATCAGCACTATTAACTAGTTGTTTTCGTGCTTGGAATAAGCTTTCACTCTGTTTCCCCCCACCCAATCTGTGCCGCCCCCAATTAAAATGTGTATTCCCTGCAGTGGAGGGGTTCCAGATTCCATTGCAACTGGTATGGTGCAACGGGCCGGGCATCCACCACATGAACGTGCGCAGCACACACTCACATGTGCGCAACACAAGCATGCGTACTTACCACCTGCGATGCTCCGCAATGCGTCTGTGATGCTCCAGTTGCCCAGCGGAGCATTGCCCAGGTGCTGTATGCACCCTGCAAGTGTGTGGATGCCCTGAACAGTTCAAATACCAGTAAGGAGTGCAGACGGGTGGGTGGACCTTCCACAGTATCGTACTGGAACGATACCTGGTACTCCCGACAGGCACCAGTACACCCGTACCGGTTATATCCCACCACTGATTCCCTGCCTCTTTAGTTTAGGAAAGCTATGACAAATCTACACAGCATTCTAAAAAACATAAATATCACCCTGCCAACAAAAGGTTGTATAGTCTATGGTTTTCCCATTTACAATGTATGGTTGTGAAAGTTGGACCATAAGAAAGGCTGAGTGCCAAAGAATTGAGGCCTTTGAACTGTGATGCTGGAGAAGACTCCTGTGAGTCCCTTGGACTGCAAGGTGATCAAATCGATCAGTCCTAGAGGAGATCAACCCTAACTGTTCTTTAAAAGGCCAGATCCTGAAGATGAAACTCAAATACCTAATGAGAAGGAAGGACTCACTGGAGAAAAGCCTAATGCTGGAAAAGATGGAGGGCAAAAGAAGAATGGGATGACAGAGAATGCTGTGGGGCTGGATAGAGAAACTGAAGCAGTAGGTGTGAGTTTAAGTGGACTCCAGAGGATGGTAGAGGACAGGAAGGCCTGGGGGGATGTTGTCCATGGGATTGTGATGAGTCAGACATGACTTCGCAACTAACAACAACAAAGTGGGTTTGCTGTTAGGATTATGCAAAGATCCAGTTTGAAGATGTTTCAGAAGAAATTTATAAGATCCGCACCTTGATATCAGATCAGATGTTTCCAAATTGATTTTAAAAGTTTCTCTAAGAGCCATATCTATTAACTATTTGTCTATTAAACCAATTAAAATAAAATAAGGATAATTCATATTATGTTATACTATTATATTTTTTTTATTTTTTTTATTTTTGTAGATTTTATTAATATTTGTAGGCCGCCCTTTTCCCTGAGGGGACTCAGGGCGGCTCACATAAAATCGGGGAAGGGGAATACAGACATTAAGATAAGACATATAATAAAATAGTAAACAACATACATTCATCATTCGGGAGGGGAACTATCCTTGTCCCCAGGCCTGACGGGCGAGCCAGTTCTTCAAGGCTGTGCGGAAGGCCTGGACGGTGGCGAGGGTGCGAATCTCTACGGGGAGCTCGTTCCAAAGGGTCGGGGCTACTACTGAGAAGGCCCTCCCCCTTGTAGTTGCCAGCCGACACTGGCTGGCCGATGGTATACGGAGGAGGCCTAATCTATGTGATCTTATTGGTCGCAGGGATGTAATTGGCAGAAGGCGGTCTCTCAAGTATCCAGATCCACTGCCATGTAGGGCTTTATGGGTGACTAATAGCACCTTGAAGCGCATCCGGAGATCGACAGGTAGCCAGCATAGCTCGCGGAGGATAGGTGTTATGCGGGTGAACCGAGGTGCACCCACAATCACTCGCGCGGCCGCATTCTGTACTAGCTGAAGTCGCCGGATGCTCTTCAAGGGCAGCCCCATGTAGAGCACGTTGCAGTATTCCAGTCTAGAGGTCACAAGGGCCCGGGTGACTGTTGTGAGAGCCTCCCGATTCAGGTAGGGTCGCAACTGGTGCACCAGGCGAACCTGGGCGAATGCCCCCCTGGTCACAGCCATTAAATGGTGGTCAAACGATAGCTGTGAGTCCAGGAGGACTCCCAAGTTGCGAACCCTCTCTGAGGGGTGTAGAATTTGACCCCCCAGCCTGAGTGATGGAATATTGGTCGAATCTCTGGGAGGGAAACACAACAGCCACTCGGTCTTTTCTGGGTTGAGCACGAGCTTGTTAACCCTCATCCAGTCCATAACAGCTTCAAGGCCGCGGTTCATCACGTCTGCCGCTTCATTGAGTTGGCAC
Source organism: Thamnophis elegans (assembly GCF_009769535.1). Lineage (NCBI taxonomy): Eukaryota > Metazoa > Chordata > Lepidosauria > Squamata > Natricidae > Thamnophis > Thamnophis elegans. The sequence continues at coordinate 88,330,172 of NC_045544.1, read as the reverse complement.
GGGGCGGACAGATACAGTTGAGTATCGTCCGCATATTGATGGTATCTAATCCCGTGCCTGCGAATGATCTCACCCAGCGGTTTCATGTAGATGTTGAATAGTAGGGGGGATAAGACCGAGCCCTGAGGCACCCCATAAGTTAGGGGCCTAGGGGACGATCTCTGCCCCCCCACTAACACCGACTGCGACCTGTCCGAGAGGTAGGAGGAGAACCACCGCAACACGGCGCCTCCCACTCCCACCCTCCCGCAGTCGTCGCAGAAGGATACCATGGTCGATGGTATCGAAAGCCGCTGAGAGGTCGAGGAGAACCAGGATGGAGGAATGTCCTCCATCTCTGGCCCTCCAGAGATCATCGGTCAATGCGACCAAAGCGGTTTCTGTGCTGTAACCGGGTCTGAAGCCTGACTGGAAGGGGTATAGATAGTTTGCTTCCTCCAAGGACCGCTGGAGCTGGAAGGCCACCACCTTCTCAACAACCTTCCCCAGAAAGGGGAGGTTGGAGACTGGACGATAATTATTAAGGATAGCTGGATCCAAAGATGGCTTCTTCAGGAGGGGTCTCACCACCGCCGCTTTCAGTGCGGCGGGGAAGTTCCCCTCCCGAAGTGAGGCGGTGACAACCGCCTGGATCCAGCCTCGTGTCACCTCACTGCAGTTAGTAACTAACCATGAGGGGACACGGATCCAGTACACAGGTGGAGGTACTTACAGCCCTCATGGCCTTGTCCACATCCCCGGGGGTAACGTCTTGAAACTCAACCAGAGTTGTTCAAATTGATCCTCCTGTGCCTCGGCTGGAGCTGCAGGGGTGGAGTCCAAGTCCGACCGAAACCGAGCAATTTGTCCGCTAAGAATTGGGCATACTCTTCGGCTCTGCCCTGCAAGGGTTCCCCCGCTTCCCTTTTGTTCAGTAGGGAGCGGGTTATCCTAAACAGGGCGGCCGGGCGGGACTCAGCGGACGCAACCAAGGTGGCTATATGGGATCTTTTTGCAGCCCTAAGTGCCCTGGTGTATTCCTTGTGCAGGTGGTTACCATTGCTCGGTTCGCTTCGGACTTATCGGACCTCCAACGGTGCTCTAGGCATCTCCTCCGGCGCTTCATCTCCCGGAGTTCCTCGGTGAACCAAGGAGGTCTCCGGGATCCGCCGCCTCGGAGGGGCCGCAGTGGCGCAATCCGGTCGAGGGTCTCCGATGCTGCCGAGTGCCACGCAGCAACCAGAGTCTCCACCGGACTGTGGGCGAAAGTGTCAGGAATACCCCAAAGCTCTGTCTGGAACCTTGACGGTTCCATAAGACGCCTGGGGCGGAACCACCTGGTCGGTTCCTCCTCCCTACAGTGGGGGTTTGGTCTCCGAAAGTCGAGCCTCAGTAGGCAGTGGTCTGACCACGACAGGGGTATGATGTCGTTCCCCCTCAGACCAAGATCACAAATCCACTGCTCCGAGAGAAATACAAGGTCAAGCATGTGTCCCGCCGAATGGGTTGGGCCTCGAATTACTTGGGTCAAGCCCATGGCTGTCATGGAAGCCATGAACTCCTGCGCCCCCTCCGAGTTTTCACCGAGCGACGGCAAATTAAAGTCCCCCAGGACCATCAACCTAGGGAACTCAACTGCCAGCTCGGCTACCGACTCGAGGAGCGAGGGGAGGGCTGCTGCAACGCTGTTGGGAGGCAGGTACGTTAACAGCAGACCCACTTGACCCTTGAGGTCCAACTTTAACAGCAAGACTCACACCCGACAATCTCCGGAGCAGGGACCCTACGAGGAACTAACGACTCTCGGATAACAACGGCCACACCCCCACCCCTTCCCTGGGCTCTCGGCTGATGTAGCACCTGAAATCCTTCTGGGCACAGTTCTACAAGGGGGACTCCTCCCTCTGGGCCCAGCCAGGTTTCAGTAATACATGCCAGGTCTGCCCTCTCGTCTAAAATTAAGTCCCGGACGAGAGGAGCTTTATGTACAACAGACCTGGCATTTAGCGACAACAGCCTGAGACCAGGGTCCTGACTGCTTACGCCATCTGGTCTCGGAGTGGGACTCCTAGGGCCAGAAGGAGGGATCTCTGTAATGTAGCGAACCCTCCTTCCCCGGTAATGGCCTGCCCTAAAGTCCCCGCCGTATCTGCCTCTCCCTGTTACGACCGTAATACCCCGACCCTCTCCCCGTGTCTCTAGTCCCCTCAACCACCCCCGTGGCCCCCGCATCTCCCGGCAGGTCCTCCGAATCATGCGTACTCATACACTCTTCCAAGCAGTCCCCACGTGAAAGTTAAAAAAACACAAAATTTTACAACAATATGGTATAAAAAGTGGGCCATTCATTCATCTCACACATATCTCATACATATCCCATACAAAGAAAGAAGAGAAAGATGAAAGAAAAGGGAGAAATTAAAAATTGCGCAATTGATTAATTTAAAGTGCGAGTTCAGGTGGTAAAAAGTCGGCTCTCAATGTTCAGAGTTTGAAATGGCTGAGGACCAGTTATAGTTCAAGCAAAACATATGGGGGAGTGTCTTATAGCCCCTCTCTTTTTCTATAACTTTGTTAGTCAGAAGGTCCTGTGGGGGTTCAAAACAAACCCGCGGTGCAATCATCATCTGTCCACCCGCAGTACAAATCCAAAGTTTTCTTCTGGAAATAGGGCCACTCCAAGAGATTCCCAGTGGCACACCATTAAAAATAAATGGTAAGAGATGAAACAGGCGTTGTACTTGCCTAGAGACCCCGTTGCTGTTTCCAAGATGGGGCTTGCTCCCTCAGTATTAAATAGCCAAGGCAGCCTGAAAAGCTTCGGAGTCTCTGAGGCCAATGGGATCTTCCAGGTCTGCAGGATCCAGAGATGGTCTTTCCAGTTCCGCAATCCACAGCAGACAAACGGAGGGCAGGGGTGGGGGAGGCAATGGGGCCGCCGAAACACGACACCACTGCCACCGAGCTGGTATTCCTCTCCTCGCCGCCGAACAGCTGGTGTAAATAAGGTAGCACGGAGATCGCTAAAGCCGCCCAAGCCTCCACAGTCCGCGGGCTGCAGTGTCCTAATGGCTCGGAGATGGTCCTGGGGGTGGTCGCACAATCGTGGGGCGCTCCCGCCGCTAGCAAGCACAGTTAGAAGATGGAAACAGGCGACGGAGCCCCCAGAAAACGCCGCCGCCATTTCCAAGCCGAAATTCTCCTCTTCGCTGCCGAGCGGCACGACCAGCATGGAAACCGCCAAAGACGCCGGAGCCCTTGCGGTTCGGGGCTATCCCCCAAAGTAGGTAGCCCCTACCGCTGAATGATCTTTTTGGGCTCCCTGGGTCTTGGGCTCCCCGAACGAGCCTCTTGTGTTGTATTTTAAAGATATTACCCGCGGTTTTTTCCTGCATTTCGTCGCTAGTTTTGGAGCGGACAGAGCCTTGCAGCCATCTTAATCATCGCACATGCCTAGAGAAATTAAATTAAATTTTATAATAAAATTGATTGTTCCAAAGGTACTTTTCAAAAGACAGCTGGAATTTCTTGGTTTTCTCCTTGAAAATGTTTCACTCCTCATCCAAGAAGCTTTTTCAGTTCTTTGAAAAGCATCTCTGGGACAATCATGACTTGGATGATTCAGAATCTTCATAAACACTAAGATTAATTATTCCTTAAAAAAAAAACCAACCACATTGATACCTGGGTTTCAGGGAGAAGGGACTTGTTTAGTGTAGCTTCATGAGGTTTAATGTATACAAAAAGTCATATAGATTGGTCATCTTTCCAATTTTCTTGCATCTTATAGACGGTTCACCGACAAAAGGGCGAACGACAAAACCGCGCCCAACTAAACCACGGTGACAAAACTGCGTGTTCTAAAGTTGCTCCGACAAATGAGCGCTGAATCGCACTGACAACTGCGTGGCGACAGAAGCGCGCTGTAAAACTAAACCTAACCCTAAACCTAACCCTAAATGTAACGCTAACCCTAACCCTAAATCTAACCCTAAACCTAACCCTAAATGTAACGCTAAACCTAACCCTAACCCTAACCCTAACCCTAACCCTTACCTTAACTTAAATCGCCCCCCCTGTCAACTGAAATCGCCCTTCTGTCTCCACGCTGTTTTCACCGCGTTGTTGTCGGCGCGTTGATGACATCGTGGTTTTAGCGACGCGGTTTAGTCGGCACAGTTTTGTCGTTCACGCTTATAGACTAAGGGATTTTAAGCATCTCCAATTTAATGTGTCTTGAATCTCTTTTGGACGTTCAAACTGAAAGTATGATTGTCAGGAGCAGAACCTGTATACAGTATGTAAGAGAATTGAGGTGAGCTGTCACATACAGTCTTGTTTCTCAACATACTGTATCTTGGCCTTTAATAAATTCAGAATCAATGTCTGGACTGGCATCTGTTTTTAGGCATTGTTTAAGAGCCTTCCTTTCTCCCTCCCTCCCTCCCTCCCTTGAAATTTCTCCAGTGTTCCTGGTTTACATGATGCAGTATATCTCCAGGAAATTATAATGGAAAATGATTTATATTAAGGTCTTCAGCCATTTGCAACTGCAAATTGAGATTTCTAAATTTACATCTTCTAGTCTTTTTTTGTTAGATTATGTGTAATCATTCATTTTTTATTAGCTTTCATAACTGTATATGCTTATACAGTATTTTATAAGAGGGATGGATGGATGCATGGATGGATGAACAGATGGTTGGGCAATAAGTATTTTTAAATAAATTCACTGGGCTGTATCCAATTACAACTTTGCATTTTTGCATTCAGTGTTATTATCACTGCTAAGGGAAAGAGCTGCCCTTGGGAAATTATATCAATTATAAATCCCCAGATGAAACATGAGTCACCCAATTTCTCTGCCCTCAAATTATCTGAAGAATTTGAAAGTCCAGCAGGCTCTCCTTTTGACTGAGGCATAGTAAGATGCCTCATTTTTACTGCTGGTCCAGTGCAGATCCATACTTGCTCTATAAATTGCTAAGAGTGTGAAGCACACCCTATAATAAGAGTAGGCAATGTGTAGGTGCCAGTGAACATATTTGGATTTTTGAGAATCTGTCATGTATGTGCAATGATGCCAAAGGGTGGAGTACTATCGGGTGGTTTCTCAAATGTGTGGATTATGGAGAAAGCAACTTCTTATTTAGAAGGAATATTGAACATTGCAGTGGGTATATATATCCAAAAGCATAGATTTCAGTCATCTATTGCTAGAAATTGAATGTATTCACTCTGCAGCAGAGGTGGTATTCAGCCCGTCCTCTCCGGTTTGGGAGAACCAGTAGTAGCAGCTGCAGGAGGCTCCACCATCCGCCCTGATGTAATGTGTGACCTGCGCATGCGGCATGTGCATTCACATTTACGAACCGGTAGGAAAGGTAAGTAAATCCCACCACTGCTCTGCAGAATTAATAACTGGATTTGTGGATGTCTGTGCCAGATGTTTATAAAAATTAAAGTACCATGAGATGATGATGTATTTAAGCTGGCAATTAGCTAAAAGAAAAGGCAGCCCCATGGTGACTCTTTAAATACAGGGCTTGAAACTATATTGTAGAAGCATTCACAATTCAAATAGCCTAACAGACTTTATTTTTTAATACGGTGATAAAATGTGTGAAATTGCCTTTGGCTGTGATATTTGGTAAATATTTGAAAGTGAAAAACCTATGAGAAGTACTTTCCTCAACAGGGACAGAATAAGCCATGTTTATATCAACATATTTCACATACACAAACTCACACATAAATCTAACCGCGAGTATTGCCTTGATGTAGTTCATTCCTAAACTTATTTTTCCTCCGCCAGTTTGAAATAGTCCTCTGTGTAAAATGTCATCAGATTAAGCTGTTAAGGATTATTTTGTTTTGTTTGCAATGCATTAGAAGAATCACAATGATGCGGCCTGCGTGGAATGCAAACTACGCCACCGAATTGCAAATCAAATAGAAATATGCCTTTCATCTTAATTACAGGCTGGACGAGGGAATGTACAATATTTTCTCATATGTATGAGATGAGAGAAATTTTCCCAGGGTATTTTTCTCTTACATAGTTGACTTTTATGTGATAAAAAATTAAAACTTACTCGGTGCTGTTTAACTTCCCATAAAATCACAAATATGTAAGAAATATTTTTTTCAATAGTGCCAGAAAAAGTTGGATGCAAAACAGGAAAGTAAAAATCACAACAATCTATGATCCCCACCAACCACCCCTATCCAAAAAGATTTTTTAATTCTTTCTTCCACTTTTACTGGTGGGTGGCTTACAGTGTTTGCCATGAAGAGTGATCAAACTATGTGATCTGCATTCCTGCATGTCCAGTTTTTTTAAAAAAACAGTTGGTATTGGAAATGTTGTTCTTGGTCATTGTAGCAACCTTTCCCAACCTAGCAACCCCAGATAAATTGGATTTAAACTTCTATAATTTACTTCCAGCATGTTTCACACATTCATTTGCTAGAAAGGGCAATTTGATCCTCTGCATCACAAGAGAACATCTGATAGATGATAATTGCATACTGGATGATGAGCTGAAGTAAGATGGTTGTCACTGTGCATAGTCCAAAGAGAGGACACTCCCCCTGAAATTATATAATTTATATTAGAATAATACATTTAAAAAATGTTTAGGAATCTGATACCAACAAGATTCCTCCCTGTTGCCTCTTGCCTCCTGTTGCAATGCAAGATATATTGGTTTAGTTTTACTGCTTCCACTTGGAAAGGAGACAGGCAGTGTGTTGAATGTACTGTAAAGGCTGAAAACACTTAGATGTGAATTACTCAATGAAGCTCACAAGTTTCTATAAGGCTAAAATGAAGTGGGAGGGAGCCATATATATATATAACACTTCCATCTATTTTAAGAAAAATCAGCTATAAATACAAAGGCAAAATATTTGTCCAGTACTTCATAATTGGTCTTTGGTATAACATAGACCTTGAAGAAATACACACACTCACACACACAGAGCATTTATGTTTATAACTGTAACAACTAATTCAAACATCATTTTAAATGGGAAACATTTAGACAGAATATAAACAAAAACCATAAAACATTGCAAAATACTCAAATATTTTAGCCTTAAATATGATTTTTAAAGTTCACCTGAAGGGTATGATGTAAAGACCTGCACAACTAAGCTGTGGTGGTGCAATAGTTAGAATGCAGTATTGCCAGGCCAGCAGTTCGATTCTCACTGGCTCAAGGTGAACTCAACCTTCCATCCTTCCAAGTTTAGTAAATGAAGACCCAGATTGTTGGGGGCAACATGCTGATTCTGTAAACCACTTAGGAGGGGCTGTAAACTGCTATGAAGCAGTATATCAATATAAATGCTCAATGTTATAATGCTATACAGTATGTGAGAAATAAGGTAGTAGAAGTTAGCATAGTTGTTGTCTACTATTTTGATATTTGCAAGGCAGCAAATGGATCATAGCATTCAAATCACTCATAACTGCAACTCAAGGAAATGGAACAGACCCATTACTGTAAAATAAGTCAGTCTTCAGTGAAGCAATAGTCCTAATGTGCCGTGTTATGAAAATCAGACCTAGAGAAAATAGGAAGGAAATAATTAGAAAGTGTGTTGCTCTTTGCGTTTTTGTTCTTATGATTATATTTACAGTCATTTGAAAAGAGCACATGCAGCGACATGAGGGAAAACATTACAGCTGCACAGAGCCATTCATCTGCAAAATGATTTCAAGGCCTGTGATGCAACTAGCAAGTGCAAGTAGAAAATATTGTAGAAGTAATCAAGCATATTGGGTTGGGGGAGGGGGACACCTGATTTAAGGATGAAATTGATATTTCTGGATCAGAACAGATGGAAAGACCATGATTTATCCATTCAGATTTCTTTCATAGTTCTGTAAAAAAAGTTGACAAAGACACATGCTTTCAACGTTGGAAAGGACATAGCTCTTGCTAGGCTGATGAGCATCTGGACAACATGGAACGAGAATGGCATAAAAATGGCATAAAAGTTCCAGGGAGTGGATGATAAATTGTTTTGTGGACATGTTATTATGGTTGGTGCATAGTCAAATGTTTAGAATGGATTTGGCATTGTTTGTCCATCTATTGAGACCTAATATTAAAGTATGATGCGGATGTAAGCTGCTCCAGTAAAGCTGCCTTTGTAATTGACTGGTGGTGATGTTTGTTCAAGTGATTCTCCAAGGTTGGCATTTCACCAAGGTACCTATCGCTGTCTTTGCTTTCTTCTGCCACAGTCATCCTACTACTATTTTGCGAGTCTTTATTTTTGTGGTTTTTCTGTTCAGTTGTGATTTTTCTCCCAGTATAAGACTATTTTGTCTTTATCCACAATTGTTAAATCTGGATTTTTATGTGATAAGTGCTTGTCCAGAGCACTTTATCTTCTTAATTTCTATTATATTGTCTATTTTGCGGTTCCACCCTGTTCTTGCTTGCATTTATTGGTATTTCTTGCAATATTCTAATGCACCATTGTTGCTACTTTTTCATGTTGATGTGTATAGTCAGTTTGTATGATCCGCTTGCAGCCAGCTAACTAGATAGTCCATTGTTTCTTCAGCTTCTTTGCAGAGGTGACACTTGCTGTCCTCTCAGTTCTGACTTTGTATACATTCTTTAAGCTGACCTTGTGCAACCATCGGGTGCCAGAGATTTGAATAGGTAGGTGTTCTCTTATCAATTCCTTGCCTATTTTGACCCGAATTCTGTTCTGTCTCTCACAGTGCTGCTTTTGATAGGTTGGATTTTTTTTTTCCCTTTTGCGTAAAGATAGATGCAAAGAAGGAATTAAGCAGTTCTGCTGTGTCCCTGCTGCCCCTCTCCTTCTTGTCATCTTCTTCCATTAGTGAACTGACCATTCCCTTGACTTTCTTCTCGTCTTTGCATGTTGAAAGAAACCTTTTGTTATTTTTGGCATTTGTTGTCCTTAGTTCATTCTGAGCCTTAGCCTTCCTGACTCAACTTTGCAGATTCAAGCTATTTGCTGATATTCTGCTCTTGTTTACATCCCTCTTTCCATTTTTTTAGACTTGTCTTTTTTGTTCCTCAGTTTGTCAATGCGTTCTTTGTGTAACAAACAAACAAAATGGTCACATTTTTGCAGCCTAGATATGGAAGCTTGATATGCATATTTCTGATGCATTTCACACACCACACACACACACACACATGTATGCAAAAAAAGCAGTATGAAATGGTGACAAAACAACAAATATGAAATGGCTGATTTTAAATATATTTCTGTAAAATGTATGGTAGTTAAATTAATTAATTAAAGAAGAAAAAACAAAGAAACAAAGGAGCAACTTGTGGTAGGCACATTTGGATCAGGGTCAGTCAATTGGTAGCCCCCTCTAATACGTTATCTTATTCTATTCCAACTATCTGAATCTGGAAGTTAAAATCTTATCAAATCCATAAAAACATAACTTTCATCCTACACACAGTGCCAGGAAAGAGATCCATTTCTTCATAAGTACAGTAATTGCTAGGAGAAATGCACTTAGAAAATTTATGAGCAAATAATAAATCTCAGGGATCAAACACCATGGGAACATGACACACCTCCTTCATAGTTGAGCCAATGCCATAGATAACAAAGGAATGGTGTGTGCCATTTCCTATACATGCTTAATTTACTTTTAATAGCTCACTTACCAAAATCTCCTTATAGGCCCTGAGTTCTTGAGCCTTGAAGTCATTGTAGGAGCCATGAACTAGCCTATGATTCATTCATATAATATTTTTTAAAAAACTTGCTTGTTCTCTAGTAGATTACATACTGCACCATACCATCGGAATGCTCATCTCTTATCAGGCAGTTCCAAGAATGCTGATGTATTGCAATTACTACTTAACTCTCTAACATCTTCTGATTTCCAAGTATGATATTCTTCTGACTTAGCCAAGACCAATTAACTTGTGAAAAATTTACATCAAGCTGAGTTCAGTTTTCAGCAATCCTTATTCTCATGGGTAAATCCAGGATGCCTTTTCCTTCTTGAGAATTTAGGTGAATATTTTGAGCAAACAACAAGAAGAAAAATTGAATTTGACAACAAACTGAGAGCTCTGAAGCTTCCATGACACAGAAGCTTACTCTTGTTCTATGAATACATGAGTGAATTAACAATCACAATGTGGGTTTATAGCTAGAACACTTATGTGGTATAGAAAGGGGACAATGAGGGGTCCTTGGTGCTCTCTGAGCTTGCTTACATTCTTGCAGATCTTTCAATACAGTAAGTAGGTAACATCATCCTTATTAGCACTGCTTATGTTACCAAGTTAGGGTAATGAAACATCTGCAAGAAAAAAAAACAAGCTCAGAGAGCACCAAGGACTCTTCATTTAACCCTGAACTGCAAATATTCTCCTTTAAAAGGTACAATGTTCAAACAATACCAAACAGTTTGGATTATGCTTGAGGTGAACATCTCATTTCTGTCTGAACAGAACAGTATCCTCTTAAGGACAACCTTTTTGGAGGTCAGCTGGGTAATTTGGGTTGAAGCAACTAGTGGCTCAAGCTGAGCCAAAATAGGTGGTGAAGTCATTCTCGTAGTCTTTCATTCTTCACTTTTCTTTTTGCAGGACAAAGTTGTAGAAAGGGGGCAACGAGCTGAACTGATCCCTTCCACAAGGTTTTAGAAGGGTTACAGATTGCCCACCACTAGTTTTGTTTATACTGTGTAATTGTATGATATGGTGGCCAAAGTATAAAGGCCAAAAATCATTTAATAGCCAAGAATATAATATATTGATTTTCTGCTCTTTGGAAGATTTAATTATTACAGACCAGACTTTTCTTGATGGACAGAAATCTGTAAATCTCCCCATTCCAAAAATATTGCCAAAGTTTAAGTTATACCAACTCGGACCATTCTTATTCTGAATATAAATTAACTATTTATTAACTAGATCAAATGAATTCCTATATTCACCACTTGCAACCAGAAACAAGTCATTGATGAAGGTATGCAGCATCCATTGCTTAGACAAGGGGTGGGCAATTCATTTCCCAGGGGGACATATGAGAAATGGGGGCTGTTGTGGAGGGCCACCACCACCTACCCCTGTGCTATCATCTCCACACTGCCACCTCCTGTGGCTGCCATCCCCCACTGCTACTGCTCTGTCACCACTGTGGGCTGAACAGGAACAGTCAAAGTGCCAGTGTGGCCTGCAGGCCAGGTCTGTCATAGAAGGATAAGTGGGCTTCGTTTAAACATGCAAGTGACAAATCATAGAAAATATCTGGCTACAGTTTGGAATGTAATTCATTCTACTAGTATGACAAAGCATCTGCAACTAGAAAATAGCATCCAAGATGCAAAAGATCAAGTGGTGAAATCTGAAGAGAAAGTTCATAATTCAAATGTCTGTAGAGCCATTATATCTGTTACTATCTCCTGTATGAATTATGAAAAAGGCAGGTCCAAAATGCTTTAAATACAAATACAACACAATGTATAAATATATGTATATTGGTGAACACGACTGGTTTGAAGTATAGGAATTGTGTACCAGTGCTGACGCTACAGTAAATACAGTAGAAAATGGTCACTTTTCACCTAATAAAGCACAGTACTGTGCTGATGACCATGCCCTTTTCTGCCACAGCTGTGAGGTCTTTCCAGCACATTGTTGCTATTGGATGCATGCCCAAATGTGATTCAGCTGCCATGCAGTGAATTGCTACAATTCTACCACCAGCACGAAATCTGGAATACACATACAATGTAACCTTTGCTGGGATATTTACTTGACAGTCTGTTGAAGTCTACTTGGCACCATTTTCTATTCTAGAGGTTCCACATGCAGCTTATGGCCAGCTTGATTGTAGCCAAGGTTGATGTTTTCAGCCTATTTTGGCAGTTACAAACAAGCTCACAAATAAAATGAAAGAAAAAAGAAAGAATGATTGGAGGGGGTGTATAGGTATATTGAAATTTCTCTATATCTTCCCAGCAGGTAAGAGTTTTATTATGGGCCATAACTGGCTCGGGGGATATTGTTTTTCTGAATTGTCTATATCTGCCTTGGAGTTTGGTATTTGTCCAAATTAAGATATCGGATCAGGGACAAGTATAGTTCACAATTATATAGCTCCAGGTCACCGTCATGGGGAATAAAAAGAATGTCAATTGTACCAAAAATTGAGAGTGATAGACTAAATTTCAAGAAAAGGTGAGGAAGGATTTAGATGTAAGTAGCCCTAAGAGAAAGAATGGGTTCAATAAATGCTGAAGAAAATCAAACACAAGATTTGGATGGGAAGGATAGCAATACTGATTGGAGGAGCAGTCAAAGTAATAAATGATTAGAGAAGAGAGAAATTGTAACACAGTGGTAGAAAACATGCTGAGAATGTAGAAGGCCCAAGCTGAAACTCATAGCTTATCAATAGTGCAACTTCAAACATATATTTTCTTGCCAATGAATAGAAGTATAGTGTAAAGTGAAACATATTAATCTTTTCAAATGTGCTTCCTTATTCCTGGAGTATAACTAGACTAAACAAAATTTGCAATTGATTTCAGGGATCAGGACAGATGTCTTCAAGGACAATTTTCTAAATTTGACCTTCTTATGGGATGTACAATTGCTATGGTCTACCTCGGTTCCCATTTGAACTCAGATATCTGCAGTAAGAGTGAAATGTCCATTCCCTTTTCTCCAATTTGAACACAACCTTCTTTATTTTCTATAACTCAGCTGGGCTGCTCCTTTCAAGTAACATCAGTGTAAATACTCATGGAGAAGAATAGATCCTTGTAGTGTCTGATGGGGGAGATGAAAGAAAAGCCTTGTAATTATCTTGCACTTCATGCCTCTCTTGGAAAGCTCCATATAAATAGAATCAGAACTTTTGTGCTTGATGCCACTTAAGCGTATTATAAACAGCAACAGGTGGAAGGCCTGCTTTAACAATTGAACCAGTTATAACAACCACACTTAGTCTGTTATATTTCTGATTGCAAATTCCATATGCATTTTATTTACTTGAAATCAAGGGGATCAATACTATATCAGGAGCTAAACATAATACCATTCTGTTTCAGTTTTACTTACACCACACACACACACACACACACACGAGCCAATTGAAGATGAAATCTTTTCAAAATATATTTAGTAGAGTTGGTTGGTGACCTACTTATTTCCCATTGAATCACAAAGATTTACATGGAGGCTAGATTGGTTTGGTTTGGTTTTAGCATTTTTTCCAAAGTCCCATTTATTTCCATATGTATTAATTTAGATAAGGGTGGACTTCCAGCTTGTAAGATCTTTTTCTAGTACTCAGGATATTTTAGCCAAGTACTAATGGGAAGAGGGCTTTAGCAGCTGAAACTCATGATGCTTACATAGTTTGGATACCCCAAATAACTAATAAAAATCAACCTGTGCATTAACACAGATGTTAATAGTCTAGAGTTTTGACTTCTTTAATGGCCCACATCTAAAGCAATCTATGATTTATGGGAATGTGTGAAACCAGCCATTTGGATAAAAATTACTTCAATTACTTTGAACAGCACTCAAGGGGTAAATACAATGTGGATTAAACAGTTTGATAAGATATAAAGGAGGGTGGGAAGAAGGCAGATAGCTTGTTGGCACCGGCTTGTGTATGTTGTATTAGCCAAGTGTACTTTGCATTATATAAACATTTGGAAGTGAACTAAAATTACAGAAATGCCAACCTTTGGAAATCAGAAAAGAAGACAAAGGAATCTGGAAACTGGAGGGGAGGTTGGAAGTGGGGATGGAAAGTTTTAGCCAATAATTCCATGTATTCAGCTTAATAATATAATGTTGCACAGCAAAATAAGAATTCCTCTACTGGAATACTCTGCAAATATCTTATCTGCAGCAGCAATTAAAAAAACAATAGTTCATTCATTACATTACAGAGGTTTTGGACATTAAGCAACAAACAATCACAACATCCCAATACCTGACAGTATCACATATTTTTTCTAGCAAGCACTCCCTGTCATATGATTTGGAGCAACTCTACATTGTCTTTAGAAGGAGAAAGGTTATGAAAAATAGTAAAAAGAAAACAATTTACAGTTAGGATGACCTGACTTGAATGATTTGCATTATTCTGTTAAGAGATAGCTTGAAAATGTGCAAGGCTCTCCTCAGAGGATGAGTTGTCTTATGACAAATTATATGGACTCTTCTCATGAATTTTGCTTGAAGCAGTCTGTGGCAACAACCATCACAGATGACATACTTACAAGGTGATGAACAATGCCATGAAACAGTTCCCCTAATGCCTTTTTTTCCCCTTAGGCAACAGGGATTCGGGCTCCTTTGCAAAAGGAAAAAAATAGATTCTACATCTGCAGTCCCACCAAGTTGTCTGAGTGTTTAGGCTTTGTGCATTAGATTGTGTGTGTGTACTTTCGAGTTAGTGTTTGATTCCTAGTAGCTATCTGTATTTGTCCCTGCAGTTTTCTTGGCACAATTTTTCATAAATGACTTGGCCTTGCTTGTGCCCTTCTTAGGATTGAGAGAGAAAAGCATGCTCAAAGTCACCCCAACTAGTTTTGTGCCTAAGGCCGGACTAGACTTTCCAGTCTCCCAGCTTCTAGCCTGATATCTTAATCACTATACCAAAATGGCTCTCAAGTTGTCTTCCTAGCACAAGGATTCTGAGAGAGTGATTGACCAAATCAGTATTCCTGTTTTTGTTTTAAAAAATTCCAATATATCCCAGTAATGCTGTGAGACTGGGTCATTATGATTGAAAGTAATCTAAAATCTCTCTCACACACACTCTCTCTTCTTCTCCCCTCTCTTCATGTTCTGAACTCATCTTATCTCATGCCCATCTGCAATCATTGTTTGTCAAATCAGGAATATTGTTATTTATTCATTATTTAATGACATCTGTATAGCCACTCATCGCATATAGTTACTCTGGGTGGCATATATAATAGTAATCAAAAGTACATAAATATCATTAAAACAACACAACCTAATTAAAGGTACAATAAATAAAAAGCAAAATGGCCACAAATCATGCAGAAGTGCATTCCATTAACTGCCATACAACCATCTAGCAGGCTTTATCATGGAATTCTCAAGCTAGTTGACAAAACTAAGGGCCTAACTTGTAAACTGTGCTCTTCTCGATGGCTGTATCTGTTAAACCTATACACAAACTGATCAAACACCTGAATGTTGAAGCATTTTTTTAAACAGAGGATAGGCCCTCTGTGGTGGATATTTATATAGGTGAGAGTGATGGAGAGTCCCTTTTAGTTTATTTATATCTTTATTAAAGGCTAAGCATATTGCTTTCATAGTTGAAACCTGTTCCCAAACATTCTTGAAATGTTCTAGCCTATTACAGTAGTTCCTTCGGAAATATGTCCAGCAGTTGTCTACTAAAGCAACAATCTATTATTAACCAACATGTAATTAGTTCATTAAAAATATCTGAACTGAACACTATGTAACATAATACAGGCTACTAGCCGAGGAAAGAGATTTTAAGTCCTATCTAAATGTCAGTGGATTTATAATGCAAAGGAGAGAAGAGATAAATGCCAGCTGGCAGGGCCCACTGTGTTTCAGATTACTTTAGGTTTATGGGCCTGCACTTTTTCTCTCTCTTTTCTTCTTCTTTTTTTTTTCAATTAATTAGATTATGCTACTCAAGAGTCTTGGAATGTCCTGGCTAAATTCCAAGCTGATCTGCCCAGCACATTGTAAGATTAATTAAGGTGTTTTAAATTTCACCAGTATGGGATTTATTATTTTGATGTATCTTAAAAACTAGTATTTGCAAGGGATAACAAATAAATGTGAAAATGAAGCTGTACCAGCATATTTGTTATTCATTTAAGCATCTTAAAAACCTGCTCCTTCAATTACCAAGCTCCCAATGTTACTCTAAAATCCTACAATGTGTCACCTAATTTACACCCATAATACAGTCAAAAGAACTATAAAGATAATAACTCAGAAAGGAAAAGGATCTACTGCTGGACATGCCATCTAAGAGATTTTCAGAAAGTTCTGCTATTCTGGATATAATTCATTGATAATGTGTAGGCATAACCTCATATCTTTAAATAAAGTCCTTTCATGTTTTTGAAACATGAATGACAACTGAGGCAAGATGGTTGAGATATAATTTTTGAAAATCAAGAATCAGCATCTGGTTAATTTAGGCAAATAATAGACTTTAACTATAATGATCTGGCTTCTCCCAGATCCAGTTCAGTTTCCTTCATCTTGAAGTATTTTGTGGATCAGTTATGGAACAACATAAATGCATGCTACAAAAAGAGAGCTCTAGGACTAATTTTTAGAGAGGTGGTACCAATGGAAAAATATGGAAATATTCTAAAGATTGACAAACTATCTGAAATATTGGTTACTTAAATGTTGGTTAATGAAACCCTTAATTTTATCAGAATATTTGTTATATCTAATATTAACAAACATAATTCAGCTTTGGATATGGATTTGCACTAAAGGGTTAACTTTACTGGAGGATGTGGATGAAAAAAATGAGCTAAGGGTGAGATCGTGAAAACTTTTTTCTTAGGCTCATAATTATTTTATATTATTATTTTATTGTAGGTGTAGATTCAGGATAAGGTAGATTTTGATCATGTTCTAATTTGCTTTTAGCATTGCAAAAATACTATTTTAAAAGTAATTGTGTAAGTACAATAATAAACAAAAATATTTTTTAAAACAACTGAACATTTGCTGATAAATGTCTATGGAGATTCTCATTCATCCAGGTCATCTGCTGATAAAAGACTCAGCAATCGCAAATGGCCTAATATTAAAGGTGAATTACAACCCCACAGATAAAAGAGTTCCTTTTCATAGCAAATGCATTGAGGTTATACTAATTGGATTAAACAAGGACAATTTGAAATTTGTAACTGGAAGAAGCAATAAAGTATGCCAAGTCAAAAGTTCTACAGAATACTTTTGCAAGCACCATATCCACTCCCTGAATGCTTGGTCCTCACCCAGCATTGAACAGGAAACTAGTGGATCCAAATCAGCTTCTTTCTTCCTTTGAAACAGTTCTAGATTGTCCCAGTTGAAGTTCATTTGTGCGTGAATACAACAGTTGTTAAGTGGCTATCTATACAATACAATAGCAGAGTTGGAAGGGACCTTGGAAGTCTTCTAGTCCAAGCCCCTGCCTAGGCAGGAAACCCTATACCGTTTCAGACAAATGGCTATCCAACATCTTCTTAAAGACTTCCAGTGTTGGGGCATTCACATCTACTGCTCAGGCCTTCAAGATCTGTTGGTTTCAAGGCACGTCTTCAAAGCATCATTAAATCTAGATGCTATCCAAAATAAATTTTGTTTGTTCCCAATACTGGGAACTGATTTCTTGATACAAAAGAAATATAATGGATATGCATTTTATCAGGTAAGTATATATAAGTTTAAGTTCAACAATGTTTAATGTCAAGTGCACTATCTTTTTTTAACACTTTATGGAACCAGATGGAGAGAAATAGCAATTGTGTTTCTTGGCACAAATTAGCTTGTGTATCTGAATGGAAAATTAAAATAAGCAAAAATAGTATTGCCTGATTCTATAGATAATAAATAAATTTCTGAGTGTTCTCCTAAAATTTATTCTACTAATAGCAAAAATGCTTGAAACAAATTTTGGCACATAAATAATCCATGAATTCATCTTTATATAAATATTTGTATTCTTTATTTTCATAGTTTAAGGTCTGTTTTATAACGCATTCACATACTTTTGAATTCCATTTGCTGTAGCACAGAGTTTTTATATTTCCCAAAATGTTTTAAGGCACTCCTGAACTATTTTACAAGAAAAGACTTATCAGTCTTTTGCTTTAAAACTTTTCTTTTATAATTTAGAAATGATATCTGTTATCTTTAGCAATGAAAGAACAGAACAAAAGGATGGCTTTCCAAAACCAATAAAGTATTTAATACTGAATTTTATTTCCCAACCCACATGAATGAAAGGTCATGTAATTTTTAGTTCTGAAAAGGAGAATAAAAGATCAGGAAAATAACTGCAACATAATATGCTAAGGATCATATAGATTACACATAGAGACACACATAGACACACAAGCCATTTTTAAGGCATTTCTCTTTTTAAAGTCTTAGACATTATGCAGTTATTTCATGGACTTGGCATAGAGACAAATTCCTGATCTAGTTTTTGTTGATCAAGACTGACATTTCATAGACACTAGAAAGAAGTCAGATATTAATCATTCATTCCACTGGTTTCAATGGGTCATTAAAAAATTGTTTCTGTATCTGGGCTGCACACTGAATTATGTAAGTCTGAAAATGATAATTGGCAAACAGTAACTTTCCAAAGGTTTTCTTCATTTCTACTGTTGCTTCTATTTTTAACTATAATAGTTAAATCGGTTCCACCACAAAACCGCGGTAGACAAAAGCGCGCTCGACGAAAGCGCGTACGTGACATCATCACAGCGCGACGAAAACATCGCGCTGTGAGCGGTAATTTAAAATTAAAGCGAAAACCTTACCCTAACCCCCCCAAACCTAACCCTAAACCTAACCCTAAACCTAACCCTTAACCTAACCCTAAACCTAACCCTAAACCTAACCCTTAACCTAACGCTAAACTTAACCCTAACGCTTAACGTAACCCTAAACCTAACCCTAACCCTTAACCTAACCCTAACCCTAACCCTAAACCTAACCCTTACCTTTATGTGAATCGGCTTGCTTTAATTTTATTTTAATTTCAATTTAATTTATTTTTATTTTTTTTCGTCACGCTGCTGATGACGTCAGGTACGCGCTTTCGTCGAGCGCGGTTTTGTCTACCGCGGTTTTGACGGGTCACGGGTTAAATCAGGCGATAAAAACCTGTGCTTTGTAATATCACATTTATGAATTGTTGTGGTTTTATTTTGTATTTTATTTATTAAACAAATTTATATAGCACCCAACTGAGACATAGGTGACTAAGGGTGGCTTACAATATTTTTTTAAAAAATGCATTATATAATGTGAATATGAATCAGCACATCTGTTTTGTAACTGATGATTGAGCAAATACATCTTATATACTAATAAAAATCATGCTAGAACCAGCTGCCATTTTTCAATGGTGACTTGCTTTTCCCTAACTATACAATTAAGACAATCTCACAATTCTGTATGTGATCATAGATGGGAAGAAAAGAATGGGAAGAATATGACACCATTTTCTGAAACTATCTCTACAGCAAGAAAAAAATAATTGAGAATTGAGAGACACAATTCTGCTGGTCAAAAAAAAGCAAGTAGAGGGATGTAAACATTTGTTTGAGGCTGATGAAATCCACAGGTCTCCAGTAGAGATGAAAGAGTTGAGAAGTGGTCATACAGAACCAGGAAAAGCTGCAAATCGAGACAAACTTGATTCCTTTTTATCTATAGAGCTGTAGTACAAACCCGTTTGAGCTATCGTTACAATTCTGCTGAGGTAAATGAGTTCACCATGAAAAAAAATGTAGTCTTTTCAATTATTTGTGCAGAAAGGGAATGCCTACAGCTGTTGGGGTACAGCCTAGTGGAATCTGCCAACACTTTTCTGATGCAAGCACAGATGTAGGATTTAAAAAAAAATTAAACAGAGGAAGGGCACCAGGTCAAACATAAACCTTTTTTTTTCTGGGCACACTTTCCAAATTTATTTTCTAACTAAAATGAAGGGAAGACAAAAGGCCTTTTTAGGGGATTTAGAAAATGCAGTTGTGAACGGAAGGAGAAAGAAAGACACAAGGAGCTTTTGCATGCGAAAAGACAAAGTGTAATGGCCTTGCATCTTACATAGCCCATTCCACTTCCACCACATTAAAATACAATCCAATGTAGAAGCTAGTCTGCAAACTCAGGGTAGTTCACTATAGGAAAGAGCAGTGACAGGGGAGAATGTTCAAAGTCTGACCATATTTTACCTCTCTTCCTTAGATAAAGAAAGGAATGTAGATTCAAAAGTTGTTGAGCAATGACCACACAGTTTTCAGGGTGGTGATAGCTTTATGAGTTTTCCCAGTCATTAGAACCAACACAGGAAGAGAAAAGAAAGATGAGGTTTCTTTCAGCCCTGTAACCTTCCTCCCAGGCTGCAAAAACCAAAAATTTAACAGTGTGAAACCGAACTCAGCTAAGGACACACTCCAAAACATGGCATGATATTAAAGTAATTTATATCTAAAAGATGTCAGTTCTATTTTTGCAAATAACTTCAGAAACAAATTTATCAGGTTCATTTCCATCTTTTGCTGGAACGTGTCACGTGTCTTGGAGGAAGGGGACGTAGCAACAGATGGGGGAGGAGGGGGAGCAAAAGAAGGAGGAGGAGGAGGAGGAGGAGGAGGAGGAGGAGGAGGAGAAGGGGGCAGCAAGGGTCCAGAAAGGTTTCCACCCCTTCTACACAGACATTTTTGTTTTATAATATGGCAAAAATAGAAGAGATGAGCCCCAAAAGACATTGTTGTACACCTAGAGATGGAAGGATTTCTGTTGTAGACATTTTCCCCTTAAATACTTTTTAAAATATGCATTTGATTAGGGGTTTTTTTAAGTTACCACATCAACTTTCAATGAAATGTATGACCCGTGAGGTAACTAATCTTCATATTATACCAGAGGGCATTGAATCATAGAATCATAAAGCTGGAAGAAACCTTTGAGATCTTCTAGTACCAGGGGTGTCAAACTGGTGGCCTGCGCACTGGATGCAGGCCACGTCCACCCGTCCTCTACAAAGGCAAAAAAACATTGTGATGGGTCACGATATGTCATGTGATGCAACCTTGTTCTAGTCCCACCCTCTGCTCAAAACCGAAATCCTTATTCTATCCCAGACAAATGCATGATTTGAATAGATGTGCTCCATGAATTAATTTGTAAATAAACTTATCCAACTGGATAAATACAATAAGGGATGGAAATAACCAGAATCTTTATTTTATTCTTGTATGTGCTATTTTTGAATTTTTCTTCAATGTTTTCTATTTATTTCAACTAAGAACCCTCTCCACACCCATGTTGTAGTCTCTTCCTGAATATTTGCATTGCTCTGAGTTTGTTTGGTATCCTTTCCTTTTCCTGATAACTCACTCTTGATTGAAACTTTCCTTCTTCTCTTTTCATTCCTTCCTACACTGCCATTTAATCCATAAACAGTGACTTATGTATATGAATAGCTTCAGAGCTTTGCTATTAATCCTATGTTGTTCTTTGCTTCCCTGACTCTCATCCACCTGTTGAGGAGGAGGTGGGGTGTGAAACCAAAGGGAAAGACAGAAAAAGGGAAGGAGTGTATTGGAAAGACTAGGTAGACATGATGGAGCTTGTGTGAGATTTATTAAATGCAGGAGTTGATCAAAGGACCATCTAGAAGTGCTACAGAAAAAAAAACATTACCCAAATGCAGAGCATGGGGTTTTCAGGGCTGCATGTCATTTGTGAAAGCCTTAAATACAATTCCCCAAATTATTTCCAAGGTGTCATTTTATTTCTGTTTTAGAAAAAACTATTTGATGCATGACTGGACAGTAAACATGTGAGCTATATTCAAATATACTATATTTCAAATGCAAATTAAAATATTTTTTTAATTCCAGCTCCAAACACTACTTTTTGAAACATGCAACTGAAATGCTAAAATACATGTAAGAGAAGGAATGGGAGAACTGGAGGTGGAGTTAAAAAAGGGATCAGCCTAGAATCCCTACAACCCTCTTTGAATTCTATTGACCTTTATCTAACCCAAGAAGGTATTAACCATTAGTTAAGAAGATTCTTGTGCATAGGCATGACTAACAATAAATTAGTTTAATTAGAATTTCATGTGTAGACCTGATGTTTTGCATCTGACAATAGCTCTAAGTACAAAATAATGGATACACCTCTAATGTAGGTGACAAACATACTATCATGCTCAGTTTTGTCTTACTCTTTGTAAGCAATCTTGATTGTTGTGCTCAAAAAAGATGTATTGGAGCTACAGAAAGTTCAGAGGAGTACAAGCAAGATGATCAAGGAGCTAAAGTAGCTTCCTTATGAGAAAAAGTTGCAATATTTGAGGATTTCACTTTAGAAAGGAGGCAAATAAGAAGTAACATAATTGAGATATACAAAATTATGAATGGTATGGATAAGGAGAGGTTGTTTTCCCTTTCCCAAAATACTGGAGGTCATCCAATGAATCTGATTCCTGCAAGAACTGGGACAAAGGAAGAATATTTTTTACACAATACAAAATCCATCTTTGGAATTTGTTACTATGAAATGTGGTGCTGGTTACCAACTTTTTTGGCTTCAAATGTGGCCAATGGTTATAGCATTCATGGATGTGTGTCCGTCTCTGAAAACTATCTGCTGGGAAACAAGGAAGCCTCCTTGTGGAGTTGATTGGCCATTGTGAGAACAGACTACTGGATTAGATGGGCCAGGAATGCCATCCAGCAGGGCATTGCTTGTGTTCTTGTTTTCCTCTTCCATGTTTCATCCATTTCCACAGCTTTCCTTTCAGCCTCCCCTATAAAGCCAACGCTACTCAGAACAATCAGCTGTATTGTGCCACCCAGATTAAACTATCCGACCATTAGTTATTCATCTTGCAAGAATTAGCATGTTTGTCACACCCTTAAAACGGTAATATACAGGTATGGAAAACACAAGAAGATACAAAAGGAAAGGGGAAATGTTCTCATTCCCACCCACATGAAATTAAAAAGGAGGCGAGCGATCCAGTTCTGGAATTTGGACAATCATTCAGTGACCCATACCAAGTAAGAAGCACAATGGCATATGGATTACTGGGTCAGATCATTCAAATAGTGCATGTTCTCAGCTCAGTGGCTTTCACTGTCATTCAGGGCTTCAAAGCAAACATTGCTATTTTGTTAGTAGAGACATGCCTACAAGAGCAGAGGAATTTTTAGCCTTGTCAGGAGTTTCTTTGTATACACTATGGAGCCACCATTGTTTAAAATGCCCGCAAGACTGTGCTATTCAAAAATACTCCTTTGTAGCTTTCATAGATTACAACCCTCCAGTACAATATATATTGGTAATGTTCTTCCTGTTTCTGAATCTGTAAAATCCAGAGTTATTGTTTTAATGTACTATTCAGGCCGAACATCTAAGAGTTGAACTATACTCAGTACAAAGTCATACAAAATGTTGATATGGTATGGTTAAGCCAGTCACAGGGTCCTGCTACTTATCTTCTTTTTTTGTGTGTGTGGTTACATAAACAGCCCTTTCTCACAGAATCTGGTTTTTTTTTTACTTGCACCAAACAATGAATAATCAAATAGTTGCATAGAAAATAGGCTTACCAGCTTTCTGAAAAAAAAGTGGGGGATGTGGTCCTGAATTAAAGTGAATGCTGCATTAATTATTGTTCCATATTCATATCTTTACATTTCTCTTAATTCTGGATTGGTGAACATCCTGTTTAATGCTTTAACTAAGAATTTACTAAACTTTCACTATTTTTTTTTAAATAAAGAATTGTGGCAAAAAGCACGAATACACTCAATCATTCCTATTTCATTATCAGCATTATCAATGATCTATACGCGTAAGATTGTAAATTGATAGCCAGAGAATGCTTGTATTTAAATTTTTTAGATACCAGTTCAGTTTTATATCCACTTATCTCAGATTACCTCCAATGAATTCAGTAGAAAATTTCTGAGTGAAAAGCTTCTAGTCTGAATAGATTTAAGAAAGTGTCTAATAATTACAAATTAAAGTCAAGATTAGAAGTATCCTATAGATCTAGACTACAATCCATTTACATAACAAGTAAAGTTTGGGATCAAAGCTATAATGAAACTTCAACCCTATGAGTTTAGGGGAATGTTTAACTTTATAGGAACATTTGTTGCACATTTAGATATGAAAGGAAATTCATTTGGCAATTAAGTAATCAAGTCACAGCAGATTATAAAACTTCTAAGATATGGAAGCTGACCTCCTAAACAGGCATTTAATTTTTATGTGGCTTCTTTAGGACACTTTCCTCAACCCTTTCAATCTGCACTTAATTTGTTAAATTATGCTACATTTTCCTAATTATTGTTGTTATCCATTTACTGTAGATGCACATGGCTTTACTCCTGGATTGGAGCTGTTAACCATTTATCTGCACTAAATACGGTACTAAAGCAGAGAAAGAGTGAGGGAGAGTCACTTGGAAGAGAGGTGATGGAAATAAAATTTATTTTGTTACTAATAGGAATAAGCAAAACACTGAAGGAAACTGGAAGAACATAAGCAAATAATATTGTCTATTGCAGCAAGCAAAAGTTTTTGTCTTTCTTTTAAATTTCAGCACTATTCTGATTTTAAAAAAAGGGTAAGGATTCTGACAAGAATCCCAAAGAGATTTATATGGTGTATGCTACATTTTTCTGGCATATTCTTATTGATTAGATCAGGGATAGGTTGCTGCCGGTTTTACTACAGTGCATGCATGCACTGTTCAATGTAAATTGTTCTTCATGCATGCGCAGAACAATTTACAGTGAACTGTATATGTGCAGTCACTAAAAACCAAAATGGTGATGGCCCAGTGGCAGCGAGGGAACCGGTTTAGAGGCGCGGCAGGCCTGGGTCGCTGCTGGTTCTGCGACCCAGGCCTGAATTCCAATACTGGTTCGGCCGAACTGGACCGAACCGGGAGCAACCCACCTCTGGATTAGATTTTAATTCCAGCCCAGTGACATAAATAGGATTGCCATATTTTTCGGAGTATAAAATGCACCAGGGTATAAGACGCACCAAGTTTTTGAAGAGGCAAATTTAAAAAAGAAGTAGGTAGGTAGATAAAGGGATAGAGAGGGAGAGAAAGAGAGAGGAATACAGTAGATAGGTAGGGAGAGAGAGAGAATAGTTAGGTAGGTAAGTAGGTAGATAAAGGGGGAGAGAGAGAGAGAGAGAGAGAGAGAGAGAGAGAGAGAGAAATAGAGATAGAGAAATACAGTAGATAGGTAGGGAGAGAGAGTGTGTGTGTAGGTAGGTAGGTAGAGGGATAGACACAGAAAAATAGAGAGTGAATGAGACAGAGAGAGCGAGAGAAAAACAGTAGATAGGTAGGGAGAGAGATATAGTAGGTAGGTAGATAGAGAGAGAGAGAGAGGGAGGGAAGGAGGGAAAAATACAGTAGGTAGGTAGGGAGAGAGAGAATGAGTGTAGGTAGGTAGGTAAAGGGATAGAGAGAGAGAAATAGAAAGAGATAGAGAGAAATACAGTAGATAGGTAGGGAGAAAGAGAGAGTAGGTAGGTAGGTAGATAGAGGGATAGAGAGAGAGATAAATACAGTAGGTAGGTACAGAGAGAGAGAGAGAGAGAGTAGGTAGGTAGGTAGATGTTTCCAGGTGTATTTATCCATGTGCTGGAGAAGGAAATTGCTGACAATCTGCAGCACCTAAGACTTGTTTCTGCTGGCACAGCACTTGATCAATCTAATTCTCATCAATCTGTTAAAGAGCTTTCCGAAAGCGGGGTGGGGGTGGGGTTGCACTATGCAAACCTCCCAAAAACGTGCCCATCTTTTTAAAAAAGGGGGCATGAATAGACTTGGGGGAGGGGACTTGCAGAGTGCTCTTGCAGGGTGCGGGCAAAAATGAGCAAAAACTAGCCCGTTTTTCACAAAATCTGGCCCATTTTTTTGAAAAAAAATTTACATGCATAGTCTTATGGAGGCTTATAGAATGCTGCTGGGACCTAGGGGGGCAAAAAACAGCCCATTTTTTGCTTATTTCTGCCCTCCGCAGCCCCCAGGAGCTCCCCATAAGGCTATGCACGGCCATTTTGGTGAAGGGGGTGGGGCTTCAGGAGGTAAAAAAAATACTGTATTCGATATAAAAGACGCACCCATATTTTCAGCTTCTTTTTGGAGGAAAAAAGGTGCATCTTATACTGCGAAAAATACGGTATCTCAGTTTCATAGTCTTATTAGGATGGAGAAATATGTTCAGTTGCTGAATGGGAACCCTCCTTCCTCATTGATTTGGTAGGAACTTAATACATTACCCAACATGGTTTTAGATGTTGGGATGCAATTTGGTAGGCAAATTGAGAGACCACCAAGCAGAATACTTGGAAGAGGCCTTGGAGGTCTTCTAATCCAAGCCTTCCTAAGTATCAAGCATTTGATGTTATCATTGCAGACTATGACTTCTTCTTTCACAAAATTATACTGTTAGAGGTGGGAGGAAGATGAGAAGTGCTATCAGTGTTGGATAATCAGCAGGGAGCTCAGTTTACTTCCCCACTGGATTTCAAACTATATTTGGTCACAACCTGAGCTTTTTTTTTTAAGAATATATTTCAAGTTTGTCAGATCAGTGTTAATGATTCTTTACTCAAGCCACACTAGCTGGAATAATTACAATCATCCATATGTTTTGCAATATATAATCAAGATCTCCCTTTGCTTTCTGTGCTTAAGAAACGGGTGGGGTGGGGTGTAGAGATCAGAATATTGGTTAAAGCACTTAAGGTGGTTATGTTTATGACTGTTTTTTTTTTAATCTTGTCTGCCAATTACACATTTATTATTCCTTACGTGGTGTTGTGCTTTTAATTCTTGTTAGTTTCTAACTGTTCTTAACATTAACCTGGGGGCAGGATGAGAAGCAAAGAATGGAAACTAATCAAAGAGAGATCCAATCTAGAATTAAGGAGAAATTACCTGACGGTTAAAATTACAGGTAGTCCACAATTTGCAACAGTTCATTTAGTGACTGTTCAAAGTTACAAAAGCAATGAAAATACTGACTTATGGCCATTTTTCACCCTTATGACCATTGAAGCATTTCCATGGTCATGTGATCAAAATTCAGATGCTTGGCACCAGATTTGAATTTATGATGCCTGCAGTGTCCCAGGGTCATATGAGCATCTTTTGCTACCTACTGACAAGCAAAATCAATGGGGAAGCCATGCTACTAACTGAATAAAAACTGTCTTGATTCATTTAATGACTGTGGCAAGAAAGGTCATAAAATAGGACAAAATTCAATAAATGCCTCACTTAGAAACATAAATTTTGAGCTCAGTCGGGGTTGTAAGTCAAGGACTACCTGTATTAATCAGAGAAACGATTTGCCTCTGGAAGCTGTGGCTATTACATCAGTGGAGATTTTAAAAGAAGAGATTGAACAATCATTTGTCTGAAAGGGTATAGGGCCATGATGGCGAACCTATGGCACATGTGCACAAAGTGGCATGCAGAGCCATGTCAGCTGGCACACGCAGCATTGCCCAATCCTCTTCCGGGTTTCTGGCACGCATGTGTGCAGAACGATCAGCTGTTTTTTGCATGTGCAGCAGTGTCAGAAACTGAAAGAGCTGGTCTTCCACTTTCCATTGTGAACATGCGCGCCACCCAGCTGATTGTCGCATGTGCATTGACATCAGTAACCAGTAGAGAAGCTGTGCAGTGCGCATGCGAATGCCAGGAACTGAACATTCATTTCCTGGCATGTGCATGCCCACTAGGCATCTTCTCTTCCGGGGCATATCCCTGATGCTCATGTGTCCTTCCTTTTCAGCACTTGGTGGTGAAAAGATTTGCCATCACTGGTGTAGGATCTCCTGCCTGAGCAGGGGGTTGGACTAGATGATCTCCAAGGTCCCTTCCAACTCTGTTATTTGGTCAAAACTTTCTGTTCTATTAAATGTGAGATGGGCAGTCAGATAAATTGAAATACATAAATACATATTATGGTTAATAATAAAATGGGACACACTTGAACGAAACCTATGCTGAAGAAATGATAAGAATGGATACCATGCTTCCCCCTCAAAACATTCAGAGGGTCTGAAGATCTGGCTGTTTCTCCAGCATTTGGGCCAGGAGTTAGACAAGCTTTTTTGTTGATTTTATTTTATGATTAGAATAAATTATTTATCTTGAGCATCTTTTTGCTATTGTTTGTAATTGTTGGATTTTAATCTTTGTACACCTCCCAGAATCACTGCTGTGACAGAGGTGGCCAAATAAATTATTTTTAACAATACAAACAAATAAAAAAAAAATATAACTAGTTTTTACAGTGAATGTATGAAACCTCTACAGAACGGGTATCAAACTCGCGGGCATCACATTGCCATCACGAGATGTTTCATCGTGTTTTTTCCCCATTCGCAGAGCTGTGGTGGGTGTGTCTTGTGTGTCACGCATCTGGCCCGTGGGCCACCAGTTCTGCAATCTACAGAAATAGGATTGGGTGGGTGGGTGGGTTGGGGTGGGTTGAAACTCCAGGGTTTTTTTTCTCTTGTTAAATGATTTATTATATGAAATGTTATTCTTGCATAATCTCTAAGCTATATAAAAGACTATGAGTATTTTTAGATTGCCAAACCAGGTGTTACCAAACCTTACATGCCTTAAGATTAGTTTCACAATTTGGGCACTCCCAGGTGTGTAAACCTTCACTCCTAGAATTCTCCAACCAACCTAGCGGCTACTGCTAAAGATTCTGGGTGTAAAAGTGAACACACCTGGAGGATTGCTGGAAGATTGGAAAAAGTGAGGCTAATATATACTTACTTACTACCTACTTTTGTCTCATTAGGAAGAATATGACAATAATATGAACTTTTTTTCCTATACTGCTTAGCTATACAGTGGCAGGAAACTATGATAATAAAATAAAATAAAATAAAATAAAAAGAGAGAAATAAAAATAGCTATGTATATTGTCTTCCTTCCATTAGTAATCTCCTTCCCTTATTTAACTAATTAAGTAAGAAAAATATGATGGTACATATTAGTCACTGGACTAAGTGCTAAACAGGGACTGCAGATCCTCTAAATGGAAGGTTTATTGTTTCTAACACACAGCATGCAAGATGGTGCAAGTTATTTTATTTCCACCATTGACTTAAGCACAATAAATCTCTACAAATCTCTGTTTCTCTTTAAAAAGCGCATCTGTTTCTCATGGAAGTGCTGTTTAAGGCACCAGGTGTTTTTTATGATTATACTTAAGAACTAAGCCACAATTTCTTATTGTAGTGCAGTTGTTCTATTTAGAAATGTAAAGTCCTTGTTTATTGTCATTCACTTGTGACTGTTTTGGGAAAAAACCCAATACATATCTACAAACAGAGCATCTTCACATTGAGCAAGATATATATGTTTTTGTTTCTTTTCTCAGTCCCCATAGGGAAGATTATGTTTTTAAAAGGTTAATGTAACCTAGACCAGATGAAATAAATTCATTTCCTATCAACCTTCAGGCTGTCAGCAGTTCTTGTTCTTGTTCTTCAACAAACCACATCTTCCATAATGGATGGCTATCATTATGTAATTGTATTATATCGTAAATGATATTTTTAATTTATGACAAAACTTTCCAGATGTACCAAAGTAGTTTGTCATTTGAAGAATTTTTAGTCCCCACCACTGAAAAACATGTATCAGAAAGTGATACCATGACTATAACATGGAGATGCATAATACTTAAATATAAAAAGTGGATGCTTAATTAAAATTGTGTCTGTGTGTCTGTGTCTGTCTGTGTATGTATATGTTTTTTTTCTTTTGTCAAAGCACTTAGTGTGCCCAAATATGGGAGGGATCATACTGCATATTTGGATACAAACAGAAAGAAAAAAAACCCGCTTAATTACTCCTCTGGCTCAGCTGATAAAGGAGGAGAGTTTGTGGCTTAGAGGTTAATACAGCTGCCTAATATGTAAAAACAGCCCAAATTCGAATTCCAGCAAGGTTATGGCTAGATAGATGAGAGCTAAATAGCTTGAAATAGATCTATACTAGTCTCCCTTCATTTATTTATCAGCAAAAATGTAACACAATATGTATATGTATCTCAATCTGGATTCCCTCCAAATATATTGGCCATGTTGGCTAGGAATGCTAATCCGTGCTATCCCAATGTACTGTATTTAGAAATAACCATACTCATGCTTCTTTGCCTTAGAATTTAATGTCTAAGTAATGCTTAATCACCGAGCAATATCTGATCTGTCCTGACAATAAGAAAACTTAGCAGCAGCTATCCTCCAGTGGTGGGTTTCAAAATTTTTTAGAACCACTTCTGTAGGTGTGGCCTGCTTTTTGGGAGTGGCTTGCTGACCATATGACTGGGTGGGAGTGGCTTGCCAGCCATTTGACTGGGTGGGCATGGCCAACTTGTAAAATGTGGTGAAACTCACTTAACAAAGCTCTTGCTTAGCAACCAAAATGTTGGCTCAGAACTCTGGCATTTGAAGCACGCAAGTCTTAAAGCTGTCAAGTTACAAGACCCTTGCACCCCTAACCCTTTAGAAAAAAACCCCAGGGGTGTTCAAACCCCAGGGGTGTTGACAGCTTTAAGACTTGTGGACTTCAACTCCCAGAATTCCTCCTCTTGCTCTTCATCTTGATGATGTCCGGACGGGCGGGGGGGAGGGAACTGGAACTGGTTCTAAACGGCACTGTAGATTTGTGGAACCTCTTCTATAGAAGAGGTTAGAATTGGCAGGAACGCACCCCTGCTATCCTCTCATATCAAAAGCGAGCCACCCAAATAAAAAATTCATTTAAATAATACAAACACTATAATATGTTATGAGTTCAGGAACAGGCATCTTTATGCTTTGATTTTTTTTCGTGAGGTTTTCATTCAGAAATGAGGGTGTCCAGCTTTTAAATTCAAATTTGTTTCAATGTGATAATACTTGGATTATGCCAGGACCAAAAGATTTTTAACTATATAATCAAATCAGTGAAAGCTACAATGTCTTCATTTATACAGTCTGTGGAGTTTAGTTTTAAACGGTGATGTACATGTAACCCATTTGTTTTCATTATTTTATTTATTTTAGCACTTGGGAAACCACTTGACTCCTGCTGACTCTGGGTGTCTTAGAGTTAAAAGCAAGAACAATAACACCACCCCAAAAAGGGAGGGAACATCTCCATAAAGGGCCTAAAGATAAATCTATTCAACAGGGGCTTTATCTTCTACCTGACCTAAGAACTGTTTCAATGAAATCAAGACCTACAGTGTATTATGCACACCAAGAAAAATGGTTTAACTCAATAACTTCGTTAATGTATTGTTTAAAAAAAAGTTTGCCTGTACCATCTTCTTGCTATCTCATAGGCTTATCAATCATGCTCAGAGAAAGAAGTATGAATACATCTCTAATTGCTATCCTGTTTTTTTGCCCTGGAAAGTATATTTTTGGTTCTTGAACATAGCTTGTAAAGAAGATGTAGTTGGTCTGGGCATTCATCCAAAAGGTTGGAATCCAGCCTCAGCTTGATTTAAGAACCATCATAAATTGTTTCACCTTCTGCTCCAACTGCAAACCACATGCCATCAGCGGAGTCTCTCCCTCTCTCAATCTCTCTCACATCCTTTGCAAATGTATTTTTCCCTAAAAGTGAAGACAGAATAAAACAGGCATATGTCAGATGTGGGTCATACCACATAATGAACATCTGCTGTAATCCCATAGTGAAGGGGGTTCCATGTAAAAAATATTTTAAATAGTTTTTTTCAAGTAAAACAATGGATATTAAATTAAATAGAAAGAAAGAAAAATAGCCCAAGCTATTATTCAGCAGAAATAATTCAATCTAAGATGTGGAACTGCCAACAATAGGAATTTATCAATATGGTTTACATGCATCCTAAATACCCCTTTTAGTGTAGCTATGCATGTTATGTAAATGGACATATTGGATTCATGTCTAAGACTAGAAACATGATAGAGTACAAGAAAAACAATTATGTATTGACACAAATGGTTTGTGTTCAAATAGTTTGCTTATATAGTTTCGGATTGTGAACAAATCTAAATATTGGACAACCTACCTAACTGAATCATGTCTGCAATCTATGGAGAAAAATGTGTCAATTAATAGAAGGAAGGCCCAGTCTACTGGGTCTAGGACAACTTGGCATGGCCAACTCAACATGGCCAAGTCACTGCAGGCCAACTCACCATGCAACAACTCACTGCAGAACAAGTTAGATTAAGATTGAAGAAGTGGTAGAATAGAATCATTAAATAAAGGATGCAAAAGGAGGGACAAAATGAAATGTGAATGACAAAAATTTAAAAATTATTTGAAATAATTAAATGGTTGAATTGTACCATAGCAAGTTACCATGGCCATGCTAAGTTGGCCATGGTAAGTTAGCTCTGGCAAGTTGTCCCTTTCCTTGTTCTATTATGGCATGAACCAATGCTGAGCTGGAGTCAATAGATTTTTCTTTTCCTGATTGGTTGGTACTTCCCAGTTTTTGGGTTCATGATTGTTTAGCAATGCAGTTAGATCTTAATTTATATTTGGCATTTTTATTATTATACATTATGGTTCTAATGTAAAATATGCAATTACATGTTTTTGCACTTTGTTTCAATGGGGGAGAGGAATTTAGCTCTTTCCTGACTTTTCTCATTGTCCACCAAACTTGTTTTTTCTCTTGCTCTTTTTTCCATTTTGCATCATTCTGAATTTTTTTGATCGGCTTTTTCCTTTTCCTTGCTATCTGTTCAGCAATACTGCTCTGTCTCCACATGCATTGGATCTTTATCAATTAAACAGAATGAGGAAGATTCTTGGTCATGTTCATGGGAAGGAGAGAAAATGATTGGCAAATATTAGTACATTTATAACTGTAAAGTATTTTATGCCTTCCATTCCTCCCCAGTCTCAGTGGTAAGAGCCTCTTCAAGTGACTAAGATGAACATTGCAATATAGAATTATTTCCAGGAATAAAAATAATAATTGGAAAAATAAGGCAATGCATGGTCAATATTCGAAAGACATAAATGGAAAAGCTGATAAAAAAACTGGCATGGCATTGGTTAAGATCAAGAGTGTTAAAGAAACTGAAAGCTTTATTTTTGCAGTTCAAAAGCAAGCTTTGCCAACAAATTGCATGAAGATGAAAATTCAGCATGTAACAAAAAACAGAAAATGTCACCTTTGGTGTAAAAGAGATGAAAAAATTGACTATTTGATCAATGACTATAGCTTACATCTAGCAACAATACATCACCATCAAACAACTGCCTTTTCCAGGTCCTTGGGAATGATTGAATATGTGGATAAAAATTCGAATCTAAACATTTGGCTGACTGTGCAAACAACAACAACAGCAATAATAATAATGTCTTAGACTATGAAAGGGGGGGGTCTTAGAAAGTATATTTCTAATTATGGAGTCTATTCATAAAATTAAAAAAGAACTAGAAGATGACATATACATGACAGGTCATCTAAGCAACCAAGGTGTATGACAAGTCCATCAACTCCCCACCCCCACCCCCATCTGGATCCTGAAATAATAGCCCAGTCAATAGTATTTATGGCATAACCTCAGTCCAGGTACTAAATTATGACTGAAGAATGGAACAGATGTGGCTAGAAACTGTGCTATATTGCTGAAAAATAATACTCCTAGTATCATTTTTAAAGTCTGCTGGGTGCAGATATTTGCTTCTGCTTAGTGTAAAAAGAAGAAGAAAGAAAGATGGAAAACCCTCAGTCACATGTAGATTAAGCATCTTTTCTATGCTAAACCTATGAAATTTTGAACTGACTCAATTTGAACATTTGATTGGTGTGTGTGCGCGCGAAATGTGTGTGTGTGTGTGTGTGTGTGTATATATATATATATATATATATATATATATATATATATATATATATATATATATATATATATATATATATATATATATATATATATATATATATAAATTCACATTGCCCCATCTAAAATTGGATAGAAATCCAAGTGAACCCTAACAGGGTAATAAATGAAAGTGATACCTACGTTTCCCGTGGAATCTTAATTGCTACCATTTAACTGGAGTCTGCCTCCAATGAAAGTCTAAAGCACATTTACAGAACCACTTATGTGCCAAAAAAACTAATTCTATTTTTTCCGTGTAAGACAGATGGTACTTTGTATTGACTCTCCATAGCAGATGTTACCCAGCAGGGAAATGAACATAACGCCCCATTCTACCCCTAATTATATTAGCCAAAAATAAGGAAATGAATGAGCAAGATGTTAAATATACTCTAAAATGAAAATGACATCCCTACCCCATGGTTTTGTACAGTAGTTCCTTGTTAAAGCAGTTGCCTCCTTTGCTTATTCAGGATTGTGAAATAGTGCCATCACTAAGTAGAGCATGGCATAATGTAACACCAACCTGAATAAAAGTCTTCATGAAAGAAAATTTTAACATGAAAAAAACAGGATATGAAATCAGCAGTCACTCAGGTTCTTATCTATGTCTGTAATTAATTAGTATAAGCTGAGTATTTACATATGCAATTCATGTCATAGAATTGTAGTTCTATGGAGTTTCAAGAATAAAAACAGTCATTTTCTACATTGAACTACATTACTGGAATGATAGATAGATAGATAGATAGATAGATAGATAGATAGATAGATAGGTAGGTAGGTAGGTAGGTAGGTAGGTAGGTAGGTAGGTAGGTAGGTAGGTAGGTAGGTAGATAGATAGATAGATAGATAGATAGATAGATAGATAGATAGATAGATAGATAGATAGATAGATAGATAGATAGATAGATAGATAGATAGATAGATAGATAGATCTCATGATGGAGAAACCGTTAATTGTTTCAGATAGGACTATAAAAGAAGGATAAAGATGCCTGAGTGGAATAATCATTGCTTCCCCACCCCCTAATTCAAGGCACATTCCCAAAATCCTTAGTCCAAAGAAGTTAAATATCTCATTAAATTAAAATCATATATCTATTCTTTGCCACGAAGCTGATCACTATTGTCCCTTTTGAATATAACCTCTTGAAAGTCCATTTTATATTGTTCTACCTACTGTGTGATTCCTTGAAAAGAACATTTGTATTTATTGATGTTATTTGAAACAAGAAATCCCAGCCTTCTTTTCTTGCATTTAAACATTAGAAAATCATAATAGACAAAGTGCCAAGTTCTTAAGTTTGCATGAATATGTATGCATTTATGTATATTAGCGTCTCTGTGTGTCTACATTTTACAGTGCATACATTTCACAGAAACTGTGATAATGCTAATGGACTACAAAATTTGTGGGATTTGCATATTGTCCAGTACGTAGCTAGTAACATTCAAGAGCTTTCTTGAAACATTTGCATATATTAAATGCATGTTCTGTTTTGCTTTCTTTCAAATTTGAAGCTCTCCAGGACACCAAAAAACCTTAGCTTGTTGGTATCATAAGCCAACTTTAAACTTCTTTTCTAAAGAAGCAACTTAATTTCATATTGGTTCTGAGTGCCAGCACAAATGAATTTGAATCCAATTTTACTCAGCTTCATGGTAGTTTTTATTTAATGAAGGACAAGTTGATCCAAAAAGCAAAAGGGAACAGCCAAAATTACATTCAATTGTTGACAAAATCCAGTCTACCAATTCCTTTTCAATAAAATCAGTTACAGCTCCCCAGCGATAGCTTTCTCAGAGGAGGGGATTAATCCATTGCTATATGACTGCTTTGGACATAGAAAAAAGAACATGCATTTGCATCAGACTGGTAGTATGACTCCTAACTATACAGTAAAAAAAAATTTTGAACAGTTTAATAGCATCATGAGGTCTGCTGTCATTTGAGATGAAATATTTCCTTTACTGATCCTGCTGGTAAGTTTAGAAAGAGATGAGTTTTCGCATGGTGACCAAAGTTTTGTCTCTCATATATGACCCTCCTTAGATTTATCTGAGTTGATCTTGTCTTATGTATCTACCAGTGAATGCTCTATTTCTGAAAAGCAATACTGTGTGTGGATATGTGTGTGTGTGTTAGCAATACTAAGCATGTATGTACATACACAATGAAGTTATTACATCAGTGGTAGGTTCCTACCGGTTCGGACCGGTTCAGCTGAGTAGGTAGTAACTCTACCTGCCACGCCCCAGAACCGGTTCTCTCAGCAGCGCCATAGGCACTGCCATCTTGGGTTTTTGTTTTTTTTTAGTTTTCAACATGCAGCGCACGCACGCAGCACATCCCTGAGCAAATTGGCAGTAGCAGCAGCTGGAAACACCTCCCCCACCTGTATTACATGTATAGTCCTCTGCTAACTGCTTTCATGAACACCTCATAGCCTCTCACCCACCCCAAATCTTACTGATTCTCTGTTTTAAAAAATCCACAAGGGAATGTGCCTGTTAACCTTTGTGCTTTGACTAATATAATGCAAAAATCTTGCCAAACAAAAATCCAGATTACCAGGTATCTTTAGCCTAATGCAGGGGTCCCCTAGGACTCAGCCCACTATCGGGCCTTGACCCTTTGGGAACTGGGCCACAGTAGTAGCAGGCAAGCAAGTACATGTGTGCAACCATCCCCACTCGGCACAAGCGGCAGGCGAGCATCCATGCCTGCTGCCCACGCAAATGAAGCTGCATCACATACCCAGTGTGTTTGCTCACCACATACCCAAAATCAACCCCCTCCCAGTCTGCACAGCCAAAAAGTTTGGGGAACTTTGGCTTAATTTAAATCCCACCTTAGGCATTCCAGCCAGCTAAATGACTTTGGGCCAGTCATTCTCTCAGCTCATATCACCTCACAGTTGTTGTGGGAAAAACAGAAGGAAGAAAGTGTGTTGTATATGTTTGCCATATTGAATTATTTATAAAAATAATAAAGGCTGGGTACAAATACCGGTAAATAAAAAACAAAAAATAATACATTGTAGATTTAATTTTCCTCAGAACCTCTCTCTCCTTTGCATCTCTTTCTCAAAGCATGTTCACAAACACACGCAGAAATGTAAGCAAGATACTGAATTGCTAGCACTAAAGCAGAGGCTAAAGTAAAGTTTAAATTAAATTAAATTACAATTTCCAGAATTATATATCTGAAGGGAGGAGAAATTGTTCAGTAAACATTCATTTGTTATTGACAATAATCCAAGATGTCTTGCAACACTAAATGTACTGGTATAAGACTAACCAAAATCTATTTTGCAATTATTACTCCTCTGTAAAAGAAGATTCTGTTTTTCTACCTCCTTATCAAGATATTTTAAAATGGCTTTAGATTTACTTTGAAAATTTTCACTGTATTTTATTGTGAAATATAAGAGGGTAGTAGTTTATATTTGATGCTTTCTCTTGTGTTTTTATTCAAAATATCCAAGAGATATCCAAGAGAAAAGATCCAAGAAGATGGCAGATCATTGGGAAGATTTTTTTACAATTGATATCTAAATCTCTCTCTCTCTCTCTCTCTCTCTCTCTCTCTCTCTCTCTCTCTCTCTCTCTCTATCTATCTATCTATCTATCTATCTATCTATCTATCTATCTATCATATGTATGTATGTATGTATGTATGTATGTATGTATGTATGTATGTATGTATCCATCCATCCATCCATCCATCCATCCATCCATCCATCCATCCATCCATCCATCCATCCATTTCCACTAATTTGTGGCTAAAAATGTAATCACTTTGCATTCCATCAATGAGAATATCACTAAAATTGTTTTCTTCATTAAGAAATGAATTTCTTGTTCATAAAATCAGAAAAGAGTAGATGACTAAAAATAGAGAATAAATGTTCAGCAGAACATTAATTAAAACACAACCACACACAGAATCCTGGCACAGCACCCTGTAAGAAAGAAAGTAGAAAAACTGGAACAGATTCAGAGAAGATTGCCCCACCCTGTACCACCCACACTGCAGTCTAAGTTCTGCTGGGGAAGGCTTTTTTATGGCCCTACCCATGAGAAAAGTTGCAGCTAGAGAAAGCATATGGCCATTGGCATTCCTTCTCCAGAATAACATCAGACATTAGAAAGTCTTTCCAAGGGATCATTGGATTATTAGAAAATGACATAAAACTCATGCTTATCCTGACATTCCCTGGAACTTAAGTGGAGGATGATGATGATGATGATGAAGATGAGGAGGAGGAGGAGGAGGAGGAGGAGGAGGAGAAGAAGAAGAAGAAGAAGAAGAAGAAGAAGAAGAAGAAGAAGAAGAAGAAGAAGAAGAAGAAGAAGAAGAAGAAGAAGAACTTTAATATTGACAATTTAGAAATTATTTTATTTGGATTTTATTTAGGCCTGGCTACAGCATGGAAACCGCTTTGTTCGCGCTGACCGATGATCTCTGGAGAGCCAGGGATGGAGGTTATGCCTCCGTCCTAGTGCTCCTTGACCTCTCAGCCGCCTTCAATACCATCGACCATGGTATCCTTCTGCGACGACTGCGGGAGGTGGGGGTGGGAGGCACTGTTCTACGGTGGTTCTCCTCTTACCTCTCAGACAGGTCGCAGTCGGTGTTGGTCGGAGGGCAGAGATCGACCCCTAGGCCCCTGAATTATGGGGTACCGCAGGGTTCGGTCCTGTCCCCCTCTCCTGTTTAATATCTACATGAAGCCGCTGGGTGAGATCATTTGACGGCACGGGATAAAATACCATCAGTATGTGGACAATACACAGTTGTATCTGTCCGCCCCGTGCCAACTCAGTGAAGCGGTTGATGTGATGTGCCAGTGCCTCGAGGCTGTTAGGGCCTGGATGGGGGTTAACAAGCTTGTACTCAATCCGGATAAGACCGAGTGGCCAAGTTTTCCATCTCTCAGGCTGGGGGGGTCAAACAGTACGCCCCTCAGCCAGGGTTCGCAATTTGGGAGTCCTCCTGGATCCACAGCTGACTTTCGAACACTATTTGTCGGCTGTGACCAGGGGGGCATTTGCCCAGGTTCGCCTGGTGCACCAGTTGCGTCCCTACCTGAACCGGGAGACCCTCACAACAGTCACTCATGCCCTTGTGTCCTCTAGACTGGACTACTGCAATGTGCTCTACATGGGGCAGCCCTTGAAGAGCATTCGGAGACTTCAGCTTGTCCAGAATGCAGCCGCGCGAGCGATCGTGGGTGCACCTCGGTTCACCCATGTAACACCTATCCTCCGCGAACTGCACTGGTTGCCTATTGGTCTTCGGATGTGCTTCAAGGCGCTAGTCGTCACTTATAAAGCCCTTCATGGTATTGGACCTGGGTACTTGAGAGACCGCCTGCGGCCAATTACCTCCAATAGACCAATCAGATCCCACAGATTAGGCCTCCTCCAAATTCCATCTGCCGGCCAATGCCGACTGGGGACTACCCGGAGGAGAGCTTTCTCTGTGGCTGCTCCAACCCTCTGGAACGAGCTCCCCATGGAGATTCGAACCCTCACCACCCTCCAGGCCTTCCGCAAAGCCCTTAAAACCTGGCTGTTCCGACAGGCCTGGGGCTAAAGAGCTGTTGCCCCCCGCCTCGAATGGTATGACTGCTGTGTTTTTTTTTTAAATTATGTATTGTTATGTTCCGTCTTTTTTATTTCTTGTCTGTACCCCCCCTCCCCTGATTTGAATTGTGAGCGCCCTGAGTCCCCTTGGTGAAAAGGGCGGCATATAAACGTAATCAAATCAAATCAAATCAAATCAAATTATTGGAAACCAGCCTAATTCTGTAAAGTGTTAGGTTGGAATATAAATCTAAACAAAGAAACACATAGAGATTATACTATGAATATCAGCACAAAACTAAAATAAAAACAATATTGCAAATATTCTGAATTCACTTAAACATGTGTTATAATTTGGGAGAGAAATGGGTATGCTAGCAGTCTGGAAGTTTATGTATAGTGGAAAACAATCCAACAGTGTTAAATAGAACTAGTACAGTAAGTTGACCTAGAGCTGTTTAAAATATAGCTATACATTAAGAAAAGGCAACATATGAAATCTGAAGTTAGATCTTTATTGATTAGCCTTCAGAGAGTCTAGGAAACAAAAGATTCTAATAGCTTTAAAAAAGGCTTGACACATTTATACAACTTTATTTTGGTGTCTTTTAATTTCACTGGTTTAGGAGTAGAATCATGAACATATGTTGGAAACGAAAAGAATATCCTTCATTTGATTCAAATGTCCCAAACAGTTGTGGATATAATGCATTCAGCATGACCATACACCAACACTATCAAACAAATCATGCAACCAGAGAACAGCCAGGAAGGCTTGGTTGGCCCCAGGATCAACATACTCTGTGCTATGAGACTAAGGAATAGGTTCAGGGTTGCAACTATGCTATTATTTTGAGAAATGCCTTTGGGTTTCTGCAATTTTGTCTTGGAGTTTATGGTCTTCATCATCTACATTGCCAAGTTCAAATTTTCCTTGGGCCTGAAGGCACATGTTTCCCCATGTGCAACTGAAATTACAATTTCTTATTGTACTTGTATTGTAAAAATATCTTCCTAAAACATTAGCGTTCTGCTTCCATTAATGATGAAAATGGCATATATTTAAGATGGGGCCAAGACAAGAATGTTTGAATGGAGAATGAAGCAAATGTTCCAAATATTTTTTTTTGTTTTGGTGTCTGTTCCAATGTTATACAATTTCACAGCTTTCATTTTCCATGCTTTACAAAAATATTAATGCATGAATTTATACATATCAGTTTAAGTCATAAAAGTTTAAATCTATGTTGACTATTTTCAGCCATATATTTTCTGGTCAAAAATGTACCAAGGGAATAAAATATTCCTTGAAATTTCTCCCACATAAACTTTTTAGAATTTAATTATTTCGATTATAGTTTATTAGCTGCAGCCTAGATAACTCTTGTAGTGCCTTCTTCAAACTGAATATTTTAAGTTGATACAGAATCATATAAATTGATAAAAGAATATAACTTCATGCAGATATATCTGATTCACTTTGTGATACCATCCTCTGTGAAGCATTCTTCTTCTCTGACTGGTTATGAATGCTACATTGGTAATATAATGAAATATCTTTGCTGATTGATAACTAAAGTAAAGAGATTTGACATGATCAGTTCAAAAGAAAGACAAGATGCATGCCCTTATTTTAAATGCGCAAACATGATTATTTCTGTTGAATACGCTAATAAAGGAGTATTACCAAGTAACGTAGGCTTC
This sequence comes from Thamnophis elegans, assembly GCF_009769535.1. NCBI lineage: Eukaryota > Metazoa > Chordata > Lepidosauria > Squamata > Natricidae > Thamnophis > Thamnophis elegans. The sequence continues at coordinate 88,289,160 of NC_045544.1, read as the reverse complement.
ACTCAGGTCCGCCATTATGGCGGGAAAAATAGTTGACTCTTATTGGTTGAGCTGTCAGACAGGCAAGTTGCTGGGTTGTACTAATCTACTGGGAATAAAGAGTTGTTAGTTGAAGGCCAGTGTCTATCTCTTCCATTCGCACCTTATTCTACAGTTTCTGTCCTCCATCTTCTTCCTTCCTTCAAAAAAGCTCTTAATTAAGAGGGCTTTTATCATTTGAGAAATGTTTCATAAAAATAATTCTGCTAGTTTACTGTACTCAGTTCTGTTCACTAGACAGGAGCTTCTACAGGCACATCATATGGGAAAAAAATCTCATCCCACTGGGATTGGCCTGCGTCACCTATGCTGGCAGAGGAGGTCTGCTTCAGGTCCCATTGCCCAGGGTAATCCAGGAATTCCAGGAAAAGAGCTTTCTCAGCCATTGCACCTGCCCTTTGCAACATCTTTACCCCTGGGGTGAAGTCAGCTCCAATCCTCCTGAGCGTCCGCAAAAACTTATTGACCTGACTGCCAGTTGGCTGGAGGCTACAGTGGAGACACTTCACATTGGGGTTGTTGACAGATTCATCTATCCCGCCTCCCCCAGTTCTCATTCTACTCCCTTCCTCCTCATCTTTTAGTTAGGGCTACGTATTTGGATCTTTATAGTATCTCATTTATATCATCTATAAGTTTTGTATAGTTTTATCTTGTGGGCTGCCCATTGGCTGTGGCAGCCAATAAATTTTAAAAATGAATCAAAATAAATAAATAAAAGAACTACTGGAATAGAAAAGGATTCTACCTGCAGTAAAAGTAAATAGATCCAAGAATGAAGTTTTCCCCAGTTCCTGAAATTATTAATGTCTATAATTGAGTATCCTACTGACAAAGCCCAGATCAATCAACTAGCACAGAGGGATAAAGTCTTTCTTCCATTTGGCTTATAATCAACAGAAAGGATTTAGCAGTCTGATTGAAAAGCCATCCTTTCTTTTTAGCTATGTTAATCCCAAGGTCTCAAACTCAGAGGGTCCAGGGAGTAGCCAAAATGTAAGTGGTATTTCCATGTTGGAGAGAAAAACCACAGACCGGCTTTTAAGGAATAGGCACCCAGAAGAGGCAGGAAGAGGCTGGGTAGAACAAATAGAAAGAACAAAAGATTCAGCAAGTAGGTCTGAGGCACAGCCAAGACATTCTTAGTAAGAGCACTTGACCAGCTTACCAGCAGTCTTGTTTGGCTTCATTATTTTGGGGCTGCTGGGAGGCCCAAGCCAAAGAAAGCTGAAAAGTTGAAATATTCTTTGCAATTCAGGCAGACCCAGGCTATTCTTCACATCCACAAGATCATCATCTTGGTTTTGTTGCCCTTTACTTTTGAAGGATGTTTGGCTCAGCTTAAAAATGGAACCAGGAAAAGTATATACCTTCCATAAGAGAGAATATGTTTGGTATATTCTGTAACCTCTTTTGCTCATGAAAATGAATGAGGAAAAATATTTTAGCCAAAGAAACCACTTTGATTATTAAGAGGTTCTCCAGTAGCAAACTCATCAGACAGAAAATCTTGCATAACGGGGAGTAACAGCTTCAAGTGATGTGTCTATATAAATAAAGGATAACTATAGTTATTTTATACACACCAATGTGAAATCACAGCTGCTAGTTCATTAGTTGGGGTTGACCTTCATATGCACTGAGTTCTTCCCAAGATATATTGGCATAATGCATGTGTGAATCCAAGCAGTGTGACCTTTTGTAATTGACAGGTAGAAATTTTATCAATTTGAAGGTTTTCTAAATACATCCCCCAAAAACTTTTTGGTATGACACCCAGGGTGCTGTTAACTACTGGGATCATTACGGCCAATTTAAGCCATAATCTTTCAACTTTAATTTTCAGATCTTGATACTTTGTGATCATATCCAGTTCTTTGTCTTCTATTATCTCCAGGAATTGCCACATCAATCATCTGCATTCTTTACTTTTCGACAACGGTTATATTTGGTGTGTTATGAGTCCAGACTTTATCAGTTTGTATTTCAAAATCCCACAATATTTTAACCTGCTCATTTTCAACAACTACTTTTTACTAAAGCCATCTTCAAAATCATTAATCCAGCCAGCATTTTTATTATAGTCTTTTTGAGTTTCCCATAGAAATTTCCAAAACATGATTGCTTCATTTCTATATTATTTTTCCTTTTCAGAATTTCTATTACCATTTATACTTCGGTAGAATTGCCTCTGGTCTGGTTGAAATAGCTGATTTTGCAGAAAATTGCAATATTTGCTACATATTGTTCAATTTTTCCAACTATGGTTGTTATTTGTTGCTTTATAATTTCCAAATTTTTCTAGTGTTAAGAGCCAATTTTTTTATTATGGTTGTCCTGATACTTACATTCTTCCATTTTTGTTCTTTCCTGTTTTTTATATTATTTCCACTTGATCTTAATTTCTTTATCTTGGCCTCTTATCTAATCTTCCACTTTGAGATTGAATATGAATTTGCTTTTGGCTTTCTAGTTTCATGCCCATTTCTTCTCTAACTGCTACTTATGTACTATACCTGATTGGTCTGTTTACAGATGTTATTTTAATTCTTGCAATCGCCTTATTCACATCCTTCATTATAGGTACCAGGTCTTTAGGAAACATTACTTTCAATGATTACAGTCTTTGTCTTTCTACTGGTAATTCTGCATATGCCCTATCCCAAAGGTGCTTTTTCGAAGAGGCAACTGGACTTTCTGGTTTCCAGAAAGTCCAGTTACCTCTTGAAAAAGCACTCATGGGACAACCATGACCTGTATGATTGAAAATCTCCATAGACAGTTGCATATGCCATAATTTTGTCTTTTGATTCTTCTTCTTGAGGGGGTCAATTCATATGTTTTTCCAGTGCTGGCATTGGTTCTGTTGTTATTACTTCTTCTATGTGATTATTACTGAGGTCCACATCAGTTGTTTCCTTTATATTCCCAGCTGTTATTATTTGAGTTCCTTCTATTTTTCTACTATTGTTTTGAGGTCTTTCAATTTTATAATTTTTCTGAATCTCTTCCAATTCTGCTTCCCTGAATAGTTTATTTCTGATAATGAAACTCTTTTGACTTAGTTATTGTTGTTCAGTAAAAATAGAGCATGGATAAATTATTTTCCAATGTTCAAATGTTCAGTTTAAGTAGCCCTTTGTTGGTTCCAATTTATAACAGCAGGCCATTATGGTGTGGTTTTCACAAGCAGTATATTTTTGTTTTGTCTATGGTTGTTGTTCCAGTAATCCTAAAGAGCTAGGCCCTGGTTTCTTAGTCAAAACTCTTGAGTCCCATTGCCCATTTGTCGAAGTGGCACAGTGGTTAAATGCAGCACTGTAGGCTACTTCAGCTGACTGCAGTTCTGCAGTTCGGTTGTTCAAATCTCACCAGCTCAGGGTTGACTCAGCCTTCCATCCTTCCGAGGTGGGTAAAATGAGGACCCAGATTGTTGTTGAGGGCAATATGCTGACTCTGTAAACCGCTTAGAGAGGGCTGAAAGCCCTATGAAGCGGTATATAAGTCTAACTGCTATTGCTATTGCTATTGTCAACATATCCCAGGAACTCTAACATTTGATGCAAGGAGAAACTTCCTAACAGAAAGAACAATTAACCAGTATAGATGCTTCATCACTGGAAGTTTTTAAGAAAAGACTGGACAGCCACCTGTCTGAAATGGTACAGGTTCTCCTGCTTGAGCAAAGATGTTGGACTAGAAGACCTTCAAGATCCTTTCCAGCTCTATTCTGTTTGAAACATTGTCTGCCAATCCCACTAAAAATGGTCTGGGATGGGTGACCTTTCTGATAGAATACACCACTTCCAGCATGGCTTTCTACTTCATCAGTGCATCACAAGCCCATAACCCCATGGCAATAGACTATCAATGATCATTGCCATTTTATTAAATAGTTTTGAAGACTCTGGACATAATAAGTTAAATGCAGTTGGGAAAATACAGAACCTCGTTGAAATTTCAGTTCTTATTGGTATAAACAATTTAACATTCATTAAAGAATGAGCTTGGAAAAGTTCCAATGAACTTGCAATTTTCTTTGGCTAAAAGTTGGAATTGAAACAGAGTGAAAAGGGTTCAGAAACGGTGACAAAAGCACCATTTTTTGCTATCCTTGGACATTTCTCCATTAGGATTTTCCAAAGAAAATTAATCTAGATGGAAGTAGTTAAAACAGTGAGCAAAGCAATATTTGAAAGATATTCTCGCTTGATGTATTATCCTCCAGTCAAAGTCTGCTTTGGGAGACAGGGATCCACTTCAAGTAAATGAGTCACTTTTGCTTCCTGGCCAGAACAATTAAACTTCTTGTATAATAAAACATGACCTGAAGCCTGCCCTTCAGCACATCATCTCTCCTCAAACCCCTAGAGGTCATTCCTGACATTTAACAGCTCAGAAATTTCAGTTTCTTAGGCTTCGGAGGCCAATTTCAAATCTTTAAAACTAAAATTAGTTTATTAAGCATTCTTTTTTTAATGTTTAATTTATTGGATTCTTTTTTTTAAAAAAAGGCTTCTATATAGGATTAGTCAGACACATACTCCTTTTATCATCCCAGAAAGATTTTTTTTTCCATAAGAAGTCCCAAAGCAGGAATTGTCTATAATGTCAATTCTTCTTTTGAATTTTTGCTGATTGTTGCCCATCGGCCCTTTGAAAGTGCTCCAGAGTGAACAATGAGGAGAAACAGTTAATGCATTTTGCAACTTGCTGCTTCTTTATTGCTAGCAGCTGAACCATTTGGGGTGGTTCTCTCCCCCCCTCCTCCTTTTGTTACTGATCTCTTGCCATATTGTGCATACAATCCCCTAACTACATTAGCTCATTTCTACTCTGGCCTTCAAGATTAGCTCATCTGGGTTATGTACTTTGGTGTGTAGGTGTTGAGTGTTAAACTATAACTTAACTTTTCTTTTGAAATTGCATTCTAAACAATAAGAATTAAGTTTGATCTTTTCTTGTTTTCCATGATACTGTACTCAACACAAACAAGAACTGCATTTCATGCCTCACCAAGAGAGGGCTGGAAGGCGTCAGGGTTTTCTAACGCCTCCACAGTTACCACCACCCTCTGATCCACACCCCAATTAAGCCCTTCGTGTTTTGGAATGTTTCTTTCACCGTAAAATGCTTGTTTCTAAAAAAGATTTTGGTCTTAATTTCTAGATAAACAGGAAGCAAGAGATAAAGATGAAAACAGCAAAATTACCCCCCCCCCCAAATATAATCCATTGCATATGTAGAAAAAAAATGAGAGGGTAACAAGAACGCATATTCACTTACCCTTATTAGACCATTATGACCATTAGTAGTAGCACAAAAGCAAAAACAGGGTTTCACTATGTTCCCAGATCTTTTGTTGTTTTGTTTCGTTCAATCAACTTGCTTCCTTCATAGAATTCTCCAGAGAGGAAGTTAGTGTATGCTTATGTTTAAACATTGTTTTCTTCTATAACCCTCATATTGCGCCCATCATTTTTCATATGTAAATTCTCTTAAGGATGAAAAATAGATGCCTCGTTTGAGTAGCCGCCCCAGTTATATCTCATGTATAAACTCTACTTTTCATTTAGCTGCAGTCCCTCTGTAAAGGAAAGCATATTTAATCTAATAGAGATTTCATACATCAGGAAAGAGGGGGAGGGAGGGGGCGGAGGGAGAGAGGGAGAGGGAGAGAAGGATAAAAAACCATATAATGGGGAATCTTTTTAAACAGCAGAGGTAGGAGCTACTGTACAAGGAGAAGAAATCACCCCAAATTGTCTGCATCTCTATTGCACTAATGGAAGACTGTAATTGGCCAGCAAAAGAGAATTCTAAGAATAATGTGAAAAAATAATTCCCTTCTGCAATCTGGGGATCACGTATGTAGAGAACACTGCAGGAACAAAATGGCAAGTGGTCAATTTTCTTCAAAAGTCTTCTTTGACTGCTATGGTTTTACAAGCTTGGGAAGGTATATGTCATGTAGCATCTAATAGCCTTCCTGCTATCACAGCACTAGTAAATGAATCATTGGGTAGCAGAGGGAGCCTTTATATGCTGGCATGGACCTTGCAAAATTTGATAAAACCACTGTAAGTAGATAAGCCATTAATTAGTCTATATCAATTTCTGTTGTGGCCCAGCAGCGGGCGGCTGAGCTGTTGGTGGAATCTGACAGCAATGAACACTATGGGACTGCCCTGGAAGCTGAGGAAGACTCTGGGAGGTGTTCGGAGTCAGAGCAGGGACTAGAGAGGCCTGTTGGCTACCAGGTGGCATCTGAGTAAGGGAGCAGTGAGGAGGAACAGAGGAAGGTTGTCCCTGACGTGCGGATGCGTAGAGCTGAGAGGAGGAGGGAGCAGCTTTGGAAACAGGTTCATAGAAGGAAATAGGAAACAGTTGGCTACCGAGTGGCCTCTCCCAGAGAGCTTATAGGTGGGGCGATGGAATGGAAACAACAGTTATTTATCCAGGTGTAGCGAACGTTTGAAGAAATCCGTGAGTTCAGGCCTTGTTTTCCTAAGAGATAGTTTTCTGGGCTCCCAGCCAAGGGATTGCCTATCTCCCTCCTTAGTCATGGCAGACAGCCAAGCCGGCGTCAGTATAAGTTAGAGGCTTGAGACAGAATCGTTTGTTTCCTGCCTTTTAAAACAGATTTACATATAATCTATAATGGAGCAGCTTTGTGCCAAAAACATGCAGCTCACGCAACAGGCAGCTGTGCTGGCTGCCCAGGTGGCTCAGCTCCAAGTTCCCGCTGCTCTACCCCCACCTCGGAGGAAATGCCCGGTTGCAGTGCCTGATAAATTCGATGGCAACCAAGCCATGTTCCTGCCTTTTTTGGGACAATGCCAGCTGTTTAGCAGCTTGAGAGCAGAGGATTTCCCCACTGACTGAGATAAAGTGGGGTTTATGATTAGCCTTTTCTCTGGCTCCGCAGCTCGTTGGGCTACCCCACTGCTGATACAGGCTAGCCCTTTGCTGGATGACTTCAGGGGGTTCTGTGACCACCTCGGGTTAATGTACGAGGACCCCATTAATACAGAGATGGCTACCAGACGTCTGAAGACTCTTGCAGGAATATATCAGTGAGTTTAGGCTACTTAGCCAGGATTCAGCTTGGAATGAGGCAGCCCTTATGGACACATTTCAGGATGGGTTGTCAGAAGAATTTAGAGATTTAGAGAGATTTAGAGATTTATTAACATTTATAGGCCGCCCTTTTCCCTGAGGGGACTCAGGGCGGCTTACATAAAATCAAGGGAGGGATATACAAACAATAACGTAGACAAACATAGAATAAAATAATGAGCAACATTCATTCATCATTCGGGAGGGGCAATTATCTTTGTCCCCAGGCCTGACGGGCTAGCCAGGTCTTAAGGGCTATGCGGAAGGCCTGGACGGTGGTGAGAGTACGAATCTCCACGGGGAGATCGTTCCAAAGGGTCGGAGCTACTACTGAAAAGGCTCTCCTCCTTGTAGTTGCCAGCCGGCACTGGCTGGCAGATGGAACCCGGAGGAGGCCCAATCTATGAGATCTAATTGGCTGCAGGGAGGTAATTGGCAGCAGGCGGTCTCTCAAGTACGCAGATCCACTACCATGGAGGGCTTTGTGGGTGACTAGTAGCACCTTGAAGCGCACCCGGAGATCAACAGGTAGCCAGCGCAGCTCGCGGAGGATGGGTGTTATGTGGGTGAACCGAGGTGCACCCACGATCACTCGCGCGGCCGCGTTCTGGACTAGCTGAAGTCACCGGATGCTCTTCAAGGGCAGCCCCATGTAGAGCACATTGCAGTATTCCAGCCTAGAGGTCACAAGGGCCCGAGTGACTGTTGTGAGGGCCTCCCGATTCAGGTAGGGTCGCAACTGGCGCACCAGGCGAACCTGGGCAAATGCCCCCCTGGTCACAGCCGTCAGATGGTGGTCAAAGGACAGCTGTGGATCCAGGAGGACTCCCAAGTTGCGAACCCTCTCTGAGGGGTGTAGAATTTGACCCCCCAGCCTGAGCGATGGAATACTGGTCGAATTGTTGGGAGGGAAGCACAACAGCCACTCGGTCTTTTCCGGGTTGAGTACAAGCTTGTTAGCCCTCATCCAGTCCATAACGGCCTCAAGGCCTCGGTTCATCACATCCACCGCTTCATTGAGTTGGCACGGGGCGGACAGATACAACTGGGTATCGTCCGCATATTGATGGTATCTTATCCCGTGCCTGCGAATGATCTCACCCAGCGGTTTCATGTAGATGTTGAATAGTAGGGGGGATAAGACCGAACCCTGAGGCACCCCATATGTTAGGGGCCTAGGGGTCGATCTCTGCCCCCCCACTAACACCGACTGCGACCTGTCCGAGAGGTAGGAGGAGAACCACCGCAGCACAGTGCCTCCCACTCCCACCTCCCGCAGTCGTCGTAGAAGGATACCATGGTCGATGGTATCGAAAGCCGCTGAGAGGTCAAGGAGAACCAGGATGGGGGGATGACCTCCATCTCTGGCTCTCCAAAGATCATCGGTCAATGCGACCAAAGCGGTTTCTGTGCTGTAACCGGGTCTGAAGCCTGACTGGAAGGGCTGCAGGATTGCAGGATGAGCTGGTGTGTGTGTGGATAGGCCACCGACGTTCAACACACTGGCCCATCTGTGTCTCTGGATTTATGTGCAGTTGCAGAGGCGGGGAAGTCACCATATGTCCCAGGAGAACAGCATGGTTACGGCCATGCGTGAGACTCCAACTCCACAGAGGAGCCCATGGAATTAGGTGCAGCCAAACCCTGCTTGTCGATAATGGAGAAAGACAGATGTCACTTAGGGGGGTTGTGTTTTTATTGTGGATATCCTGGGCTCATGGCAGTCTTTTGCCCCAAGAAGAGACAAGGGGAGTCAGTTACTGGACCTACCCCCCCAGCCCCAAAACGTTTTGTCAGGAAATACCCCCAAGCCTATCTAAGGGAGACCTTGGGTCAGGCACACACCAATTCAGAGCCATGCTCAGAGACAGTGACTTGTAGGCCTCCCCAACACCTGAGCCTGGCATCACGAACAGTCCTGTCCAGTAGTCCGCAGGAGATTCCGGCCTATGCTCTGGTTGATTCCGGGGCTACCACAAACTTCATGGACGAGATGTTTGCAACCAAGCATGCAGTCCCTCTATGTCTGGTAGATCCTCCTATGCTTGTGGAGACCATTGATAGCCAGGTGCTTCTGTCTGGACCTATCAAGGCTGCCACGCAACCCTTAGGCCTGGTCATTGGGGCTCATGCGGAAGCCGTCCAGTTCTATGTTACCTCTGGCCTGCATTTCCCTGTGGTCTTGGGCTTGGCTTGGCTTCGGGCACATGACCCACAGATCTACTGGTCCCAGAACCTTGTCACTTTTCCAGCCTTGCAATGTGTGGATCACAGCCATCATGTCTGTACAGGCTAGCTTCTGAGTCCACACGGGGTGTGCTTGCCTTCCAACATAGCAGATTTTGCAGACCTGTTCAGTGAACAAGCAGCAAACCAATTGCCACTGCACCAGCCATATGATTGCCCCATCGATTTGATTCCAGACACGGCGCTCCCCATGGGTCGTTTGTATTTGATGCCAGACCTGGAGTTGGCCGCATTGTGGGACTTTTTGGACAAAAACCTAGCTCGGGGTTTTATCCGACCCTCATCTTCGCCACTGTCTGTCCCAGTCTTGTTCATCAAAAAGAAGAGCAGAGATTTGAGATTCTGTTATGACTACTGTAGACTTAATTCTATCATGGTGTGCAATTGATATTCTCTGCCCCTTATTCCTGAACTGTTGGAGTGGCTCAGAGAGGCTACGGTTTTCATGAAATTGGATCTGCATGGAGCCTACAATCTGGTCCAGATCCGGCCCAGGGATGAATGGAAGATAGCATTCGGCACCAGTACAGGCATTTTGAGTATATGATCATGCCTTTTGGGCTGACCAATGCCCCCGCCATCCTCCAACATTTTTTGAATGACATCTTCTGGGACCTTTTGGACCAGTTTGTCATTATTTATCTTGATGACATTTTAATTTACTCATCCTCCTGAGAGTCATTGGCAGCACCTACGCCTGGTCCTACAACGGCTCCATGATAATCGCTTGTATGTGAAACTGGAGAAGTGCCAGTTTTGGCAGTCCACGATCAAGTTCCTGAGGCATCATATCTCTCCTGAAGGCATTGCGATGGAGCCGGGCAAGGTGGAGTTTTGCGTAGTTGGCAACCTGCTCGGTGAGTGAAGGATGTCCAGCAACTCCTTGGGTTTGCCTGCTACTATCGGACCTTTATCCCTGGCTTTGCTTCCCTGACTGCACCCCTCACTCAGCTCCTTCAGAAAAAAGTTCCATTTCACTGGACTGCCCCTGAGCAACAAGTGTTCCAGGCCTTGGAGCAGACATTGATGAAAGAGCCCATTTTGAAGCATCCTGACCTCCCACTCTGTTTGTAGTGGAGGCGGATGCCTCTGTCTTCTGGATTTACCATGGTGTTCATGGTGGTAGACATGCTGATGAGGATGGCGCATTTTATCCCATGTTGGAAATTACCGACAGCCCACACCACCACTAGCATGTTTATCCAACATGTTTTCAGGCTGCACGGCCTACCTGACAGGGTCTTGACGGACATAGGAATGCAATTTACAGCCCAGTTTTGGAAAGGGCTGATGACAGCCTTGGATGTAAAGATATGCTTGTCCTCAGCGCACCATCCCAAAACCGACGGAGGGATGGAAAAAGTGATTGTGATTTTGGAGCAGTATATTTTATGAACCAGTAGCAAAATGATTGGGCGGACTACCTGGCAGTGGCAGAGTTTGCATTCAATAACTCACAGCACACATCCATGCAAATGACGCCATTCTCGGCCAATGTAGGATATCATCCTCGGTTCTTTCCCCTCACACCAATCAACTCACCAGTCCCTGCATCTAAGGACTTTCTGCCAGAACTACAGGCGGTCCATCAAGTGGCATGACGATATCAGGATAAAGCCAAGGAGGGCGGCTGAGCTGTTGGTGGTATCTGACAGCGATGAACACTATGGGACTGCCCTGGAGGCTGAGGAAGACTGCGGGAGGTGGGGATGGGAGGCACTGTCCTACGGTGGTTCTCCTCTTACCTCTCGGACAGGTCGCAGTCGGTGTTGGTCGGAGGGCAGAGATCGACCCCTAGTCCCCTGAATTATGGGGTGCCGCAGGGTTCGATCCTGTCCCCCCTCCTATTTAATATCTAAATGAAGCCGCTGGGTGAGATCATTCGACGGCACGGGATAAAATACCATCAGTATGCGGACAATACACAGCTGTATCTGTCCGCCCCGTGCCAACTCAGTGAAGCGGTTGACATGATGTGCCAGTGCCTCGAGGCTGTTAGGGACTGGATGGGGCTTAACAAGCTTGTACTCAATCCAGATAAGACCGAGTGGCTGGTGTGTTTCCCTCCTACTAATTGGCCAAGTGTTCCATCTCTCAGGCTGGGGGGGTCAAACAGTACACCCCTCAGACAGGGTTCGCAATTTGGGAGTCCTCCTGGAACCACAGCTGACGTTTGAACACCACTTGTCGGCTGTGACCAGGGGGGCATTTGCCCAGGTTCGTCTGGTGCACCAGTTGCGTCCCTACCTGAACCGGGAGGCCCTCACAACAGTCACTCGCGCCCTTGTGACCTCTAGACTGGATTACTGCAACGTGCTCTACATGGGGAAGCCCTTGAAGAGTATTCGGAGACTTCAGCTTGTCCAGAATGCAGCCGCACGAGCGATCGTGGGTGTACCTTGGTTCACCCACGTAACACCTATCCTCCGCGAGCTGCACTGGCTGCCTATTGGTCTCCGGATACGCTTCAAGGTGCTAGTCGTCACTTATAAAGCCCTTCATCGTATTGGACCTGGGTACTTGAGAGACCGCCTGCTGCCAATTACCTCCACTAGACCGATTAGATCCCACAGATTAGGCCTCCTCCGAATTCCATCCGCCAGCCAGTGTCGACTGGCGACTACCCGGAGGAGAGCCTTCTCTGTGGCTGCTCCGACCCTCTGGAACGAACTCCCCGTGGAGATTCGAACCCTCACCACCCTCCAGGCCTTCCACAAAGCCCTCAAAACCTGGCTGTTCCGACAGGCCTGGGGCTAAAGAGCTGTTGCCCCCGTCTCGAATGGTATGACTGTTGTGACTTTTAAATTATATATTGTTATGCTTGTTTTTTAAATTCTTGTCTGTATCCCCCTTCCCCGGTTCGAGTTGTGAGGGCGGCATATAAATACAATAAACTGAACTAAACTGAACTGAACTGGGGGATGTTCAGAGTCAGAGCAGGGACTAGAGAGGCCTGTTGGCCACCAGATGGCATCTGAGTGAGGGAACAATGAGGAGGAACATAGGGAAGTTGTCCCTGATGTGCGGGTGCATAGAGCTGAGAGGAGGAGGGAGCAGCTTTGGAAACAGGCTCATAGAAGGAAATAGGAAACAGGTGGCTACTGAGTGGCCCCTCCCAGAGAGCTTATAGGTGGGGCGATGGGATGGGAATTTTGCAGGAAACAACAGTTATTTATCCAGGTGTAGTGAACATTTGAAGAAATCCATGAGTTCAGGCCTTGTTTTCCTAAGAGATAGTTTTGGCTCCCAGCCAAGGGGTTGCCTATCTCCCTCCTTAGTCGTGGCAGACAGCCAAGCCGGCGTCAGTATAGATTAGAGGCTTGGGACAGAACAAATTTCTATCAAAACTCTCACTATTCATAAAAGAAAGCTAGGTGTAGGCTTTGTGATATCAAGGAGTAGTTTGTGCTTGCAAGGAATATATAAGTGGTACATTGAATCCAAAAGTTTAAGTTAGTGTAGCTTGATAAGAAGATTCCTATGGGTTTTGAGCTTTCTCAGGCTCCATGGTTATGAGAATTTTATCTTTCAAGATTTGACAGTCCTAGAAATTATAGACAGATTATAGGTTGGTGTTTGAAATGGATGGGAAAAAAGACTGCTTACTTGATGAGCAATCATAGATTGCTCAACTCTTCAGGGGTAAAAGATTATATTTGCAGCTTTTTAAGCTATTTCTTTTTAAAGTTAATTAAATCCTTGGGGGTTATTGAAAATCATAATAATCTATTATTAAAGATACTTTGTACTATCGCCTAAAGGCTGCTTGCCTCCTGTGTTGAAAGTGGATGCAAATTAAGATGGCATAAGTAATTGCTATCCAGATTACAATCCATTCCTCTGTTTTGGCAGTGGTGCTGGCTAGGTGATCTGCATGAGTGGTGGTTACCAGAACCCTCAAGGGCAAGTGGGCATTCCTAGTACAATGTGCACTAGCCAATTATAGTGCAGGCTTCCACATCAGTTAGGAAATAATGCAGAGAAAACAGGCCACATAGGTTTGTTGTGCCAGCAGAAGGCAAATCACTTCTGATGAGAAGGAGAAAGATGAATGAATTGCCTTTGTAGAAGATAGGAATGTGTTGAGGATGATATGCATTCCTGTCCTTTAGAACAGTGAGCCTTCTAATGCTAGAGCAAGCAAGATATGCAGATGAGCCCTTGGAAATTATTGTGACATGCTCTTAACCACTGGGAAGGGAAGCCAGTTTATTCCCACGATTCATGAGAGCAACCTAGAAACTTGAACAGACTTTTAGTTCCTTGCCTTTAGACTATATTTGTTTGTTTACTTGTGTACATAATTTATATGGCTGCCCATCTCAGAGTAATGGCTTGGGGTGGCATTCATTGATTAAAACACAAAAACCATGGATACAACCTCCCAGCATCTGAGGATAAAACAATGGTCCATTCATAGAGAAACACATCAACAGCAGCTGAGCTCACATAACCTCTGACCCAAATGCCTGAGGAAAGAGGTCTTCAGTGCCTTTCAAAAAGAGAATAGGATCAGAACCACCTGGACTTCTGGGATGCTGCACTGATAAAGTACAATTCCGGGGTCCAACAAATGGCATTGTTTGATAGAAGGGAGCCAGGTTCTCTTCTAGAACTGGTCAGGTAATGAAGAAAATGGGAAAAAGCAGTCTAACATACCACCTGGCTTTCTGTCATGTGGGGCTTTGCACATTAAACCAAGCTCAAAACCCTACTGGGAGGCAGTGAAGCTCATTTAGCAGAAATATTATTTGGGAGTAATGAAAAATGCCAAAAATTGCCTATGCCACTGCTTTCTGGACCAGTTGCAGCTTGCCAATCTTCTTCAAGGACAGCTTCATGTAGATATTTTATAGTAATTCAATATGGCTCCTATAGCCCAGAGTGACTAGATCCTGGATTACACAGAGCACAGGAAATTAGAAGATGTCATTAATACTAAATGAGGGATCTTCCTGAGAAAAGTAAAAGACAGTGCTTCCCCCGGTTTCTCACCGTATTTCCCTCGCCTTCTCATCACCCTAAAAGCATCGCCTACCTCTTTCTCCAGCCGTCACAAATTGATTCACCCCAAGCCCAAAGGTTTCAACATATTATCCTACTTCTCAACAACACCATCAAAAGGCTGGCACTAGTGTCGAAAATTCTTCTGCCTTCCACCAGCCTCTTGTAGCTTAAGCACCAGCTATCCAACCTCTGTTCCTACAAGAATACATCAAATAGTTACCTATTTGACCCAATGCTATCTGCATCCATCCTGCAGATGGGAAACTTAGATATAGGAGGAAGAGCCACAGCCTATAAGGTAAGTCTGACCTAGGATCCACCCTTGCTATCCTTATCTTTCAGCCAGGAGATAATAATAACTGTATCCGGAGAAATATATACTTGAGTTAACATTTATAGAAGAATAAAAATGCAAATATTTAACAAAGCCAATATTTAATAGACTTCACTGATATACTTTGAATGGTAGCACACTACAGAAAGAATGTGGACTCTTTAGTGCTCTCTTAGCTTGATTGTTCTCTTGCAGATGTTCTGTTAGCCAAATTAGGCAACTAGTTCATGTAATGAAATGTCTGCAAGAAAACAACGAAACTCAAAGAGCACCAAAAAGTCCACATTTCAACCCTGTACTACAAATATCCTCTTTTATTGGCACAGAAAGAATGTAGAAGTGAAATCTGGTAGAGACTCATTGGATTTAATTCAGCTTGAAATTTTGCTAGCTCTCAAGAAAAGAAAATCTTCAAGGAGTTTGTAGGAAAGCAGTGCACACCAAAACATTCTGAAGTCCCTCTACTGGCTACACAATCTTCTGAAAAGGAAGCCAATATGGAACCGGCTTGATCATTTTGATGATACAAAAGAAGTAACTGTTCACTTATTTTCTGGAAGTAGCTTGTGGGGATCAAGGCTCAGATTCAGGACTGAAATTCAGCAGATTCTGGAGAACCGGTAGCGGAGGTTTGGAGAAGTTTGGAGAACCAGCAAATACAACCTCTGGCTGGCCCCAGAGTGGGGAGGGAATGGGGATTTTGCAATATCCTTCCCCTGCGATGTCCACCAAGCCACACCCACTGAACCGGTAGTAAAAAAAATTGAATTTCACCACTGCTCAGATTGATATGCACAGAAAAGAGAATGGTCAATCCTTTGTTGGTCAGAAATAAAGTGAATGAAAGAGGCAAGCAATGGAATAGAACTGGATCCAGAGTTGGCTTTCTTATACTTTTCATGCAACAAGCAAATTGTTGAATCCAATACAGGACAACAGAAAACCCAAGTGGTAAAGAGAAACCATGATAAATTGACTTTGTTTTTCTCTTCAGTATTCTTATCTATCAAGTTTTACACTTTAAGACATTATGAAGTGCATATATAGTAATAGTAATAAGAAACTATTGCATTTTTAGTTTAAAAACTAAACAGCCCATGATTCATTTAATTATCACTTCAGACAGATTTCTTTACCTAAACAGAAAAACAGTATGACAAAGGGCAAAAAAGCAGTGGGGGTGAGAACAACTTTTGATTTCCTGTCAGCTTGACTATGGCTGACTGCCCTCTGGCAACTGATGGTAGGACCAATGTATCAGCTTCCAGAAGACCTAAGGCAGTGATGGCTAACATTTTTCTTGTTGGGTGCCAAAAATGCGAAGGGGCACAGTAGCATGAGCATGTGCCGGCACCCATAATGCAAAGCGCCCCCCACATGTGTATGCAGGCACAACTCCCCCCCATGCGTGCCGCACTACTCGTCTCCAAGCTGAGCTTCGTATTTCCTCCAGGGCCTGGGGAGGCCATTTTCGCCCTCCCCAGGCTCCAGGAAAGCCTGGGAAGTGCAAAAAAGAACCCAACACGCCAACCAGAAATTCTGTTGGCCTGTTGAGCCTGTTTTTTGCCCTCCCCAGGCTCCAGAGGCTTTCCTGAAGCCTGAGCAGGGCAAAAATGGCCTTTCCTGGCCTTCCGGAAGGCCGAAAAACAGCTGGCCAGCGTGCACATGCATGCTGGAGCTGATGGCTCGAATGCCAGTAGATATCGCTCCATGTGCCACCTGTGGCACCTGTGCCATAGGTTTGCCATCATGGACCTAGGGAAAGACCAATCTACAGAACCTCCAAATGATGGTGCAGAGACACTGAAGCCTGCAGATAACAAAACAATGACAATCTCTCCTTTTCTAAGTCTTCATATTAGATAGTATTTTTGAATTTCATTATGATCTCCAAACAATACTCCAGTACTTGAAAATCAATGTTTCATGTGTATGTATGATAAAAAAAAAACAGAGGCTAAGCAAATCATATTTGATTGCTACTTCTTGGGCCATTCATTCTGTTCTAATTTCATTTGATTTAAATTAAGATGAAGAAATCGATATGTGCTAATTATGTTTGGATTAGATAACTTAGTTGTTGGGCTATACGGTAAAATTGTTTGAGGATAAACAAAAAAAATTGTTTGAGGGTTCTATACACACAGTATTGTTAAACAATTCCTTAAACACTATATGGTCCAAAAATCCATTTTAAAAAGTAATGGTATTTGCACCTAAAACAAGAATGAGGAAGCTGTAACCCCAATTGGCCATGATTACAGGAACCAATAATATGCTACAGCTTTCATGCACCTATTTTAAAATTGGTGGGAGGGACACACACACACACACACACACAAACACACACCTGTATTTAAACACATTCGCAAAGCATTGCAATATTTTGTGAAAACCAGATAAATGTGTAGGAGTTATTTCCCACTTCTATAACTTTTACATTAAGAAAGATTATTTGGCTCATTTAATAGAACAAAAGTGATTTTCATTCACAAATGAAAGCTCATAGGTGTTCAGTAGAAGCTAAGATGATAACACATGTCATTATATCATTGTGCAAAGGATGTGAATTGTGTAATTTACATTAGTGACATCATCATATGAATGACTTGCAGTAATTCATATCACTTATGTGATTAAATTATCACAGGACATTAGTTGCCCACTCCTTCCTCTCCAGAGAATGCCCATGTGCACACAAGTTTATAAAGACCAATTTGTTTTGTCCATTGTTAAGAGGATGCGACAGTGTAAGCAATAACTGTTGCTATTGCCAACTTGAAAACATTTATTTTGTACAGGCAGCTATTGCTATGTTGTAAGAATACATGCTACAGATAGTGTGAGCTCTACCTACTCTTCAAAATAAAAGATTTTTTTAAAAATCTGATAGACTGAACTTATTATGCTCTCTCTTTACAAAATGATGTATTGTTGCTACCACAAACAGTCTTGTACTGAAATGTTTGGATAGGACTCCAAGATTTGATTTCTTCAATTGTAAAGACATCTACATCACTTTTTCCTTTTCTTTTGAAAATACTATCTTAACTACTTTACCAGAGGAAATTCCAGAGTTAAAAAAGTAATAAAGTAATTGTTTTGTAATGGAACCTGCCAATTTTTGCCCCTGACATCATCAACCATTATATGGAGTTCTATTTGGAATCCCTAAGCAGAAGACCTTCAATCTCTCTTCATTTCTTGCATATGTACATATCAGCTATGTAAAGAAAATGTTGCAAATTTGTTAAATAAGCCTAGTTTTTGATGGTACTGTTATGAAAGAGCCCAAAGGATGGCAGTATAAAGTAAATCTCCACTGTTTACTTCATGATGACTATGTTCAATACACATTGGGCCATTATATATGTATCTCCCTCAACTAAATACCTTTCCTTCTAATCACTTCTTTGCATTTCTGCAAGTCATCATTTATAAAGGTTGCCCTGATCAGCTGGAATGTGTCTTTAGCTGTCACTTAGGTAAAGATGTGGCTGATTTGGTTTTTAAAAACAACAACAAAATACTATTTATTTATATAATTCAGAAGCCATCTGAGTCCAAACAACTTACCGTGTGCTATCTATGTACTATCTAAATAAGCAATGATAGCAAACTGGAGAACTAAAAAATTGCCTTGATTTAAATAAACTTTTATTCTGATTATTTTGCAAGCTTTTGAAATTCCTAATTCTAATTTTGTTTCCAATGTAGGAATTAACTGTTTTTCAACGTTGTACACGCTGTTATAAGTGATGTTTGCCACAGCATTTATCTCTTCAAACCATTTACACTCTAAATAAGCTCAGCGTTAACAAAAGAAGAATCCAGGAAGACTACTTACCTTATGGTCATTTTTCAGGAGTAAGGGCTCATTTGCCAAAGTTTCAGAAGTGGCAAATCTTCAACATTCTCCTAGATCCGTGATGATGAACCTATGGCACACGTGCCAGAGGTGGCATGCAGAGCCAGCTGCTCTTCTGGTTTCCGACACAATTATGCACACTGGCCAACTAGTCTTCGTGGGCATGGAGTGCCGGAAAAGGGCCTGAAAACAGCCAAAAACCAGGCCGTTTTTTACACCTTTTCCAGGCCATTTTTCGGCTGTTTTTCAGGCCATTTTTCTGGGCCTTTGTGACCCAGAAAACAGCCCGGCAAATGGCCAAAAAATTGACATGCGTGGGCCGGCCAGCTGGTCTTTGGGTTTCCAGTGCTTTTGTATGTGCACATGTATGCACATGCACGTGCGTTCTGGTTTCGGCTCTCCGTGCCGAAAAGGTTCACCATCACCGTCCTAGATAATTGAGCTTTATGTCACAGCTGGTTGAACTTGTGAGAATAAGCAAAATAAGCAAGCAACACCTGGTTCCTTTTTACTCTTATTTCTAGGGTGTTCCAGAACCATGCTAGCAGTTTGAAATCATTTTCCCAAGATAGCGTTCATTAGTTTTACAGCAAAATATATTTCACATCGCTGAAAAGGTCTGGTTATATGTTTAATGCTTGGTTAAAAGTTCAACATAAGATTTAAAAGTTGAACTTATAGTACTATACTTTGAATAAGTGTGCAGCTCAGTTCAATGGATCTTAGTCCCGATAACTTTGTGTAGAATTTTAATGATACCTGATAAACTGAGCTATGAGATTTGATTAACAATTTGTATCTTTGTTATGGTGAAGTTTTAATATGAATTGTATTTTAAATATAAATACTAAGAATAAGAATGCAAAATATATCTATATCGAGAGTTGGTGTGTTACATCGGTTTAAGTGAAGGTTCTTTCCCCCCCCACACACACAAAATATACATATAATCCCAAAACATAGAATTCTTTCTTCTTTAGAATAGAATTCTTTAGTAGCCAAGTGTGATTGGTCACATAAGTACATAAGTTTGTATGTGCACTGAATATGTAAGCTTTCAATGTACATACAAATAACAAAGTGATACGTCATAGATCCTAAATCATAAGATACAACCATACTCATATGATCTAAAGAACAAGTGATAAATCATAAAATACCAATAGGAGAAGACAGTAGGAAAGTGAGAAGGTGAGAACATGACAAGAAGGTGAGAAAATGACAAGGATAATAGCAATGCAGCCTACCATATGGGTAGATTTCTTTAGGCATAAGACAGTGCTGAGAGTTGGGTGTTTAACAGAGTGATGGTATGGGAAAAGAAACTATCTTTGTGTCTAGTTGTTTTGGCATGCAATGCTCTATCGCAGTATCCTGAGGGGAGAAGTTGAAACAGTTTATGTCCAGGATGTGAGGGATCTGTAGATATTTTATCAGCTCACTTTCTGGTTCATGCAGTATACAGGTCCTGAAGGGAAGGCAGGCTGGTTGCAATTGTTTTTCTGCATATGTTTGAATCTCATCCACATCTTGCCCAATTTTGGTATTGTTACACAAATTCTTACACAGTTTTAGGTGCAAGGTTTTAAACGATGAGATCACTGAGACTCCACAAGATTTGGCAATGTTACAAAAGTCTAGCCCTATATATTTAAATGTTTATTTTATTCTGCTGTCCAATGAGGTTAAACATTATTATGTTACATATGTGTCTGAAAAGGATGTTCACGTCTCTTATACAAAAATGTATAATATGGCCTCTTAGCATGAAATCACGCCTGGCTTTTCCTTCAGGGCATACAAAGATGGTCATAATCAGTTCATTTGTATTTCAAAATTGATCTCTGAACTACTGAATAGAACAGGACTGTTAAATTTGTGGTAACACATTGTATGACAACTTTTTTCTCCTTCACTAAAATGGGGGTGGACATGGCCAGTTTGTGATACATCTGGCCTGTGCGCAGCGAGATTGACACCCCTGGAATAGAATAACACCAAGCAACAGGAAAACTGTAGTACAAATAATTTTGTCACAATTCCTTTTACATAGTGGTTAAGCACGTAATGCCAGGTTATAATAATTATCTCCTCACCAAAATTATATAGATGCTTAGCAGGGGTGACTTCCTGTACCAGTTAGTACTGGTTTGCTGCGCACACGCTGGCTGCACATTGCTCGTGCATACATAGTAGACTAAAAATTATTCTGTGCATGCACAGAAACATGCTGGCAACGGCAGAAGAGACTGGGAACCAGTTCGGGGAAGTGGCCAGCCTGGGTCGCTGCTGGTTCTGCCACCCAGGCCTAAATTCCACCCAGGCCTGAACCGGGCCAAACCGGGAGCAACCCACCTCTGATGATGATTTGTGGGGAGAGATGTTTGTCTTTAATTTTAAAAAATAAAAGTGGGATTCACTGATAATTCATTACTGCTAATTTAGCTTTGTCACATTCATCACATGTTCAATGGTTAGAAATACTATTTTCTCCTTTTAGAAAATCTTCACAACAATAGTGGGGGGAAGCTCTCTGGAGTAAAGAAAGTATTCCCCTTTGTACAGAAGGACATGGTGTGAAATTAACACTAATTTATAGGGATTTTGTGAGCAATCTTTATGGAAGGACTTTCAAAAGAACCCAGAGGTTGTTCACTGTTGTAGTTCACAAACTCTGCATCACTGTAAAAGAATGCTGGAACTGGCTGCTTCTGTTTAAGCAGTGCATGCCAGTCATGCCAGAAGAGATAACCTTCTGTTCGGAAGAATCAGGACATTTCGGTTAATACCTGATTTGGAAAATCCCAGGCTTTCCAGCTACTTACTCAGTGTTGGCCTCAACAAGAATTTGTCAGGCATATGGCAAGCACAATATTGTCCTTTGCTGGCTTGAAGGGAGCAGACAAACTTTTCACAGATACTGGTGGATAAGAGCAAACAGCACTGAGTTAAGCATGCAACTATCATGGACCTTCATATAATGGAATTCTCAGAATGCAATGCAGTGCAGTGCCCCAATGTAGCAATGGAGAAAACCTGTAGTCACCAAGCTTTGTTTTTGACACATTGGGACTACAGTCCTCTGCACAATTACCTGAGATAAAGTCTTTAGAGGTCAGGGAACTATTTCATGGATTTTTTTTCATCTAGAGAGATAATAATTTCTGAATTTTTATTTTGCTTTCAATTCTCATAAAGAATGCTAATGAGCAGATGACTGAGAGTACAAAACCTTTCATCCTTCACCATTTGGCCAGAGCTGAAGAAGTTTTTTGGATGAGGAGCAAAATGTCCTCAAGGAAAAAAACCAAAGTCCAGTTATATTTCGAAAAAGCAATTTAGGAACAACCATTCCCTAGTGGACTGAGACTCTCCACAAACATTACGCTGTGCACAGGGCCGGGCGTCCTAGACAGGCACATGCACTGCGCCCGCGTGCACACACCACTGCCCTGTGACACCCAGCTGGTCGGCAGAGATTGCACAGGCTCCACATGCTGGATACGCATCTGGGCACATTATTAAACGGCCATGGAACGCGGGCGGGCAAGTGGGCCAAATGAGCCACCATACTGGTACGGTGGCTGCTTCTCCTGGCTACTACTAGTATGGTCGTACCGGGCCATACTGCTTGGAAACCACCACTGCAGCAAGGGCAAGAAAAGAGTAAGCAAGAAAGAGCAGCCATAAAAGATCATTTACATAATGTCCCATTTTTATTTCCCATGGTGATCTGAGCTTACAGAGGGTAATTGGGACCAGAAACACTATTGCTATGCAATGTGGTCATACAGAAGGATATCACATGACTGTGTTGACTTATAACAGCAGTTCTGGCAGTCCCACTTGCTGTTGTTAGGTGAATCTGATGCTGAAGTAGTGTCTCATGGTCACTGGATTGATATCTGCAACCTCTTGTCAGCTTCGCCATTGACTTTGCTTGTCGGAAGCCAGCAGTGAAGGTCATACATGGTGATTGCATGACCATTTGCCACACTATGACATTATAATCGCTAGCCAATTGCTGTGCACTCAAATCATATCTTGTGACTTAGGGGACCCTGAAATGACTGCAACTACAATGACTCATTGTAAGTACCTCTCATTTAAAGTCATCATAATTTTGAATGTTTGCTGACCAAGTCATTTAACAAAGGCTAATCAGATCCAAATAGCTGGATTGTGTACAGGTATATCTGCACAGTGTATGGGCTAGACTTCCCAAGTCTAAATTGGAAATTCCACAGGAAGTCATAAAGCATATGAGGGCTAATATCCTGTGGGATGTCTAGACATTGTGGTAGTAGACAAGGACCTGAAAACAGTAGTAGTGATAGATGTAGTGATGCCAAGTGACAGCAACATCAGAAAGGAGGAGAATGAGAAGCTGATGAAGTTCTAGGACCTGAAGGATGAACTAAAAAGGATGTGGAAACTAAAAGCCAAAGTAGTGGTCCCATGATGATAGGAGCACATGGAGCTGTGACTCCCAAGCTGTAAGAGTGACTCCAACAGATTCCAGGAACAATTTCTGAACTCTTATCAGAAGAGTGCAGTGCTAAGAACAGCTAAAATTCTGTGTAGAACCCTTAAATACTCATGTCTCTGGTAGAGGATCCAAGACCAAGGAAGACACATATGGGTGAGAAGGGAATTATTATTATACAATTGTATCACAGCGGCCAGTTGTTTCGCCGGATTTGGCATTGGTTACTAGTCGGGCCCCACCCAGGGGCCTAGGACGTCGTAACGTATTTTCGTAATATGCGTGCAGATCCAAGCAGTGCGGCTTTTTGCATTTGACTGATGGTGATTTTGTCAATTTTTAACTGTTTTAAATGTAATTCCAGTGCTTTTGGAATAGCACCCAGTGTGCCAATTAGCACTGGAATTACCACTGCTGGTTTGTGCCATAGTCGTTGAATTTCGATTTTTAAGTCCTGGTATCTTGCGATTTTTTCATGTTCCTTCTCGGCGACCCTGCTATCACCTGGTATTGCAATGTCTATGATTGTGACCTTATTTTTCTCAACCAGTGTGATGTCTGGTGTATTATGCGCCAGTATTTTGTCGGTTTGTATACGGAAATCCCACAAGATCTTGACCATCTGATTTTCGGTGACTTTTTCAGGCTGATGTTCCCACCAGTTTGTTGCTGTTTTAATATTATAATTTTTGCACAAATTCCAATGGATCATTTGTGCTACTGAATTGTGCCGCAATTTATAATCAGTCTGCGCGATATTTTTACAGCAGCTGAGTATGTGATCAACAGTTTCGTCAGCTTCTTTGCAAAGTCTGCATTTGGCATCATCAGAGGATTTTTCGATTTTGGCCTTAATGGCATTTGTGCGGATAGCTTGTTCTTGCGCAGCCAGGATTAGTGACTCTGTTTCTTTCTTTAATGTACCTGTTTTTAACCATAACCAAGTTTGTTCACTGTCCACTTTATCTTTTATTTTTTCCAGAAATTGACCATGCAGTGCTTTGTTCTGCCAACCCTCCATTCTTGATTTTATCACATCTTTTCTGTATTCTTGTTTTGTCTGTTGGGCCTTCAGTAGATTTTTGTTCTTTACTTCGATTAATAGATGTTCTTGACTTTCTTTTAAATAATCAGCCAGTGCATGTTTTTCTTCTTCAACTGTTTGCTTCACTTGTAATAATCCTCTGCCACCTGATTTTCGTGGCAGGTATAGTCTATCAGTATCACCACGTGGATGTAAACTGTAGTGCATTGTCATTAGTTTCCTGGTTTTTCGGTCCAAAAGGTCCAAATCAGCTTGTGTCCAGTTAACTATGCCAGCTGTGTATCTTATAACTGGTATTGCCCAGGTATTTATGGCTTTGATTGTATTTCCACCATTCAATTTAGATTTCAAAATTTTCCTAACTCTGTTGGTGTACTCTCGTCTGACAATAGTTTTTACTTCTCCATGCTTGATGTTATCCAACTGCAGAATGCCTAAGTATTTGTAGGCTTCATTTTCTTTGCATTTAATTAGTTGGATTATTATTATTATTATTATTATTATTATTATTATTATTATTATTATTATATCAGAAGGTCTATGCCAACTTTCTCAGGCTTGTGTTTTCCAGGTGTGATGGACTATAGCTCCACCAATTTTGGGAAACACTATCTGAATCCTAGGGGAGGGGTAGGTTTTGATTGGTAATTGTTTGCTCAAGTATGGAGTTTTAATAATGTAAGATTCTTTTTTCCTATTGTGGATTCCTCTAACGCTTCCTGCCTCAGTTTGTACCAATCTCTTTCACCCCATGCTTTATAGAACCAACTCTTTATAATGTTTGCTATGTTATATATGAATGCCACATCCCCTTTCTAAGTTATCAAGAATGCAAAAGCTTCCATGCTGACAGCACATTTAATTATTATTAAGCGTTTCCATATCATTTCTTGTATATCTCATTTGTAAGGTTCTTATCTTAATTTGATCTGAGTTCCCACAGTCTAAGCTGACTTCTTTGAAAGATGTATTTTTTCAGAACAGAAATATTACTGTATCTAATTTAACCACACAACCTTTTCCACAAATTGTCATTGTTACTTAGGAAATAATGCTGCATATTCATAACTCTTTGAAAATTCAATTCTGTGATGCTAGACGTAAATTAGCATTACGCTCAGTAAATTCATTATCAAAGAGAAAAACAAGGCTAAAGCAGGAACTTCCTGTCCTAAACTCCCTTTGTATGCTTTTCCAAACAGAAAGAGAAGGGGGTGTAAAAGGCCTGACATACTGTCTGCCTGTCATTCTGTCTGTTTGTTTCTCTGTTAACACAATGATGCTATGGAGCCAAAAAAAAACAACCCACCAGTGAGCTATTATTTGGGTGGGAAGAGGAGGAAGCCAGGAAAAGAAAAATTAAATTTAAAAATGGATTAGATCTGGTTGCCATCTCTAAAGAAAATATTCTGAGAAGCAAAATTTATTCCAATGCTTGTCTATAGCAGAAGCTTTCTTCCTGCATGGACATTATCACCCTGGTTTTGTAAAACAAAGCAATCATATTAGTGATTTTTATTGATTTTATCAATTTATCAAACCCGTTCAAGAAACAGTGTTTGCGCCTCCATCTCTGTGAGGGAAAATTGTAATCTCAATAATTCCAGCAAGCATCAGGTGAGAAATGGGTTTTTTTAGGCAAAGATCTAGATTAAATTAACCCAAACATTGATTTGGATGGAGAAAGTCACGAGTATCTTGTGTTCTGCTGGGAGGATGTACAAAGCCTACAAAAAGAACACATTCACGTCAGTCTCTATGGAGAGAAGTCTACAGGCTCAGTGAATGAGTGGGAAGTACTGGATAAGGTCCATTGTTATGGATATCTAAGTACAATTCAAAAGTGTATGGCTGTATTTATTTTATTTGTTTAGCAAATTTATATGCCGCCCATCACATTGTCCCTGAACAGAGTTAATATTCTTTCTTTTTTTTTTTATTAAATGTTTTTTTAATTTTAGTTTGAAACGGGTACAGCATCTTTCTTAATATATCAATCAATTACAGATAAGTTTTGGTACATCTCCTCCACAGTCAACCAACATATCTCATATTAACTCAAGCATTATTATATATCCATTTTCATTTAACTGTAATTATTATTTAGGAGTATTGGTAGGAGTAATAATCTTGAACAATACCTACCCACACCGATGGGAGGGGAGAAAAAGAAAAAAAAAAAAAAAAAAAAAGAAAAAGGGACAAATAGAAAATTAAAATTAAAATAAAAGATAGTAGATAGTACAAAAAAAGACAAAAACGACAATCAGGAAAACAAAACAAAACACAGGTGTCTATTATGAAAAAAAAAGAAGTATATCAACTGGTTACAACATGTTTTGGTGCTTCTCTTCCATTAATTCATATTAATTCAGATAACTTAACTCGAATATTTACCATATCAACATCATTATACCTCCAGTTTTAATTATTATGGTTATTTAAACATCCTTCATCCTTAGCTATGCTAAAGAGTTAATCCATAACACATGCTGGCAATTCATTTACTTATTTGTAAAATCCTCTATTATCATCAAATCGTCATATCCTATTTTAGCTAAACATCTATAATATTCAGTTATATCATATATCATAACATTTTCCCAATATTGATTAACATTTGATTATATGAATTTTGTTTAGTTTTTTAATAGTGCTAATTATTATAGTTAATACTCTTTATGTATAATCTAAAGGTGTTTTCTCATATCCAATTGTTAGTTATCATATCAACTCCACATTATATACATTACTATCAATATCAATTATTATTCAGCAATATCTGTTACAAGAAAAAGCAATTAGGTTTAACTAGTTTTCAATTGTATTCATCAATCTATCAGCCAGTTCCAAATTATATATATTGCTATCCATATCAGTCATTATTCAGCTATATCTATTACAAATTGAAGTAATCCGATTTAGCTAATTTTAGGTTGTATTGTCCCATCTGTCAGCCTGTGTCCCTCCAACAACGAGATTTCCTCAGACCAATAGCCATTCGTTGGATAAATTTACCAAATGTTTCCATAAGCAAATCCAAACAAAAATATTTCGGCACCTTTGGATTCTGAATGTCGGTGATGGAATAATAATGTTGTCCTAGGCTTATAAAATTTCCCAAATTAACTTTAATTCTCAAGGGTGGATTTTCCATTCCTCCTGCACTCTGTCTCTTTAAATGAGTCGTCTTTATAGCTCCCCCACTCCTCTCTTCCTCTGAGATAGACCAGACACCATTTCTCACATTTTCCATTTGTGTTTCAGGAACATTTAAGCATTCAACGATCTCAGTTTTAACTTCATATTTTAGAATCAGTTGATCCAGGGTTCTTTCCAGTTTTTGGTAAGAATCAAAGAGTCCTCTACACGCAGAGAAAAGAGCCTGAAATGAAATCTTAGAGGTATTTTGGGACGCCATGATGTGTCGTAGTTAAAAATTAGAAGCTCTCTTTTTTTTTCCCCACAGGCTTCGAAGCACTTTTTTTTTTAGTCTCTTACAGGCTGTCAATCTTATCTAGTTGTAAACAGAACTAGGTAGTAAAGTAATAAAAATGTCGAATCGTGACGGGCTAATTAGTAGGAGATAAGTTTTACGATCCACTTAGGGAGATTCAGAGGGGGGAGGATGTCGCGGGGTTTCTTGAAGCATTTAAGAAGTAAAGTAACCACCAGTCATAAATCCATTAGAAAAGCCAATTCGCCGCTAAATCTTCCTGTTTTTTGGTTTCAATTAGCTTAATTTTTTAACTCTCTTGGATAATAAAATCAGCTTACCAGATGACATCACTTCTTCCATTCTTAGGGGCAACCTGCAGTTTCAGTTAGCACGCAGCTAATCCAAAAAGGAATTGGCACGAGGAGTTAATACCCCCCCCCCAGAGATTTGCGGATATCTCTGGGGTCCTGGGTGTCTCCCCACCTTCACTGTCGTCTCCGGGACAGCTAGAGTTCAAAGAACCCGTCCAAAAATCCTTTGGTATAGAGGAATTTCAGGAGTAGCCTGAAACTCCATCTTCTCACTGCTAAGCCCCGCCTTCTTCAGAGTTAATATTCTTTCTTAACTGAATATGCTGTTCTTCAAAATCAATGATGGTACATTTTACAAGCAAAGCTCAAACACAAAATGCAACTCCCAATTTGTTCAGAAAACGTTAAACCCTAAGTTAAAACAAATACCTGCACAATTCAAACTTCTCAAGCACTGGTTTTTCAAACCAATTTGTGAATGGGAAAAATTCAAGCAAGGGCAAAGGGGATGGTTTACAGCCAGCTAGGAATGGGAGGGAGGTATTTATGAATAATAAAGAGCTGTATCAGGGAGAAAAACAAAAGGAATTGAGGGTTCACTGCTCATTTGGACTAAAAAGCTATTCACCAAATACACAAAGAAGACAGAATCCCTCAATGCCTACTTTGTCCCGAGACAAATTATGACTAGATATTAACAAGCAAGATTACTGGGTCGCTGGGTAAGAGGAATGTAGCAGCCATAGTAAAAACTTGTCTTCACTAAAGCAATTGAAAAAGGACTGCACACAGTCCATCAGAAACCCCACAAAAGATCAGAGAATCCTCCTCATGTGAGTGATTTTTCCAAGAGCCAAAAAAGGATGCTGATGATCCTATTTCCTCTCTCTCTCTTTCTCTCTCTCTCTCTCTCTCTCTCTCTCCCTCCCTCCCTCCCTCCCTCTCTCTCTCTCTCTCTCTCCACACATCTTACCACAGGCTCATCACCTAGAAGAAAGAAAACATGTCATTCACTTCAGATTATCATTCTTATTCTTACACTTTCATACAAGTCTTTCTGGCAGAGAACTCTGGGAGCTGTAGTGTACAGACATCTGAAGTCACCACATTATGGAAGGCTGAGTTAGCTATTTTAAGAAAATTAAGGTATATATGTCCTTCCTCTCTCCCTTCTTCTTTTTCTCTTGAATTTGCAAAATAGTGAGCACTGTGAATTTTCCCTCATTTTAGCTCCCAAAGAGTTTGATTTTTTGAAAGAACAAAGATAGTTGCCTGGCTAAATGTTACCAAGTTGCCTCCACTGTTAATAGGAGATTTGAATGTGGATCTCCTGGATTTAACAAACACAGCCATTACATTACATTGGGGGAAAGAAAAAGAAAACCATTAATCTCACTAAGCTCTGCCTCCTTCCCCAGAATCAGCCCATCATGTTTAGGGGTGAGAGGAGCAGAAATCCAAGAACAGACAAGATCTAGGATGTGGCAAAGAGAAGCATCAGGAATATGGAGTGTATTGAGGAAATAAGCACCAGTTTTGCTGTGTCTAGATCAACTTCAGAATAGAGGTTTCTTGTCCATTTGTCCCTCCTTTCCTTTCAATGTTGAAAATTGCTTGCATGAATGGAAAGCACAATAATCTTCCCCTCCCCTCAAAAAATAATTAAGAGGAAAGAAATTGAGGAAAATAGAGAATAAAAATGTAGAAATAGTAAATGAATGAGTGAGTGAACAATTCAGGGGAGTGACGGGTTAAATACTTTTGTGGCTCTCCCTCAATTATTATATTTTGGCAGAAAAGCTCCAATAGAATATATTCCGTTCAGTACACACCA
This sequence comes from Thamnophis elegans, assembly GCF_009769535.1. Taxonomy (NCBI): domain Eukaryota; kingdom Metazoa; phylum Chordata; class Lepidosauria; order Squamata; family Natricidae; genus Thamnophis; species Thamnophis elegans. The sequence goes on along the minus strand of NC_045544.1, from coordinate 88,259,431 downwards.
ATATAAAGAATCAACAGAAGAAGCATAAAGTGGGAGTATTTCCAGACTTTCCAAATGCAATTCCTATTTTTCATGAAGGGTGTTGCAGAGAGCAGATGGTTGAATGCATCAATTCCAAGTTTTCTTCGCAAATTGATTAATTAACTAGAGTTTTAACAGCATTCTCACATATTTAAATACCTCCTGTGAATCATCAAAATTATACCTTTCATTTTGTATACAGAATACAATAAATAATTATTTGTTGCAATTTATCAAATAACTATTTGAAAATCACTTAAATTCATCAGTTAACAAACAAAAACTCTTTTTTAAAAAAAATCTTGGCATCTTCCTTTTCTCCCTTCCCCTTGTTTTCCCTCTTAATCTTGTTTTCATATTTTCATGCATTCTTTCTGGGCTGAACTTGAACTAAGAAGCTCTTTTAATTTGACTGGTGTAAACAGATTGCTGCAACGACCAAAAATATTTTCCCCTTTCCTGGTGGGTGGCATTGCTGATTGGGTGAAATGATATATTTTTCTTATTCTGCTGTTTCTGATAGAGATTTGAATGGATCCATATAAAATTGTAGAAACAGAATTGGTAAAAACTTGAGAGAAAGGTAACTTAGTCTTCTTCAGTTCTGGCAGAATTGTGGTTCTAACTGGAATGCTTGAATCCTTTCTACACAGTTATTAGACAAGCTCCTCACAAGTATAAAGGTTATACTAACTGGATTCCACACAACTTCATTCCATATATTTTACTTCTGAATTTGGCTGTTTTATTTCTGAATTGAACTTCCTCATGAGGAAACTTCATGTCCATGTTTATAAACATGATATTTCAGATAGCATTTTAAATGATCCTATAGCATGTCACCATCATATTCATAGCTATCAACACAATAAAACTACCTGGGTTTGTTGCTGTTGTTTGAATATCTGGGAGAGGAAAGAATAGGAGAAAAGAAAACAGAATAAGGAAATTGTGCTTTCTTCAACTCAATTTATTTTACTTAAATGAGCACTACTTTAATGAATGAAGACTGAACAGAAGAAGGCAGCAATTAAATTCAGCTTTTGCTGCTCATGTAAACCATTCTCAGATTCATGCTGAAAGCACTTCAGAAAAGCTTAGAATTAATCACCATAAGCTATTTCATCATTTGGGGGAGATTCTAACTAACAATAGAATTTGTTGTATTAGTGCTATAAAAGCATCTCTAAAGCCCAGTTTTTCCTTATTTATGGTTTGTTAGTTTTAAATTGGGGAACTGCTTATAAAGTTTTATATAGAAATTATTGAGTCTATTATTTGTACATGCATAACTGTCTAATTTGATAAAGCAACCAAATAAGTATAGACTCCTATGGATAGAATAAAAATAATTCCAACCAGCCACCCTTCCATAGAAGACCTGTATATTGTGCATGTCAGAAGGGCTGAGAAGATAACTGCGGACCTCCCACATCCCAGACTTAAACTGTTTCAACTGCTACCCTCAGGATGGCACTATAGGGCATTGTATGGCAAGTCAACTAGACACAGAGACAGTTCCTTCCCTGAAGCCATCACTCTGCTGAACACCTAATTCTCACAGCTGACAACATACAGTCACTACTAAGCTTGTTTGCTTGTTTGCTTGTTTAATGTGTATACATATTAACCCATAGGGTGTAACTGCAGTATTGTTATTTATACCTTTTATTATCTTTACCTCCCCCTTTTGTTGGCTGTACACTTTAGTACTATTATTATTATATTTTGTTGTTTTGCAGGTATGCTAAGTGCTTCTGTAGCTAAGACAAATTGCTTGTGTGTCTAACCACACTTAGTCAAAAGAATAGAGAAAATAACAACAGCAATAGCAATAATAATAATAATAATAATAATAATAATAATAATAATAATACTCCGCCGTTGCCGGTCCCAAGCCCGGATGAGAAAGGAGGAGGGTTGGGGTCAGGTTGGCAACCTGGCCCCATAAAAAAAACCTGCCAACCCATACAATATGGTGAAAGAAACAAATAAAAATTTTATACCGCATCGGTCGTCGCGCGGGTTAACAAGGGCCGCGGCGGATGTTGGGGTCCCTGGACATCCGTCAACAAGTGGGCTACAAGTGGACCAGCCAACAAAACAACAAAAATATAGTGCAGATGAAAACTGTGCCATAATGGCCTGTTACTACAAGTCAGAGCCAGAAAAAAGATGTTATTTAAAGCGAATGTTAGTGAACAACGACTAGCAGATCAAAGGCGATTTATTATACGGAATAAAGTGTTTAGTGAAGTTGAACTTCAGGCAAATTGCAAAACCAAAAAAACAATATCACAAGCGGAAATAACTGATATTCAAGACACAACTAAAGACATTATAGTAAAAATCCCAGAAGAAGCTCTCGGGGAGGAAATAACACCACCACCACTAGAACCAGTTATCACTGAACCAACTGATGAACTATCTCAAAAACAAAAAGAATTGAAGGATAAGATCATGGAACATTTTCTGCTTAATGAGAAAAGGCAACATTTACCATCACTAAAAACTGTGCCTAAGAAAATTTTGGCCCCTATCATGAAAATGGTTAATGCAGTGTTTTCAACAATTGAATCGGGATCCATCTTGGAAACGAACCAGTTAATGTACAGCGCAGCTGTAATAGTCACTAATGAACTAGGCATTAAAATCAAAGTACCTAGTCACACAACAGAAAAAGCATCAAAGGCAAAGTGTAAAATCCGATTAGAACAAAAAGTCAAAAAATTAAGGGCAGATGCTAGTAACTTAAAGAACATGCATGAGCAACGGCTTAAAAACAACAAAATCATAGATCAGCTAATCAGAAGATATAGATTGGATACAAGAAACATCAATGAAGCTGTAGAGATTGTAAAACAGCAGATAACAGCAACAGCTAGAAAAATTGAAAGATATGAGGCACGAATCATCCAATATAAACAAAATCAGCAATTTCGATCAGACCAACGGCATTTTTATCAAAGTCTTAATGTGAATGGTGACACCAAAAGTGAAAAACCAGAAAAGCAGGCCACAGTTGAATTCTGGAAAGAATTGTGGGAAAATGCAAAGGACTACAATAAGGAAGCAAAGTGGATACATGACTTTGAGAAAAGCATTAGCAACAAACAAATGCAAGTATTAGAAATAACAACTGAGATGGTCAAAAATCGAGTAAAAAAGGTAAAGAATTGGACATCACCTGGAAAGGACCAATTACATGGTTTCTGGCTCAAATATCTGACCAGTTTACATTCAATATTGGCCAGGCAACTGAATAAAATTTTACAAAAGGGCTAAATTGATGAATGGTTGACAACTGGAAAAACATACTTGATTCAGAAAGATGCAACTAAAGGAACAACACCTGAAAACTACAGACCAATAACATGCTTGCCAACAACCTTCAAATTACTCACAGGCATTATTGCAGATAACATGATGGATTATTTGGAAACAAACAACATCTTGCCAGTAGAGCAAAAAGGCAACAAAAGAAGGAGCAGGGGCACAAAAGATCAGCTCCTAATTGATAAAATGATATTAGAAAATTGTAAGAACAGAAAAACGAACTTGAATATGGTCTGGATTGATTACAAAAAGGCATTTGACTCACTGCCACATAGTTGGATCATAAAATGCTTAGAAACAACTGGCATTAGCAAAAATATTACATCCTTTACTGAAAAGGCGATGAAACAATGGAGAACTGAGTTGGCAGTAGGGGATGAGATCTATGGAATGGTTAATATCAAGCGAGGAATTTTCCAGGGTGATTCACTTTCACCTCTTCTCTTCATCATCGCAATGATCCCACTATCAGAAATCTTTAAAAAAATGAAATTAGGCTACCAAACAGCCAAAGAAGCTGAAAAAATTTCGCATTTACTATATATGGATGATTTGAAACTCTATGGAAAGTCAGAAATAGAAATCCAATCATTGACAAACACAGTCTGGGTATTCAACACCGATATTTCAATGCAGTTTGGCATGGAAAAATGTGCCACTGTATCCATAAAAAGGGGCAAAATCACTGCATGTGAGGGAATTGAAATGCCCAATGGCCAACTAATTAAATGCAGCGAAAATGAAGCCTACAAATACTTAGGCATTCTGCAGTTGGATAACATCAAGCATGGAGAAGTAAAAACTATTATCAGGCGAGAGTACACCAACAGAGTTAGGAAAATTTTGAAATCTAAATTGAATTATGGAAATACAATCAAGGCCATAAATACCTGGGTAATACCAGTTATAAGATACACAGCTGGTATAGTTAACTGGACACAAGCTGATTTGGACATTTTGGACCGAAAAACCAGGAAACTAATGACAATGCACTACAGTTTACATCCACGTGGTCATATTGTAGACTACTGTAGACTATACCTGCCACGAAAATCAGGTGGCAGAGGATTATTACAAGTGAAGCAAATAGTTGAAGAAGAAAAACATGCACTGGCTGATTATTTAAAAGAAAGTCAAGCACATCTATTAATCGAAGTAAAGAACAAAAATCTACTGAAGGCCCAACAAGAATACAGAAAAGATGTGATAAAATCAAGAATGGAGGGTTGGCAGAACAAAGCACTGCATGGACAATTTCTGGAAAAAATAAAAGATAAAGTGGACAGTGAACAAACTTGGTTATGGTTAACAACAGGTACATTAAAGAAAAAAAACAGAGTCACTAATCCTGGCTGCGCAAGAACAAGTTATCCGCACAAATGCCATTAAAGCCAAAATCGAAAAATCCTCTGATGATGCCAAATGCAGACTTTGCAAAGAAGCTGATGAAACTGTTGATCACATACTCAGCTGCTGTAAAAAAATCACGCAGACTGATTATAAATTGTGGCACAATTCAATAGCACAAATGATCCATTGGAATTTGTGCAAAAATTATAATATTAAAACAGCAACAAACTGGTGGGAACATCAGCCTGAAAAAGTCACCGAAAATCAGATGGTCAAGATCTTGTGGGATTTCCGTATACAAACGGACAAAATACTGGCACATAATACACCAGACATCACATTAGTTGAGAAAAATAAGGTCACAATCATAGACATCGCAATACCAGGTGATAGCAGGGTTGCCAAGAAGGAACATGAAAAAATCGCAAAATACCAGGACTTAAAAATCGAAATTCAACGACTATGGCACAAACCAGCAGTGGTAATTCCAGTGGTAATTGGCACACTGGGTGCTATTCCAAAAGCACTGGAATTACATTTAAAACAATTAAAAATTGACAAAATCACCATCAGTCAAATGCAAAAAGCCGCACTGCTTGGATCTGCACGCATATTACGAAAATACGTTACGACGTCCTAGGCCCCTGGGTGGGGCCCGACTAGTAACCAATGCCAAATCCAGCGAAACAACTGGCTGCTGTGATACAATTGTATAATAATAATAATAATTCTTCACTGATAATTGTGCCAGAAGTTTGGATTTGAGTACAGCAAAAACCACTGGGAACATCAGGTTGAGAAGGTTCTAGAGAATGAAAAAGTCAAGATCGTGTGGGATTTCAGAATTCACCCTGGAGGCACTTACAACACCTACAACACACCTGACATAACAATAGTTGAAAAGAAAAAAGTTTGATTCATTGACATTGCAATACCTGGTGATGCGCGAATTGAAGATAAGCAGCAAAAAAAAAAAAAATCACAAAGTACTGGGACTTGCAAACTGAAGTTGAGTGACTGTGGAAAAAGAAATTGAGTGTTATCCCGATTGTAATTGGAGCCCTTGGAGCAATACCTAAAGGGCTACCTCGCTATTTGGACATTCTAAATTTATCGGACTTGAACATTCTGACTCTACAAAAAAAACACCCTACTTGGAACAGCTTATATCCTCTGATGTTACCTTAACAGTTCCTAGGTCCTTGGTTAGGACTTCAGCTGTTGAGCTACCAACCAACCACAAAGGCTGTGAATCTCACCAAAGATTAACCACATACCGTATTTTTTCAGAGCATAAGACGCACCAGAGTATAAGATGCACCAAGGTTTTGAAGAGACAAATTAAAAAAAAAGTTTTTGCACTCTGCAAACCTCCGGAAAATGGCCCTCTTTTTTTTGCAAAAATGCCCCCCCTTTTTTCTCCAAAAAGGTATGAATAGCCTTTAGGAGGCTTGTAGAGTGTTCCTGGGGAGGGGCAAAAACAAGCAAAATGGCCCATTTTTTGCAAAAACAGGCCCGTTTTTCATTTAAAAAGGGGCATTAGGAAGCTTATAGAGGGATCCTGGGGTCTGAGGGGGAGAAAATTTGAGGAAAAAATAACCCAGCTCCTGGGAGCTGCCTTCCCCAGCTCCTGGGAGCTGCCTTCCCCAGCTCCTGGGAGCTGCCTTCCCCAGCTCCTGGGAGCTGCCTTCCCCAGCTCCCAGGAGCTCTCTGAAAGCCCCCTACAAGGTATGCACAGCCATTTTGGTGAAGGGGCATTGTCATTGGGGCATTTGGCATCGTTTCCAAGAATTTTACAAAATACATCAAAAAATTACAGCTTCCTGCAATAATACCAGCGGAACTGCAAAAAACTCTGCTACTTGGAACATTATACATTTTAAGAAGATACTTGGTCGATAGGATGTTGGCAGCAACCCGTATCAACCATCAGTGCAAGTCAATAATATTTGTGATACATCTTTAAATGTTCAGTTGACTGAGTTTCATGTTTAATGAATAAAAATATAATAATAATAATAATAATTCTACAGCAGTGTAATTCAGCAACAGATGCATCACTTGGGATTGCATATTTTAAATAGGTAATGCACATACAGGGTAAATTTTGGCTTTTGAACTACTACAAATTTAAATCCATCTAATATTTTATGTGCTCTGAACAAAGAATCAGTAACACAAGACAGTAAGGACCACAGATTTCTAATTATTCTTTCATCAGTCCAGATAAACAAACATTGAATCCATAAGGAGTATTCTTTGCATTAGCAAATGGACAGAAAATTCTTTTTTGCATACATACATTTGACTATATTGTAAACTTCAAACTACATTACAAAATGTAAGAAAAAATTGTGGATGTTTGCTATTCCAATTTTCTAATAGGCTCAGTGAAGTAGGATTACATTAAGATATAAACCATTTAGCCTTCTGTAGAGAAATGGATAATCAAAACTTACTGACATCAAGGATTTTAAATCTGCCTCTTTGTTCATAAAATGGGGCAGATATTTCAAAATTAGTTGCAGTATATAGTTCATGATTTGCAAAAGGATGTGATGTTGAAGTAATCTCATTTTTTGCCTGGAACAGTTTCTATTATTTGTACTACACATTATTCTGCAATAATAGCAACAGCAAAAAGAATAGAGAGGAGAAATATATGCCTTTGCTGCCGATATCTATAGCCTCTGTAGCATCATTTGTTTGAGAATCGTTTTGAATCAGAGAATTAATTATTAGCCCTTGGGTTTGTAGTAAAGAATAACTGGATTTCAGGAATAGTGTTGTGCAAGGATCATAAAAGAAGAAAAACCACACACAGATTTCCTTTGTTCAGAGAAGGAATACAAGCCGGTCATCTCCTCTGGCAATGCAAGAATCAGCAGCAGACCCTTTGTCTTAACTTCCAACATTGGATCCCTGAAACATCATTACTGAATCATCCCTGGAAAACCAAAAGGTTGATAAAATGATGAGTCACTGCTTCCTCAGGAGCTCAGAGAACTTCTGCTGACCTTTTTTTAAGCTAAAGTTGTAGCCTCCTCGGGGAGTCTTTGAAAGGAAAGACCTTTACCGGCCCAGCTAAAATAGGATTGTGCTGTTAAGTATGTGTGTTATTTTAATCTGGTGCATTGTGTTATTGTTATTATTTCAAGCCAATGGCATGTAAAAAGATTTATAGGAATCCTCTAATGAAAGATGCCCCCCCCCCCAACTTTCTCTTGTGAATTGAAGACCTTCATTTTTCAATGAGGCGAACATTGAGCTCTCTGAATCAGGCCAAATGCAATGATTTTGGCTTATAGTTGTTTAAAACAAGGTGAGTTTTTCTTTTTTTTCAAGTGCTTCAATTTCTAATTACAGTACACTACGGCAATGTTTCCCAATGTTTGGCAACTTTAAGTTGTGTGTGCTGGCTGGGGAATTCTGGAATTGAAGTCTTAAAGTTGCTAAAGTTGAGAAACACAACTGTAAGATAAGGCACAATCCCTTGAATGCAAATGGAAGGTCTGATCTACAAATGAGGAATTTAGAGCTACTCCAAAAATTCTCCTCTTTGGTAGGTCAAACAACTGCATTAAATTTGCTAATAATGAGTGTGGCCATTTGACCCTTTATTTACATAAGATTATAATTTCAAATAGGGAGGAAACCAGCTCATTTGTATCCTTAATGTTACTACCAAAATTCAGCAGAGTGAAATGCTCTGGAAGGGCACAAAAAAGGAACTGGTGAGATGCATCTAAACCTCTCAATCTAATGAGACTAAAGATTAATGGGTTGTCAATTTCAGCTAATTATTCTGTATAAAAAAAAGTACATACTGTAATTCCAAGGCTGAGTTCCAGCTTCTTCTACTGCCAGTTTGCTCAGGGACGTGCTTTGGGCATGCTATGCGCAGTAGTTAAAAATGCTTCTGCACATGCACAGAAGCAAAAAACAAGATGGCTAGATAGAACTGTTTTGGGGGCGTGGCTGGCCAAGTTACTACCTACTCAGCTGAATCGGTCTGAACTGGTAGGAACCCACCTCTGGGTAATTCTTCTCCAGAAATGTCTTTACATTCTTTCTTATTCTCTATTCCAGTTCAATGTCATTTCAAGCCTTTTTTTATTTAATTCATTTATTTAAAAGATTTATATAACTGTCTATTTTATTAAGCATGATCCTGGGTGGCTTATAAACACTAATGAAAACAGTAAAAACTTAAAAACTCTTGGCACTCCCAAAGGCAACACACCTCTCGTATCCATAAACAACTTTCTTGGGCTCCAGCCACACACAACCCCAACATTTGTGGGGGGGAAACCAGATCTTCAAGGCTTTTTAGGAGGCCAGGAAGGTTGGGACTTGCCAGTTCTCAGGGGGATGGTTACTCCAAGTCTGTGCTTGGGAAGCACTCATCAGAAATTCAAAGAAATAACCTCTCTTTTACATTACAGGAATTGGAGGGGAATAAACCAAAATGGGGCTTCCACAGAAACTTGTCCAACCTTTCCAGTAGGTTAGCAAAAGACATCTCTATCACAGCTCAGATGAAAGGCCTCTGTAGTTCTTCCAGATTATTAATGCTTAGACCCTGGCACCAAATGCCATTTGTGCTGCCTCCTAAGCCCTAGTACACATATGCTTTCTGAACCTTGCTGGGTCACTTAGAATAGAGCCGCTGTGTATTGCTGCATTTTAATAACTTTCAAGAACTGTTCACCTATGCTGAGGGATACAACTCTCCCATTTAGTTAGCATAAAAGGTGCTATCTTCAGTAAGTGATTGAGAGATCAGCCAATTTTTTTTAAAACCCTCATGCATGAAAATAAGCCTGCCTATCTTACTCTATTAGAACAGGCTTCGTTCTTATTGCTACCCAATATAAATATTTTTTCAAAAAAGAAAGTGCCTGTTTTCTCTTTACCTACGAAGCCTTGTGGGAAAGAAATCAGCTAAGGGCAGACCTGGGTTCAAATAGGGAGAACAGCTCTTCCGTCTTCCTTTTCTCAATTATGCTTTTCTAAAAAGATAAAGGTTGCTTTCTAGTAGTATTAAACATGTAGTGGTAGGTCCAAAATGGTAACTCTACAGAGGCACATGATCACTTAAAGATCTAATGTTAAGAAGTGGACATTGGAACATTTCCAGATCTTCTAGAAAGACATTAGTGTAATGATTTCAAGTGTGGTAGAAATCTCCTTTACAAGGTGTGACAAACTTGAGGGGGCAATTCCATAGACTCAATGCATTTAAATTGTACGCATTTTTTTAAATAATTGCACTGACCATACTGGGAGAAGAAAGCAGTAGCCATTCTACTTTCAAGTTACTTTTCCATGTAATATACACTTTCAAGGAAGTAAATCCTAATTAACATCATGGAGTTTATTTTCAAGAAAACACACATAAAGTACCAAGCATGCTATCTCAGAACTTGGCAAGATATTCATAAGCAATAGTTCCAAAATTAATTTAGCATGCCTGAAATTTTCCAGGCTTCAATGTAGGGCTGCATATAACCTGAACACTGAACATCACATGTACCTCTCAAAGACTCTCAATGCAGGCCACCAAACTCTTCAATGTTGGGTATATACAAGAATGACAAAATTATAAAATATTTGGGAAGTATTCCTATTAGTTATAAAAATCTGGGAACTAATCATACCAGTTAAACTTTTGTTCTCTGCTTCATAGATTACCAATCCAGCTACCCAGGGAGGGAATCCTTAGAAATCAGCATATCCTGTTATTATATTATGCTGTCCAAGAGTGAAGGGGGACACAATGTTCAGTGGCTGCCACATTTTTCTTCTCTTCAGATTGTTGCCTTATAAGGAATTCATGGGTTCAGAATAGGTTCAGACATGGAAAAAATACTACTTGTTTTAAAGTGAGAATGGACATTGCTTTTTCCCAGCATTTTTTTTTTTTTGCTGTAATTGAAGACCTTAATTCACTTGGGCTACTGTAAGAAACACTGTTAATACTGTAGGTAGTTCTCAGAATATTATTTAATGGAAGTGAAATGTGGTATTAGTCTTCAAAGAGCTTTTAGGCTCCCCCCTTTATGTACAATGGAGCTCTGGCTTTTGGGAAGATGATCTCCTCTTCTTGCCTTCCATCATCTACCCCTTAACATAGACAAAGAAGGCATTTTGTCTGTTATGGATCTGCATATGGTCCAGCCACATACAATACTTTGAACCATGGGAATGTTTTATTGATTGATTGATCTTTAGATACTGGGAATGGAAACAGGATGGTGAGACCAAACCATGTATCTCCTTTTCATTTCTGCTCTTTCACTCTGTAGCCAAGGTTTTATCCAAGCTTTCTGATGGAACATAGTTACTGTCTTCTTTAGATGCTCAAATGCTAGCCCTCTAGCTGCAATCTGGAGGGGAGGGAAGTTTGTAAGAGCTGAAGTGGCACAGTGGTTAGGGTGCAGTACTGCAGGCCACTTCAGCTGACTGTTATCTGCAGTTCAGCGGTTCTAATCTCACCAGCTCAAGGTTGACTCAGCCTTCCATACTTCCGAAGTGGGTGAAATGAGGACCCAGACTGTGGGTGCGATATGCTGACTCTGTAAACCGTTTAGAGAGGGCTGAAAGCCCTATGAAGCTGTATATAAATCTAACTGCTATTGCTATTTCGTAAAAGTATGTCATTTTCCTTTTTAGATTATTTTCAATGTAACAAGGAAACCATTTTTTCTTTTCTTCTAAATTGTTATACAAATATGATGACTGCGACCCTGGGTCAGTAAGCCCCATAAGTGGTGAAGTCATAATTTCTGTAGTTCATGAACAGAAATATTCTCAGTTGTTGCACGGGTAGTTGCCTCACTTGACTGTTTTAATTGGTTAGCATTACCTCCCAGTGACTGAAGTTTGAATGCAAGAAAACAGAACTAATAGCATTTCTAAGCAACTGCTGAGAAGGAAGAACATTTTTAAGAAGTGTATGTTCAACATTCTGATTTCTGTTTAAAAATTCTCTAGAGGGAAACAGAAAGAACCCAAAATGAATAACTACTAGTGACTTTCTCATTAATTACAGTCTGACAAGGAGTTGGCAGGTAAAAGGAGGAACTGTAGGTGGGGGAAACCTGTGGTTCACCACCACATTCCTTAAATTCATAAAAGCTGCAGAATATTTCACTGTTGGTCAGACTGGAATGGAGATAAAAATGTGAATTAAGGGGCAGAGTTGTTTGGATGTGACCTGAGATACTAGATGTGGCCAAGATAATGCACATTCTGAAAAGATCTAGAGTAGACTTCCCAATTTGATACTCTCCAGATAGTTAGGACAGCAATTCTATGAATTCTTGGGCAGTACATTTGTTTGGGGAGTTGCAATTCTAACACCTCCAGAGAGCACCCCATTCAAGAAGGTAGTGAAGATATTGGATGAATGTAATCCCAATCTGTCAGGGAAAAAAGATGTTTATTTTCAGAAGCAGATAGCAAAGTTTGACTTATACGTTAGCTGTAACACCTGTATTTCATAAATATAAGAGACAGGGAGGGGAGAATTGACCACTGGAACCCAAAATTCTTTGGTGATTTCATCCTTTGGTGAACAAAAATCAATCTCTGTTTTCCTGACACTGAATAACATTCCTGATCCAGAACAAGAGAAGAACATATCTTATTGGGAGTGGAAAGGAATCATAAGAAAAATCCTCTTGAGAGACCAATGGGCTCCAAAAATCCTCTTCAGTATCAGGAATCAGAAATCAAATGCTCCCTTAAAATGTAGCATGGCAATTCATTAGATTATCATAGTATTAAATTTAGTTATACTGAAATATTCCACTCCAGCCTTCATATGTGTAATACATAAATGTGAAAGAAAATTGTAGACTAGAGAGAGAGAACGATACCACAAGTGTTGAGAGCTAATCAGGATTTTCTCTCATACGGATGAGTTCCATATGTGAAAGGGTCTCAAACTGAGAAGTTATGAAGCATGACCCTACAACATCCTTCTTTCAAGGAACACTGTATGACATTTAGCACATAAAGGGAAATCCCCACGAAACAGCAGTGGATGGTATTGTGTGTGACCTTGCAGTCAACCCACATATTCTTGCAACACACAACTTCACTAATGCCAAATTGTGCAGAGTTAGAGAGAGCAAGAAAGGAAGCAAGAGTCCTCTGAATTTATGATGCCAACCCTTATGTATCATCCCCGAGATTGTTTCTGCAATTTTTAAGGATTAATATGTACAGCAGTTCAAGTTTAGCTCTTGAAGGTGAAGTTTTCCATTCATTGCCTTGAACATTTTCTGCCTCACAAATTCTGAATGAAATTCCACTGAAAGGACTATCCTTTCCAGGAGGAACTGTATGACTGCATAACCTTGAATGACTCGTATCTTTCTTCCCATACAAATCCCTTCTTTTCTTGTTTGTAACAAATGTGTGATCAGTGAGGCCGAGCCACTATGTTTTAAAATCCTTTTAATCCTCTTTCTGTTAAGAAAAACAATTCTGAGTGATCTTTGAGGATTCTGTATAGGGCAGAACACCTGCAGCTTAATGTTTTATGTTAACAAACACCCCATGTGAGTCTAATGCCTCTTGGCATGTAAGAATGCTGTTGTGGAAGACGTCTGTAATAATGAGGCCCAACCTTAACCATTGACCTTTTGCCTCCAAATCTAAACCTGTTTGTCTCTACTTCCAAACAGCCTAATGTATCATGGAAGTGTCAGCACAAATGATTTATTGTCCTGTTGGCAAGTTCTTTAATACAACAGTGGCTCTTTGCTCTAGTCAGCGAAAAATCAGTCTTCCTTTTCAGAATTTCTTGATGACACAGTTCTGGGTCACTTGAACTGAAAAGTCCATTTTCAAAACCTAATTTACACCTGTGATCATAAAAACCTGTTCAGGGTACAACTTAAAAGCTTGAGCAGCTGCAATTTAATGATTACTCAAGAGGATATAAATATGTTTGCAGTCGTACTGGCAGTAATATAAGGTTTCTCTTAACTTGTAATATTTTTCAAAGCATGTTACAGTTCTGCAAAATGTCCTCTCTTCTCTCCTTTTATTTTTCATTGTAAACTTTATACATTTTCCAGAGCCATATTCCAGGCCAGTCATACTAGATAGATGGATAATAACTTTGGCCAGGCAGCATCTGACCAACTCAAGGTTGTCGCACTTAGTAAAGCTGTTAGCCAGAAATGGATGAGCAAATATAAACACACCTTCCAAATGGACAACTATTTAAAATTACAACTGCCAGATCATCTCAGGAGACATTTACCTGAGCAAGATTCAAACAGTTTGATACAATGGTTAGATTTGGGAGATTCCATTCTATCCCATACAATGAATGTACATGTATCTGTGGAGCTGAAGAGATAGAAGATCTGACTCGCATACTATTCGATTGCTGTTTATATAAGGGGGCGAGAGATAAGTACCTTGATCCACATATTAAACGTATGGCCCAACAACATACCTCATATATGGCAAGAATCTGAAAACAACATTTAATACAGCCCAATTTCTGACTAAAAGGTCTGACTGAGATCAGCATATGCGGGTCTGATTGGGGTAGACTGCAGGGGTGATAAAGAAATATAATTTTATGTCATTTTATTCTATTTTATATATTTATGTATCAAATTATTATATTTTATCCTATAACTATTGTAATTTACCCTACTCTCATTTTAAATTGTTTGTTTAGAAATTTATTAGTAATATGTGTTTGAACCTGTACATTGATATGGCCTACAGGCTAACCAATCAATAATATATAAGGCTGTCTCAGCCTTCCAGCTTTCCAAGGTCAGTAAAATGAGGACCCAGATTGTTGGGGGCAATATGCTGACTCGGTAAACTATTGAGAGAGGGCTGTAAAGCACTGGTATATAAGTTTAAGTGCTATTGCTATTGCTATCACTAAGAAGAAATAGAGAATGCAAACCAGGAAGGGCTACATCTAGCAGAACCAGGATTTTCCATTCTGTTTCTTTTTCTTGTTTTTTTTTTTTTTGTAATTCTGTTCAGCCAAATTTAAAATTTACACTAGATTTTTCTGACTTTCCAATCACAAAATTGTGCCTGTGAGGATTGTAAATTCAGCCCTGTGTTTGATGAGGGGTGAATCGTGGTTTTCCTTGGAGTATACCTTATGATTAAGTAAAATAAACCCCAGATTCTAAGAAAATACATTTTTATTGTAAAATAAATAACAAACAAACTTACTGATTAATAACTACATTCTGGCAAAGTTCCTAGCCTACCTCCTCGTGGCAAGCAAAACAGAAACAGAAAGAAAAAAAGCAAAAAGACATGCGCAGTAGGCTTACAGAGAAGAGTGAGCCTACCGTATGTCTCAGAATATAAGCATAGCTGGCAAAACAAAAGAACACCGTGACAGTGCCCATTCCTCCTATGTTTTCAGTACATATGGCAAAATGGTTTGAAATACCATTAGTTCTAGTGTAAAGCAGGGGTCCCCAACTTCTGGGCCACAGATTGGTACAGGGCTGTGGGCTGCAGCCCATTCAGAACCAGGTTATGCAAGCAGCAGACAAGCATGTGCAGGCAGCTCCATTTATGCCAGTATTCATTCAAATGGAGATGTGCTCATAAGCATGTGGACCTGCCACTCACACAGAACCATTTCCTCTATGACCACCCCACTCTGCAAAGCTAGAAAGGTTGGAGACACTGGTGTAAAAATAAAACACTTCTATGGTAATGGACTGGCCAATCTTTAAAATATGAACAATTGTATTTCCATGCTTTTTTCACTCAAGCAAAGATCATATGCTTGAAAATAATAATCTGATCTGGGCAACTTTTCAAAATACAATTCTTTAAATGTTATAGGGGAGTATTTTGAAAAAATAAGAATGCAGTATTTCAGAAAAATAAGGCCATGAAATGCTGTAATATATTATAGAGTTTGGTCCAAAGACCCTTTACTCAACCAACATCATAGACAAAATTAGTTTGGTTGGATTAAATACATTAATCAATACATATAATATGAAATATTTATGAAGAGATATCTTTGTAATAGAACTTGGGAGTGCAGAGAGCATCAGGAGAATTTAAGAGAAGATACAGAACCATTACAAAACTAATATTACATCTAAGTACAGGAGAGGTATGAGAAATAAGCTTAGAATAACCCCACTAAGAATAAATTGTGTAGGATAATTACTTTGGTAAGATTTCAAAAGGATGTTATAATTATGCTACTAGCAAAATGACATTTCCAGAAATCCAAGTGGTTCTTGTTTTATTGAGTTTGCCAGCCTTGCAAGGTTTGCCAAGAATCTTTTCTCTAACAGCTTTTTCATAAGATCTGCTAGGCATCCTGTCACAATTTTTGAAACTTTTGATCACCTACCATCTAATCCCAAATTCTCTGGCATTCTTTCTCCAAGAAATTCTATTTATTTTTACTTAATCAATGAAATGTACTTCAGAGAATACCAGAGTAAGCTGTAGTATGCACATGGTTTCCACTGGATCAATTTTATATTGATAAGAGTTGAATGAAAGCAAGCCTAGTGGAATAGCTTTATTTCTTAATTAAATTAGTTTGGTAATTTAAATTAATATTTTAAATCAATTCTGAAGCAGAATATAAATAGACTAGAATAACAGAGTTGGAAGGGACCTTGGAGGTCTTCTAGTCCAATCCCCTGCTCAGGCAGGAAAACCTACACCACTTCAGACAAATGGTTATCCAATCTCTTCTTCAAAACTTCCAGTGTTGGAGCATTTACAACTTCAGGAGGCAAGTTGTTCCACTGATTAATTGTTCCAACTGTAGGAAAATTTCTCCTTAGTTCTACGTTGCTTCTCTCCTTGATTAGTTTCCATTCATTGCTTCTAGTCCTGCCCTCAGGTGCTTTGGAGAATAACTAAAATCTGCAAATATTTTTAGATAGTCACCCACTGAAATTAGACTGAGGGTCCAAATCAGATTATCTCTGATGACATTGATTTTTTTTTAAAAAAATTACAAATCCTTTCCTTCTAACTACCTTCTGACAAAACTGTGTATAACTTAAGAAGCTATATTGTTTAAAATTTTGGGATGATTATTTTTTTACCCAGTTTATATGAGTGTATATGAAAGGATTTCTCTATCACCAAACAAGAAACAGATGTGCTCCTGTACACATATGTCACATAGAAAAGACTACATGAAGAAAAGAAAAATATGGGTACTCAGATATTCAGATACAACAAGACTTTTGAAATTTTTCAGAGAAGGAAAAAGCCATAAAGCACTAGCTGTATTTACCCAAGTCTTATTGTCATTCTTCCAAGCAATTTGGATTACGCTCCCTTTCTTAACGTCTATGGAGATTCTCTGTCATCCAGGTCACAGTTGTCCCAAAGGTGCTTTTTCAAGAGGCAACTGGATTTTCTTTTTCTTCTTTTTTTTCTTTTCAAAGAAAAACCAGAAAGTCCAGTTGCCTCTTGAAAAAGCACCTTTGGTACTCCCGTGCTTCACATACATGTTATCTTTATCCTGAGCTTGTAGAGTTGGCATGAGCCATGATAAATGGCTCAATTTTATTCAGAGAATATTCTAGTTATTTGGGACTTTGGACTTGACAGTTTTGGTGACACTTTTAAACTAGATTATCATTCTCACCTCCCTTTGAACGAGATTTTTAATATGAGTAATGGTTACGAGGTGGGAAAAATTTTAGTTTACTTAGTAGCTGCTTTCTTTTGCATGGCAAAAGGTTCCTGTTTTTTTGGGGTTTTTTTTCAGGTAGGAAATTTCTCTTGACCTGGAGCCAAAAATCTCCCTTGTTCTCAAAAAAAAAAGATATCTGGAACCTTTTAGGATGTTGGTTTACAGAAGCAATAGGATAGGACATGATCAAGAATTGAACCTTTGATAAGCTTGTCCCTATTAAAGGATGCTAACATTACATACATTATTTCATACAGCTAGAGCATTATTTTTTTTAAACTACTATTATAATGTGATAGCCTAGGAACATGTATTCAAGGCATATTTTTACCATGCTATTTCTTGACACAGTTTGTTTTTTCGCATTCTCCTTGTGAAAGCTTGTAGAATAGTTATCCTAGCATTGGTTGTGTGTTTTGTTTTGTTTTTTTGCAATCTTATGACATTTTAAAATCAACAAATGTACTTTAGCCTAATCTTTCTTGGGCTTGGTTCACAGAATTTCATGTTAGAATATGTTTGTGATTCTTAAGTGTCAAAAGTCCTTTCTTCAGAAACAATATATTTTTGTATCACTTAGTGGATTTTGTCAATCCTTTTTTCCCCGACTTTCTTTTCCATTAATTATGTTTTATTGCTGCCAATGACTGGAGAAAGTTATTTCACTAATTGCCCACCAATTTTCCACAGAACCTAAAATCCAGAATGTATTAGGAAAAGCATTGTGGCAGATACCAGGACAGCCACAGAAGACACCCCCAAACACCAGAAGCAAATTAAAGAAAACAGACAGCTTGTTTTGCCACTGGAGGAGAAAGCAAACTCCTCCGATTCATGAGACGTCCTCCATATTCCTCCCACACACAGTCATGTTTTGATACCAGTTGAAATTGTGCCAGATGGGGCCTATTTAGTCTGGTTTTATGTTCATTCCAATATGAATACAAACTCCTTGTTTATTCTTAGAGCCATTCAAGAGGTGAGGGCAATAGAAAATTCCTGACCCTATTAAGTCTTAGACAACATCATCCTGTGGTAAAATGGTCATGTTTGTTCCCCACTCTACATATTTATCAGCATTTGGCATGATACTATTACATGATATTTTAAATGCTAAAAGAGAGAATGGGTCTGTGGTGGCATGCCAAAACTCTTTCAAGAGGACAGTGAATTGGCTCACTGTAAGAAGTGGATTAAAATCAACAAAGGCAGAGTTTGTTTCTCCTTCACTCTCACATAAATGTGAGAATAAGCCTTGAATGTCACTAGGTAAAGTATAGGAAATGTCAAGAGGCACATAGCACAGTGCTCTGAGGGCCATAGAATGCATCTTTACATTTGATGTAAATAATTTATCTGTCAAGAAATAAAGCAAGGGTGGAGAATTCTGTTTCTGAAATTGGCATTTAAGGGCTGGGGCTAGGTGGCGACACCATTTGGAGGAAAGGGGGATTACCTGTACTAGCTTCAGAGAAGGTATTTTTCCCGTGAGCTGGGGCTAGGTGGCGACACCATTTGGAGGAAAGGGGGATTACCTGTACTAGCTTCAGAGAAGGTATTTTTCCCGTGACCACAGTATTGGATAAAAGGCTTTAACTCTCTTCCATACATATTTCCATTAATAATCTACCTACGTCTTATGGGTCCCAGAAGACATATCGTCTGCTACATCCTCTCGTTCTTCTGCTTTTATACTCATATAAAACATTATTTATCCTGAAACTAGATTGTCCCCATCCCTTTTGACTTTTTGTAAGGACTTCAACATCTGGTTATGCTTGGGGGTCCCAGAAGATTGGAGATTTGTCCTCATGGCTCCATTAGTGAAGGAGCCATTTTTATCCTTCCTTCACCCAGGTTTAATATTTTTGTTTTTATTCTGTTACTGTGGCTTTTTATATTTTTGAATTTATATTTCGTTGTTTCATTTATTGTGTGTAAAGATCCTTCTTCCAAAAGCCAACTGGACTTTCTTTGGCTGGGAGGGGTTCTTTGAAAGGATTTTGCTTCTCATCCAAGAAGCTTCATTTACTTTCGAGGCCTCCCCAGCTCTTCTCGTTCTCTGAGGATGAATCTTCAGTAAAAGTTATGATATCCAGGGAAGAAAATCTGTTGCCTCTTATCAAAAATAGCTGTTGTTTCTTGTCAAGGGGTATTCAAAATATTATTCATTCCAGCCTACAGCACATATTGCTTAGAAGGATATGTGTTGTTGTTTCACAGGAAGATGATCTGGCACAAGGCTTGCCACAAGCCACAGAAATTGTTCACAACAAATCCAGTTGTACAAGTATGTACTTGAATGTCCTATAGAAAATCCACAGTACACCACCATGATTCTAAATTGTGGGTCCAACCATAACTCAATTCTTGGAGTCCCAAATTTGTTCCATACTTTTGGCAGCATTCTGCCCCAGTCCCTGATTTTTTACTCCACCTTTCTTGTTTTCCTGATCTATTTAATGTTAGCCATCTGTTTGCAGTCAGCCTTAAAAAACTATAACTAAATTAGCATTCCTGCTGAAACATATTCCCCAAGTGGTTGTGCTCTCCATTATGGACATAGCCCATTAATGTTTCTGGAGGATCAGATAGAGCTTCACTTTCATTTGCACAAAACAGCATTTTATACCAATAAATAAACAATAATGGATAACATTTAAAAAAACAGATCTGAGAGGTTGAATTATTCCTTTCCCTCTAACTTCTGCATTCTGATTTATTTAGATCTAAGTATGTATTAGTTTTCCCATTCACACATAAACACTTCTTGCCCTAGAGTGGATGGTCAATAGTGAATTATAAGAGTTTTAGTCAACACTCCTAGAAGGCACCAGATATTTGCTTTTGTTGATATCCATCTCAGTTTTCCTGTATAGAAATAAAAATATTTTTTGTATACGGACCTCAGAAAGGAAAAGTTAAAAAACACTTTAAGGGCCACAATGAGAATTATTCTATGCATCTGATAGATAAAATCAGTCAGATTTGCTCTGAGCTGGCTATGGGGATCCTATTGAAGTGACTAAGGCCACGATGGTGATCCTCTAGCATATGTGCCACAGGTAACATGCGGAGTCATATTTGCTGGCATGGCAGGACTCGGCAGTCTTTGGCAGGCTTCAGCTCCAGCGCGCATGCATGCGACAGACAGCTGATTTTCAGCCTTCCAGAGGGCTGTGGGAAGTCATTTTTGCCTTCCCCGGGCTTCAGGAAAGCCTCAGGAGCCTGGGGAGAGCAAAAAACAGGCCCAATGGCCCAACGGGAAGGGAAATTCACCATTTGGGCCTGTTTTTTGCCCTCCCCAGGCTCCAGAGGCTTTCCTGAAGCCTGGGCGGGGAGGCAAAAGAAAGGCACAACAGGCAAACCAGAAGTTTGTTCCCGAACTTCCCCTGGTTTCAGGAAAGCCTCCAGAGCCTGGTGAGGGCAAAAAACAGGCCCAATGGGTCAACTGGAAGTTTGTTTCTGAATTTTCAGTTGGCACTTTGGGCCTGTTTTTCGTCCTCCCTAAGCCTTTCCAGAGACAGCATGTAGTAGGGTCTGAGTGGTATGTCATTCTTGAGTGAATGGATGAGGTTCCAGCTGCCTTGAATGAAGCAGTGGGCTATCTCCTCCTCAAGAAAAAGGATCCAACAATTCTGGACACCTTTCATCTGATCTCCAATTCCCCCTGTGATGAAAGATTGTGATGAAGATGATGAGGCCTGGATGACACAGATTATCTGTATCTCTTACAGCTATATTTCAGGATGAGATATAATATAAAATATTGGTTGAACTTTTTAATTTGTGGCAGTCTAGCCTTTCTTGATCTTTTAGCAGATTTTAGTACCAGGTTTATAGTATTCCTCTGGACCAGCTCAGGAAGTAGAAATAAGTGGTAAGTAGAGTTATGGTGATTGTCCTCTTTCTTTCAGGTCAGTTGTTTCAGTCAGTGTTAATAGTGAGGAGAGATCTAGCCCTAAACCCTTTTCTTTTAGGATGTTGTAGAGTTCAGCACTCTTTTCAGTATTATTTAATGTCCACCTGGAGCCATTAGAAGAAGTCATCTGATCATATGAAGTCTGCTCATGGTCACTCACAGCTTACTGGATTCTCACATTAGTGCAGTGTGCCTTATATAGAGCGACCTTTTAGAACATATTGCAGTAACCTAGGTAGTTATGCATCTTGGTATATCCATGCAACATCTATGTTCTATGAGTTTTGCAGATTAGATTCTGGGTGTAACCCAGGGTCCTGGTTTCACCTATAAATCCTTTCATGCCACAGGACCAGGAGATTTGAAAGACTGCTTGTCTCCAGCTGTTCAAAAAGATTAGAGAGGATTGGAATGCTTTGAGTCCCATGTATTTAACGCTAGCATCTTGTAAGACCCCAAAAGCATGCTTTCAATGTCACTGTCGTATAGAACAGCATCTTTCTGAGGTTCAGATGGCTCAAACTCTGCTAGTCTTTACAAAAGCGTTGTAGATCTGGATTTTTCCTGGGGCATTGGGTTATTCCTGGGTATTTCCTAGAGAATCACCGTATGTGTTTTATGAATTATTGCACGCAGTACTATATAGGTGCTATGTGGTTTTCTACTGGTTTGTTGGATCTTTATTCATAAAATATTTTCAGATTGCCATCCAAAGTCACTTAAAGAGTGGGTGGCCATGTAAATTGAATTTTTTAAACTGTATGCAACTAATTTTCAATAATTAGGGCAAAGGAAGCCACAAAAAGGAGCTTGAGGCCACATTGAGCCGTGGATCTCAAGTTGCCTTTCTCTGTGTTATGGAAATGTGTCTGTCTTAATAGTTTACATTTATAAATAGAGTACTTATTTCAAAGACAACCAAAAGTCTAAGATTTTTTTTTTTTAAAGAAATCAATCTCTCTCACAAGGGACTAGAATGCCTCCCAATTTAGGGAAAATGTGACCATTTAAAAAATATAGGAATGCAAGTGTTGCCCAGCATTTGCCACATATTATTTTGAATGCCTCTTTTATAATATTTCCTACAAAGTACGATATTCAGAAAAAAAGAGGAAAGGAAAGCAAGGAAGTTTATCCAATTTTGACTTCAAACAAAAAGTATTTAGGGACCTGCTAATTTTTAAATTTTCATGAAGTCCATAAATCTCACTCTTCATCTTTTGTTTTATTTTGTTGACGTTTCTCATTTTTGCTTGATTACTATGAAATGGTATCATAATAATGATGGGAATGATAGGCTTTCTGAGAACACTGCCAATATTTCCTTGTTAACCTGAAGAGTTATCATTTCTTTTCTTTTCTTAATATATTTTAATTGTTTTTACATTTAAATAGTGCAGCACAGTGAAGACTTTATGGCCATACAATCATTGTATATACACATAATCTCATCCATTAACTGTCACCTACTTAATACATTATCTATTCTTCTATCCAATCACATTATTTACAATTTGCTCCAGTCTTGTCACCTTGTCTTGTACCAAGAATAAAATCTGTTCCAAACTTCATAATATTCCGACTCCCCTTTATTTTTTAATTCTAGGGTAAGCCTATCTGCTTCCCCACAGGTCAAAATTTTCCTAATTATGTCTAACTCTGATGGAATATTTTCTTTTCTCCAATTCTGCGTATAGGTTTTTTGTGCTGCAGTTAATACATGTATAATTAGATAGAGCACATCTTTCTTATACCCCTCCGGTATTATGCCTAGGAAGAAAATTCCTGGTTTGAACAGAATTTAACTCCCACCATTTGTTCCAGCCATGATTGTATCATTTTCCAATATCTTTTTGCATTGTTGCATATCTACCACATATGGAAAAAGGTGTTTTTTTGCATGAAGAGTTATCATTTCTGCTGTTCAGCTTCACATCATTGATTCCTACTAACAAAGAAAGAAGAAATGCAGTGATTACAGGCTAAGATATATTATATGTATTGGAGAAAGAACTGCAGCTGTACTATCATTTTGGGTGACACATAGCATTTCAAACTGGTCTCAGAATTTCACATGACTATAATTCAAAACTTAAGCATGTTTCTTCCACATTAGTTTTGGGCTGAAGAAAATCATCATGTAAAAATACTGGAAAAGCCAGTCATGAACATGCCAGACTTACAAATTATCAATTTATTTCTGGCAAACTCT
The DNA here is from genome assembly GCF_009769535.1 of Thamnophis elegans. Taxonomy (NCBI): domain Eukaryota; kingdom Metazoa; phylum Chordata; class Lepidosauria; order Squamata; family Natricidae; genus Thamnophis; species Thamnophis elegans. The sequence continues at coordinate 88,235,893 of NC_045544.1, read as the reverse complement.
AATTCATCATTCATTCTTGCATGCAAATATATGGACTGTTAAAGAGATAGAATGATTGGAGAATAGTTCCTGGAAATAAATGGTCTTTTAGTGAGGAGCATTTCTGAAAAGGAATGATCGTGTTGGGAGCAAAAGTTTAAGTTGCGTATTTAGGGCAGCTTTCCCAAGCCCTGTTGCCCTCCAGATGTGTTTGACTTCAAATCCCATATTCCCATAATCCAGGAATCCAATTGGCATAGTCAAAAAGTTGCAATCCAACACATCTGGTGGAGACCAAGTAGGGAAGGCTATTTCGAGTGATCAGATGTATAAGACAGAACATATATTCTCAAAGTTCAAAAAGAAAGGAAGTGAAACCTGATGCAGATATAGGTTTATTTTCTCTATATTTGCACATGCATAAATCTTTAAAGAAAAAAATGAATGGAACTGCTGAAACAACTACAGGGACTAAGATGCTACTAACCTTTAAGTTACATACAGATGAGTAAGTCTACAATATTTTTTTTAGGTTTTGAATAACTAATCCTCAGCATGTGGGCTCTTTGAATAAACTGTTCAATATAGAAAGGCATTATTCTTTTCTTTATTGCTTCCTAGGCTTGGATTACATGTTTCAGAAGTGAGAAAGTCTATTGTTTGCTGGATATTTCCATTGCTAATTCTGCTCTGAACTATGAACTGACTTGTGGGTTTACATAATGGATAGTTTATGGCTCTTCAGAATCCTTGGATTACCTTTCATTGTGATAATTTTGCTGTCTTTTTAAGCAATTCCAGAATAGGAAGCTGTTTTGCAATGCCTACTGGGGATAGGTGTTCTAGTTTAAACTGGTTCCCTTATTGAACCATGTGATTTCTTGTAATGGTGAACTCTCAACTAATAAAGCTGACACACCCTTAGGAATTGTTCCATTATTGTTCCAACTTACACATTAAAAATCCAGCATGGATCATATTTCCATCTGCAGACATTGTATATGGTTCCAAATATTTGGACTGAGCGTGGGACTTTGAATTCATTGACCACAGACTTTTATTTCATGTGGGTGGCAGTTTAATGTTTCCAGAAGACTAAACAGCACCTCCAAAACAAGCTTGTTGCAAGGGTTTTGTATTTTTCATTCCTCGGTACTAGAGGTAGGCAATGTGGTAGCCTTCCAGTGTTTTGGACTATGGTTTCCTCATTACTCACTAAGGGTGATAGAAGTTGAAGTCCAACACATCTGGAATATATTGGGTCACTTGCCTTTGATCTACAGAATCCAGGGTAAGAGGGTTTTTTTTTCTTCATTAATAGACCATCTTACCTGACAGGGACTGGAACCTAGAAACTTCCTCCCCACACTTATTTATCTAGAGAATATTATGTGGATACATTGAAAGATTAAAAAAAAGAGGACAAGAGGGGGGAAAAAACCCACTTCCAGAGTACTTGTAGCTGTGTTTAAAAATCTTCATCTGGGGCTCTTAACATATATACAAGCATAAACAAAATCAACACTTTATTATATTGCACAAAAGAAATGTCTCTTATGGCAATTCCTGGAAAGGAGTGGGAAAATTTTCAGAAGACATTTTTCTTCTTCTGTGCATTCAAAAACATGTTAATACTTTTAGAATTTAACATACTGCTGTTATTTTTATTATTGTTCTTATGTGCTAAATTGATTTACTGTTGTTGTTGCTATTGGTTTTAGTATTTGTGTGTTATAGTGTATGTTGTTTTTATTGTTTATTATATGTTTACTGATTAGAAAACCTAGAAGCATACTAGATAATAAAAGTTCATCGAACTAGTAAAACATGAGCACACAAATGGCCTTGGATTTCAGCCTTTATCTTTATCTTTTCCTTTTGTGTATTGTAAACTATAAAGCAATAGTGTTCAAATAGTGTTCCAGTATAATCCCAAAATAACTAGGGCACCACTTGAACACTGTTGGCATTGACAAAATCACCATGCATCAATTGCAAAAGGCACTTTGACTTGGAACAGCTTACATCCTATCACAACACTTTTAAACACCACCAAACATCCACATCTGCCTATCTCAAATTCTTGGGAAGAACTTAATAGATCAGGGGTGTCAAACTCATGTCATCATGGTGGCGTCACATGACGTATCAGAACTTTTTTCCCCTTCTCTAAACCAGTCATGGGCATGGCCAGCTCATGACGCATCCAGCCCATGGGCTGGGAGTTTGACAACCCTGCAATGAATGGATAGAAATTCCAAATCCAGTCTAAACATCTGGTTGACTGTGCAACCAACTATAATAATAATTGAATGATATGGCATAAACTATCTGTGTTGATCCCAATGCTTATTGGCACACTAAGTGCCAAACCAAAAAAATCTTGGACAACATTTAGAAAATATGTCTATTGACAAAAAATTCCATTTGTCAATTACAAAAGACCATGCTGCTCAGATACACACACATGCTATACTGACACATTACAGCTCCCTAGGTTCTTGGGATGAACTTGATACATATGAAAACCAATACTAGTTTAAAAACTGGCAACCGTGATTTTACATTTTTGTGCATATAATAATAGCAGCAAATGTGTGACTCTGTATGCATATGTATGCATGTTTCAATACTTTACTGCCTTTTCTAGTGGTACACAATAGTGCCAGTAACAGGAATAGAGATGGAGGATTAATTTTCAATTGATTGAAACTATAATCCTCAAATTATTGATATAGATGTGTGAATTTGTTTGTAACCCACATAAAAAAGATGTGAACACATTATGCATATCACTACTGAATTATAAAGACATATATTGTATTAAATTCTTAAATCCCTCAAAAGAATTTAAAGGAGCAGTGGCCAGATTTAAGAATATTCCTTTCATATTTATAATTATGGGTATCAAACTACTTCATGACAAATTGCAAAATAATGTTTAAACACACCATTAAATTAAATAGTATTATCTATATTCTGAGAAACTCTCCAGTTAATTAGGTAATTCTGTGGGTTACCATAGGATATGGCACTCGTTAATAGGAAATAATAAAATTGCCAGGGCTATGCAAAACTGTTTCCTGAACTGCTGGGTTTTCAAGGTAAACCACGTCCATCTAAAGGAAATAGACTATTAAAATAATCTTAGCATTTCTGGTCTAATTAAGAACAGAACTGACTAATGCTTACTTAGCTGGAACAGGAAACATGGCTGGAGCTCGTCTCCTGAGCAAAAATGGGAAAAGTTGCAAAGGGCACCAAGTTGGAGATCCCAACCTTAGCTATGTGAATGAATTAACAGGATTTCCCAGGCAACTCAGCTGATACTTATCGAGTCTGAGAAATATACTAAGCAAGTACTAAGTACTTTCAAAACTAAAAATGCTGTTTTAAAAAGCAAAGGAATGTTGTCATTAGGGATAATTGAATATGGAAAATATGTGAAGCTTCAGACAAAGGTATTGCGGTAAGAAGTTTTGAATCAGACACCCTTCTCAGCTTCTTCTTGTTTAATCGGGTATTTTGAGTGTATGGGATTGAATGTGTTAGTATGAAAGACCCACTTTTAGTATTATTACTGCTGTATTTTTTTTGTGTTTTTAACTATATTGTGGGGACTGTTTGTGTGAGTGTCTGAGTATGTCTGATTCGGAGGACCTGGCGGGGCATGCGGGGGTCATTGGGGTGGTTGGGGGAATTACACCCACGGGAGAGAGTCGGACCATTGCGGTCATAACAGGGAGAGGCAGATACGGCGGGGACTTTAGGGCTGGCCATTACCGGGGAAGGAGGGTTTGCTATATCGCAGAGATCCCTCCTTCCGGCCCTATGAGTCCCACTCCAAGGTCAGATGGCGCGAGCAATCAGGACCCTGGTCTCAGGCTGCTGTCGCTAAATGCCAGGTCTGTTATTCATAAGGCTCCCCTCGTCCGGGACTTGATTGTAGACGAGGGGGCAGACCTGGCATGTATTACTGAGACATGGCTGGGCACGGAGGGAGGAGTCCCCCTCGTAGAGATGTGCCCAGACGGATTTCAGGTGCTTCATCAGCCGAGAGCCCAGGGAAGGGGTGGCGGTGTGGCTATTGTAGTCCGCGAGTCTTTAGCACCTCGTAGGATCCCTGCTCCGGAGCTTGCCGGGTGTGAGTCCCTACTAGTGAAGTTGGACCTCAAGGGTCAAGTGGGTCTGCTGCTAACGTACCTGCCTCCCAACTGCGTTGCAGCAGCCCTCCCCTCGCTCCTCGAGTCAGTACCCGAGCTAGCAATTGCGTTCCCTAGGCTAATGGTTCTGGGGGACTTCAATTTGCCTTCGCTCGGTGAACACTCTGATGGAGCGCAGGAGTTCATGGCTTCCATGACAGCCATGGGCTTGACCCAGGTAATCCGAGGCCCTACCCACTCAGCGGGGCACACACTCGACCTCGTATTCCTCTCGGAGCAGTGGAGTTATGATCTTGGTCTGAGGGGAAATGAGACCATTCCCCTGTCGTGGTCAGACCACTACCTACTGAGGCTAGACTTCCGGAGGCCAAACCCCCACCGTAGGGAGGAGGAACCGACCAGGTGGTTCCGCCCCAGGCGACTTATGGACCCTGTTAGGTTCCAGACGGAGCTTGGGGTTATTCCAGATGCTCTCACCCACAGTTCGGCGGAGACTCTTGCTGCGGCCTGGCACTCGGCAGCATCAGGGTCTCTGGACCGGATTGCGCCACTACGGCCCCTCCGGGTCAGCGGCTCACGGAGGCCTCCTTGGTTCACCGAGGAGCTCTGGGAGATAAAGCGCCGGAGGAGACGCCTAGAGCACCTGTGGAGGTCCGATAGGTCCGAGTCGAACCGAGCACTGTTGACAGCTTGCACCAAGGAGTACATTCGGGCATTAAGAACAGCCAAAAGATCACACATTGCCTCCTTGGTAGCGTCCGCCGAGTCCCGCCCAGCCGCCCTGTTTAGGATAGCCCGCTCCCTCCTAAATAGGAGGGAGACAGGGAACCCCCTACAGGGTAAGGCTGAGGAGTATGTTCAGTTCTTGGCGGACAAAGTTGCTCGGTTTCGATCGGACCTGGACTCCACTCTTGCAGATCCAGCCGAGACACAAGGGAATGACTTGGCAGACCATCTATGGGTTGAGTTTCAGGATGTTGCCTCCGGGGATGTGGACAAGGCTATGCGAGCTGTGAGCGCCTCCACCTGTATACTGGACCCGTGTCCCTCTTGGCTGGTTGCCAACAGCAGAGAGGTGACACGAGGCTGGATCCAGGCGGTTGTTACCGCCTCTCTTCGGGAGGGGCACTTCCCCACCGCGCTTAAGGCGGCGGTGGTGAGGCCCCTCCTGAAGAAACCGTCTTTGGATCCAGCAGTTCTTAATAACTACCGTCCAGTCTCCAACCTCCCCTTTGTGGGGAAGGTTGTTGAGAAGGTGGTGGCCTTCCAGCTTCAGCATACCTTGGAGGAAGCTAACTATCTTGACCCCTTCCAGTCTGGCTTCAGGCCCGGTTACAGCACAGAAACCGCTTTGGTCGCATTGACCGATGATCTCTGGAGAGCCAGAGATGGAGGCCATGCGTCCATCCTGGTTCTCCTTGACCTCTCAGCGGCTTTCGATACCATCGACCATGGTATCCTTCTGCGACGACTGCGGGAGGTGGGGGTGGGCGGCACTGTTCTGCAGTGGTTCTCCTCCTACCTCTCGGACAGGTCGCAGTCGGTGTTGGTGGGGGGGGAGAGATCGTCCCCGAGGCCCCTAACTTATGGGGTGCCGCAGGGCTCGGTCTTATCCCCCCTGCTATTCAACATATACATGAAACCGCTGGGCGAGATCATTCGGAGGCACGGGATTAAGTACCACCAATACGCGGACAATACACAGTTGTATCTGTCCGCCCTGTGCCAACTCAATGAAGCGGTGGACGTGATGAACCGGGGCCTTGAGGCTGTTAAAGACTGGATGAGAGCTAACAAACTGGTGCTCAACCCGGAAAAGACCGAGTGGCTGTTGTGTTTTCCTCCCAAAAATTCGGCTAATGTTCCATCAATCAGGCTGGGGGGGGGAAATTTATACCCCTCAGACAGGGTCTGCAACTTGGGAGTCCTCCTGGACCCACAGCTGAGTTTCGACCATCATTTGTCAGCTGTGACCAGGGGGGCATTTGCCCAGGTTCGCCTGGTGCGCCAGTTGCGGCCCTACCTGAACCGGGAGGCCCTCACAACAGTCACTCGAGCCCTTGTGATCTCTAGGCTGGAATACTGCAATGTGCTCTACATGGGGCTGCCCTTGAAGAGCATCCGGCGACTTCAGCTAGTCCAGAATGCGGCCGCGCAAGTGATCGTGGGCGCACCACGGTTCGCCCACATAACACCAATCCTCCGTGAGCTGCGCTGGCTACCTGTTGATCGTCGGGTGCACTTCAATGTCCTACTTACCACCTATAAAGCGCTCCATGGTAGTGGATCTGGCTACTTGAGAGACCGCCTTCTGCCAATTACCTCCCTGCGTCCCATCAGATCGCACAGGGTAGGCCTCCTCCGAATTCCATCCACCAGTCAGTGCCGACTGGCGACTACGCGGAGGAGAGCCTTCTCAGTTGCAGCTCCGACGCTATGGAACAATCTCCCCGTGGAGATCCGCACCCTCACCACCGTCCAGGCCTTCCGCACGGCCCTCAAGATCTGGCTAGCCCGTCAGGCCTGGGGATAGGATTTTACTCTCTCCCCGCCCGAATGTTGAGTGAATGTTGTGTTTTATGGTTAAATTTTTTTTACTCACGTTTTTCTTTTATGTCTTGTCTTGTACTCCCTTCCCTCATTATTGTAAGCCGCCCTGAGTCCCCTCAGGGAAAAGGGCGGCCTATAAATGTTCAATAAATACTAAAAATACTAAATACTCTTCAAAAAGCAAGTTATCTCCTTGCTTTTACAAGTGAAGAGAAACAATCATTTTGCTCTACTTCAAAGCCCTCTTTGCTTTGTCCCACCAAATTCAGAGTCTGGCTCTTCCGATACACTGCAAGGAAACTTCTTCATTACTGGAGGGATTTTCTGTGCTTTGCAACTTCATTGCAGGGTATGGGGAAGCCCCCTATAGGCATTCACAAAATTGGAAGGCCATGAGAAAAAAAGAGCTACTTTCAGGCTGCTGAAATGTTCTAACTTCTCTATATCTAATGAATGGTTAAAAGAGGCTCTCTATAGGGAAGAATATATCCTTTCGTGTCCTTCATTAGAAGCAATGAAAGATCTTATTCAAGAAGAACTATGGGAGAAGCCTGCTGCAAGTCTGCTTGAAGTGTTTCCAGTCTAAATGATATTGAAAGCATCTGGCCTGGGTGATCTTCCTGGGATCTTGCTGAAATTCTAGATTGGACAACTTCAGAAAAAGCTGTGAACAGCACCAATGCATTTCGGCTTGGAAGACACTGAAGGAGAAGGCTGAGATAAGTCTTCTTTTGCAGAACTTGCCTGAAGCTGACCACTCATTTCAGCAATCTCTCTTTAGAAGTATGAATCAATATATGAATTCAGGGCCCAAATTACTTCACTGAAATAAATCAGTACCATTCTACACAGGCCTAGAAATTATTAAATTGTTCTAAAACAAGCTATGCTTCTAGCCCTTGGAATGGGAATTATGTATTTTTCCAATCACATTATTTCCATGCTAAGACAGTTTTATTTGATAATTTCTGTCTTGTAATGAGTGAAAGAAAAAGAAATTCTGGTAGATAGACACTGGTTGATGAAGAATCTGGCTGGCTATTCAAGTCTTCACATCCAGATTCTCTGGTATTCATTTAGTTAGACTGAATTAAGTGGTTATTTATAATATAATAATATTATTATCAAAATTCTTTGTCCACTGGATTATGCAATCTTTAATGCATTCTCTTTTCCAAATTCAATTTCAACTTGCAATTTATAAATCTTGGCAATAACATGTTCATCATTGGCACTAAGTGTACGCTTGCTACAACTTGAGATGGAGTCAAGCTGTGAATTGTTCAGCTGCCGATGGAAAATCCATAAAATAAACAATGATGGGGGGGGTTGCAGGGAAGGTGGGTAACCCATAATCACATTTTTAAATTGCCTCTTAAAGTTTCTTTGTACCAGGTTTTCTGATTAGAGTCATGATATACGTCTCCTTAGCTATGCATTGTATCTCTTGGTACCATTTGTTTAATGTTCAGATCGATGCTTCTATGAAATATAATACATTTTGGAAGTCCTCCAATGTTTTTGTTCTGTTTTTTTGAAAGTTGTTTGTTGGGTGGGGTGGAAGAACTGATTATAGGGATGAACACTTCATTCAACTGAACAGATATTTCTACCAGAAGGCAAAGGGAACATTCTCCAAAGTTGGCACCGCTTAAGAAAATTTGTAAATTTGTTTTTAGAAAACATCAGCAGTCACAGTGCTGCTTTGTAGGAGGGATGTTGAGTTGCATTGTTTGCTGCATTTTATTATCTATCTTGTCTTAGTAGCTTCCTGAGAGCAAGGTTTTAAAAAGTATTTATCTTATTTGAGAAGAGGAAAGCACACCACAGATGGCAGACAATTCAGCATTTGGGACTAGGACCTAAAGAACTTTAAAAGATCCATGGATCAATTGAAAATACTATTTTTTCTTTCTCCTTTTTCAAGCTATAGTTTTTTTTCCCTTTGACATGGACAAAGAGAGGAGAAAAAAGTGCAAAGTCTTCAGATATGATCAAGACTAGATGGCTTCTTATCTGCCTACTGTCTTTTTGTTTGCAGAATTTAAATTGCTTTACAGTACAGTATACATACACTATATCTTAGCCACTTTAACAATCTTACTTTATTTAAACACCAAGGTAACCAAACAGAACAGGCTTCTCTATTATATTTGGCAAGTTTCTGAGCTCCAGTCAGAGACATGGATCAGCCTGAATAAAAACTGATCAGTGGTGATTCTTGGAGAGAGTTGCATGAGAAATTAAGAGAGAAAAATCTGATCTCCCTGCCCTCCGCTATTTCATAGCGATGTTCCCCCTTGCTCATCAGGTGTTGTTCAGCTGCTTTTGAAGACAGGGTTAGCACTCTTCGGGAATACTGTGTTTCCCCAGAAGAAAACAGGGTCTTATTTTCTTTTGAACCACCCACACACACCCCCCAAAATAAGCACTTGGCCTTATTTTTGGGGAGGTCTTATTATTTTTGAGGTGTAGGAGGTGGCGAATATGATCACCTAATAGTTGCTGCTGTGTTGCAATATTTTCAGGGAGGGCTTATTTTGGGGGGAAGGCTTATTTTAGCGCATGTGCTCAAAAGCCCAACTAGGTTTATTCCCTGGGGAGATCTTATCTTGGGGAAAACAAGGTAGCTGTGAAATGTATGAGAATAACCAAATATTTGGTGAGAACAGGATACAGTTCTGAAAACTAGAATGCATTTTAACAGATGATTAAATCCACTAATGTAGCTACCTGTCAGAACTCATCTGTCCAGTATTAGTCCATATTAAAGAGGAAGATTTGTGGATACTTTTTCACCCATGGATGATGTTGGAGGTTGGAAGAAGAGATTTGTAGATTTGTAGATTTATTTATTTATAGGCCGCCCTTTTCCCTGAGGGGACTCAGGGCGGCTTACAATCAAAAAAGGAAGGGGGGTGTAGGACAATACCAAAAAGAAATGTGCACAAAGTAAATTAGACAGTAAAACTCAACATTCACTCAACATTCGGGAGGGGCAAAAATAAGATTATCCCCAGGCCTGACGGGCTAGCCAGTTCTTGAGGGCTGTGCGGAAGGCCTGGACGGTGGTGAGGGTACGAATCTCCACGGGGAGATTGTTCCATAGTGTCGGAGCCGCAACAGAGAAGGCTCTCCTCCGAGTAGTCGCCAGTCGGCACTGACTGGCGGATGGAATACGGAGGAGGCCAACTCTATGCGATCTGATGGGACGCAGGGAGGTGATTGGCAGAAGGCGGTCTCTCAAATAGCCAGATCCACTACCAGAAAAGAAAGCAGGGAGCATCAGCCAGTCCTGGTCCTCAATGTGCCTTGTACAGTGTAAATAAGGACAATACCATTTATTGGCATTGCTCCTTAGCAGGATAGAAATGGTCAGTGGGAGCAACAAATGCTATGCTGGCTCAAATACAAGGGGTGTCACTTTAAATCAGTTGTGAGAAAAACCTCTTAGCTACAGTAAGTTGTACTGATTTTTTTTCTTGGATCCATTTATGTATTATTCTGAGCTGAGCATAATAAAATGTATTTGATGCTTCAGGCATCTTACCCAGTCCACTTGCATGTTGAGTTTATTTAATGCTTCTAAGCATCTTGATATATATTTAATTATGTATTCATATCGGGTTTTTTTACTTTCTCTCCAATCATTTGGAAGAAAGAATAAGAGGGGGGATTATTTAACATTTTTATAGAGATTTACAACATTTTGCTCCTAATGACATAGAAAGCAAGGTTTAGTGTACATATTTCAAAAATAACAAGAATTTTAAATGTTTTTATCTCATCCAAATTCATGATTACTGAAATTTTCTGAGTGGTGCATTCAGTACAAGGACCACGAATTTCCTTGGTGGCACAGACATTTTTTTGAGTTCAGACCATTTTGGTATAAGGCTTTCTATTACATCATAGTAGTTGTCAGTTCATGCCAAGCACATGTTCCAGAAGGTATCCATGCTGCAGTAACACATTTTGCTGAATAATTTTATCAGATGTACAGGACTCAATATCTGATGCGTGCAAGGGGTTTTGGTGAATAAGACATTTGCCCAGACAGCTAATTTTGTATTTACAGGTTCAAGAATAGAACAGTGGATTGAAAATAACTCCTGAACAGCGTCTTGCATAAATCAGTTGATAAGCCATGGGATTCAAAAGTGAATGAGCTCACCCTTTAGAGACCAGGCACAAACCTTTTAATAGATCTCTATAAGAAGCAACCAGCTCCGATTCAATGCAAGGATGAAATTCAGCAGGTTCTGACAGGTACTGGAGAATCAGTAGCTGAAATCTTGAGTAATTTGGTGAATTGGCAAATACCACCTCTGGCTGGCCCAGCCAGAGTGAGTATGAGTATGAGTATGAGTAGTTTATTTATATGCCGCCCTTTTCCCTGGGGGGACTCAGGGCGGCTTACAATTCGAAAGGAGGGGAAAACAAACAAATTAATACATAAGACAGTACATCATTAAAAGCACAACATTCATACAATTCGGGTGGGTTACGGTCTTTAACCCCAGGCCTGACGGGATAGCCAGATTTTAAGGGCTGTGCGGAAGGTCTGGAGGGTGGTGAGGGTACGAATCTCCATGGGGAGATCGTTCCATAGGGTCGGAGCTGCCACCGAGAAGGCTCTCCTCCGCGTGGTTGCCAGTCGACACTGACCGGCAGATGGAACTCGGAGGAGGCCTAATCTATGGGATCTAATTGGTCGAGTGGAGGTAATTGGCAGTAGGCGGTCTCTCAAGTACCCAGATCCACTACCATGAAGGGCTTTGTAGGTGACAAGTAGCACCTTGAAGCGTACCCAGAGATCGACAGGTAGCCAGTGCAGCTCGCGGAGGATAGGTGTTATGTGGGTGAAACGAGGTGCACCCACAATCGCTCACGCGGCCGCATTCTGGACTAGCTGAAGTCGCCGAATACTCTTCAAGGGCAGCCCCATGTAGAGCACATTGCAGTACTCCAGCCTAGAGGTCACAAGGGCACGAGTGACTGTTGTGAGAGCCTCCCGGTTCAGGTAGGGGCGCAACTGGTGCACCAGGCGAACCTGGGCAAATGCCCCCCTGGTCACAGCTGACAAATGGTGTTCAAAAGTCAGCTGTGGATCCAGGAGGACTCCCAAGTTGCGGACCCTGTCTGAGGGGCGTAATATTTGACCCCCCAGCCTGAGAGATGGAATACTTGCCGAATTGGTGGGAGGGAAACACAACAGCCACTCGGTCTTATCTGGGTTGAGCACAAGCTTGTTAACCCTCATCCAGTCCTTAACAGCTTCAAGGCCCTGGTTCATCACGTCCACCACTTCATTGAGTTGGCATGGGGCGGACAGATACAACTGAGTATCGTCCGCATACTGGTGGTATTTTATCCCGTGCCGCCGAATGATCTCGCCCAGCGGTTTCATGTAGATGTTAAAAAGTAGGGGGGACAGGACCGAACCCTGCGGCACCCCATATGTTAGGGGCCTAGGGGTCGATCTCTGCCCTCCGACTAACACCGACTGCGACCTGTCCGAGAGGTAAGAGGAGAACCACCGTAAAACAGTGCCTCCCACCCCCACCTCCCGCAGTCGTCGCAGAAGGATACCATGGTCGATGGTATCGAAAGCCACTGAGAGGTCAAGGAGAACCAGGATGGAGGCGTGGCCTCCATTCCTGGCTTTCCAGAGGTCATTGGTCAATGCGACCAAAGCAGTTTCTGTGCTGTAGCCAGGCCTGAAGCCAGACTGGAATGGGTCAAGATAACTAGCTTCCTCCAAGGACCGCTGGAGCTGAAAGGCCACCACCTTCTCAACAACCTTCCCCACAAAGGGGAGGTTGGAGACTGGACGATAGTTGTTAAGAACGGCTGGATCCAAAGATGGTTTCTTCAGGAGGGGTCTCACCACCGCCGCCTTAAGAGCGGGGGGAAAGACCCCCTCCCGAAGGGAGGCGGTAACAACCGCCTGGATCCAGCCCCGTGTCACCTCCCTGCTGTTGATGACCAGCCAGGAGGGGCACGGATCCAGTACACATGTGGAGGCACTCACAGCTCTCATGGCCTTGTCCACATCCTCAGGGGCAGTAGCCTGAAACTCAACCCAGCGATGGCCTACCAGATTATCCTATAGTGCCTTGGCTGGGTCTGCGGGATTGGAGTCCAAGTCCGACCGAAACCGAACAACTTTGTCCGCTAGAAACTGGACGTAATCCTCAGCCCTACCCTGCAAAGGATCCCCCGTATCCCTCCTATTTAGGAGGGAACGGGTTATCCTGAACAGGGCGGCTGGGCGCGACTCAGCGGAAGCAATCAGGGTGGCAATATAAGTTCTTTTCGACGTCCTGATTGCCCTGATGTATTCCCTGATGCAAGATGTTAAAAGTGGTCGGTTCGATTCGGATTTATTGGATCTCCATAAGTGCTCTAGGCGTCTCTTCCGGCGCTTCCTCTCCCGGAGTTCCTCAGTAAACCAAGGGGGCCTCCTGGATGCACTGCCTCGGAGCGGCCGTAGAGGCGCAATCCAGTTAAGAGACTCCGTCGCTGCCGAGTTCCAAGCAGCAACCAGAGTCTCTGCCGGACTGCGGGCGAGGGTATCAGGAATAACCCCAAGCTCTGTCTGGAACCTCAGAGGGTCCATAAGTCACCTGGGGCGGAACCACCTGGTCGGTTCCTCCTCCCTACAGTGGGGGTTTGGTCTCCGAAAGTCAAGCCTCAGTAGGCAGTTGTCTGACCACGACAGGGGTATGATCTCACTATCCCTCAGACCAAGATCACAACTCCACTGCTCCGAGAGAAATACAAGGTCAAGCATGTGACCCGCTGAGTGGGTTGGGCCCCGAATTACTTGGGTCAAGCCCATGGCTGTCATGGAAGCCATGAACTCCTGAGCTCCATCAGAGTGTTCACCGAGCGAAGGCAAATTGAAATCCCCCAGAACCATAAGCCTGGGCAACTCAATTGCCAGCTCGGCTACCGACTCGAGGAGCGAGGGGAGGGCTGCTGCAACGCTGTTGGGAGGCAGGTACGTTAACAGCAAACCCACTTGACCCTTGAGGTCCAACTTCACCAGCAGGGACTCACACCCGACAAGCTCCGAAGCAGGGATCCTACGAGGTACTAGAGACTCTCGGATAACAATAGCCACACCCCCACCCCTTCTCTGAGCTCTCGGCTGATGGAGCACCTGAAAACCTTCTGGGCACATCTCTACGAGGGGGACCCCTCCCTCCGGGCCCAGCCAGGTTTCAGTAATACATGCCAGGTCTGCCCTCTCATCTAAAATTAAGTCCCGGACGAGGGGAGCCTTATGAACTACAGACCTGGCATTTAGCAACAACAGCCGGAGACCAGGGTCCTGATTACTCGAGCCATCTGGCCTTGGAGTGGGACTCATAGGGCCGGAAGGAGGGATCTTTGTAATGTAGCGAGCCCTCCTTCCCCGGTAATGGCCAGCCCTAAAGTCCCCGCCATATCTGCCCCTCCCTGTTACGACCGTAATGCTCCGGCCCACTCCCGTGTCCGTAATTCCCTCAACCACCCCAACGACCCCCGCATTCCTCGGCAGGTCCTCCGAATCAAACACACTCGTTCGCTCACCCGAGCAATCCCCACGTAATAATTAAAACACACAAAATACAGCAATAATGGGTCAATAAAAGTGGGATCATTCACTCAATCACATGTATATCCCATGCATATCCCAAACAAAAGAGAGAAAAAGAAAGAGAGAGAAAAAGAAAGAAAGAGTGGAGTAGGAATGGAGATTTTGCAATATCCTTCCCCCCAGGTGTGGGGAGGGAATGTGGATTTTGGAGTATCCTTCCCTGCCACGTCCACCAAGCCACGCCCATAGAACCAGTCATAAAAAAAATTGAATTTCACCACTGCTTCAATACTTCCCCCACAAACACACACACAACAGAAGAGAGAACAGCATCTCATAGATGACTGTATGGGATTCTTCAGAGAGCATGTGAATAAAATTGTTCCTTTCCACCCAAGAACAGCAGGAGATTGTCTATCAACACCACTAATGTTGTTTTCTGTCCCAAATTCTGGCTCTGATTCATATTATACTAGGTTTAGAATACTGGCGTCATCCATAGAAAAGTATGTAAGTGGCCTTTGGCTAACTTCTCTCTACTGTGTGCTGTTCTGTGCTGTAATCAGCCAGTATCTATGGGCTTCCCTCTGTTTGTTGATGTGATTCTTTGATCAATAAATACTGTGTTGGTCTCTTAATTCAGGATGAGCTTGATAGAAGTGTTGTGGAGAAATCTTCATTTTCCTGTGAGAAAATTGGTGGGAATGAGGGTGATAGGTATATATACATTTAGTTGTGAATGTGTGTGTATTTTTGTATATTTGCATTTATTTAATATGCCTAATTGTGATCACTGTATAGAATTTCTTATAATTCCATAAAATCTTATTAATTTCTTTTTCTATTTATTAACTTAATGCTTTCAGTAGATACATATTGTTAAAATGTACATTTTGTCACTCATTTATTTTTCCCAAACTTTGGACCCACCCATAATTATTAATAAAAAAGGACTAAAGAATTAAATAAAATTGCTGAGGTTTGCACAAAAGTCCTTTTGTGATATTTTGTGAAAATCTTTGCTCCTTCATTTGAAGCTGCTCAAAATATTTGCCAGGACTGCATAATTTGTCAGAAAATGCATAATTTGGGCTCTTTAAACTTTTTTTACAATTCAAATCAATACTACCAGAACCCACTCATGTTTAAACTGAGCTGCAGAAAATAATTTTTGTTACCAATAAGTGCTTCTGAAATATATTTGTGTGCCAAGAATTTTGGAATACTTAGAATACTGTCAAAAGTAGATAGTGGCATAAATCTTTTCTCATTGTGTTTATAATATGGATGACATGCCAGAGCATTCTTCAGAATTACAAATATAACTTGATAAGTCATGTGCAGATAATAAGAACAGGGATAATATGTGTTGTGGATAATTTTTGCTACTATCTCATTTGCAATTGTTGGATAATATTCTTCTGGAGATTTCATCCTTTATTCAGAATGCGGGGGCCGGGGAGGTAATTCAGAGATAAACATAATTCATTGCCTGTGAATTTGTTCTTTCTATCTTGAATGACAGTTGTGAAACCAATGAAGAGCATGAGAAAGGATTGTTCCAAAGCAATTTGGAGTGCAGTTTTAGGATCTGCAAAGTACATTCCCCCACCTCTTTCTCTGTATGTGTATATGTACGTATACGTGTATCTGAATGTCTGCACATATATACAGTAAGCCTGTGCACGGCTGGCTCAGGAATTCTGAGAGTTGAAGTCCACAGGTCATAAATTTGCTATAGTTGCCCACCTCTGATTAAGAATATAAGATTAGCATTGTTGGATCAGGCCAAGTCCTGTCTTAGTCCAATATTCTGCTTTTCACAGGGGCCAATCTGAAGGTTCTAAATTGCTTGAGGCTGAGATATACAGTTCTCACAATAACGCTGCACTGTGGTTGATATTTAGAGGCATGTTGTCCCCTACCAGAGTTAACACTGAGTCTTCAAGATTAATAAGTCTTGATAGACTTGTCCACATCACCACATCTTGTGGTAATAAATTCCACATGTTAATGATGTGCTGTATGCACAAGTGCTTTCTCTTGTCTGTTTTAAATCTCTTTCCAATCAACTTTATCAGATACCCTCTGGTCCTAATATTGTGAGAGAGGAAGAAACATGCTATTCTGATTTTATGCACCTCAATCTTGTGCCTACTTCAGTCACTATTTTTCCAAGTTAAGGGTCCCAAATTGCTTGCCTTGTCTCAAAAGGAATATGCCCTACAATCATTTTGTTGCTCTTTTCTGTGTTTTTTCAGCTCTACAATATGATTTTGCAAATATGACAACTAGATTTATTCACAGAGTTTTGATATGGGTTTATCATAGACTTGGGAACAAGCATTACAATGTTTGCAGCTTCATTTTTATTCTCATTCCTGATTATCATTAGTGTGCAATTTTCTTTCATTTTGACTGACATATACTGAGTCAGCACCTTTCTTTAGTTGCCCATTGTGATCCCAAGCTCAAAACCCATCACTGTTTATATGAAACTGGGTAAGGCATTACAACAGTGTGAATTGCTTTATATTTACTTAAATTTAACTGCATTTGGTTGAGTCTTCACCCAGTTTAAAGAGATTCTTCTGGAGTTCTTCACAGTCACTTTTGGTTTTGACCACAATCACTTTTGGCTTTTAATGAAATGAGAACTGCCAGATGTACAAGCTGGATTCAGAAGGGGCAAAGGAATTACATTACTAACATCTGATGGATAATGGAAAAGACCAAGGAATTTTAAAAGGTTCTATAATCTTTATTGATTATAGTATGACTTTTGACTTGTAGACCACAGCAAATTGTGGACACTGCTTAAAACATGAATGTGCTAGGTGATTTCATTTACATATTGGAGATATTAATTTAAGAGATACCAAAAGTGTAATGTCCTTGACTTACAACCGGCCGCAAGTCCTTGACATATGACTGACAGCCCAGCAACCAAAGGCTCGCACCTATTGGTTAAGACGTGCCTGGTTGGAAGCGGGCTTTTTACTGTGTTACCATTGGCTGCTCTGCTTGACAGCTCCATATAAATAGCTGTCAAGCAGAGCAAGGTGCTGAACTGTTCTGTAGTTGCCTTGAGCGTTGTTCTATTGAAATAAAAGCTGTTCCATTTACCTCAGCAAGTCTGATGCCTCGTCTGTGGGTTCAGGCTTCAATAAAGAGTATGTATTTATTTTTGCCTTTCTCACGCTTTGGCAGTGAGAAATGCATAAAAAATGGCAGCATATGCTGTAAAACATAGCAATTTTGTGTTTCTTTTTTAAAAATAAAAAACTTTTTCTCTCCAAATGGGAAAAAAGAGTTATGTTCAAGTATATGATGCAAACCCACTCCCTTTGCATAATCATCCCATCATCTGTAGCCTATGGCATCTCCCCAAATACCTCCAGTTACCCCCCAAAAAAGTGACCACCCTTGTTTCTGTCCCTCCTTTGGCACAATAGGCACATCTGAAATTCCTCCTGATGCCAAACTTTTCAGACTAAATGTCCTCAGAAATGTTGGTGGCTCTAAGAGAGATTAATGCCAGATCTGATATGACTGGATAGTTCTGGATTGGGGGGAGAGGGAGGGATAACAATCCTTTGCTGCTAGAATTGAAACATATAGATTTAAAGCAGATAGTTATGATATTTAATGCTTATTTTTGTTGTGTGATTTTTTTCATTTTTAAAATCACTTAAGGGATTAAGGGAACATAAAAAAATTAAAAAGCAGTAGGCATCTATGAATAACATTTAGTACTAATAACTATTACCCCCCCCAAAAAAACCATAATAGTAATTCATAAAAATCACCATGAAAAGGGTAAATAAATCAAAGCAGATTTTTAAAGCAAACTAGTAAAATATGTCCTCATTTCTGTAATTTTCAGGTGGCCAGCAAAAATAAATACATACTATTGATGATATTAAAGCTTAACACTGCAAGAATCATATTTGGGAGGGGGGGAAACACAGAAGATTTTTCAGAATGCTTTCATAACTTTTTTTTTAATCAACAGTTGGTTTAAATTTTCAACTAGCCTTGATTTCAAAGGGACAACTTCAAAACATATGCAAAAAATAAAAACCTAAATAAAACTCAATAAATTATTTCATTGCTTTGGTATTGGATTTCAAAGGGAGAGGAGAGAACACACAAGAATATTAGCGTGGACTATATTGGATCTTTGGGAATTGCTGTCAAATATTGATGAAAACAGCAAGACTGCAGAAGATCAGATAAAAGGAAGAAATGATTAGATTTGGAAGAACAATGTGAAAACTGTAGCCAACAGAGATTTCAAATGTAAGCAAATTGCAATCTACCAAAGAACAAACTTGGAGAGAGTCCCGCATAACCCAGTATATTTACAGTGAAGCAGCATATGTAAAATTTTTATATCACATTTCCCTTCCTTTTTGAAAGTTATAAAACAACATTTTACATGACTTTGGCCGCACACAACTATTACTATTTGTCAATAGGCTTATGGTGGAATGCTTAAAATATTAAGGCAAATACCAGTTTCTGTTGCTGTCCTAACTTTCTTAATCCTTGTTGAAAGAAACCCAAACAACTCTATATAAAAAACACACGTTTGCTCATTTTATAATAGGAAATGAGAACTAGATATGTCCGGATAAATATGAAACTGAATCCAGTAGGAGTAAAGTATTTAAAAAGTGTGAATAGCAAAACAAGAGAATTTTTTTTAAAAAAGAATGGATTCTAAATGACTAAATTGCATTAAAAAGTAGGTGACTAGTATGAAATATGTTAATATAGTTAGACAGGATGGATGATAATTCTTTTGCAAAGAAAAAATACTGTGTAAATAAAGAATAAATGGATGCTGAAAGAAAGAAAGTTGAGTGCAAGGTATGAAAGAAGGTAACTGTGCCATGCAAAGGTGTTGTGGTGGCTTGGTCATATACAGGAAATGACTACATTGTGAAATAAATAAAGGAAGGAAGAAAATGGATTGAGAGAAAGGAAAAAACTGAAAATGTTGCATTGGATGGAACTGATAAGAAGTTTAGAGTAACATGAAACATTTAAGAGCATAAGGCAATGTGTGAAATCAAGTAAGGTTTAGTTACAAAGGAAGCAATGATAGCTTGCACCAATAGGAAAATATGTATGGGAATAGTGAAGGCTTTAGAAATTAGATTTATTTAGATTTCCTTTCCTTTCTCCTGCCTTCAATCTATTTTGCTTCCCCATTCTTATATTTTTGTACTCAGAATTCTCTGCAGATGCATTGCTGCACATTGTGTATTTGTACAATGCATTAGATGAGCTGTGGAAAAGAGGCAATAAAACAACTTCTGCCCATTTTGCCCAAGTCAGTTGATTGCTGGCATCATGGATGATCACAGGTCCAAAACTTTTTAATGGGAAATATAACTTTACTGAAATAAAATGAGTACATTTGTTTAATTTGTTAAATTTATTAAATTTGATACATTTGTGGCTCAGTGCTAAGACGCTGAACTTGTCGATCAGAAAGGTAGGCAGTTCAACGGTTTGCATCCCTAGCGCCACGTAACAGAGTGAGCTCCTGTTACTTGTCCCCGCTTCTGCCAACCTAGCATTCGAAAGCACCTAAAAATGCAAGTAGAAAAATAGGGACTACCTTTGATGGGAAGATTACAGTGTTCTGTGCACCTTCAGCGTTTGGTCATGCCAGCCACATGACCATGGACATGTCTTCGGATAGTGCTGGCTCTTCGGCTTTGAAATAGAGATGAGCACTTTTCCCTAGAGTTGGGAATGACTAGCATATATGTGCAAGGGGAACCTTTACCTTATGTAAAAAGGTAGCAAGGTCCTCAAATGGAATTCAGTTCTTAATGACTACATACATGTGTGCATATATATGTGCAGTATAATTGAGTGCAATTGTTTTCTTGCCAGCTTTATGAAAGTCGTTTCCCATTGTCATATTTTGGAATTTTTTTTCTCCTTCTCAATCTAATCTGTAGTCCCAGGAGTCTCAAGATGTTTCCATCAAGCTAAAGTCAGGTTACATTTAGCTTTCAAAATCAGCCAATCCCTAAGTGCTTCCCATTCTAAGACGAGTATTATGTACCTGAGTTTAAAAAGGATGTAGGATATCTATGGATAGATCACCGAAAACAAGTTATGATTTTGTCAAAATGTGCATTGAAATATCATGATATGTACTTTAACCTCTATGTATTTGCATACTGCACAATGCCATGACACCTGCATAAAAGGGAAATAATTTTCATCAAGACATGTTTTTTCATGTTACAAACTCTACCCTTTTTGTATCAATGTCATGTCACTCACATGTATGAAAGGAGTAGAATTTATAACATGATACCATGGCATTGGTTCACGTTTTAACAGAAGCTGTGAATCCTGCACATATCTCTCTTTCTCTGTATATTTACTGCCATTGCTCATGATTCCTGCCAAAAATACTATTTCATATGTGAATTCTTTGCCACAATGATCATTTCCAAAGCTATTCTGATCTATTGGTATAATCTTAGAATAACATAATCATCTAGCTGGAAGGCTCATTTGGGCAATTCATTCTGTTTCATACATGAGACTAAATTAAAGCATCTTTGATAGATAGCTGACTTTCTATCTGAATATATCAAACAAAGAAGAATTCAGCATCCCTCTTGTAACTAGTCCCACTGTCAAACTTCTCTTACCATTAGAAAGTTTTAATCATGTTCACGTTATAACTTCTTGAAAATATAAGCATTATTCCATGTACTAAAATCAGAAAGACTTAAGGAGAGGTTATTCCATATGACATCCTTTTTAGATATTTCAAGGGTAATTCTCAGTAATCTTTTCTCAAACATAAATGGCCTCTGTCTCTTTTTAATGGATTTAACTTTTATTCTTTGATCATCCTCATTCTTTTTTCTATATTGTCCATATTGTCTGAATCTTTACTCCCTTGTGCCCAGTTACTGATACTTTATTTGAGTTTAAGTCTGTCCAATTCAGTATAGAATCAATGCTGCCAGGATTTGGAAAATGTACGGTACATCTACAACTAGATCCCATGCATTTGCATTTAATTAAGTTGTTACATTTTTTCAGTTGATTTTTTTTTATTCTCCATCATTGATTTAGAATGTTCTTTCTATTTTATACAGCTAACCCACACAGATTTGTAGTTACTGCAAATTTATTACATATTTCTGCTACCTTTTCATTCAAATTATTAATAAAATGTTGAAGACTATCAGGTCCAAGACCAAAGGATTGGCATCCTTCTTGATACATCAATAAAACCTACTCACCTTCCAGGAATCTGGAGTTCTCATAAATCTGCCACGGACAATTTAAAATACACTATAGTGGATTTTGGGATATGATCTGTGAACATAAAATCAGACACAAATCTCTTGGGACTCACTATTTTGGATCTCTAAGGTCTCACTATTTTCTTGAATCAACATCTGCCTTCCACCATGCTGCAGAAAAGACCATAATGCAACAATATAAAACCAGCAGTGCCAAAACCATGTTTCAAGCAAGCTTGATTATCATTGATAATCATGGGTTATTATTTTATAAAACTGTTGGTAATTTCAAAGTTTGTTTTACTGTTTTATTCTATTTTAGGCCAAACCCTATGATTTACAAAACTAATGTATGTATATGTATGTATTGTGATACTTATAAAGCAGTAAGATAATCAAAGACTATCAAATGGTCTTTCAGGGCCTCCTCTTTTTAAATTACAATTTGTATTATTTCATTTATCCAGCTTTGTTGTTTATAGAACAGAGTTCTGGATTTCTGCTCCCAAATCCTGCTCTCCTGGCAAAATACAACACTAAAGATACTATATGATACTACTTGGCGACATCATTTGGTTCAGCCTGTATTGGCCAGATTCCTGGATAAAACAGACTACATGAAACTCATTGTGCCCATATTTTTAAAAAGTCATGTCTGGCCTTTAATTTGTTCCAAGGGTCCAATTTAAGGGATATGATTTGATCTGTAATGTCAAGACTGGTCAACGACCGAAATAAAGCACTTTGACTTACTGCTTGGTACCTCAAAGACCGCTTGCTCTCCTAGGGCCCACTTTGGCTGAAAGTATTCATCAGGGGTTCCTGCATTCCTAACTTATGTGGGTAAAGATAAAGCTCTCTTCATAGGCATGGCCCAGTTATGGAACTTCTTCCCAGAGTCACTGGCAAGATGCCGAATTTAATAGCTTTTAAGCAGCACGTGAAGACAGTTTTATTCTCCTAAGCTTTTAGTGGATAATATTTCAATGCTGTTTTATTGTTTGCTTATGACTGCTGATTAGTTTATGGTTACTCTATTTTACTGCTGGGGTGGGTTGTATGCTCAACTGTCTTAAGCCATTGTTGTTAGCTCCTTTAGAATATTATACTTCAATGTAAATATATAAAATAAACAGAAATAAATACTCATCACTTTCCTATCCACGAACAGGAGAGCTATGAGCTAAATTCTAGTGACTTGTTTATTTCTTAAAATCAGGACCCCAGCTTTACCAGAATACATTTTGAGTGTATAAACTCTGTATTTATATAAATTCTTTTAACAGAGGCATTTTGTTTAGGTAACCCTGAGAATACATTTTTTTGATGAAGATTGTCAGAAGTGTTTTATTGGATAGGAAAAAAGATAAGCTTCTGGGGAGCTCTAAAGTTTCACAAAAAAATGTAAATTTTAGGTCAAACTGAACAGTGGATCAGGTACCAACATTTTACAGCAAGCCAGAATATTAAGTCAAATCTATGGAACAAAGAACTTGGTAACATGCTACTTAACTAATCTTTATTTTGCTTCCCAGACAAAGGATATTAGAAATGGAGACGTTCAAAACCACAAATTTCCACTCAGATAACTTTCATGAACAATGGAGTACTTAAGAATATGCTTTGGCAAGACTCAGTATAAGAACTTTGTAGAATCTCTTTTTTAAAAAAAATGTTTCAGTTTGTTATGGATAAAAAATGAAAATGCCTTTAATCAGTTGCAAAATGTGAAGCCTGTTTCATTTGTGCGTGGAAGGATGAATGGCCAAGCTTCTTGTATTTCTTGGAAAAGAGCAAAGTGGTGATCACCATTCAGACAGCACTGTAGATTTTTAAGACTCTTTGTGTGAGAGAACGGGTCAGGTATGTATGTTTTGAAATCCTGTTTACTTGACAGCTGTACACATTTCTAGTTCTTCCATTGTTTGCAGCAATTTTTCTGAAAAATATCTACACTCAAAACAAAAACCTATTTTTTTTTAATTCCTAGATTACAGAGAATTACCCTGGGAACTATAGATAAGTGGTTCTAGACTTGGGCATAGACTTGTTTGGGAATTATCTGTCTCTGGACTTCACTTGATAAAAGATGGGATTTAAATGTATTGAGTAGCAATTAATAACAAAAACTGTGAAAAACCTATGCATAGTTTGCTTCTTTGGCTATATTTTCTGCACATGCATCATTTTACCAAAAAGCCACCTCTTGATATGGTTAAGCATATCCCATTTCATTGCATTGAAAAATTCAAAGGTGCAGAATTTTGCAAGTTTACTTTCTATTGGAATATGGTAATTGGACATATATTAGCATTTTATAATACTTCTATTTATTTATTCAGTGCCATAACTCCTCTAGACAGTAGCAATATCTTCAGCAAATCACACTAATGCCAAAAAGATAGTCCTTAATGCTACTATTATATTCTTGTTTCTCATGGTCTTTCAAAAATATGTAAATCATAGTTTTTGCTTGGTGATGTTATCATATACATTTCATCATTTCTTCCCATGTTTCCTCCTTCCCCATATAACCTGTGACATCCACAATAATATAGCTGGAATTTCAGTTAGAGTTGTGGATTTTCAAGAAAGAAGCAATGGGAAACACCAACACTCCATCCAGTACCAGCAATTACAGATTCTGGTGGTTGTGTAAACCCTATCAACTGCTTGGTTTAGCTCAGTAAGAAAAGAGTCAGCATTCACCTGGAAAGATGAATGTCAGAAAGCTCTAAAGCAGGAATGTCAAACTCACATCCTCATGATGGCATCACATGACATATGGGGATTTTTTCCCTTCACTAACTGGGCGAGGGCAGGGCCAGCACATGATGCATCCAGCCCATGGGCTGTGAGTTTGACACCCCTGCTCTAATGTAATCATTATAGACTCCCAGCATCTTAAATAAGAAAAAAAATGTGCCAATAAAATTCATGATTGAATGATAAAAGGATGAAAAGGGAGGAATCCATTTCTGTATCCTTGCTATTGCTTTATTTGCATAGTTATCACAAGCCTTGGAGTTCAAGATGCAAATTTTACATGCTGTCATTGCAGAGTTCTACAGAATTGAATTGCCTGCAGAGGAATAATTGAAGCTCAGGTTCTCAGGTGAAATCAGATGAAGATTTAGATGTTAAGCTGCAAGAAAATAATAGCATATTTTTCTTTGGGCAAAAGATGGCTTTTGGTTTTTATTTTTAGGTGAAATTAGGCCACTAGTATGTTTAACTTTCCATTGGCTGTTTATATATTGTGGTTCTAACTAAATAAAATTATGTAAACTAAATCTTTGTGAATTTCATTTTAGTCGGATTTTATAGGGCTCATATGGATAACTATTTTACTGCTACAGGTCTCCTCATGAGTAAAAGCTTATTCAATGTTAAAGTCTTACTTGCAAGGAGAATATTTCTTTCCAATAGTCTACTCTTTGGCAGCTGAGGTTTGATTTGAATTGGACTCTGTTTCTTATCTGTTTCCACATCCATTCTCTGAGAGGAGAGTTAATTTGAGCCCATAATTCTAGATTGTTTTCTATCTTCATTTAAACTATGGCTGTATATAGTTGTGGGGAAGCAAAGTTATGAAGACTCTTGTCAACACTACAGAAATTTCTTATTAGTATAGGGCAATTGTGAACCAATTATTAAGAGCAATGGTTCACCTCCTTCACTGAAGAAAATTCCAGGAAATTTTTACCAGGACTCTAAGCATTGGTGGGATTCATTGAATCTCTTTCCAACAAATTTTCTTTAAAAAACCAGTTCCCCAAAAATATGATGGCTGTAAAAATGAAAAGATAGTGATTGTCACACTTTATAATTGACTAAATTCAGAATGAGATGAGGCACTTTAGAGGAATTGGCAATTTTATCAAATAAAGCAAGAGAATGATTCATATTGTGGAGCCTTTGATGTTCTTGAGCTTGGCTGTTTCCTGTAGAAGTTTCATTTATCCAATGATACAAAGGAGTAGAATTTGCTCTCTGTTTATGTATAGTAGCTTGCCCTATCAGTGTTGGTAGGGGTGTTGTTTTTTGCCTTGGTAGTTCACTGATTGGCTTGCTGTTTATTGTTTGATTGTTTGTCTGATATTAATTCTTGCTCCTCTGGCTGTTGATTGCTTGCAAGGAGCTATTATGGTCTTTTTTGTTTCCTCTTTAGATTTTTTATCGTCACATTTGAATGCTGTGAAAATGTTATTTATCTCTATATGCTTGTTAATGATTGATTTGTCTCAATGCCAAGATTCCAGATCCTCTAGAATTTTTGGATTTAGCTTGGTCTAGGGTGCTCATAGTTTCCCAGATGTTTATATGATGTGAATTTAAGGAGCTTTCATTGTATCATCTGACTATTAATTAGTGTTCATGGAAACACTTTGCTAGTTTTCTACCTTTTTTTTCTACATAGTGGCTATTACAGTCCTTACATTGTATGCTGTAGATGACTTCTGTTTTGTGAGTGCCTCAAATTTCTGTGAGAGTAATAACAGCTTTACCTGTGGAAGGAGAGATATTGATTGTGCATATTTTACTTTGAAGAAGGAAATAATCTGGTGGAATGACCTATATGATAGTAAAAAAAAAGTATGTAGATCCCCCTCAGTGCTTGTGTTTTTTTAAGTGTTTGACTGGACATTCAAAAAAGAATGGGTGAGAGGAGTAATTATCCAGCTCTAATGTGAATTAGTGCACAGCAATGGGTTTCAAATGTGTTCTGAATGCATTTAAAGTCCTCATGTTAATGTGATACAAAATGGTCCAACAGGATCTTTTGGTTCCACGATTGTTTTTAAATCCAGCCATTTTTGTGCATCAAAGAACAACAAGAAGCCTTATACAACACTATTTTAAAGAGAATTTGCATATCTATCATTTCACAAGAAAGAAAGTTAAAGTCCTTCCAAGCACAAACTAAATCTATTGATGCACAAGCAAATCAGAGAAATAATGGTAACTGTTTATATGAACAGATTTATGACACAGTGGAAGATGCTACTACAGTTTCATGAATATACTGCTGTGATCCAGCCTCATTTAGGCTCAAAAAATGAATTTAAAGACATTTTTACTTATCTCTGGGAATGATTTGCAGCAATTATTGCATAATGCCTGTTCCATGTAGTCAAAAAACACAAGATTCTAAATTCATATTCATTCTCAGATTAAAGAGGAATTAATGCAAAGTGGGCCAGAACAGATAGGTGTGCATCTTATAGTTTGTCTACTAAATATTCCAGTAAGATAACTTCCTATTCAGAAAGCCTTAGCATTTGCACCAAAGTAATGGTCCTTTGAAGTAATGACTCATATAAAAGATGGAGGGAATCCTAGGGACATTCGTAATTCAATGCATTCTCCTAATGTGATTAACTCTCTCTCTGCTTGCATATGTATACAACTGAGCTGATAGTTAATCTGAATCTTTTTCAGACACCAATGGTACTATTGAATCTAAGCATAGTGAAGCTAGAATGACATATTAGCTAAAGTGGCTAGTATGTCAAACCTCCCCCTGGAAAAGGAGGAGAGCATCTCACTATCTAATCATACTTAACTAGCTTAACTAAAGGTAAAGGTTCCCCTTGCACATATGTGCTAGTCATTCCTGGCTCATCTCTGTTTCAAGGCCAAAGAGCCAGCACTGTCTGAAGATGTCTCCCTGGTCATGTGGCCAGCATGACTAAATGCTGAAGGCGCACAGAACGCTGTTACCTTCCCACCAAAGGTGGTCTCTATTTTTTTACTTGCATTTTTAAGTGCTATCAAACTGCTAGGTTGGCAGAAGCTGGGACTAGTAAAGGGAGCTTATTCTTTTACGCGGTGCTAGGGATTCGAACCA
The DNA here is from genome assembly GCF_009769535.1 of Thamnophis elegans. Lineage (NCBI taxonomy): Eukaryota > Metazoa > Chordata > Lepidosauria > Squamata > Natricidae > Thamnophis > Thamnophis elegans. The sequence continues at coordinate 88,208,467 of NC_045544.1, read as the reverse complement.
CTGAATTGCCATCCTTTCTATTGATAAGCTCAGCATCTTAGCCACTGAACCACCACGTCCCTTAACTAGCTTAACTAGATGAAACCTAATCAGCATCTGTCTAGAATTTCATGTGGGTAAGCAACTTGGTTTTATTTGAAAAGAATATATTTTGTTTATAAGTTATTGACTTTCAAATGATTTCTCAGTCATGCAAGACAGGCAATTTTAGTGCCTTTTGGCAGTCACTCATTAACTACAAAAAAAAGATACTTACTGATCAGTTCCACCTAAGACCTGATGGGTGGGATGGGATGTGTTGTTTTTCGTTCCGTGACTTGTGTGAACCCAGCAATAGGATTAATTAATGGTTTTGTGTATTGGGGAAACTCAGGAAATTGGTTTCATTCAATAAAAACATAGCCACTGTAACTAATGTGTGATAAATGAATATCAGTGGTATAAATGGGAAACTGAAAACCTGAAGCAAATTAAGGAAGCAGTAAAAAAAATAAAAACTCTCATTCATGAAAGGCACCCAATATTCTGTTTGATAGAAGAAGGTTAAAGTGGGATATTAAAAAATGGTCTCCAGGCTCTGCCCCTTTGTAAGGACAGTAGAACATCATTCTCTAGATGGTATCATAGCAGAATTATTTTTCTCTATTTTTCTCTATGACCCTGGTATTTACAGGGAGATAGATGAAGTAGGAACTATTTTCATAGCTTTGAATTTCTACATTTTCTGTGCTCACATCAAAGTTTATGTCATTTAAGTTTGCTTTTGAGAAAGTAATTTCCTGTTTTATTGAAATGTAAAAGTATGTCATGGAAGTTTAGAAATTAGCTGTTCAATTCATCCTTCAAGAATAAATTGAGAGCATGCCATGTTATTTCAATCACTTTCAATGGTGTTTCAGGCCTTATATATATTAATGTAGTGGGCCAAAATCTGTTTTCAGTAATATATGAACATTTCTTCTGACTTCAATGTGGAGCTGCTTATATATACGGTAGAACGAAGAGAACAACTTGGCAGTGTTCTTTCCACTGAGTATATGCAAACATACAAGAGTGTTATCCATTGTCACACAGCTGGAAGTGAGACTTAGCCTTTCCCACAAGCACTAGAAGTATTACAATTAGGAAATTCATGATGTTACGCCTTTGCTTCAAAATCCCCTGGGCTGAAATTTTATATCCATAGATTCAAGCCAGAATGTGTTTGTTCAATTGAGTTACATGCAAAAGCCTAAAAACATTGACGTACTATAGAAAAAGTATCATTACTATGCCAATGATAGCAGTATGTTGAGTGTCATTAAGAAAAGTTGGATTCAAACTGAAGAGAGGTTAAGCTATCAGTTTTTGAATCAAGAAATTGATAACTGTGGAACAGCATCTGAGAAAAGGTTGGAGAGAAGAAACTCTAAGTCCTTTAGTATCTAGCCTGCCTATATATGCATAACCTAGCACTCCATTTAGTCTTTAAATCATCCCAAAATACAAAGAACTGAAAATGGATCCTTTTTGTGTTTTGGGGATTTGGGAAGGATTTGAAGGGGAAGGTAGATACATTGAGGTTTATTAAAATTTAAGAGATTTCACACTTGCAATGATCTGAAACCAGGGAAATTTTCCCATTTGGGGAAAAGGATTTAAGGGGTATGACCCTTTCAAAGTCTTCTGGTGATGCCACAGGATTATTTGCCAGCTACACTACAGTAGAGTCTTCAGGCAGGATAAATGTAAATTACCATAGGGTAGCTAACAAAATGGTTATATATCCTTTGTTTAGACTCTAAACATACATTGGTTTTGAAGTGGAAATGACATAATGCTTTGGCATCCTAAAAGGTAAGGATGAAATCCTACTTGTGCTTATCTGAGAATAAGTTTTATTGAACTCAACAGGGATTTACTCTTGGGTACTCATGCATGTTTTAGGAAAATCTCATTCTCCCCCTTCACTGACAATAGCATCCCATAAGTATCACTGTAGACTCACAATTGCTCAGGATATAACTGATGCTGCTTATCTCAATACACTCTTTCAGCAGGATATTGGTTGTATTTAATTTAACTGTTGAAGCAAGTAAGGAGCCTGAGTAGCTGATGGTTTGGGAACTAGCTATGAATATTGTTCAACATACAGTATATAAAATTCATAGCAAAGACATCAGAACAAGCAAAAAGTATTGCTGCAACAGAAAATACAAAAGTGGTTATTCAGATATCCAATAAGCAAATATTGGTGCAATATCCCTCTCTTCAGAGTTTGTGGTATTCAGGGACATGTTTCCTCTGCATAACTCAACTATGTAACATGGGGATTGTTCCTACGTGGCTAATGTGGATGATTATATCAAATGATTTTCTGAGTGTTGGTAGGAAAGTACTTCCTCCTTAAAACAATTTTAAAAACATTTTGAACTTGTTTCTCCATTAAAAAAACCTACTATTTCCAATCAGTGCTAAAACCACCACATAACTGACATGAAATACAGGACTGACAACTGATATAAAACTGTCTTTTACTTGCAAATCATTGTACATTCAGGCTATGTAAGCAACAAGGTCAACACTTGGATTGGGAATCAGAGAGCTATCATCTGTCTTTCAAACACCATATACAACCTTTTCAATTTTTTGAAGAGGAAACAACAGCAACACAATTTAGGTTAATATGTCCTGATTGTATAAAAGAAGAGTGTCCTCTAGGGTGGTCTTTCAGAAATTAATGATTTGTCAGAGAACTGAGAACAGGCTGAGAGCCAAAGAATATATTAAGACTTGGTGGTGCATTGTGCTGATGCTTCTATCGAGAATATTCTCAGTATGCCAGCAATACTTTGTTTCCCTGCCAGCATCCACCTAGAGCCCTCCAGATGTGTCAGCTTACAATTGTTATCATCTCCAGACAGCATAGATGATATGGGGTGTGTAATCCAATACATAGTTCTGCAGGGCACCAGCAGTTAACTTCTGAGAATCTCTTTTGCACTTTGATTTTGGCTCTGTTTGACTCTGAGATAAATTCAATTGCGTCAGGTAATGGTTTTGAAAAAGACAGTGAGCCAGCTAGTTTCTGTACTGTGTTTGAAGGTATGTTGTAAATTTTTGGTTTTAGGTTCTAAGGAGGTTTATGTGTCTTATCACATACAATAGGGAAGAAAAAAATGCCTCATCTTCAGATAACAGAGCTTATCACAGCACTAATGAATATTTTAAAAAGCTGTCTTTTTAAAGGACATACAACCACTTATCAAGGTCTTGTTTAAAGATTTGCAAAAAGCTAAGACAGCCACCATTATCAATAAGAACATAATCCCTCTTCTCAAGATTGCAAAAGCCCTGGCCAGAAATGATATCTACCAAGTATCTTAGTAGAAATCCACTAACAGCTATTCTTTAAGAGAAATGTGCAACTCCTGAACTCTCAAAAATAATTTCTTAATCTTATTATGCTATTTTTAACGTCTCCACATTTGTTATTTGCCCATTGTTGTGTTGTAGTTATGCTACTGAATTTAGTTTCTACTTCCAGAATTATTCACATCAATTTCAGATAATAAGCAGCATATTCCAGAAGATTTGGGAGTCATGGATGCTTCAAAAATGACCTGAAATAGGATGAACAATATAATTCAAAACTGTGTACTTTATACTGAGCTCGACATAGTTTTCTTACCTATCTATGGACATGAAATTGCAATCTTGCAGTATAACCTATTTCTGTATTTTAGACACAATCCATTGAATTTAGTGGCATTCTTTTCCAAATAAGTAATCACAGAATCAATATTTATCCTCCTACCTTACATAGAAGAAATTATATCAGTGAAACAATTCTTCCTCAAGTATTGTAGATCATCAAATGTTTTTCTCAGCACACAATATAATACAAATTGATCAAATCATAGGCTATCATAATGAATCACATTTTACTTACAAACTATGGAAAATGATAATTAGACTGCAATCTAAATAAATAGTTTGAAAACCTAAGAATGCTTGCCCAAAAACCTGATCTCAGTGGGCTTTTTGACTGGGGCGGGAGATATTTTTTTTTGGTCAACAGCAATTTTTAGTCATTACCAAGTGGAAAATGCTAACTGATTTGCCCAGGGCTCAGAAAACACAATCTTCCAAATCTGCTTTCTTTTATATACATTTGCATGTAATTTGTGGTTGGGCCCCCCAGGGATTCTGTTTAAGTAGAAAGGACATTGCAACGAAAAGTCCGATTGTACCATCTATTTCCACATAATTGATGCAAGAGAGACTCTTTGTCAGAATAGACAAGAGATAGAAACGGAATGGAAGGAGCTAAGTGAAACAGACACTGATGGCAAGGGAAAATGAATCTCTTAGATTTAGTAGATGCTGTCCCAGAGTGAAGGAAAGTGTCCAGAATTCCTCCTTCCATGAAATTGTTAAATATGCCAGAACTTTATTACTTTATTTATACGTTAATTATAAAAAGAAATAAACTATTTTGCAAGCCAAAGCACAAATCTTAAGACTTATAGGGCAATGATGAGCCTCCTTTTGGTAGCTGGTACTATGCAATGATTTTTGTGGGGAGGCACATCACCAAATAAAAACATCACCAAATAAAAACAAATTTGTAAAATGTGTTTTTTAGTGCTTGCCGTACAGTTCTCATATGCTTTTGCCTAGAGATGGTATGACATGCCACCACTGGGTTGTTGGGAATCACATTCTGAGAGGAATCTGCAAAAAAAAAAAAAGGGACCTCTGGAATCACATGTCACCTGTGAAGATAGATTGCCCACCACTTTACAGAGGAATATAATAAGCAGCATGTTCTGTGCCATGTGAAGAAAGACAGGAAAATTATGTAGAATTTTTCTCAGTTCTTTAGGAGAGACAACAGATTGGATAATATGTCATTTCCTCGTACATTATTTGTCCCCTTGTAGTAACTGGGTTCCAAAAGACCCTAAAGTTCTATCTAATTTTCAAGAAATATGTCAGTTTGAAGATGTGGGTAAGCTACCTATTATAGGGAAACTTTCTTTATTTTAGCATTTATATTTTACTTTTACTTTGAAAACCCAAGTTCACTTACACGAATTTGCTTGGAATGAAATAGACGTCAAAACCAGAACCGTGACAGCAGTAGCATCAGATTTGTGAAGTACTCCAAACAGGAAGCATGCCAATGCCAATGCCAATGAACTAAATCTATTTTATTGTAAAGTTACATTCACATAATCTTGTAAGTTTGAATGAACATTTCTCACCTGTCCCCTTTTATAGTCCAAGAAACTAGGGAGGATCTTCTGAGGCACTTGCCATGCCCACCTTCCTTCTGTGGGCTAAGATGCCTCTTATGTGACTGTTCCCCTAGCTGTAGCTTCCCCCCCCCCCGTCTTCCAAGATCATTCCCACATAATGTTATAGATAGTACAGGTACCTACTGCTTTAGATAATGATACATCTGTGGTTGACTAGGATCAGGCTTGTAAAATTGGTTACTGAGATGAGAGGAAGGGAAGGAGAAGGATGAGGGGAGAAATTTGCAGTTTGAAACATGAAACATTCTTGGAAAGTTTTTTACTTCTTACTTTGAAAAATAATAGGTTCTTTGCCCCATGATTTCTCTGATTCTTTTCTATTCCAGCTTAGAAGGGATGCTTTGAAGCTGAGATGCACGCTTTTAGAAATACATCTGCTGGTCCATGAAATCCAGATTGTTGACAATAAATGGAAACAAATCCTGGGATTCCAGGGGGAGTTTTTCCAGAGCTTTACAAAGATACTAAGAATTAAGCCTGGAACCTTTGATGTACAAAGTATTTTTCAGCCCCTGTACTACAATCTTCTTATATTGTACAACATCATATGATTATTACCTCAAGGTCTTCAGCAGTCCGCAGAAACTTCATAGACTTCCCATATTCCTCTCAAAAGCTGCCACCAATACATTTCTTTAATGATTACTTAAATAAATTAAATCTTAAGATGACAATCCAAACTCCAATAATGAATGTGATGAATCCCCTTGTCCAAAGTTGGAAGATAGTTTTGAAGAACTGCCTATCTGAAGTTGAAATTTTCAGTAAACACAAAACCTGTAAAATATATTATATACTGTCATCTGACAATGGCTTCTTATTGCTATAGTAATAAAATCCAACTGCAAAGTGCTTTAGATCACATTAGAGAAAAATAATTTAAGTGGTTATGATAACAAAAAGCACTTATTTTGCTCCAAGGTTTACATATTATTGACTCTGAATAAATACTTTGTTTTTGTTAGGAAAGAGGGAAGCTTAATTTTGCCTTCTGCAAGACTTTGAAGAGTTTTTCAAAAGAAACATTAGAAACCAATATCAAAAGATCCTTCCATAAAAATTCAAAACTTCAGTACAAATTAAATCAGTTTTGTGTTTTGGTGGAGTTACAAAGATGGCTCCATCACATAACTGATGACTCATTAGTACTAGTTAGCTTTTTTCCATGCCAGTCGTAAATGAAAAGATCCTGTGCACTGCATTAATCATTCTAAAGTTACAGTTATGTTAAAACTTATACATCTGCCTATTTGTGAGTTAAATTGAGTGTGACTCAAAACAAATTTATACAAGAGGAGGATGCCATATCTTAAAATAACAACACAGGTACTCTGGCAAATTCAGCATCATTCATATGATGAAAAGCCACACAAATGGCATCATATTTTGCAGCAATCAGAATCACCCAGTTCACCTTTGGAATTGATTTGGAATTTGAGGTGAAGTTGGGAGGAAAAACCCTACATACAAATACATTTTGTAGGAGACTACAAAGGCAGAAACCAATGCTTGTTGAGAAGGGTATTGATGCTCATCTGAAGTGTTCTTAACAGTACCCCAAAGACTTTCCACATGCTGGAATAATGTTCTGTGGACAGATGAGTCAAAAGTGGAAATTTTGGGATTATATGGGTATCATTATATTTGGTGAAAACCAAACCCAAAAGATTCCACAGTAAGAAACTCATACTAACTTTTAAATGTAGAAGTAGCAAGGTCATGGTTTGGGTTCTTTTGCTGGCTTCGAATCTTGATAACTTGCCTCCATTTAAAGAAGCATGAACTCTGCTTTATACTACAGATTTATCCAAGAGAACATCAGTCCATGATCACAAAATTAAAAATAAATCTATAAAAGAATGGATGAAGATTAACTTCTGAAACAGGGAATTAGGGAAATTACTTTAAATAAACCAGGGGTTTTCTGCTTGTTAATAATACAATACAATACAATACAATAGCAGAATTGGAAGGGACCTTGGAGGTCTTCTAGTCTAACCCCCTGCCTAGGTAGGAAACGCTATACCATTTCAGACAAATGGCTATCCAACATCTTCTTAAGGACTTCCAGTGTTGGGGCATTCACAACTTCTGGAGGCAAGCTGTTCCACTGACTAATTGTTCTAACTGTCAGGAAATTTCTCCACAGTTCTGAGTTGCTTCTCTCCTTGAACAGTTTCCACCCATTGCTTCTTGTTCTGCCCTCAGGGGCTTTGGCTCCCTCTTCTTTGTGGCAACCCCTGAGATATTGGAACAGTGCTATCATGTCTCCCCTAGTCCTTCTTTTCATTAAACTAGACATGCCCAGTTCCTGCAACCGTTCTTCATATGTTTTAGCCTCAGGTCCCCTAATCATCTTTGTTGCTTTTCTCTGCACTCTTTATAGAGTCTCAATATCTTTTTTACATTGTGGCAACCAAAACTGAATGCAGTATTCCAAGTGTGGCATTACCAAGGCATTATAAAGTGGTATAAATTAACACCAGATAATATTTTAATTGGGCAACAGTACAAACTTAATCAACCAATTTTGCTGCTGAGAATGGGAGAGGAGGCACCATCTTGTCCTCTTAAAAATTAAAGTGCCATGGATCAGTCCTATGTGACAGTGTATTGAGTACTTCTCCTTAGGTGAGACTTAGAACAACTTTTCAATAATAAGCCATGGACTTGAAAAAAAGTTAGATTTCTAGTAAAACAGGGCAGAATAACAATCCCCTATTAATATTTGTGATAATCAGCTATTTAAAGATGCAACACCAACAACAATTCAACTGAATTCTGAGATTACTTAAACTAGCCACCATATCTAGGAGCAAGAATCCAAATAACTCATTTTTTATGTTTTTGCAGCACAGATACAGTGTGTCTAATAAACACATGGATTATTTGTTCCAACTGAAGGTCTGGGGCAAAGAGCAAAATATTAGGTGGGAAAGATATAGAAAAGTATTCCAGCTGGAACACCTGAAGGATGGAAAAGGACTTCCTACTATGGTCATCCAGCATTTTCCTCTTACTGCTGCCAATTCCCCATGGAGTACAGAGACGGCAGCCAGTTGTGATTCATTTGGGCCAGCAAAAAGAGCCCACCCTTCTTCAAACTGTATTTAAGCCAGACTGTAGCTACTTTGAGAACAGCAGGTCAAGTGGTCATCCTAAGCAGTAGCTTTTCTGTGTGTTAATTTCAATCTTGTTTTGTCTTTTTTTTACAGCATAAACCTAGATTAACGTATTTATATTATCATTTATTTTCACAGTTATTTTAATTATTTTGTCTTAATTTTCCAAAGGTGATGTTTCTTTTAAGCTACTTTGGGCAAAGCCTACAAAAGCAGCATATAAACCAAACTAGTCCTAGTATAAACATATGACTTAAGTGGAGAAGAGCGATACTTCAGTGCCGACACTGTGCCTAATTCATTTTATGGATAAAATTCTGCATTCAAAAGTTACACTATGGGAGTTATTCCTTTTGCCTGTTTCCATGGAATATTACTGACTTCAGTGCCCTGCTCCAGTAATCCATGCACGGAACTGTGTGTTCCATCAATAGCAGGAAAAGTGTAAATTCTGCAAAAAAATGTTACCATTTCCTTTTGCTTGGCTGCCTATTTGAACAGTTTGGCTGGAGGATTTTGTTGCAGACAGGAATTTAATTTTAATGCCATTTTTCTGTAGAGGTTTTCTTTTACTTTTTCCCCCTGTTGAAGAAATGGTTTATTACTGCAGGAGTTGTTTATAAGAATAAATCTATTTGTCCAACTGGGTTTAATTTTTCACTACTTCCTAATAGTAACATAAATATTTAGCATTCTTTATCATTAATTACTGAAACCCTTGAAAATAAGAAATTCTCTATCCCTATGCAGAAATTACATTCTTAAACTTCTGTAAAAGTGGGCAAGGATGGACTAAATGCTCCGACAAACTTCAACATCGTGGTCCTGGTAGATCTCTTTCCTGATTTTGGTATATTGGGTATCAAAGAGAAGGAGAAACTGATGCACATTTAAAAAATAAATCATCTTTTTAAGTAATGCTTTATTCTTGGTGAGTTCCTTTCTACTTCTTTATTTCCTCCTTTATCATTCTGGGTCATGAGGGCGATACAAAGTGTCTGGTGACTACACAGGCATATCCAGGTAGTTTCCTTAATAACAATACAGAATTGATTTCCCCATTAACTGTCTGGGAAGAATTTTAATAATCGATAAAAATCATAGGAAATTCTTTACCCCACTGTCTCAAAGAATTGACCAAGACTAGAAGCTATGTTACAATCGAATAGGTGCATTTTAACGAAGATTGCTGCGAAGATCACTGAAAGCACATCTTCTCTAAGCAAGCAACCCATAAATAGTAAAACCAACTACCTGTGCAAGAGTAATTAACCAAATAACCCATTCATTCACTCTTCCCCAAACCCACAAATATACTGCCCAGATATCATCAAGGCAACCAAGGCAAGTCAATAGACATAAGGAAGGACAATCAAGATTGACCTTTTGACAGAGTTACACACTCGAACCAACATGTACACATACCCATGCCCCTCAGGTGTCATATACTAGAAAAAAAAAACATGCCCCTCAAGCCCACACCAAGGATTCTATAAAACAACCTCTCTATATCTCATTGTACCCCCTGAAGCAAACCTCTTTGCTTTGGGGAATAATTGCTTTGGGAGTTATGCAAGAAGAAATCAGAATGAAATCTAAGCATGCTGTGTGGAAAGGACATCTCAAAGGTTGGGAACCACTGAGTTAGATGAATTAAAACTATTTCATATGATGCAGGGCTTTGATTATGCAAGATTTAAAATGAAGGAGCTATATTTTCCTTATCTTGTTGCTTGATATTCCTACTAACTTGATAATCCTGCCAGTTATGTAAATTTACCCCATCTTTTTGTGGTGTGCCTTTCACTGTTTAAAAAAATAATTTTGAGGTCCTGAGTTTAGATTTCAACTCTAAAAGTTATTTATGGCAGGATTTTTGTTGCTGCTACTGTTGTTTTGAAAACTTTAAATTTAATAGGATTCTTTGACTTTGTCTCTCCAGACTTGGAGAAGAACTTTGACTTTAGAAAGCTAAGTATGATTTTGGTTCTTCTTCTCATATCACTCCAAGTGAGGCTAACATTTTCTAAAGCTGGTGTATCCTAACCTCAGAATGCGTCCAAAGAGGCATGGATGCATTTAGGTTATTCTACATAATTAGTTGCCCTGGTTAGGCAGAACTCTCAATCTATGGCATTATATTATGGAAAAATATTCATTTGGTCTACATCTAGTATACAGTATGCTAAAGAGAGGCAGAGGAAGGAGGAAAACAATTCAAAATTACTTCACAAGATTTCACATAGCTATGTCTCTCTTAACACAGAATGGACAAAGCCTTACACAGATGAAAAATCTATCTTCTGTTAAACATGGAGACAAGCTTCATTATTATATTGACTGAGTTTTGCTTTTAATAGTTTTATAGTCAATTCAATTTTTCAGTGTTGATTATTCCATGGGTATATTGCATAGCTTCAGATAATCTTTATGACTATTACTTTAGTGAAATCTTACTCGTATTCCATCAGGATAGATTTTTTTTTCCTTTGAAAACAGTTTTAAATAAATATTCATTTCTAAGGCTTATCTTCTTTTCTCATATGAAATTTATTCAGTCTCTTAATTTGTGTACCCTTTTTTCTTTCTGTTTTTTTATAGTATTGTTATTTGACTTATTATTGGGCTTCAGATTTCATTTTTTTATTTTTAAACTTTTTCTTCTGTTTTTATATAGATTAATTTTGTACCTGACTACTAGGACCTTGGAACTGCACTCAAAATCCACATTGCTCTATATCCTTTCCTTGAATAGAAACGCGTTGGTCATTCTTCCTCTGGTTTTTGATTTTCAGCATGGTATCTTTTAACTGGCAGTCTTAATGCCCATTTGGAAAACAGAAAGCCTGCTGTGGTTTGGCATGATGTATGACATACATACATATACTGTAGTATATATCATAAAGTATTGATGCTATGAGACATTATGACTTACTCAGAATAATTTCTGGAGAAGGCAGAAACCCTATAGGTAAGAAGTGTCCCTTTTGTGAAATTTGTGTTTGGCCTGTTCACTAACCTATAGTGGCATTCATGATATAAAAAAAACACATAAGTACAATCATATAAGTACAATCAAGTGAAAAGCCAAAACAGTTATAATCCTCTCAAGTAATAATGAATTATTGATCAAATTCATGCAGAGCGTGCATAGAGTGATAAATGAAATGTCCTTCTTCCTTCCTTCCTCCCCTCTCATAATTGTTACTTGCTATGGTTTAGTAAACACAGAGTAAAATTAGTAAAATACATATATATGGATGTACAGAAATTAGTCATTTTAACATAAGTGCTATACAAAACATTATCATGACTTTTTTTCCCAATAGAAAGAAAAATGTGATCATTTTTACTACTCTTTATCATATACATTTCTGTTTAAGTAACACAGTAAAAATTTGGGAAGATTAATTTTATATTACTCCCTCTTACTAAATAATGATGAAGTAGCTTTGCATCACATGGCACTTAGATATCTGCTAGGCAATTAAAATACAGCATGGTCTTTTCCAACCCACAAATTAATTCCATTTATATTTCAAACCAGCTAATCCTAGACATGTCTTAAAACCAGAGCAAAAATAGTAAGAACTAAATATTTATACTTAATTATTAAGTTGATCTAACAAAATTCTTATTCCTATATTACACACCTTAGAACATTTGCATTCATATACATTTATTTGGATGTTTGACAAAATGTGCTGATGACACCATGGTTGGTTGAGAATGAGATATCCTTGCTTGTCTGCCCCCTTTTTTCTTGATTTCTACTCCATAAGTGAGCAAAAAGTCAAGGCGGCAGCCAAGAACATATTATCAAAGCCCCTTCTCTTTTTCCTAAATGTGGCATGCACAACATATAAAGAAAGGCACTGATCATACAGAGATGGCTACCATCTTGATTTTTTTCCCCAAACATCTCATGGAAGCCCTTACCTTAATTGCTTGAATCCAAGTAAGTATTTCCTGGTATCATGAAACACACCACTTTTAGGGTGCTGGAAAATACAAACAATTTTTAGAAACAGAAAAATTGAGTTGGTTTTCAAAAAGCTTTAACAATACAAAAGTTGAAGTCCATTAATGCTGTTAATGGTAGAACAAGAAGCCACAAGATTATGCACAGATAGGAAGTCTATAGAAGAAGAAATCCTGCAAGAGAAAAAAGTATTGAAAAGTAGAATACCTACATGCCAAAAATCTGTAATAAAAAAGATTCATATGTTGAAAAAATATACAAAGAAAAGTCAGAGAATGTCAGTGTGCACCATAAGCAAATGTCTGCGATGTCTTCCCATGGACTGGTGTTAATTAGTTCTTTAAAAATGACAGGATCCATAATGGGTCTGGAAACAGAATGTTCAAACAAACTCTCACTATAATTAACATGTATCCTTAACCTTTCAAGAAAGAGATACCTGCTGAAGTGTTTGGATGCTTTTAGATTCCTTTCAAGCAATTCAAAGTTTTGAATACAACTGGTCTGGTTTCCAAAACAAATCAACATTTTGACAATTCTCTTTTGTTTCCTTGGGTTGTTGAGTTTATTTTGGGTACAAAGATTTCTGCATGCTCAACCTACCATGACTCTCAGCTCATTCAGACCGGTTGCTCCTTTCCACTGCTATCTTCAGGTCATTGGTCAGCAGTTGGGTGTCAATACAATGCGGAAAGAAAGTTATTTTGTTGTAGAGGCCAAATGCGAGTGGCAGAGCATGGTTCAAAACATTTCTTGAAGCAAAATATCCTACATACCTGGTACATATACCATATTGACAAATTGCATGCAATAGAAAAATAATACAATTCATTATTATATGTTGTGCATATATTTGGGAGTATGCTTCATATTTTCACTCCTTCTATCAAAAGTAATAATGGATTAAATTCAGTACAATGTTTTCTTCTCACATGGAAGCTGTTTCTAGCAGCAAAAAAAAAGTACAGTAAAAACACAGCAAATCAAGATAATTCATTTCCATGGATTTATATAGCAAGGAAGAAATTGGCTCCTGAGGAACCAGATAATCTGGGCCAACATCAGATAAACATTCAAACTCCTGGGTGGTTTTCTTCATCAAAACCAAACTCTGGAGCTCTAGCATTAGATAATAAAGAATGAAAAATATTTAAAGAAATGCATAAGCAGAAAGGCCAATCTGGATAGCAGGAATTTATACAGTTCTTTGCTTCAGTTGAGTTTTGTTGATATTCTGAATTCTTAGAATACATCTGAAGAACATGCTCCTCCACTCTGAAAGATTGGTTGCTTTGATTTTGTGCATGTCTGGATTTGGGGTTTTTTTTAAAAAAAAAAGACTTCAAAATGGCAGGGCACAGAATACCCACTTGTTTCATCTCCCAAATATTTGCCTATTTCACCTCTAATCTTCTTTCTACTCTCTCCCAAGGCAACTTTCTAAGTAATACAACAATGGAAATATAGGCAGTCCTTGACCTATGGCCACAATTGGGCCCAACATTTATGTTGCTGAGTGAGACAATTGTTAAATGAGTTTGAATCACTGCCATTTTTAAGTTAGTAACACAGCTTTTAAGTGAATCTGGTTTCCCTACTGATTTTGCTTGTCAGAAGGTCGCAAAAGGTCATCACATAATCCCACTGCAACTATTCTGACCTAGGCTTCACAAAATCATGAAGTAAACTCCTTGTCCTGGCAACAAAACCCTTTTTTATTAAGCTAATGTGAATTTATCTCATTCACATCCAGCAAAACCCCGGCAAACAGTCTTTCAAGGGTGAATTTACAACCACAGATCTTATCAGGCTTGGAGAGATGGCAGGCCAATATCTTCCAAACGCAATGCTATACAAGAAAATACTTGGCAAAGAGTCTCTGAGAGTCACGAACAAATCTTCACACTAATTAAGTGAACTAATTGTCTCCTGCAAACTCCACTCCCCTTTTGCTCCTCTTTATTCCCTATGGGAGAGGCCATTCACCTTTCACCTGTGCCTTTACTCCCAAGTTGTCCCTTGTTCCTTAACTTTTCCCTTCTTGTGGCAGCTCTGCACATACGGACATTCGAAACAGACTCCAGCTGTTCTTCTGCCCCACTGATCTCTGACTCTGAAGGCAGCTGATAACTTTCAGATGTGCTGGCCCCATCTCTACCCCTGATGCAGAACACTCATCAGAGCCTTCCCAAGACTCCAGGACTGGCCCATTATTCCTCCCCAACCTCCTTGCTGTCTGCCATCAGCTCCTCTGGCTGATGGCAAGCCACAATAGCAACCATGATAAATAAGAGATAGTTGCCAAGCTTCAGAACTTTTATCATGTGACCATAGGGATGCTGCAACAATCATAAGCATGAAAAGAGATCAAGGCACTTTTGTTCAGTGCCATTGCAACTTCAAATGGTCAATAAACAAACTGTTGTAAGTCAAGGACTAGCTATAGGTGACCAAAACTCAGTTCTAAATAATGGTCTTCAGAAGCTACCATGACAGTGATCTTACAATTGTTTATTATTTATTTATTTTTCCCTGTGATGGCTGATAACTAAGACCAAGAAAGAAAGAAAAATAGATCTTATACTATTCCTGTAGTCTCACTCCTTTTTTCATGGAAGTAAAACACCAGCTTCCAGGAACAACGTGAAAGTTAAAATGATAAGTACTGGTTCAGCAATATATACATCTGCCCAAACAAAAACCCACTCACATATTTTTCACACTGTAATACATCCACATTGTACTGAAGTTGCACAGTCGACGAAAGAAGAAGGGGTAGTGAAATATGATATCCATGCTATTTCTAGGCAAGAACATTGTTATATTACCAACTAGCATTCCTTACCAATGGCAAAGTAAATCCCCCCCAGGACTTCAAATCATCTAGGCTATTTTCATAGCTTCCAAGAGTTCTATCCAGCATCACTTTGTGGGAGATGAAAGATGGATTTTTTCCACACCACAACAGGTGTATTTTTTCACACCATAAGTGTAACATCAAGGGAGCACTCTACATCATTCAATATCAGTTTCAGTGCCACATGTCTGATTGAAATATAAATAACAGTATAACCCCACAGTTCTTTGGACTTCATCTCAAAGGCCCTAGGCTTGTTCCAGTATAGAAATCGAACTTTGACTTTTCTTGTTGGAGATAATCCAGTCTTAGATCTTCCTTACCATCACTCCACAAGTCTCTGCAGCTGTTCATCCCCATAAAGGCAGCACAGAAACTGCCTTACACAAAAATAATGGGATTGTATCAGTTTTTGGTTTGGACTGTTGGTTTGGAAACAGGCTTCTCCAGTTTCTTTTCATTGAAAAAATGTCTCAGTGCACATATATCTCTAAATTGTTGAGATTTTCTTTTAAAGAGAAGAGTTGCCTCTTGAAATAAGATTATTCCTACATCAGCTTTCTAGTTAAAGAGCAGTTGTACTTTTGAAAACAAGATCCTTTCAGATTTTGGGATGCTGTTCAATTTTTTTTTGACAGAACAGGACATTTATTGCCTTGAGTGCTTTTCATCGATGTTTCTCTTCTGTGAGGTCTTCTATGCTGAAGATTACTCAGAAGATTAGAAAATACTATACCCAGTATAGAGAACGGCCATCTGTAACACGGGGCAGGAATAGGAGTGATTTGAAAGGTTTTGGGCTCAACGTCTGGTATAAAATGAAAATTGGATCATGTAGATGAAACATTGTTTTTCTGTGGTTAAAATTTTTTTATAATTTTATTAAAAGTTTTTTTAAAAAATATTAGAAACAAAGACAAACTAATATAAAGAAGAGTAAAATGTTATACTTTTTATTTTTTATAAAAGAAAAAGAAAAAAGATTCAAAGACTGAACTGAAACAGCAAGAAAAAAAAATAAACAATAGAAAAGAAAGAAAAAAGATACAAGGAACTGACTTCTAATCTTCTTTGCAGCACTTATATGTACTGTACAATTATAAATTTATCTTTGTCTCTAAAGTTACATGAATATGGAAGACTATCTATTCTTGGCCTGAATGTTTGTTCCACTCATAGAACAAGATTTCATTCACAGTAGGAAACTGGGGTTCCAAAGGAATTCCTTTGGATTCCTCTTTAGGAGTGAACATAGAAGATAGAACATCAGGGATCTTACAGGTCTTCTAGTCCAGCTGTCTGCCCAAGCAGGAGATCCTATACCATTTCAGACAAGTGAATGTCCAGTCTCTTTTTTAAAGCCTCCAGTGATGGAGCACCCACAACTTCTGGAGGCAAGCTATTCCATTGGTTGATTGTTCTCCTCATTAGGAACTTTCTCCTTGGTTCTTGGTTAATTTCCAACCATTGTTTCTGGTCTTGTAATTTTCCTTTCTTAAAGAAATTCTGTAGAGAACTCTGCATTCTTAAGCATGTTCAGTAATCCTTAGAACTATCTCTCAGCAAAAAAAATAATTAATTGAATATTTGCTAATTTCTACCTGAAACATAATTTTGAAGGCAAATTTTGTGTCTATAGGTCCCTTCTGAAATGATGTTTCACAGCTGAATTTTTTTTTAAAATTTTTTATAAAACAAGGAATGTTGGCCAATTAATCAGAGATGTATCTTTAGTCAATAATTTGTGTATTAATTGTACAGTCCTTATTCTAATAAAATAATGTGTATTGTTTACCAAGAATTCAAGATAGTATATCATAGAGATTTAAATATCTGTAAAAAGATCCAGTGAAATCAGTTAAATATCACTAATAATTTCTTCAACAGATGTCAATGTATTTAACCTAACATGATATGGGTAAGACTTTTTTATTAGTTTTTATCCATCATCTGGGGACTTTAATAATGTATATTAGATACATCTTAGGCCTTTTTAAGGCTAGATTATTAGAGCAAGACTTGAAGGTTCACTGTACTCTTTACTTCTCCTCCAAATCCACATGAAAGCCAGAAATAATTTGCCGTCAGGAACCCATTTGTATGACAACTGAATAAATATTGTCAATATAAAAAATTGGTTTACCGACAGGAAACAGAAGTAGTTAGCAAAAGTGAAGACTTGAGACTAGGAAGAGGTAATGAGCGGTGTGATTGGAAAGATCAATATTGAGATCCAGGTTTGGTTTACTGTGTTTATGAATAAACTTCAGTGGTTCAAAAGTGCAACTTCAAAAGATACACTTGCTGATGACACATTATTAAGTGATGGTGGGAACTTAACCAATTAAAAAAAAAAAACAGGAAAAGCTCAGCCAAAGTTACATAGGGAAAGGAAAGCTTGAGGCAGTGTTGATACACAAGGAAGCTGAATACAAAGAATGATACATTATCCTATGTCAATAACACAAAGAGTGTTATGTCAGCTTTCCCCTGACTAATACCCTCCAGATGTGTTGATCCCAGTTCCCAGTTGTCTTGATTGTTGGATTTGTTGAGAGCTGAAGTTCAACATATCTGTTGTATCAGGATGAGAAAGGTTGTTGGCCCTATCTAGAAGCAGAGGAATTACCTTGATCCAGTGAGAAGAAGGAAGACATTCTAAGCAGCCCTTCAGTCCTTTTGATTGAAATAAAATATTTCATAGGAAGGAAGAACAGTTGTAAAGGAAAGCCGCTAATGACTTGGAATTGACAAATCAATCCCTTTTGCTTACTGTGACATCTGATTTTTCTTTAAAAGCACCAGTGTATTAAAGACATATTGCATATTTTAGTATGTTAAAATGACAAGCAAAATTCTACCTATCAGCCAAATCAATAGCTACAAGTGTTTTCAATATGGAGACATTTGTTCTGATTTTTTTTCTGAATGGAACTGTTGAAGATTAGAAGCTTATTGAAAAAAGAATAGCAGCATTGATTCAGTTGTACTGAAAGATTATAAGACTAGGTAAACAGTTAAATACATAATTTGGAACACCTAATATGAAGGAAGAGTCTTAGACTACATTATTTAATAAAGTACAATAGATAATTAATATATGAATTTGATTTTTTTTAAAAAAGACATTGGCAAACACAACATGGTAGAAGCTACCGCTTCAGAATTTCAAGGATACCTGAATAAATAGAATTTCTCAGATGTATTTCTTAAATAATTGCTTTCTTTAAAAGGCAATATAGTCTCTCAAGATGGTTGAGATAATCTAGTAAAGTTTTCGCTTTGGTTTGGTTCTATGATTGAGTATTGCTTTAAACATAAGTCTTTCAATGCATTTGCTAAGGTGTGCAACCTTGCTTTTGGGTGGTGCATATTTGATGAAAGATTAATGGTGTTGTATGCTTTCAGGGGCCAGTGTTAGGTTCCCCTGTGAGGAACCTAGAGAGGAACCTGCCATGGTCTTCTCTACTTCTTTGCATCTCCTTCACTAAGAACTAGGAATAGAAGGAAAGAAAAGGAAAGACATGAAACCAAATACTATGAAAGATTCAAAAGGGAGAAAAAGAACAAATTCAGAAAGGAAGAAAGTAGCCAATGACATCGAAGTAAATGTCAAACCAACCAGAGAAATTAAGACCATAGTACCATTCACCCTGATAGCCTTTTCACACCAGTATGTATGGTTTCCACTTTTACTCACCTAGCCAATAAGGCAGAAGATTTTCTAAGGGCAAGCAAAACATGCTCGCAATGCATATGTATTTGAACATATACTTATTTAAATTTGGATGACCACATTTGGGGTTGAAGGGCTGAAGATGTTGGCTATCTCCAACATAAACATCTTCTGGAGGAAACATATACCTACCTGAACCGGGAGGCTCTCACAACAGTCACTCGGGCCCTTGTGACCTCTAGGCTGGAATACTGCAATGTGCTCTACATGGGGTTGCCCTTGAGGAGCATCCGGCGACTTCAGCTAGTCCAGAATGCGGCCGCGCGAGTGATTGTGGGCGCACCTCGGTTCGCCCACATAACACCTATCCTCCGCGAGCTGCGCTGGCTACCTGTTGATCTCCGGGTGCGCTTCAAGGTGCTACTCACCACCTATAAAGCCCTCCATGGTAGTGGATCTGCGTACTTGAGAGACCGCCTCCTGCCAATTACCTCCCTACGACCTATAAGATCACATAGATTGGGCCTCCTCCGAATACCATCCGCCAGTCAGTGTCGACTGGCAACTACACGGAGGAGGGCCTTTTCAGTAGCAGCTCCGACCCTTTGGAACGATCTCCTCGTGGAGATTCGTATCCTCACCACCGTCCAGACCTTCCGCATAGCCCTCAAGACCTGGCTATCCCGTCAGGCCTGGGGATAAGATCACAATCTGTCCCCACCTGAATGAAGAATGAATGTTGTGTTCTATTTTACTCTTATGTATTGTTTTATGTTTATTGTTTACACCCCCCCTCCCTATTTTATGTAAGCCGCCCTGCGTCCCCGCGGGGAAAAGGGCGGCCTATAAATATTAATAAAATACAAAATACAAATACAAAATTTCAAACTCCCAGGCAGCAAGTGCTAATCATTCATCTCCTATAGTTTTACTGTAACTGATTCTCACTGTTGTCAGTTCATTTAATTAAAACAGAACAACTAGCTCTGGAAAATTTTGCCTTTTATGTCCAAAGGGAAAGGAACATAAGAATGAGTAATTGAAAAACTAAAAGAGCAGTTGAGTTCATTTGGTGAAATCATGTTACCCAAGAAATCCATGAAACCTGGATTAGCATTGAAGTCACATATTTTGTGACTAAGGCTATGCAAAGCTCCAGTTTGATCAAGCTTTGATTGCATCTGCCCATCAAAGCAGATCTGGAATCAAAGCAGACACTATGACTCAGATCAGGTAGCTGCAAAGAGCTTTGCTGATTTAATGGATATTCTGCTAATTCTGGGGTTAGTACAGGATGTACCATTTCGTGCTTTCTTATCCCTATATGGAGAATGTTAAAGGAGATTGAGTGGCATAATGAGCTCTCCGAGAGATAAGGCAAAAAATTTTATCACTTCATTTAAATCCTTAGCTTATCAGAGCTCTTTCGGATGACAAGAGTGGCATTGCCTTGGCCTTCCTCTATTCCCTCAGTTTTCTTTTTTCTGTTATTTTTTCACTATGGCCAGCCACAAGCTGTTATTCCTGCCAACATAATGGGAACTTTTTCCTGCCAACATAATGGGAACTTTAACTTGGCTCTCAGCACTCTGAGACTGAAGCTGTCCTCAATTCCAACTGAGTATGGTCTCTTGGGCCAAGCCTTACTTTTAAATTCTGTATGACTAGGATAGGTTTCAAAATGAATAGATGTTTGGCTAATCATTCTAGATGTTTACTGTTTTGGAGAATTGAAGGGCAATGCCACTTCCCCTGGGCCAACTTGTGACCTGCTTATCTCTGTGGCATTATTCCTCATTGTGTCAGCCAGATTCTCTGCTAGCAATGTAATTAATATACAGCGTTGCCAGAAAGACCTAACCAGAATAAATCAAGCATGACCATTAGGTCCTGTCCAGTTTGGCACTCCATTGAAGCCAATGCCAAAGGAGCCTTTCCAGGAAGGGCCATTGCCAACTCGCTATGGCAATGCTCTTGGCACAACATCAAATGCTGTCATCCAAGTCAGCAAAGCAAAAGGAGAAATGAAAACATGATTTTGATAGCTTTTTGAAATTGTTTGTTAAATTGGATGAGGACATTTTGCATTGTTCACTGCTGAATAAGTTAAAAACTACTGTACATCCCTTTCCATCTCTGCTCTTAAAAAGATGTATTGGGTAATATTTAAAAAAAATCATTGCAGTGAAATTACAGATTCAGTTCAAACCTGAAAGGAAAATCTCATCTGAAGAGTCATTTCTCATCCTATTTAGCTAAAGTAGGAAATATCAGTGACTGTCTTGAAATTTTCCCATTACAACTTTTGAATGAAGGTTTTTTTTTCCCTCAGATTAAATCTTTCTGCTGTAAATCTTGAAGTACAAACCTGCCTTCCCCAAATCTCAAAATTTCAACTTAGGTTCAATCAGAGCTGAGTTGGGCAGTCACTGCTACCATTAACACCATATCTATTGGTGAAATACAGATTTTCTCCAGAACTATCTAAAAGAGTGAACTGCAAGCATTTCTATACTTCAGTGCGGTGACCGTGGAAAATAATGTTAGCCAGCCTCCCACTTTATTTCAAAGTTTTCAGCTCTTGAAGCTTAAGAGCTGTAAGAGCTTTAAAGGAGGCTGGGGTTAAAAAAAATTACTACAGATCCTGTGGATATGGCTTGGCAGGTGTGGTATGGCTTGGTGGACATGGCTTGGTGGGCGTGGCAGGGGAAGGATACTGTAAAATCTCCATTCCTTATCCACTCCAGGGGAAGGTTACTGCAAAATCCCCATTCCCTCCCAATCAGCTGGGACTTGGGAGGCAGAGAATAGATGGGGGTGGGGGCAGTCAGAAGTGGTATTTTCCAGTTCTCCAAACTATTCAAAATTTCCTGCTGAATACCACCTATGCTTTAAAGACTGTTTAAAACCTTATTCAGTTCATCATCCATTTTATTCCACAATAGAGGAGGGGCATTTTCAGATATGAAGTAGGAAAATGCTATTTTATAGTCACAGCTGATGTTACATTAAAAAGCATACTTGAAACAAGTACTGCATTTGTGAATTATTATTTTAAAAAGTACAATTTTACACAGTCCTCTTAGAAAGCGATTTTATGGCTTGGCAAAATACAGAGAAACACCTCATGTCTCATGAGAGACATCTTTATACAATTCTCTCCTGACAGCTCAGAAATGGTTTAAAACACACAGGGTATTTCCAGTAAATCTATTTTTTTAAGAAAAACATTTCTTTCCCTTTTTACAGGCACATAAAAGCTGTTGAAAGGCTGCTAGTTCTCCAGAGAGGCTATTATCTATAATGTTCTTTTGAGAAGAATCACATTCTAAATATGATTATGAAATTATGTTTTGTTTTGTTTTTAAAAAGTGGGAAGTTTATTTTGAGTGTATATCAATCATTGGCAAAAATTGCTGTAATTGTTACAATATTTATCTCTACAGTGAGGTTATTTTTGCTTTTTTGTATGTGCTTTCAAGTCAGTTTTGGACACCTGGACTAATCAGAATAACAGAATAGCACAGTTGGAAGGAACCTTGGAGGTCTTCTAGCCCAACCCTCTCCTCAAGCAAGAGATTATATACTATTCCAGACAAATGGCTATCCAAACTCTTCTCAAAAATCTCCTATGGTGGAATGCCCTCAATTTCTAGAGGTAAGTGGGGATATATTTGTTCTCACTGAAAGGAAACTTCTCTACATTGGATTTCTCTTTGATAAACTTCCATTCATTACTTCTTGTCCTATTCTCAGGTGCTTTGCAGATTAGGTCCACCCACTATTCTTTGTAATAGCCCCTTAAATTTTGGAAGATTGCTATCAAGGTCTTGCCCTTCTCTTCATTACACTAGATATATCTAGTTCCCACAGACGCTCATTGTATGCTTTAGTCTCCAGTCCCCTAATCATCTTTGTTGCTTTTCTCTGCACTCTTCATAGGGCAGGGCTGTCAAATTCACAGGCCGTGGGCTGGATGCATCATGCGCTGGCCATGCCCATGCCCAGTTTAGCAAAGTGGGGGGAAGTCTCAATACATCACGTGATGATGCCATGACAACACCAGTTTGACACCTCTGTTTTAGGATATCAACATCTTTTTTGCATCAGAGTGACAGAGCTGGATGCAGTATTCCAAGTGTGGGCTTACCAGTGCAGAATAAAGCACTGGTAAGTATTACTTAATGTGATCTTGATGGTACCCCTCTGTTGGTGCAGCCTAGGATTGCATTGGCTCTTTTCGTAGCTGCAACACATTGTTGGCTCAAACTAAAGTGATTGTCCATAAAGGCATAACCTCTACAGGGTTCTTGGCAAGGTTTTTCAAAAGGGTTTGCCATTGCCAAAGTCCTCCAGCTGGGTTCAGGTTTAGAACTCAGGGCCACCCAATTTCCACCGTAACCACTGCACCAAACTGATTCACAGTTGAGCTAGTCCTTGCTTAATGATCACAATTGGGATTGGGAATGCCATTGCTAAGTACCACAATTGCTAAGTAAAATATCACAGGACCATGACATGATTTTACTTCTTCCTTCTCTGTTAACTCTATTTGTTCCGAGACAGTTGCGAAGTATACAAACGGTGATCATGTCCCCACAGAATATTGCAATGGTCAGAAATTTGAGGACTGGTCACAAAAATATTTTAGTTACCCTGTGATAACTTTGAAGGTCACTAAACAAGGCAGTTGGTAAGGGAGGGCTACTTATAAGTAATACTACTGAATTAAATAGTAAAGGCAAGACATGAGATCTCTCTGTATCTGCATACTTCAAATGTAGTTGTCTAAAGAGGAAAAAGACAGATCAATTTATTTTTATTAAAGAAACCAGGTGAGACTCCAAAATGGATCAGAAATTTCACAATAGAATACTAGGGCTGCTTATACGAAATAATTAAAATAAGTGGCAGTACTCACTTAACTTTGACTAATCTTTAGAAATTATTATCTAAGGGTCATACCTTGTTAATATGTGGATGGGAATAGGAAATCCAAGGCAGTGCTTTATATGTATGCATAAAACTCTTCAGAAGATTTAGTTAAATATTTTTAACAAAAGGCATTTTTTTTTAAAAAAAATGGTTTACAAATGTTGTTAGTAGCTGTCTTTTCCTCTGCTCTGAGCCATCCTATAATCTCTTGAAGATCCTGTGAGGGATTTAAAATGATAATCAGGGTGCAATCCAGAGGTGGGTTGCTGCCAGTTTGGCCCGCTTCGGCCGAACCGGTAGTGGTGGCGGTGGAAGACTCCTCCCACCTGCTCGGACTCTTCTGCACATGCACAGAAGCGTTGCACATGAGCGAACCAGTAGTAAACCAATTAGTAACCCACCACTGGTACAATTACACATTTTGTGTAATTAAGGAAGGAAGGAAGGAAGGAAGGAAGGAAGAAAGAAAGAAAGAAAGAAAGAAAGAAAGAAAGAAAGAAAGAAAGAAAGAAAGAAAGAAATTTGTAGTTATGGAAAAAAAAACCTCACTTACCAAACTTGAAAGTTGGCCTGCACATAAATAACTCAAACAGTTTAGAGAATTCTGAGTAAGCACTTGTACACAGCTCTAATAGAACATAAAACAAGTAAGCAAAATTACTATCATTTGATATTTATTTTTCCATGTTCTTACATAATCTTGCACTGTAAGGCTCTTAGTAGCTCTCTGACCTATTAAAACTGCACTTATATAAAAATAAATCAACTTTCAGTTAAGCAAAATAACTCATGTAGCAGCACACATAAATTAAACATGCAAACACTGGAGTCTTTAAGCACAATTTAAAACCTTCAGATGGCATAAAGACAAATATCATAAGGGGAAAATGGTTGAATTCATAGCTCCAAGGGGATGCCATCATAGAACCTTTTTTAAAAGAAAAACTTAAATTTTCTGCTTTTTTTTAAAACCAGAAACTAGAATTAGTTGAAGTTAGTATTGACATAGATTGTTAAAGTCAATTGAAATTTAAAAAATTCTCTACAGCAGAACAGTGGTTAATTTAAAACTTGTAGGGTATTTTTTAAAAATAAAATGTTTCCCCTTTAGAAACCAGTGGTTTCTGAATAACTAAGATGATAAATAAACTGTACAAAAATACAAAATAAGAAGCTATCAAAAAAGCTCTGCAGTCATGTAAAGTAAATAAAATAAACTAATAGAAATGAAAGAGGTGGTTTGATCAGAAGAGCATGAATTACTAGTTTAAGAAATTCAGTGGCAAGATTTGCATGTACAAAATTAGGCCAACAGTTCCCCCTGTGGCAATTATGAAGTACTGTCTTTCTAAACAAAGACAACTAGCCAGCAGGATGCCAAACTGATACTTTGAAGAATGTATTAGAAGACTGAACGATCCCTTTAGTGTTTTATCACCAATGTTTTAGGTGAGTAGATTTCACAATATCCCAATAGGATCTTGACTTGTCCCTTCCAACTCCATGATTCTTATGATTATTAGAAATATGTAGTGCTGGAACCAGGTATTTATTTATTTGCTCAGAAATGTGTGAGAAGTCCATCAGTGCAGAAGGAATAGTAAAGATCCCTGACATGCTGCTCTCACCATGAAAAGCTTCAGCCCCAACCTGACCTTCTATGAATCTTGTTATTCTCAGATTCCCTTGAAAATGCTGTGACCTCAGAGGGGGGTTGAAAAAGATTGCATAGTCAACTTCTTCTGCCTCTTTTGGATTCTTTCCACAACTCCTCATATTTAATTTTCCTCACTCTGCAATCTGTACAGATTTAAAATCTGCTTCTTTGGGAAGAACTGAGTCTTTTAGTCTTTGGGGAGTTCTTTTGAAAATATTTCTACAGACCAAGAATTCAGATTTCCCTGAATATGTTTACTAGCTTTTTCAAATTGGTTGTAAACTACTGATTTTGAAAAGTAAGGTTTCTCCAGTGGAAATCTGTCATCATCTGTACTTTGGAGATGTTGTTTTGAAAAGGTTTTTAGCATATTTTTAAAAAATTAAATATATTAGTTTCCGTAGTACCTTGATGACCAATTCTGCTGTAGTGGAATTCATCAGGACTACTTCTAACCATTTAGAAAATGCGTCCAAGACTATAAAGAAGGTTTGGCCATGGACTGGTCCAGCAAAATCAATGTGTATTCTGGACCATGGTGCTTGCGGGCGCTCCCATTCCTTGGTGGGCGCTTCCGGGGGAGCTGGTCTGGACTCCTAACAGGGTGTGCATGTGGCAACTGGAACAGAGGATCTTGGTGGAAACCTCTTGCAGTCTGTCAGCGGGGGTAGGGGGATACCTAACAGGGAGAGTAAAGGCAAAAACCAATATTGTATTCCCACCTCCAGCTTCTCCATTGCCTTCCACAGTTGGCTGTTCCCAAAACTTCTAATGTTTTATTAGATTTGTCTTGCCTTACCTTGTAAATAAAATGTAAATAAGAAAAGACATTTCTATATGCAAAATGTCCAGAGTTCATTCCTGGAACATTTTGGCACTAGTAATTTGTAACTTTACTCAGTTATTGTTGTGATTTTATAAAGTTTGACTACTTTAGTGATTTATCACCATAGCAATGGTTAGGTGACGCGCTAAACTACACATGTGGAAATGTTTCCTGTCATCTTTAAGTATGGTTGAGAACTATCCAACATGAAAACCTTCAGAGTTCCAAGATTTGCCATAAGGCATTTTACTGTTAGTAGTAGCAGCAGAAGTAGTAGTAATAATAGTAAAACAATACAGTCAGATTGGTTTGGGTTTTCCCAATGCTTGGAACATAATGAAGCAAGATTACTTCTCCTAGGAGAGGAATGTTTTCCAATTGGCTACTTTCTATGGCAGAGATCTTTTTTATCACTTGCTACTGGAATAGTTACAGTTACTACAGAATTTTTTTCAAATGGAAATAATTGAACCTGCAAAATTTTGCAAGCAATTTCTTACTGTACCACTGACTTATGTTTTCTTCCTGGGAGAGTTTGTTTGTTATGTTAGAGCAAGCAAATATCTTTCTCAGACTTTTCAAAATTATAGCCTGGATCTTTTAAAAATGCAGCTTAGAAATCTTTAATTCTTGTCTATCATTTCATTGGTTATTTGAAAAGGTTTAAGACAATGTGATTAAAACCATGTGTTAATTTATGAATTTGGGGGAAAATAATTTCGAGAATGGGCTTTAAGATTTCCACCCAAGCATTCTCAATTCCCAACATAAGTAATTTAGGAACCTTTGCTATTCTTTTAGCTTTTATTAGCAATATGAGAGGATAGTAATGTATGGATGCAGAAAGTAGTACAAGCAAAAATAATTGAGTCATACTTGGACTTCTGGAGAAGAAATGGTGGACTGAAGATGGCTCTGAAAAGTGGAGCTGAAGACTGCAACAGAGCTGAAGAATGAAAAGCAGATGAGTAGACCAACTCATTGATAATTCTTCTTTAGACAAGGAGAGGAATTGAGATCACACACAAGTTATCCAGAAAGCGGTTCCTTTTGAGGAGATCATGAGATAGCAGTCTGACATGATTAGAGTTTTGGAGGATGAGGGAATAGCCATTTTGCATGAACCATGTCCAGAGCTTTTGATGAGACAAAAAATTTTTTGGGGGAAGAACAGACAAATAAAAAACTAAAAGAAACCAAGTTTTATTTATTTAGAGGGACTAAAAATTAAGATTGTTAAAAGTAAAAGGAAGGGATATAAAGTTGGTTTATTTGATCAAGATTAAAATAGGTATGCGGTTATCTCTGGTGATCCCTACTGGACTTTTGCTGACATTTATAACTGAAACAGAAATGCTTTATGAATGTGTTTATAGGCATATAATGGGATACGGAAAGAAGAGATTATTTGTTATATTTTAAGAGAAAGTGATAAGTTACTAAACCTGTTTATACTTGTAATAAAGATGGAAAGTCACTTATTTATATATTTTTCTTTATTATTGTTCCTTCTTTTCTATTTATTTTTCTATAATCCCCTTTTTTGTTCTTTCCTGCACCTTCTACTCTTTCATTTTATTCTGTTTTTCTCTCTTTGTCTTAGTGTTTACTGCTTCTAATTATAAATTTAATAAAATTATTATTAAAAATGAGCCATATATAACATATATGGAATGGAATCTATTCAATGGAATCTACCTACAAAAGGAACAATTTCATATCCTGCCCCACATACTATAAACTTTCTGCACTATATAGGCTATAATGCATGTGACTAATCAGTAAACATACATTTATCAGAAATTAAATATCACTCACAAGAGGATTATTTCTATCATCCTAGTGGGATGCTAGCCAATCCTGTTAGTAAATATAATGCTAGAGGCTGATGTTGTGCTTTTCTGCATGATAACCTTTTATATAGTTACTTTTCTTTTAAAGTAAAATTTCTTTTTAAAATGCTGGATGGGACAGGGAGCTAAGGAGATAATAAAGATATTTGGCACTATATAGCATCATATTACATATCCCTATTAAAACATTAAATCACCACATACTCTCTTTTTTCAGTATCCTTCTATGCAGTTTCAATTCATTTCAGGATAGGTCAAGCTGGAGATGCTTTCTTTTTAGCTGCAAATTCTTGCCTTGTATCCATAGCTAGTGGGGAACACATAAACAGAGAATGGGGAAACAAATGATTCACATATTGCATAAGAACACATTTGCAGTTTAAGAGATAACATATCTTCAACTGTGCTCATAAATGAACTGAACATTCTGCCTTATTCTGAAAAGGACATTTCAGTCCATCCTTTCTTATTTATACAGAAAGGGAGGTGCCTTAACAGTGTTTGAGAAATTATTCCCCTGTTTCCCAGATCACCGTTTCTCATATCATCTCTTCCATTTAATGATACATCTAAAATTTATCTGAGTTGCCTACATAGTATAAGACTTAAAGTCCCACAAAATACTCTAAATTAATTTTGTTTCCAAATTTAAATATTTTTTCCATTATAGCTATAAGTCTTACCTTATTTTTTCTTCATTTTCCATCTTTAATCATAATCGTGACTATTTATTTTGTCATTTAATACTCTACTTCAAAAAGATTTGTAGATTTTCTGAAATTATATACTTTAACATCTGTAAAAAAATCTGACCATAAATACTGTCAGCCCTGAAACCATTTTTCTCCCACCTACCCCGAATCCCAGCTCTGAGGCTGCCACATCGGAAAATGTCAAGCTATGGGAACAGGAGGGAGTAGGAAGAGATAACTGGGGGATTGTAGCCATAATAAAATTATTTCTCCTGAGAACCAAGAATGTTCACATCAGGTGCAAGGAGGTGGGGTCTGAGACTGAGTGACCCATGGACTGTGACCTGGTTGGACCATGTGATGGGCTGCCTGGGCAGAGGAGGAAAAACTCACTTTGAATTAGGGAAGTGTAGACACTTCATCAGACCAAGATTGTACTTCTGTAAGAGATTTGCTGATTTAGTTCATATTCTGTAGTTGCGGATAGTTTTAAGGGAAGAAATGGGACTAATTGTCTTTAAAAGGTCTCCCATTTTCACCCAAAGAAGTCCCCCTCCCCAAAAGGGCTCAAAACATCCAGTTCATCTTGTTCTGATGACACTGAGTGCCACTTGTTAATCCTCCCCAAAGACTGAATTGTAATCCTCTCAGGCTAAAATAGTGCACCCTTTTCTTTATAGTAGTGCGAAATGAAAGTGATAATTTCAAGCCTTGGCTAGCTAATGCTAATTGGACGGCTAAAAAAACTATGGTTAAACGTAAAGAGTCAAGGAGCATGAGCACTGGTTTCTACTGGGAGATTGAGATCCCAAGAGTAGCCTTTGCCCTTATATCAGGTTTCATTGTTTTTTCACTAATATGTTCACTGATAAATGTATTTTCATTAGTATGTTCTTTATAAAAGAGAAATGTTACCATCTATACAGATCCTTTGCAGAGTAGTTTAAACCTTTCAGAGATGGACTTTCACATGATTCCTTGATTGTTATTGAGTTCAAGAGAATTTATGTTCTTCTGCCTATGCTTAGAAGCATAGCAGCTGTAATAAATAAATACTACTGCAGAGCAATAACTCAAAGCCTACAAAAAAGGCTACACTTTGCTACAAACCCTCAGAAAATGGGATTAATTATTTGAGGATTATGGACTTTGTACTGGAAATTTGACATGGAAGAAGCAATGTGTCAAAAAATGTGGACAAAAAGATAATCTTATCAAGCAGTTTTAAAGGGATGGGGTAGATGAGAGGCAGAAGCTCACATGATTAACTGTCATACACACAGGACATACTATAAGCTGTGCCAAAGCCCAGCTTGAGACATATTAA
This sequence comes from Thamnophis elegans, assembly GCF_009769535.1. Taxonomy (NCBI): domain Eukaryota; kingdom Metazoa; phylum Chordata; class Lepidosauria; order Squamata; family Natricidae; genus Thamnophis; species Thamnophis elegans. The sequence continues at coordinate 88,178,237 of NC_045544.1, read as the reverse complement.
ATGTTTCAAGCTGTGTAAGCAAGCATTGCTTTAAAATGGTAAAATTGATTACAGTGATCACAGGCAAAAACCTTAGCAAAACAGAGGGCAGACAATTTTTGTAAATCATCATGCTGTGATTATTAGCTATTGAAATAAATGGAAATGGTGTTGAATGTTTATTAGCTTTAGAATTATTCCTGCCCTCTCATCACCTTTGAATTGGTGGATAGCAAGGGCTATTTTGGTACCAGGGGAAATTATAACATACACAAACACACACATACACGTCACTTCTTTGATGTAAGCAACTTTGAGAAACAGATACTGTATTATAAGAACCACCAAAACTCTTATAGGACAGTGTTTCTCAATCTTGGAAACTTTAAGATTTAAGAATGTCAACACCAAGAATTCTCAATAGAGAAAAACTTATTAATGAATTCATAATTATTTCTATCATCAGAATAATTATCTCTAGTTTGGGCTTGTGTTTTAATATATGGTGGGGGCAATGTTCTCAATTATTATGAAGAGAACTAGAGGCAGGGTGGGTCTGTACAGCTCTAATTATTTCCTCATTAATCCAAAATGTTTACTCATTTCTAATATAATAATAAACTCCTCTTGCCTCAAAACATTTATAGGCAGACATCAGACTAATCTGAATGTTTTCTACATCTTACTGTAGGATGTCAAAAATGCTGGTGAAAATATAATAATGAACAAAGTACTTTGGCAAATAAAGTGATTTTCAAATGTATGTATAATGAAGAATGGTATGTTCAAAACAAGGTTGGTCTAGTCAAGGAAGACACTTATGAAAAAAGAAGATTAAATTAACTGATTTAAATCAACAAAGTGTTATTTGAGTTGAAATTTGAGTTGGAAAAAATGGACTTCATCCATAGTATATATTTTTATTTATTTATAAAATTTATAGGCCGCCCATCTTATCACAAGGTAACTATAATGGGGAGAGATTCAAGCATCAATAACTGCTCCAATCTTTGATCAAAGGGATGAAAATAGCAGGAATTTTAGCAAGGGGTTCTCTGCCCAGTTGCTGGATGTGCATTACCATGGTGGGCATAGCCTAGCAGCCTCCTGTACCATGGGGAGGGGTGTTTTTGCCCTCCCTGTGCTCTGGAGGCTTTTTTTGAGCTTCCGGGAGGGCAAAAACGGCCTCCCCAGGCTCCGAAGGCCCTCTGGACCCATTTCCATCCTTCCTGAACTTCTGGTAGGGCCCACTTACCTGCATCCAAAACGGGCCATGTGGGGACTCCTGAGAGCAGAGAGGAAGAGTGGGCAGACCAGCCAGGAGTGGGATTTGAGGGTTCTCTGAACTGCACAGAATCTTAGCTAGAGGTTCTCCCAAACCCCTGCAAACCCTCAGAAGCCCACCCCTGGAATAGTATATCCTTTAGAAAATGTGAAGCCTGTCATGAACCTGTCTGATAGCTTCATATTTTGATTACAGTTATTTATTTTAAATATTTCTATTTAGTCATTTCTAAGGCAGAGATGACACAAAGTGGACATGGTCACTTATGAGCCTTTAGATTGTCCAACAAAAAAATCCATGTTGGGTTGAAAGTTGCAGAAAATACTCCAACCTAAACATAAACAGTTTTAAAAACTAAGTTGTTGCTTTTCTAGATGCTTTGTTGGGTTATAGAGTAGGAAAAGAACGCAAGAATGTCCATTGATTTGTTTTTATAGATAGGCTACCAATGATTACTGGGCTTTATGGGATAATAGTATGGATTGCCTAACTGGTTGCAAGCTTGTGTTGTCATGGAAACAGTCAATTCATTGCTAGCTATAGTCCAGTGCAAGGCCGGGAAGAAGCTATTGTTGAAACATCTGAGCAAACTTGGTTTTGGCTCTTGGGCAGTAGTGTATAGTATTATGCATTAGCAGGAGTAACAGAAGTAGGCTTGGGCAACAAAATACAATTATACAGGGATAGGAACAGGTGTGGGTTGCTGCGGGCATTGCTGCTGGTTAAGCACGCAAAAAATGTTCCGCACGAACGCACTCGCAAAATTTGCACTTAAAAAAGTCTGTGCATGCGCACAACGTTAGAAAAGGAAAAAAATACATTTTTGCAATGAAGATTGTTTTGTGCATGCGCAGAACTGAAAATCAAGATGGCGGCACCAATGATAGAACCAGTTCGGGGGGTGTAGCAGGTCAAGTTACTACCTACTCAGCTGAACCAGTCCGAACCGGTAGGAACCCACTTCTGGATAGGAAGTTCATAAAGAAAGAGTCTGGTACCCAGAAAGTGGCACCCAAAAAGTGGCACCCCAAATCCCTTTTTAAAAACAACAAATATATGAGGCATCAAATGGGCTCCTACTTCTATTCATGAATTGGCTTTGATTAGAATGAATTTCCATTACAGACTTCTTTCAATGTTTTGCACAAGTCTCTCACAAACTATTTAGATAAGTAAGAGTATACCAAAGTTAGATATTCAAACTCAACAGAGGTTGTGGTGAAATTATAAATTCAGAAGAAAAAGGGATTGCATAAAATGCAAAATGGCAGATGTCAGTAAATACAGCTGCTTTTCACCTAAGCTCACTAATTATGTTGTTGTGCACTGTACGTATGGCTTTTGTTTTGGATGTTAATAACATTTCAGAAGCTCTGCGTGTTTTACTCTCCAGCAGCCCTTCAACTGTAGGAAAATATCTGTATAAGATATTTGCTTTTCATTGGGTTGTTGAATGATTGACATTTTAAAATAGTAAATGAATACTTAACAGTCAATGCACTTACAAGCGAAGACAACTCAACTGGAACCAAATGTACACAAAAGGGCCAGATGACTGTTGTGTATCATGTGGCCACTAATTGGCAGAAAGAACTCTTTCAAATCAAGTTCATATGTACTATGAAATAAATAAACCTGCAGCTATCTCTATGAAAGAGGGCACTGTTTATGCATGGCCATAATAAGAACAATGCTTTTTTCCACCGTTCAACCCTGTGATTCATTCTCCAAGTCAAATGTAGTGATGGAAAAGAGTGTGTCAGGTTCAATGCACATAACCAGATCAAATTATGTAAATCTTTCAAATGTAGCTCTGGAATTTTAATAGTGCTAGGTTACCTTCATTCAACCTTTACATCTTGGTTGCGCAGGGGGGATGGGGAATGTTTTCTGTATACTGTCTGTGTACAGCCCAAGACAGCATTCTATAATTTTATAGTTTTTGGACAGTAAATCTATAGGGGTTTTTTTCCTTTCTATACTCTTAAAGGTTTTTTTTCCCTATATCTTTCATCATAACATTGATTTTGCTCATGGGTGTGAGAGGGAAGTCAAGGTCCTGCCATTTGGAGCCGAAATGTGTTGCTTTTCCCATATTGACTGCCAATTTCAGCATACCCTCCCTCTTCTCCCCCTGTTGAAGATCTTTCTCCTCCTCCTAGACAATTCCCAGATGTTTCCTTATCATGAATTTTACCACTCCTATAACCTCATTCAAGGGCAGGTGGCAGTCATGGCTAGGAGAGCCTTTACCTTTTTATCCACAGCTTTGTGTTCCTAGACTGTGAGGCCTTGAACATAGTCACTCATGCCTTAGTCATCTCCCAGTTGGATTACTGCAATGCGCTCTACATGGGACTACCCTTGAAGAACATTCAGAAGTTACAACTGGTATACAACACAGAAGCACAGACAGTTCTGGAGGCCACTTGGGTGACAGATGTGACACTGCTGTTATTGAACTGCACTGGCTGCCAGTTTGCTTCTGGATCCAATTCAAGATGTTGGTTATCACCTTCAAAGCCCCTTATGGCATGGGTCCAGGGTATCGGGTGAACAACCTTACCAGGGGTGGGTTGCTCCCAGCATCACTGCCGGTATGCAAAAATTACAATTGTTCTGCGCATGTGCAAAACCAAAAATCAAGATGTCAGCCCCATAGGAGAACCGGTTCAGGGCATGGCAGGCATGGGTCGCTGCTAGTTCCTGGGTAGGAACCCACCTCTGAACCTTACCCAAGTGGAACTAAACTGCCCCACTCATTCCAGTGAAAATGGATTGGATTCTGTCAGCCAAAGAATTTCAGCTGGTAGGATTGGCCCCTGCCCTCTGGAATATTCTTCCATCAGAGGTGAGATTCACACCCCAAACTCCTGGCCTTCCCAGCCTGGAAAAACAAAGTGAAAGAACTTCCCTCATGCTGCCTCTCCTTGGATTTAAGTGAAGTATGGAACACTAAAGAGACTACACACCAGTTGTAAGATTATTATACAGTGAAAGAGGAGGAATTCATATGCACATGCCTAGTTGACTCATAAGCACTACACTGCATTCCTGAAACTTCCAGTGATTTTTCCCTTGCAAAATAACTTTCAAAAGCAATTTTTCTATTATTAAATTGAATGAAAACTGGTGATAAAACATGCAAGATAATGTTTCTGCACTGTATTGTCTTGAATGAAAGAGAGTCTTATTCACAGAAGGAGCCTTAAAATAGAATGATCCCAAATAACATAAATTTAATATCATTGTCGTCATCGTCGTCATCATCATAGAAAAAAGTATCTTCATATTTACTTTATCTGGTGACAGAAAAAGCTATAAATTATGGCATATGCTTCTGTTTTGAGCAAAGGACAAGGGGAAACACTACTTGCCAGATTTCCAGAGTTAACATTATTCAGTAGATGTCAAGGTTCTACTGAACCAAGCCAGCACTCTGATATGATTAGATCTGCTTAAGAACTGTTTTATTGAGTACATCATTTCAGCACACATGAAAGCAAAACCAGCTCTAACTATTTCCTGTGGTTTTCATATAATTAAATAATAAGATATTCTCCTCCCTTTTTGTCACATGTCACATTGTCCTATTAGGTGTTCTGACTTCTTCAAGTCTCTGGCCAGCAGCTGTTGAGATGACTTTGGTTCCCATGGGATGATGATGACATTTCAAACCTCTCCCTCTCTCCATACTCTGTGGCAAGCTGAGAAACTAAAAGATGGCTGTGGTAGCATGGGCACATTTCGAAGTTGACTACAGACATAAAATCTTCTTCAAGTCAAACGTGACTACTCATCATTTCATGGACACATTAATGTAATTATTTTAACAGCAATACGTAAGTAGCTGGATGCAGTTAACAAAATTAAACAGTTGCCTCCACATTAGAATAGAAGTTACTTCTGACAGTGCTTTGTGTAACTGGACAAGATATTAAGAAAAGGTTGGACATATTTAAGAAACTTGTTAAAAGACATAGTTGATATTTTGTCACCATTCAGTCTAATCAAGGAAAAGTAAGGCAGAGTTGTAATTGGGTCAAAAATGAAATGTGAAGAATGTTATGAGCATTAAATTAAAATGAACAAAATGGAAGGTGTATGTGTATTACATTACCATAAAAGCTTTCACACATGAAAGGCTCAGAGTTTTGTGCAAACATAACTAAATATTAAATAAAGAAATTAAATTAATGGTAGAAACAGTATTAGTGAATTCTCAATTGGAAAAATATTTTAGCCCAACAATGAACACTTTATAAAGAGACTTGTGTCTTGAACAGAAGGCAAAATAGAAAAGTATTCTTCTATAAATATGAGAAAATAAGAAACAGAGGGAAAGGGTAATGGAGAATGTTCATTACCTCTTAATCATTCTCACGTGATATTTATACAAGATGGCAAAGCCTGCATTCTGCATGAATTAATCTGGAATGAAAGCTATACCTGGCAAGGGGTTGCATTACATGTGCTGAAATCCCCAATCCACCCATTAAAAGAGAGAAAAGATATTTTTATCACTCTCGTATCATAATTTATACATGGTGTAGGTGGATACTGGAGTACACATCACTTAGCTCCTGCTCTTTCATCTAATGCTTCTTATTTAACACTTAAAAATTGTAAAAGTTAAGCAATTAGTAATGACATGTGAAGCTTGCAAAACTAAATGACAGCCTCTTGCATAATTTTTATTGCAAAACTACCCCTAGACCCCACAGAACTTCCTCAAACATGCTTCAGAAATAAACACGATGAAGGCTATAACTCTGCGCTTTGTTTGGACATGGGCCCAACTGAACAGAAAACATAGATTGAAGTAGTAAGACTTGGGAAAGGTTGGATGGGCACAAATCTCTACATTAATTTCTGTTACTCAAAGGAACCTGAGGAATTGGCCGGCTTTCTTTTTTCTATTAAACAATGAAACTAATGTCCATCACAATAGTTAAGATTTTGTTTAAATCAATATATATATAAAGGCCAACTACCACTCACTCATGATGAAATCTCTAGAACGGTAAAGCCTACAAACTTGAAACTTGGCACATATGTTCCTCTTGGCTTCTTGATGTTTGTTAAGAAAGGATTTTTCCAAATGACCATCAGATCATCAGTATTCCTTATACAGTATTATATTAACACACTTCGTGCTAAGGAGTTAGACGTTCTACTCCCCCTCCCCCTTGCTAGACTGGGTGTGGGGTGTCCAGCGCCTCATCCAGCCTGTGGGCTTTGCGTGTCAATTTATCAAGCCCAATCACATAGTTTCATAGCAAAGCATGAGTATCCAGCTAGTAAAATATAAATGGACTCCAACAATACATGGAGAAAAGTTCTTTTAACTCCTATGATATGAATCAACAACATTTTTCAAATGCAAAATTCAGTAGCATATTCATACTATCTAATGATAGATAGGGGGAGAGCCTTCTCTGTTGCAGCTCCGGCCCTCTGGAACGAGCTCCCTGTTGAGATCCGGATCCTTACTACCCTCCCGGCCTTCCGCAAAGCCACCAAGTCCTGGCTGTTCCAGCAGGCTGGGGGGAGCTGAGAAGCATCTACCTCCACAGAAATTGTGAATGTTGGTTTTGTTTTTAATATGTTGTCTTGTCTCGTTCCCCCCTTTCCCTTGTCTTTTGTGAGCCGCCCGGAGTCTTCCAGGAGTGGGCAGCATACAAGACAAATAAATAAATAGATAGATAGATAGATAGATAGATAGATAGATAGATAGATAGATAGATAGATAGATAGATAAATAAATAAATAAATAATTGCCATGTATTTAACAGAGCATCAACACTTTCTAGATTATTTTTGTTTATTTAGTTTATTAATTTTTTATGTCACCAATAAGGTGATTCTAGGTGTTACTTACCTACAGCTGCCACAAATAAAGCCCAGGAGAAAAGTAGGTCGCACAGGGAAAACAACATTATTAAAATAAACTAAAATAAAAAGTATTATGTTTCTGATCAATTTCAAACTGGAGATGCTATGTATATTAAGTAAATGTGTATTATGTATGTCTAGTAAGGCACTCCCAGAGGAAGGAAAGAACTTGGCAATTGCTCTTCTGAAGCAAAAATAATAGGAGGGCGCAAAAATAAGGCAATTGTCTAATAGGCTGCAATCCAAACTGAATTGGTTGCAAGATACTGCCAAAGAATCTTAGTGTGGCCAGGTTTTGCTTAATCTGGAAGGCTAAGGGTGCATTTCAAGAACATGAATGCTCACTTAGAATTGGCCCATTTACAAATTGGCTGCTATGATATGTTTAGTCAATCACTGAATACCTATCCACCACATGGGGAAGTAGCCCAAAATGTTTTCTGTCATCATAGAACAGGGATGTCAAATTGGCACCCACAGACCAGATGGGTCACGCTCAGGCCACGCCCACCCCAGCTCCATGAAGCAGGGAAAACATTATAAAATGTCACATGACAGCAACATGATGCAGTGAGTTTGAATACCCATGTCCTAGAAGAACAACTGGGGACCTCAAACATTCTCACAAATAAATATGATCCTGAAGACTGATGTTATGAGTTGCACATTTTTAAATATTACTTTTAAAAAATCTAACAGGGAGAGAGAACCTCTGAGGAATCAAAGATAGTGTCCACACCATATGGGGTCTATGAGTATCACATTGCCTATTCTTGAATAAAGTGTAACACAATTATCATATGTTTTTGTAATTCTCTAAAGTTTAATAAAGTTTTCCGGTCAATTAAATTTTAAAAAAAAAGTGCAATTGGGTAATTATTGATTTTATTGATAGTGTAGGAATGTAGAAATATACATTAGCAAAATGTATATTTTAAAAAATATAAGGAAAAATTTGTTGGAAAACAATGAGGGAAAACATGGATAAATGATTTGAAGGGACAAAAAGAACTTTGGCTCAAAACAATGAGAACAGAAGGAGATAATCCTCTCTCCAGTTTTAAGAAAATGCTAACTTTTCTTCTTTACAATGTGTCGCATAATAACTTCTGTCTCTGATATCCTTTTCCTTATTTTATTTTCTTATCTGCATGGTCTTTGCATTATTTTTGTTCAGATGCGATATTTCTTCTGCTGCTAGCAAAAGAAAAATAATCAGATGTTTTTGCACACCAGCATCCATCCAGGAAATGACAAGGAAGCAATTTCAGAATAGCACCCAGGGACAGGCTGAATATCTTGAAGAGCACAAGCTGAAGCAATTTGTCCCAAGGTTCAGTCATGTAAAGTATTGTGTAAGACATAAGCTTCCTGACACACAGAGACACTTACCATGAAAGTGGTGACAATACAGGCTTGATTGCCAACCATGAATTAAGTGCAAGACATGCACAGGCAGCTAATATTACTGTAGTCTTCAATAGGGTTGGAGACCCATTAGAGCAGTGTTTCTCAACCTTGACAACTTGAAGATGTCCGGACTTCAACTTGCAGAATTCCCCAGCCAGCGAATGCCAGCGAATGCTGGCTGGGGAATTCTGGGAGTTGAAGTCCGGACATCTTCAAGTTGCCAAGGTTGAGAAACACTGCATTAGAGGAACTACATCTCCAAGAATTGCAGATTAGTATATCTTTTTTTTTTTGAGAATTTTTTTTATTTTTTATTCTCTTACATAGCATTTTAAGTATACATTCACATAGTTATTCTTCTTCTATACATTTATCATTCTTATACATTTAGTATTTCATTTAATGAGTTATGATATACAATTTGGGTTGTTTTATTTACCATCCCTTCTTCCTGTTGTAACACCACCTCATTTTCCCTTTATTTTCTCCCTCCCTTCCTTCTCTACTTTCTTCCTTCTTCCTCTCCTTCCCCTTCCTTCTTCCCTTGCCTTTCTCCCACTCCTCCTCCTTCTCTTCCCCTTCCTACCCACTCTCCTTCTCTTCCTCTCCCTTCCATCCTCCTCTCCTTGCCTCTTTCTTCTTTCCCCTATCTTCCTTTCGTGTTCTCCTCCTTTCTTTCTTTCTTTTCTATTATTGTCGGTGTCTCTTTCTGGCCTCAGTTTACATTTCCTTGGGATGGTATTTTCGCAGATTCAAATATAATTTGATATCATTTCTTATTCCCTTACCTTCGCTAATCTATCCTAGCTATATTTTCTTCCCTTTATATCTCGCTTTTGGCTGTATACTTATATATTTAATATTTTCTTTTCTGTTTTCCCCTTCTCCCTCCCCCCCCCCGCTTTTCCATTTAACAGTGCCTCATCTGGGTTCTATATCTTCTCCCTATTTTCTTTTCTAGTTTCCTTTCTCTAGCCAATCATAGAATCATCCCCATGTCTTGAAGTACTCCGATTTCTCTTTATCCTTTATTTTCATTGTCAACCTATTCATCTCTGCACAATCTAATATCTGTTTTATTATCTCTTCATCTGTTGGTAGCTTATTTGATTTCCAATTTTGGGCAAATACAATTATTATTAGTATATCTAATGGAGGATTCTCTCATGATGTTTGTGACTTCTATCCATTATATCCAAATGAAACCAGATTGTTGTGATCTGAATTGTGGGAAAGAAAAGCAGTTGATGTTCTGTACCTCCATGGGAAACAAAATTAGTGTAGGCTAGGTGTTAGATACCAGAATCAGTTACAATGGTTTACACCAAGGTCCTCTGTTCTGGTGGGAACAGAGATTCAACCTGTTGGTCGAAGGGTCTGACAGCTCCCTATTAAAGGGCTGCTGTCAGACTGAACCTTCGCTGGATTGTACATAGTTGTTTCAGAGTTAATAAAGAGCTATTGCTCCCTAAGCCTGAGTGTGCCTTTCCTTTACCTGCTCTAACACTGGCGACGAGGATGGGATTGGAAGGCAACTAGGCAAACAAAAAGAACACAACAATTCAGCAAGTAAATCCAGCCTGGAGCTCGGTGCGGCATCGAGCAGCCATCTTTAAACAGCAAATTCAAACACACTCAGGGACACAAGATGTCTGTGCATGCCCCACCGACTCCGTACAACCCAGTCACCGAGCACTGGGAATCCTACATGCTGAGGTTCGACTGCTTCCTCGAAGACAACGACCTCATGGGCCTTTCTGAAGGCTGGAAAAAGAACATGTTTCTGAGCTACTGTGGACGAGAGGTGTTCGAGAGTAAAGGACTTGTCTGAGCCAACACCACTCCAATCGGTCACTTGGTCAGTGCTACAACAGATGCTGAGGACACACTATGTTCCCAGACAGTCTAAACACGTCCGAAGGCACAAATTCAACATTTGTAACCAGAAAGAGGGTGAATCCATCAATGAACACATTGCAGCGCTCAGAAAGGCCGCAGCGTACTAGAGATCTCGATGAACTGATACTTGATCGCATCATATGCGATGTTCGAGACATTGGCCTGCAGAGGAGACTACTAGCAAAATCTAATATGACTCTCCAAATTGCCCTAGACGAAGCCAGGGCCACTGAGTCTTCCATCAAGTCAACGGAAACCCTGCAGCGCCAAAACAGTCCTAAGAGCACGCAGAAGAGCACAGGCATGCATCGCGAGGCTACAGAGCCTGAAGACTAGGGGAGCGAAAATGACAGCTACCACATGCGCAGTGACCGCACCAAGCTGGCGCGAAAATTCAAACCATGTTTCCCGCCTTGCGCCAGCTATGGAAAAGACCATCTCAGAACACATTGCCGTTTCCGTGACGCAATCTGCCAACACTGCGATCGAAAAGGGCACATCACCAAGGTATGCAGAAGCGATCACCCCACTACAACCTGGAAGCCAGAAGCCGACCAAACCGCCAGCAGAGGCCCAACCAAGGGGCATAGCAGCCACCACCATGGCGAACAGAAGGTGACACCAGAGTCACTTACCACATCTCCATAGGCCAAGTCCGCACGAAGCAACCAAAAAAGCTGAAAGTCACAGTCCTCATCTAGGACTCTCCATGGGAAATGGAGATTGACACTGGGTCATCCTTGACCATAATGCCTTGGGCAGCACTCAAGCAGGCTATCCCTAGCCTTAAGAAGCAGCATCTACGGGTTCCTGACATCTGCCTTCATGACTACCAGGGGAACCAAGTCCCCATTGTGGGCCAGGACACTTTCCGGATAAAATGCAAGACCTAAAATGCCAGCTACCAGTAATGGTAGTCAACAGAGACCTTCAGAGCCTCCTGGTGCTTGACTGGTTCGAAGCCCTGGGCCTAGAAGTGACCAGAATCAACGCCATATGAGACAGTTTTCACCTCATCCATAGACCTGGCTCTACATTGGAGCATGCCAACGCCTTGAGTCAATGCCCACTGCCTGAACTGCCTGCAGACCCTACCCCCAAGATGCCAGTCCTCCTCATTGACTGCCTAGAGACTGGTCCTGTCTCATCTAGTGATGTTGCCCGCCACTCTGCAAAAGACTCTACATTCAAACAGGTTTTGAACTGGGTGTAGAGGGGGTGGCCAAAGGGGCCTGTCGGGTCTGAATTTAAAATGTTTAACTGCAAACATGATGAACTGTCTGTAATAAATGATTATTTACTGTGGGGGGACCGGGTCGTTGTTCCACCCAAACTGCGCATTGCAGTATTAGAGGCTTTGCACGTAGGGCATCCTGGAATTGTCAGGATGAAGTCTTTGGCTAGGAGTTATGTGTGGTGGCCTAACATGGACAGGGAGATAGAAGAATGGGTGGTACCTGTACACCGTGCCAGGATTCCACACCTGCTTCCCCAGAGGCACCCGCTAAGGAGTGGGAGCAACCTCAAGCACCATGATTTAGGGTGCACATAGATTTCGCTGGCCCAGTTCATGGCCAGACTTTCATGGTAGCCTACTCGAAATGGCTAGAAGTAGTGTTCATGACCTCTACCACGGCAGAAGCGGGCATCAAGGCACTGCAGAGACTTTTCTTTACTCACGGCCTGCCCGATGTCTTGGTCTCTGACAACGGGCCCCAATTTACAGCCATGGAGTTCGAAACCTACTTAGCAGCACAGGGAATCAGACATACCCCAGTCGCTCCATTCCATCTGGCCTCCAATGGTCAGGCAGAGAGAATGGTGAGATCTGCAAAAGAGGCCCTATCCAGGATGGACCCAGGATATTGGCAAACACGGGTTGATCAATTCCTCCTCATATAGCACATCACGTCAAGTGCTACCACTGGGAGAAGCCCTTCCGAGCTTCTAATGGGTCACTGGCTAAGGTTCCCACTTAGATTGGCTACACCCAAATTATTCTGCTGCATCGCCGCCAGATTTGACAAGCAAAATAAGGAATTTTAGCATAGGGGATTCAGTTTACGCCCACAACTACGCTGGGGGAGCTCTGTGGATTCCTGCCACAGTATTAGGCATCACCGGACCTCGCTCTTACCTAGTAGAGCTCGAGGATGGTCGGAATTGGAGACGGCACATTGACAAATTCTGTGGCTGCCGCTCCAACTCCAATCTTAAGCAACCACAGATAACTCCTGCATGAGTTAGCCAAAGCCCTACCCAAAAAGAGCACGAATTCACTCCTTACACAGATAACTCAATCCTGAAGGTACCAGGGCACTTATCTGAAATTGTTGCAGGCCCGCAGTGAGTTCTTAGCGAACCTGCTCCAGAAATTCCAGCCACGGCCTTTGAGAAATTCCAGGAGCTTCCACCAGGCGAAGCCGCGGAGACAGGTCCATCCAACCTGACTGAAGAACACTCACCAACTGAACTGCGCAGGTCTAGGCGAGCCACCAGAAAGCCCGCCTACCTGCGTGACTATATCACAAGTCGGTTGATCCCATCTAAGAGAGGAGGGGTGTTAGATACCAGAATCAGTTACAATGGTTTAAACCAAGATTCCAGCGGGAACAGAGATTCAACCTGATTGGTCAAAGGGGTCTGACAGCTCCCTATAAAAGGGCTGCTGTCAGACTGAACCTTCGCTGGATTGTGCATAGTTGTTTCAGGGTTAATAAAGAGCTGTTGCTGCCTAAGCTTGAGTGTGCCTTTCCTTTAATCGATCTAACACTAGGACTAAGAGGAAACCACTTAGGTGGAATCAAAGTGATACATGCAGGGTTTAGGATGGGCACAGGAGATAATGAAATCCATTCATAAGTTTAAAGTTCTTTGAAGGCATTGTCATCCAGTGACTTTTTAATAAAGTGGCATTAGTTGCCTTACTTTCTATTGAGAAAAATCTTCTGAACTATTGAAATTACTTGTTAATAAACAAGTTACCAGATAACCTCTACAAAGGTCAACTGAAATTATTTTCCCACAACCAAATTTAAGTGGTGTTAAAGAAAGGCTTATCTTTATGAAAGTTATTCTAGGGTGTTGCTAACCAAAGTTAATAGAAATCATCTATCTGCATTTATTTAAAAAAAGGGAGGAAAGCTCCTGAGGAATTTTCCTGGGTCCATTATATCAATAAAAATGTGAGAAACCTTTCAAAGCCAGATTTTCTCATAAGAGAATGAATGTTAAATTGATTCTTGGAACAAAGGGGATGGAATGTGAGAAGTCTCCAGAGAAGCCATTTAAAATGTATTCTATTATTTTTCTAGGCTATGGATTTTTGTTTATATTCCCATTCCCAAGTACTGTGACTCATAGGAAATCACACAAACCAAATCTGAAGTGGCCCTGACCCAGCTCTCCTTCAGCAACATCACTGCATGATAGTTCAGAGTTCTAAATCTGCCAAGGAGATCATCTTTTTTTAAAGGACTGCAGCAAGAGAGGCAAACAATCTTTCCCAACCACCAGATATATTGCAGAACAATATTAGACTCCATTCAGATAGCCACTTCTTTTCATTCAGGACATATATGTGGACAGAGGGAAGAGAGATAGCCAAACCTTGTTGCACTGACACATCAATTGATCACGCATACCATCAGCCGCATATTTGATAATAACAGAAAATATCAGAGCATTTGTCTCAGAATTTCTGAAACTGTTGTTTGTGATTTCTCTAGGAAAGCAGCTGCTGAACTGAGGATGTGGTTCGCTTTGGGTTATGTGGAGAGGTATAATTGGATTGTAAGTGATTAATACATACAGAAGAAAATACTTCAATAAACTAAGGATATAATTGATGTTGCTAATGGATGTCCTAGACCAAGCCACCTCAAAGTGCATTGTGGTTGCACATGCATTCTCATATATGCTAATGTCAAGACGTGGTAGAAATACAATATTGTCTAGGACTCTAGGAATCAAATTTGGCTTGGGTCACCTATTATCTTACAGCATGACCTATTTCACAGAAGTATAATGACTGCAAATGAGGTTAACCATAATGTATGGCATAATGTGTTCTATCACAGATGGTTCTAGAAGCTTTTAACTGCAGCCTATTTCACTTTTAAATAAAATGATGCAGTCTTTTTTCTAACAAAGAGATGTCACGCCTGATGCTAACAAGGAATTTGATGCTTCAGCCAACATGTTTGATTTTCCTCTTGTTGACAGTCAGTTTGTTCCAATTATAAGCACACCACCCCAAACATCATTTTAGCCCGGCAAAAATGATCCATTTTCAGTGACTGTTAGTGCTGTGTGGACAGATGTTGTCATGCAAAAAAGTATATTGTAATGGAAATGTGAATAAGACACTTGTTTACCTATGTGACATGCCATAAATCTGGACCAAAGTAAACTCATCAGAACTATGCCTTTACACCCAGTAGTGATGCTGAACAGCTGGAAAGCTGAACTAATAAGTGATGAAAAATGAGGCAGGGGGCAGGGGTGAGATGGGAAGCTACTATTATGGCAGAATATAAACTGGAGAGAAAAATACACCACTTATTATCTTTATTAGGCAAAACATAGAAGCTATAAATATGAGACCCTAGCAATATAAAATGTAATTTGGGAGGGAAGGAGTGGATAATTGTTTACTTCACTGTGTTTACTGAATTTATCCACATATGCGGGAGATTAAAATGCCTCCTACAAATTGTAGCAATACTCAAAATGAGCACCAGGCCTTCCTAAGGAGATCTGAGTTGCCAAGGAAGATTTGAGAAAGAAGGAAGGATTATTGACAGGACTAGGCAATTGTGAAAACAGCCAAGACATGTTGCTGCATGATAGGACAATCTACATATACCTTGGACCAGAAGGAATATTGAGTCTTGTTTCAGTGCTGGCCATGGGACACCATCCTCCCTTCTGACAGCAGCAAGCTATCTTGGCAGGCATAAAACAGGAGTGTCCAACCTTGACAATTTTAAGATCTGTGTACTTCAGTTCCCAGAATTCCCCCGTCAGCTAGACAACCAATCCCTGAAATAAGAGCAGACTCCTTGACAAACCCAACTTTGCTGATTCCGCACCACACCCTTGGGATGGTAGGGTGTGGAGTGTATCTGATTGCAATCAAGGCAGTAGCTGTGTCAAGAGGAGAGGGAAACATAGTTTTAACAGTTGCAGCAAAAGATGGCTTAAGTAAGGGCTGACTAGGGAGCAGATGAAACATCACAGCCACATAGAAGAAAAGCCACAGCTTGGGCACACCTGTACAGGAGTTGGATGCAAGTGCTGGGAGAAATATGTAAAAATCTGCATTCTGGGCATAAAAGGAAGAAATACTGTAGACCCATACATAATCACCAAGTTCCTATTTCTATGGGATGGGAAATCTGTATAAATTCAAGTCCTATTAACATTACTCTAAAATAACTTAACACCGGCTTCTATCACCAATTCCTATCTTCCCGTTTTCTTTTTCCTCCAGCCCTTGCAACGCTCGATTTTGCACGATTCTACACAAGTTTACTCAGGATAGGATTCCTGTGAATGCAACGCAAATCTCTTCAAGTAGTAAACGTGGCTGATAAGGCAACCTTTATTTTGGATTAGAGATAATGAATGTTTAGAACTGTGCCGATTATCAGACAGTGGGTTCTCGGAAAAACTGAGTGCGGGAAAACACAGGTAAAGAATGCGAAGCAGGCGAATGTCATTTTTATTTTTTATTATTTCGTCAAGCATGTATTCGATAAGATATACAAGTATAAACACTCTCTCCAAAATACAGCGTTATTTTCTTTAAAAGACTTCGCGCTCTTCTCTCTTGGCGTTTCCCCCTGAAAATGCCAAATGGTATTATTTAGCTAAATTTTCAATGCCAACTTTGAACTTTTGAAATAGGTTTCAAAGACTTAAAATCGGTTTAACACGGCATTGCCTGGAGCATCACTTCCCCTTCCTCCTCCTCTCATCCAAGCGAGCAACAGACACCCGTAATCCTCCTCTCCACGCAACCGAGCCACTTTCGCTGAACTGGTGGGAGGCGGAGCTTTCCTCCCAGAAGCTCCGTGCGCCTCTCACGCGCGGCTGCGCCGTAAGCGGCGGCCTGTTTGCTTCCCCACCCCCACCCCCACCCCTCCTTCGGCCGGGGGAAGGAAATAGGCGCTATGGCTGTTCAGGCGGCGTTGCAGAAGAGACTGGTAGTGGTGAGCCCGGCGGGGAGACACACGGCTTCTGTGATCTTTCTCCATGGCTCAGGTGGAGGCTCCCGATCCCAAGATGGTCTGCTGGGGGCGACAATCTCTGGGCTAGCCCGTGGGGCCTTTTCGCCGAAAGAGGTCACGCGTGCATTAAGCCCATGACGCGGTTCGCCTCGTTTTGGCATACAGGACTTGCGTGTGGAATGGGGCAAGCCCTCGTGGTTTGTTTACTAAACCCCAAATGTGTGAACCCTCCCAGAGAGGTACTCGGGAAGGGAAAGGCTGCCCCGGGAGGATGATTATTGCCCTATTTTTCTTCCTTTCTTAAAAATCTGCCTCGTAATTCCACCATTCCTCGTAATGATGCCTTAATTGTTCGGAATGGCATAATTCTAAATGAATACAATCACAGTTGTTCATTGTCAAATCCAGGGCAGTTGCAAATCTAACCTCAGGTTATTGCCGATGTATGAAGAGTGGTTGCTGGATTTGGGTTTGGTTAGTCTAGAGAAAAGGAGGGGGGGGGACACATGATAGCAGTATTTCAGTATTTGAGGGCTGCCACAAAAAGGAGGGGATCATTTTATTTTCCAAAGTATTAGAAAGCAGGACAAGAAATAATGGTTGGAAACTAATCAGGGATAGAAGCAACCTGGAATTAAGGAGAAACTTCCTAACAGTGGGGACAATTAACCAGTGGAACAGCTTGTCTTCAGAAGTTGTGGGTGCTTCATCACTGCAGGTTTTTAAGAAGACACTGCACAGTCACTAGTCTGAAAAAGTATAGGACCTTCTGCTTGGACAGGGGGCTGGACTAGAAGGCTCTATTCTGATTCTGAGGGCAGTGGAAGCTCTCTCCAGACATGTGCAACGTAGTGCAGGGGTCTTGTGTGTTCTGGAGTGTTTTTATGTCTGGTCCCGTTCATACAGTACCTTTCGTGTTCCCAGTAAATTTCCGTATCAAATAGATTAATGTATGGAAAAAGACCATGCATATGTTGCCCCTATTATTTGCATAGGCAGCTGTACTGATGCCCTTATATTTGTGCCTTTCCTTTTACAAATTGTAACAATCATGGAGATGCAAGTAGTCTTTGACTTACAACCATTCGTTTAGTGACTGAAGTAACACTGGCCCCTAAAAAAATGGCTTAGCACTGGTTTTCACATTTAACAACTGTAGCATCGCACAATCAAAATTTGGGTGCATGGCAACTGAAATGTATTTATGACAGTTGCCCTGTCTTGGGGTCATGTGATCACCATTTGCAATCTTCCTAGCCAATTTCCAACCAGCAAAGTCACTGGGAGAAGCCAGATTCGCTTGACAGTGATTTGCTTAACGATGGCAAAAAGTTGCAAAATGGGGTGTGACTGTGTTGCTTAGCAACAGAAATTCAGTTGGAGTCATAGGTTGAGGACTACCTGTAACAGTGCCTGCTCCAGGTTAAACATCCAGTAATTCACATTAAACATATTTCCACGTTAAGCGTTCTCCACATACAGAGTAGCTGAAAATAAGAAGCACAAGTGTTAAGCTATAGAAATAGCAATGCTTCTTGTTTTGAAAAAAAATGATTGATTTAAATTATGCTCACCATAATCAAGGAGGCTGTTGGCAGTTTCCAACATAGCTAACTCTCCAATTGTCTTGTTTATGCTATGTTCAAAATACCCACTTCATTGACATATGATTGACATATGCTAGAAACCTCTATTGGAAAGTGACAGAGTATTCACTAATAACAATATGGAATTGTTTCTCCTTCATCCACAATAATTTGGATAGCTTTTTAAAAATCTGTATTTCCTATTCAAGTATTGAAATTTTCAGTTTTTCCCTTTTATAGTAAAAAGTAATATCAACCGTTACCTTTTCCTTTAAGACAGCCAGACCTACATAATTAAAATAAGCAGTTTGATAATTGGCATTTTCTTTTTCAAAATGGTGCAGTTTTAGGGTTTCACTGATATAGGACTGTGTCAACCAAAGCAGAGGGTCCACATTATAAGAAGTTGTAGTTCATGATGTCAAACCGTAATTGGTCTAGTTCTGTGTATCACATATTTTATTGAAATATATTTTACCAAAATATAAATGCAATCTTCAATTATCTCTCCCATAGTAAAAGGCCAAGATCTGCTTTCTATCATTTCAGAGTATAAGTTGTGGAATTATGATCCTAAGTTACAGAAAGGAAATTCCAGTTAAATGTTAAGAGGGAAATTCTAAACAATAACAGCAGTTTGGTTGGGGAATCAACCAGCTATCAGAGAGGTAACGTGCTCCTTCATTGGATGCATTCAAGCAGAGACGAGAGCTGACAAGGACTATGTAATCCAATATAAAGTTGGATTCTTGCACTGAGTAGGGCAGAGACCTCCTTAGTGGAGATGGGTACAGGCCTTGACTTATCTCATGACAACATCCATAATGGGCAAGTTCCATTACGTTGTAAATCAAGGACTACCTTTTTATTTAATGTTGATGTTTGAAAACCAGTTGCCCATTAGATTTGGTTTCTATAAGCAACCAGCTGTATCTTTTCTAAAATTCAGTTTGAAAAGAGAAAGTTGTATGGACAAGATGAATACTGAGGTTCATAAGACAGTTCACATTGCTCTGTTGTATAGATGTCTAATTCAGTTCTATCTGTTTGTGTTATTCAGGTGATACCGGTCAAGGGATAAGAGACTGGATCAAGCAGGTTTTGAAGCAAGATTTGTCTTTCCAACATATAAAAGTCATTTATCCAACAGCTCCTGCCAGGTATTGTGTTCTTTCTTAATCTTTCGTAATGTAAATCTATAAAATGATATTGAAAAATAGAAGCTAATTTTTGTAAGGATTTGAAGTTCCACTCATGTTTCAGAAATCAGTATCTCTCTGACTTGTTCTTTCTTTCTTTAGTAAAGAAGTTGTTTATAGAGATAAGAATAAGTCCAGTAGGGATACTAATAAAAGACAGCTGAATAGGGTATATCTCTCAAGTCTCAAAAGTCCTAAGCTTTTGTTGTTGTTAGTTGCAAAGTCGTGTCCAACCCATGACCCCATGGACAACATTTCTACAGGCCTTCCTGTCCCCTACCATCCTCTGGAGTCTATGTAAGCTCACACCTACTGCTTTGATGACTCCATCCAGCCACCTCATTCTCTGTCATCCCCTTGTTCTTTTACTGTCAATCTTTCCCAGCATTAGGTTCTTCTCCAGTGACTCCTTCCTTCTCATTAGGTGGCCAAAGTATTTGAGTTTCCTCTTCAGGATCTGGCCTTCTAAAGAGCAGTCAGGGTTGATCTCCTCTAGAACTGACCAGTTTAATCGTCTTGCAATCCAAGAGACTCGCAGGAGTCTTCTCCAGCACCATAGTTCAAAGGCTCAATTCTTCGGCACTTATCCTCTTTTTTTTTTTTTAATTGAACAGAAACACAAAAAAAGAATCAATACCCCTAGGTCAGTGAATGGCGCTGTGCCTGGCTGGAAAGGGGGTTTGCCAGGTGGCTGCTCATGAGTGTGGTCACTTCATGGCTGTTGTGTTGCGCTGCTGCGACAGCACAACACAGCCATTTTCCCCTGAGGCTGTGCCCAGCTCTTTCGGAGCCTGCTCGGAAGAGAGCAGTCACCCGGCAACCCCAAAACAATAAACCCTCCCCTCATAATAAGACCCAAGCCATATTTTGTGGGTAAAAAGAAAATAAGACCCTGTGGGAAACACAGTAAGTTTAAGAACTGCTTTTCCTTAGTTACTTACCATTGGTAAGTAACTTACCAATGGTCACAGCCACTGCATGGCAGATTATACATAAGGCTTATTTATTTTCTTAAGAATATTGCCAGGCTATTTTTTTTAACTCCTTGTTGATTCTTCATGTTGTCCTTAATGCAATGTTATCCAGAAATCATACTTCCTATCCTTCAGTAATAATTATTTTTTCTAAACTTGAAAAGTATCATCACTTTCTTCCCTTAGGGATAAAATATCTTCATGCAGCTCATCACAAAGACTTTTCCTGCCCTCTCAGCTGAATGGAAAAGTAAATCGAGAAACTATAGCTTATAGTTGCAGCTGATCCTAGAAATATAAAAATGTCAAGTTACAAAATCATGGTTTACATAAGGCTTATTTTTCCAGCTTCTTATAAAACTCTTATTTCCAAGAATTTCCCAAGTTAGTATAATTAATCCTAGCATTCTAGGGTATTTTTGTAAACTAATGAGAAATGTAGTTGCATTCAGGTACATGAAACTCTTTCACTTTTATGGTTAATATAGGATCTATTCAGAAAAAAAAACATTTTCATGTAAAATTCAGCATTTCAGGAATAGAATAGAATAGAATAGCAAAGTTGGAAAGGACCTTGGAGGTCTTCTAGTCCAACCCCCTGTTTAGCCAGGAAACCCTACACCACTACAGACAAATGGTTGTCCACCATCATCTTAAAAACTTCCAGTGTTGTTTTAGTAGGTTTTGAAAAGCAGCAAATAAAGTTCCAGTTCATGAGAAAACTATCATGTATCTAAAGGCTTCCTGTTGCAGAGAGCAGTGGCACATCCACAATTCTTACTGGTAACCAAGCACAACCGAGAAGGATTGCATGTCACTTCTTGTATACTGTGATCCCAACTCAAAGATATCGGGTCTTCCAGGGAAGAAATGGTGGACTGAAGACAGTTTCACAAAAAGTAGAGTGAGTAGGTAATAATCCCTCTCCAGACAAAGAAAGGACATATATTGGATTCGCAAAAGGGGCTTGTTAAAGCTTGAAGAATTTTATGAGAAGGGACAAAGTAGAAAATGAAAATAAAACAAGTTCTAGGACATTATCAGAAGGGACTAAAGATCAAGATGGTTAAGTAAAATAATAAAGTTGGTTTATTTGATTAAGATTAAAATGTATATGTTGTTATCTCTGGCAACACTTAAAGGATTCTTGCTGATATCTGGATTAAATTGATGAGGTTTTTATGGATCTGTTTATAAAAAAAAGGATATGGGGAAAGATCATTTGTTGCATTTTAAGAAAATGAGATAAGTTACTAAAATTATATTTATAAGGAAGGGGAAAGTCATTGCTTTATTTTATTCTTTGTAGTTTTTATTTGTATTAGTTTTTATTGTAATTTTAAATAAAAATTGTTATAAAAAAATAAATAGAGGAATCATTGAACCAGGTTTGAAAAATTGAACTCCGCCTGTGTTCTACTGCAGGTTGAATTAATATGAAAATATGAAAAAGTTGAATGGATCAAGAAGTAGCATGCAGTGTTTTCTGTCAAGGAGAAGACTGATGCAAGAAATAGTTTTTTAAGACTGGGGGGGTGGGGGGGAGTCTGAACATTTCTGACCCAGAAGTAAATTCTGACCTTGAATTGGTATGTTAAAGGAGGCAGATGGAGAGATAGTAACTGATTCTAAGTGGATCATTTCCTACTGCTGAAGATGAAGTTAAATCAATACCCCACATTTTACCAAGTAGAACCTACAGGAATATACAGAAATGTGGCAAGTAACAGAAGAAGCATCAGTAAAGGTTATGCCCAATCTATGCCAGCAAATTTGGAGAACAGCATAGTGGCCAGTATATTGAAAGAGATCAGTCTACATACCAATAATGATGAAAAGAAGATTTAATGAAATGTGCAAATTATCTTACAGTGCCTTTAATTTCACATGAGAGCAAAACAATGCTTCAGATCCTCCAACCCATATTTTATCCCAACATGCAAAGAGAGATGCCAGATGTTTAAATGGTTTTAGAAGAGGCCAAGGAACAAGAAATATTATTATTCATTCATGCTGAATAATTGAGAAAGTCAAAGAATATAAAAAGAACTCTATATGTGCTTCAGTAATTATAGACAGACTTCAGTTGTGTCCATCATGTCACATTCTGAAATGTGTCATTCGGAAGTCAGAATCTCAGAATACATTATCTTCATGCAAAACCTATAAAATAGATTAGGAAACCTCATTTTAAACAAACACTACAAAGTAGAATGACTCCAGGAAGGCAAATGAAAGAAGGCTATATATTATCACCTTATTTATTCAAACTATGTGAAACATCTACTGTAGGAAGTTGGATTGGAATATTTTTTTAAAATTTAGAGGAAAAATAACAGTAGCCTACACCAGTGTTTTTCAACCTTTTTTGTGCAAAGGCACACTTTTTTCATGAAAAAAATCACGAAGCACACCACCATTAGAAAATGTTAAAAAAATTTAACTCTGCCTATATTGACTATATATAAAGTAATTTTCCCACGGCACACCTTACACTATGTCACGGCACACTAGTGTGCCGCGGCACAGTGGTTGAAAAACACTGGCCTACACTATGCTGAGGACACTACTTTGATAGTGTCTGGTAGTAAATGAACTGACAGCTCTAATAATGAAAGTCTTGAAGAAAAGTAGAAAATGGAGCTAAAATTATATATATATATATATATATATATATATATATATATGTATATGTATATGTATATGTATATGTATATGTATATGTATATGTATATGTATATATGTATATATATATATATATGTATATATATATATGTATATATATATATATGTATGTATATATATATGTATGTATATATATATGTGTATATATATGTATATATGTATATGTGTATATATATATATATATATATATATATATATATATATATATATATATATATACACATATATATATATAAGAGCCAAGGTGGCGCAGTGGTTTTATATATATATATATATATATAAAAATAAGAGCCAAGGTGGCGCAGTGGTTAGGGTGCAGTGCTGCAGGCCACTTCAGCTGACTGTTATCTGCAGTTCAGTGGTTCAAATCTCACTGGCTCAAGGTTGACTCAGCCTTCCATCCTTCCGAGGTGGGTGAAATGAGACCCAGACTGTGGGGGCAATTTGCTGACTCAATTTGCTAAAAATCTGTAAACTGCTTAGAGACGGCTGAAAGCCCTATGAAGCGGTATATAAGTCTAATAAATATATATATATATATATATATATATATATATATATATATATATATATATATATATATGTATGTATGTATGTATATATATATGTATATATATATGTGTGTGTGTGTGTGTGTGTGTGTGTATATATATATATATTTATTTATCAGCATAAATATAACAAATGTAACAAAAAGGCAACAGTAAAAAATATTGGGTTTCTGTCTGAATGGTCTCTTGTGACGAGCCGAAGACAGAGAGTGGAAGTGTGACCTTCCTCCCATATTTGGGCATACCAGGGGTTGTGACTTTAAATATATACCTCTCACCCTGGCTGGCTGATAAGGAATCGAGCTGTGTAGCTCAATGGTTAACACATCTGCCTAAGAGGCAATAGAGCACAGGTTCGATTCCCAACATAGGGTATGGCTAGCTGATGAGAGCTAAATAGCTTGAAATAGAGATTGAAATGGTGGGTATTTTCTATCTTTTAGGATCAACTAAGTAGTAAAGGAAAAAGAAGTCAGGAAGGGACTGCAGTCTAAGCACATGGTAGAGTTGTAGTAAAAACCTTGGGAAATATATAGAGATATATTACATGTCTGTACTTACAAAGGTTAGAACCTTTGTATAACATGCCTGTACTTAAAAGTTAGAATTGTACAGATTTGGAAGAAGCAGGATAAAAAGAGAATTGACATTTTTGCATTTTGGTGTTGGTCCGGAGAATACTACGGATAGTGAAGAAAACAAACAAATTAATAACTAAACAAATGAGCCCAGACCTCTCATTGAAGGCAGAAATGAGCTGCCTCAAATTATCATACTTCATAAACATTATCTATAAATAACGATTCTTTAGATAAAACTAATGCTGGGAAAGATGGAAGAAAAGACAAGAAGGGAGCAAGAAGCATCAAGATACATGCCCTTGCCTACAGTGGCAGTGGATGCAACGTTGGACCAAAGAATTAGATTGGGAACAAATTGTCGTGGAGAAAATCTAACTGATTGCTAAGAATTGCACTGATTTGGTGTCATAATCAAATTGAACTGTAGCTGCCAGGTTATCTCTTCTGCATTTGTTTGTTGGTTTTTACAGCAAAGCATTTATGTATTTTACACTTCAATAGATTTTACAGGCTATTCTTCTCCAACCTTCTTCTATTTGTTGTATGCAATTAAAAATGTCACTTTGCATATGACACTGACAGCTGGGCAGTAAATCACAGAGTGTTGCTATGCTGTCACCTTCCTGGATATAATTCAGTAACAAGTTGAAACAGAGCAGATGAAGTTATGTTGCAAGTATTTTGTAAATGGACACAGAATAGATTTTGGCAGAAAATCGTTTTAAGTCTCTGTGTTTCCATGGATAGGGTTCTGTACTTATTCCTAAAAGATCCAAGTTTCAAATACATATTCAAATATAATAGACAATCTCAGTTTCATTCTCCAGATAGATAGGCAGAACAATGACCCTGCTAAGTCTTCCCTTTGATAATTTGCTAAGTAATTTTTGAATTAGTTTTTCCGGTGATTATGAAAATAATGAAAGGAGGTTTGCAAAACCCATACGTAATGCAATTAAAATGATTTCAGAGTTTATAGAATAAACAACCAATTCAGTTGGCATTCTGTTAAGTGCTCTTTGATACCAGTTCACAACATAAAATGTTCAAGTGGTCACAACAGATTTGCTAGTTGTTGTATTGGAGTTTGATGATATTTTTTGTGCATGTACAAAAAAGGGATTTCTTTCAAAACAAAACAATCTACCCCAATGTATCAATTGGCAGAATCATGGCGTGATCCTAGTTGACTCCAGCAGTTGGGAAGCCAGATAGCTCTCTCAAGTGAAGCTGGCTCATTCATTTGCACTTTACTGGTGTCTCTACATAGGAATGTAAAAGCTTGAGAGGCTTTACTGTATTCCTCCAAGAAGAAAACAAATGTTATTTGTTAGAGAAGCATTCAAAGGCAATGGAGGAAGAGCACAAATCTTGGTATTTCCTGGGTTTATCTGCAGTGGATTTGCTGTTCTTACATTCCAGTTATTGGAAGAAAGTTGCCAAAGACACGTTCTCTCTCTT
Organism: Thamnophis elegans; assembly: GCF_009769535.1. Lineage (NCBI taxonomy): Eukaryota > Metazoa > Chordata > Lepidosauria > Squamata > Natricidae > Thamnophis > Thamnophis elegans. The sequence goes on along the minus strand of NC_045544.1, from coordinate 88,152,499 downwards.
CTATTAAATGTTCTCCATTCAAAGGCTTTAGAAAAGATGATGGGAATGGCAGTTCTAATCAGAGGAAGGACAGTACGAATGAAAGTGGCTTCCATCATAGTCAGTGCTGCCTTCATTTGCTTTCAAGAACTTCAGACTTGATATACTGCATAGTCAAATAGAATTACTGAAGTAAATTAGATTTGTTGCCCTGATGCCAAAAGGGTAAACCATCTCATTCTAAAATTGGCCTCATACCCTCAAATCAACACTTAGAATGCCAAGTATAACATGATCATTGTGAGAGCAGATATTTTTAACTTTTTGTGATAGGAGACTGACTGGGTCTCTTAGAAGTGACAGACTTTTACTCAATGCTGTTTATCTAAAAAATCTAGTGTACTTTCAGCAATAATGCTTGGCCAGCATGGTAGATCTGGCCGAAAAGCTCAGTTCTGATTAGAACATTTGTTGTGAACCCTTCTGATAGAGCAGTGGTTTTCAAACCTGTCAACTTTAAGATGTGTGGACTTCAACTCTCACAATTTTTCAGCCATCATTCTGCCTGAGGAATTCTGGAGGTTGAAGTCCATGTATCTTAATTTGGCAAGTTTGAAAACACTGAGATATGGGATGCTTTTTCTCAAAACTAGAAGTTAATATCTATCCGAGATTATGGCTGCTTTTTAGTTCCTTTGATAGGAATAGGAATAGGAATAAGTGTTTAGAGTGTTTAGAGTGTTTATTATAATTTATAGGCCGCCCTTTTCCCTGAGGGGACTCAGGGCGGCTTACAAAACACGGGGAGGGGGGTACAAAGACAAAAGACATAAGACAATACATAATATTAAAAATAAAGCACAACATTCATTCATCATTCGGGAGGGCACAAACTAAGATTTTTATCCCCAGGCCTGAAGGGATAGCCAGATCTTAAGGGCCGTGCGGAAGGCCTGGGCGGTGGTGAGGGTGCGGATCTCCACGGGGAGATTGTTCCATAGCGTCGGAGCTGCAACTGAGAAGGCTCTCCTCCGCGTAGTCGCCAGTCGGCACTGACTGGCGGATGGAATTCGGAGGAGGCCTACCCTGTGCGATCTGATGGGACGCAGGGAGGTAATTGGCAGAAGGCGGTCTCTCAAATAGCCAGATCCACTACCATGGAGCGCTTTGTGAGTGGTAAGTAGGACCTTGAAGTGCACCCGGAGATCAACAGGTAGCCAGCGCAGCTCACGGAGGATCGGTGTTATGTGGGCGAACCGTGGTGCGCCCACGATCACTCGCGCGGCCACATTCTGGACTAGCTGAAGTCGCCGGATGCTCTTCAAGGGCAGCCCCATGTAGAGCACATTGCAGTATTCCAGCCTAGAGATCACAAGGGCTCGAGTGACTGTTGTGAGGGCCTCCCGGTTCAGGTAGGGCCGCAACTGGCGCATCAGGCGAACCTGAACAAATGCCCCCCTGGTCACAGCTGACAAATGATGGTCAAAACTCAGCTGTGGGTCCAGGAGGACTCCCAAGTTGCGGACCCTGTCTGAGGGGTATAAATTTTGTCCCCCCCAGCCTGATTGATGGAACATTAGCCAAATTATTGGGAGGAAAACACAACAGCCACTCGGTCTTTTCCGGGTTGAGCACCAGTTTGTTAGCTCTCATCCAGTCTTTAACAGCCTCAAGGCCCCGGTTCATCACTTCCACCACTTCATTGAGTTGGCACGGGGCGGACAGATACAACTGTGTATCGTCCGCATATTGATGGTATTTTATCCCGTGCCTCTGAATGATCTTGCCCAGCGGTTTCATGTATATGTTAAATAGTAGGGGGGATAAGACCGAGCCCTGCGGCACCCCATAAGTTAGGGGCCTCGGGGACGATCTCTGCCCCCCCACCAACACCGACTGCGACCTGTCCGAGAGGTAGGAGGAGAACCACTGCAAAACAGTGCCGCCCACCCCCACCTCCCGCAGTCGTCGCAGAAGGATACCATGGTCGATGGTATCGAAAGCCGCTGAGAGGTCAAGGAGAACCAGGATGGACGCATGGCCTCCATCTCTGGCTCTCCAGAGATCATCGGTCAATGCGACCAAAGCGGTTTCTGTGCTGTAACCGGGCCTGAAGCCTTTAAGTTTATTTATAGGCCGCCCTTTTCCCTGAGGGGACTCAGGGCGGCTAACAACTTATAGGGAGGGGATACAAACAGTAACATATAACATAACACATAATTAAAAAGTAAACAACATTCATTCAACATTCGGGTGGGGGCGGATCAAATCTTTACCCCCAGGCCTGGTGGGATAGCCAGTTCTTGAGGGCTGCGCGGAAGGTCTGAAGGGTGGTGAGGGTACGAATCTCCACGGGGAGATCGTTCCAGAGGGTCGGAGCTGCCACTGAAAAGGCTCTCCTCCGCGTAGTAGCCAGCCAGCACTGGCTGGCAGATGGCACTCGGAGGAGGCCTAATCTATGAGATCTAATCGGTCTCGAGGAGGTAATTGGCAGGAGGCGGTCTCCCAAGTACCCAGATCCACTACCATGAAGGGCTTTGTAGGTGGTAAGAAGCACCTTGAAGCGCACACGGAGATCAACAGGTAGCCAGCGCAGCTCGTGGAGGATAGGTGTTATGTGGGTGAACCGAGGTGCACCCACAATCACTCGCGCGGCCGCATTCTGGACTAGCTGAAGTCGCCGGATGCTCTTCAAGGGCAGCCCCATGTAGAGCACGTTGCAGTATTCCAGCCTAGAGATCACAAGGGCTCGAGTGACTGTTGTGAGTGCCTCCCGATTCAGGTAGGGTCGCAACTGGCGCACCAGGCGAACCTGAGCAAATGCCCCCCTGGTCACAGCCGACAGGTGGTGATCAAAGGTCAGCTGTGGGTCCAGGAGGACTCCCAAGTTGCGAACCCTGTCTGAGGGGTGTAAAATTTGGCCCCCCAGCCTGAGTGGTGGAACGCTAACCAAATTATTGGGAGGGAAACACAACAGCCACTCGGTCTTTTCCGGGTTGAGTACAAGCTTGTTAGCCCGCATCCAGTCTCTAACGGCCTCAAGACCCTGGTTCATCACGTCCACTGCTTCATTGAGTTGGCACGGGGCGGACAGATACAGCTGTGGGGGGGGGGGGTTCTTTAATCTTGTAAATAAAAAACTTGTGGGGGTATTTGTATTTTGCTTTAAAAAAAAGCTGGGGGGGGTCTTTAATCTTGTAAATAAAAAACTTGTGGGGGTATTTGGTGTGCTTACTTGCAATATATTTGGTTTGCTTGCTGACCTTATATGAATAGGAACATCATCTGAAGAAAGAGAGCCAGGGCATACCAAAACCAGTTCATCAAAACTGGATTATGTCACATTAGCAATAATAGTGCTCCAGTGACAGAATGGTTTGGGAGTTGATCAAAGGAACAGATTTTTTTTTGCCTTTCTGAATTTAAAAACAAATCTTCCAGTTTTACTTTAAAGGGGGGAAAAAAGGTGCTTCTTGATATTATAAATTGTGAATAGTTTGCCAGTGTATCTCACGAGTCTGATTTAACTCTGCTGTCTGCTGCTTAATTTAATTTACTGAACTATAGACGTTTTCTGCTGGGCTTGTGTAGATGATGACCTCTATCTTGATAAAGGTTGAGGTAGGAGTTGCCCTTTGGAACGAACTCCCCGTGGAGATTCGTACCCTCACCACCGCCCAGGCCTTCCGTACAGCCTTGAAGAACTGGCTAGCCCGTCAGGCCTGGGGACAAGGATAGCCGCCCCTCCCGAATGATGAATGTATGTTGCTTATTACTTTTATTATATGTGTCTATGTTACTGTTTGTATTCCCTTCCCTGATTTTATGTGAGCCGCCCTGAGTCCCCTCAGGGAAAAGGGCGGCCTACAAATATTAATAAAATCTAAAAAAAAAAAAAAAATCTAAAGCCTATGGCTGCTTTACTGGCTAGAAGTGTAACACCTCTTCAGAGACCTGCACAGCCTTCTTTACTATAGCAATTTGGGGAGAATTATTAGATTATTTCATACTATTAACTTTAGGTTCAGAGCTTCACTTAACTATATTCCTTAATAAAAGTTTTCTGTATCAATAGATCATGGTAACTGAATGGGAACAATATATGGGAAGATAAGCATAGCTCATTTAGAGTGCACATTTTATATAAAAAAGACTCAGATTTAGTCTCCAGATCAAAATGGATCATGCTACAAATATTTTCTTCCATTTAAAACCATAAAGACCCTCTGCAAATCAGATGAAGTAATACTGATTAGTCTAGAAGTCAACTTTCAGTTATTATAATAGTACAGTGGAGTTTCTCATGAGCTCCTGTGTGCTGCAGTGGATATCATCAGAAAATTTTGCTTTAAAAAAAAAGCTGGGGGGGGAGTTTCTTTAATCTTGTAAATAAAAAACTTGTGGGGGTATTTGTTTTAGGAACTGAGAATTCTGTTTTCAACCAGAGTTTCTGTTACAATCAGACTGCCAGTGGTCATGGCTATTAAAATGGGGGATGGGGAGATTTGAGTGTTAGCTTTATCGTTCATTTCCCTTCACTTTTTTCCAATTTGTCAAAGTTGCAGTATTTTGTGAATTAGCTGGTGACCAATTGAAACAACGGATTCATTTGGTGAATATACTAGCCTTTTCCTTTATGCTCAATAGTCATTGGAAAAAAAATGCATTTAAGGGCTGTATTTTCCAATGGCCAGTTTCTAAATGATTTATAATTGTGGCCAAATAATAATCTTGCAAAGATTATATAATTTATAGGTTAAGGATTATGTAGAAAACCTGCTCTACGTTTCCATAGGTCACTTAATTATTTACAGTGCCAAAAAACAGCTGATTCAGCTTTCTCTTATGATATATAATTTCATCTTTTAATTCCCGCAGGCCTTGATTATTGTGATTAAATGTGTTGCAACTTTGGTTGGGATTTTAAAAATAGCATCTGCTGCCACGTGTCTCAAAATGCTTTTTCTCTCTTTTGAGCAGGCATGGCTAAAACTTTAAATACTGTTACAGCTGCTAGCAGAGCAACTTAAACATTTGTTTTCTGTTGAATGCCTAAATCAAGAAAGAATATTTCTTATATTTCTCTTAAATAGAAAGTGATAGTTTAAATTGGCATTATAGCAGGTAACGTGTTCAAGTAAAAATTACGTTGTCCCAACTTTTTGAAATAACTATACTGTACCTTGTTACGCTTCACTAAATCTAGGTCAAGGAATCTCTGTGCATTTCCTTCTCACAATCCTTTCCACTCCAAATTCAAACTGAACCTAGCAAGACCATGGACTCTACATGCACTCTTTTCAGTTACCGGCAGATAACTTTTGCAGTTTTTATTGTATATATTGTGAAGAATGTTGATCTCTTTCCATTTAAGAAAATATTTATGGAGCCTTGGAAAATGGCTTTGTAGAATAGTGCAGACATTTTTTTAAATCTTTCAATGGAGGGTGGTTTTTTTTGGGGTCCCCCTGAGTTCCTTGTAGCAATTCTCTCTTCTTTGGCTGTGATACAGAATCATCAGTCAGCTTGACACTATTTTAAATAAATTGGCAGATACTTGACTCACAAAAACCCTGTTGATAGTAATGGAGATGAATTGTTAGAATTGTATTGGGAGACTTGGATAACTCACCCAAATACCTCAGTCGGATTCCTACTCTTTTTACCAACTTTAACTATGGTCACATTTTTCTGATATTCTAAGCATACATTATTTTTATTTACACATACAAAGCAATCCAATGAAAATTCAATAAGGCTAGAATTTCATGAGATACTCAAATAAAAAAATGTCCCTAAATGATGTTGTTTTTGTGTAGAATTCATTTTTCTATTCTAAATAAAGTTACGGTTGGTAATTTTATATATTAGCATTGTATTACCAAATTTCTTTTTTAGAATTATAGGTCTCTAGGTATATGCTTTTTAATTTTCCCTAAAGTTATAGGAGCTGAAGGAGCTATAATTTTATGTTGACTTTCTCCAGCTACCAAATTTCCTAATAGTTCTATTATAGTGGCTGCTTTTTGTTCTCATTTAAATGTCTTTGATTCATACTAACAAAAAAAAAGATAAACAGGATCATAACCACTGAGTATATGATTGGGAAATCACTGGAAATTCCAGAGTTGGAGACTTAATCTGGGAGAAAAAAGCCAACCTGTAAAAAGACAATAGTAAATCACTTCCTTATTATTGTAAAGAAAATAACCTAGATATGTCTGTATAATTGTCATATACCAAGATTGACTTGGAAAACTTCCTGTATTCTTTTTTTAATTTTGTTTATACCATTATCCTGTTGAATCTCTCTTTATACTCTTTTTTATTATGCAATAATAGTGTTACTTCTGTAAACTGCTTCTGACTTTTTATGAAAGAAGTATAAAAACTCTTCTAGAAATGAACTAATTTTCAAAGTCTACAGTCTGCATTTAAAGTTTGCCTGGATCTCCAGGGCCTCAGCTTGTGGAGATCTGATTTAAAGATATCTAATGCCTGTTATTTTTCAACTCTGCACAGTATGGAGCTATATAGCAACCAGGGTGGAATTAATTTAAATACATTATTTTTAAAAAATTGAGTGCCGTATTTTTTGGAGTATAAGACGCACCAAGGTTTTGAAGAGGCAATTTTTTTTAAAAAAGTAGGTAGGTAGATAGAGGGAGAGAGAAATACAGTAGGCAGGTGGGGGAGAGAGAGAGTAGGTAGGTAGGTAGATGGATGGATGGATGGATGGAGAGAGAGAGAGAGAGAAATACAGTAGGTAGGTAGGGAGAGAGAGAGAGTAGGTAGCGGGAGAGAGAGAAATACAATAGGTAGGCAAGGAGAGAGAGAGTAGGTAGGTAGGTAGAGGTATATATATATATATATATTGAGAAATACAGTAGGTAGGTAGGGAGAGAGTAGGTAAGTAGATAGAGGGAGAGAGAGAGAGAGAGAGAGAGAAATACAGTAGGTAGGGAGAGAAAGAGTAGATAGGTAGGTAGATAGAGGGAAAGAGAAAGAGAAATACAGTAGGTAAGTAGATGTTTCCAGATGTTGGAGAAGGAAATTGCTGACAACCTTCAGCACCTAAGACTTGTTTCTGCTGGCACAGCACTTGGTCAATCTAATTCTCATCAATCACTCTAACTAAAGAGCTTTCCAAAAGGAGGAAAAAAAGTTTTTGCACTCTGCAAGCCTCCCAAAAACGCCCCGTTTTTCATGAAAACGGGCTCATTTTTTTCAAATAAAAGGCATGAATAGCCTTCGGGGGGGCTTGCAGAGTGCTCCGGGGGGGCAAAACAAGCAAAAAATGGCCCATTTTTCATGAAAACGGGCCCAATTTTATTATCAAAAAAATTGCATACATAGCCATATGGAGGCTTATAGAGTGCTGCTGGCGGCGGGCAGGGGGGCAAAAAACGGCCATTTTGCTCATTTCTGCCCTCCCCAGCCCCCAGGAGTTCTCTGAAAACCTCCATAAGGGTATGCATGGCCATTTTTGTGAAGGGGCAGGGCTTCGGGAGGCAAAAAAATGTATTCGACGTATAAGACGCATCCAGATTTAAAGCCTCTTTTGAGAAAAAAGGTGCATCTTATACTCTGAAAAATATGAGCCAATGTCAAACATTTGTAAAATAAAAATGAACACTCACCCAAGATTAAATACAAACATTATTCAAGGAATAAACAATTTAAATAATGGATTAAATAATTAATTAAGGAGACTCAGCATAATTATTTCTATCATAATTTATTCAGTAGTCAAAAAGTTTCTAAAGTTATCATTTCCAGGAAAATGTATTTTTTCTGTATAAGATAACACAAATACACATTTTTCAGGTCTCCATTCTTTAGTATAGACTTCATTTTTATAAGATACTATACATAACCATGCAAAGTAATTATTTAGAAATTTTTCAGAATCATTTAATCAAAAAAGCAGAATGTTGATCTCAATATCAAACAATATTAGACATTGAATGAGCTCAAGTACAATTATCTGATAAATATTTGGACAGCATTTTTGGCGTTTATACATCCTTCACCACCTTTTAATTTATCTAACCATCCTGTTTGCCTGGCTAGCTTTCTTTAACTAAAAATAGATTGAACATAAAAGAATCATATATATTTTGAAGTAATACATCTATAGTTTCTTAAAATAAAAACTCTACATAGGAAACATAATTATATTCAGTTCTTTCCAAATTTCTACATAGCAATGAGGGGGGGGGGAGTCCAAACAGAGAAGACAGCAGCCGTGACAGTGAAAGTAAAGCTATACCTTTTGTATATGTATAAATATCATGTAGAATTGATTCTCCAAACTTTCTTCAGAGCACTTTCTGCAAGACGTTTAATGTAAAAGGACATTCTAAGCTTTTGAAATTATTTTGGCAGCTTGCTACAGCTTTACCATGGCTATTAAGATTTAGTGCTATGCATCGTTCTTGATGTATCAATTGTTCTTTTAGTAAGGAATATTCCCTATTTTTTTATCGTTTCACTAATACTTTTGACAGAACTATTGTTCCATATTGTCCCATTTATCAAATCTTAGGGTAACAGTTTTCCTCTCTAGAAGATCATTACCTAATTTCTTTTATTATATATTTTATCTAAGAATTTCCCTGCAGTATCTGTTGTGATTGATCAAGTGTTGCCTGGTTCAATTTACTGTCTTCTACCAACAAAGAGAGTGTTCTTAGTCACATTCAAAGTTGTATAAACAAACTAAACAATTTTTCGTTGCCTGCTTCTTACTCTGACCTGGTTATGCCTTTATCTCTGGTGCATTTCTTTGGGGAAGGGGGTGCAGGAGAATTGGTTATGAATCAATGATATACTAGGTCTTTCTGCCATACAGTAAATGGCTAGAACCTTTTAATCAGATAACTTCTGAATACTATTACATCAATAACAGTGATGTTAAACGAAGCATCATAATTTCATTTTGAGGAATGGTGGTGCATCAAAAAGAAAATCCAAGTCAATAATGATAGTCTGTCTAATGCTTGGTTAACATTACTGAATAGATACACTTACAAAAGCGGAACAGTAGAAGAAATATATGTTTCCCCCAGGGTGGGTTTCTCGCCCCGTTCCAACCGGTTCGGCTGCTCCTGGAGGATCGCGCAGGCGCTGTATGCGTCCTGCGCATGCGTGGAAGCGCAGAACTCGTCAAAACCGGGTAAGCAGGGTGGGCGGGCGGGCCCTTCGCCGTTCCCGGAAGTTACTTACTTCCGGGTTCGCCGACTAACCGGTTCGCGGGGACTGCCGCGAACCGTTTGAAACCCACCCCTGGTTTCCCCTCAAACTATCATAATGTGATAATAATTGTATTTTTGTTCAATTACAAAGAATATTGATAGTAATGTCAAAGGTTGATTCATAAGTTATATCTAAAATAGACCTTCGGAATAAGAGTATGATGCTATAACAAAATTTCCTAATCTAAATATAAGGGTTATTCAAATCTTCTCCTCTAGTGTCTGAAAAATGGTACCTATTCTCAACATGGGCAACCTGGCTTTGAGGGTTTTTTTTTTTTTTTTACTGCAGCATTTACATTTTGCACACAAGTGAAATAACTTCATTAAAATATTCCTTAGTGTGGTTCTTTTATGAGCTGCTTCATTTTGAAGGTTTTCAATAGCTCTTTATTCCTCAGATTTTCAGAACTATAGGTATGTGTTCTACTCACATTTTGATTCCCCTTGCCTAACTACAGGTAGTCCTCTACTTATATCCACAAATGAGCAAAATTTCTGTTTCTTAGTGAGATAGTTGTTAGGTGAGTTTTGCCATTTTACGACCTTTCTTGCCACAGTTGTTACGTGAATAACTGCAGTTGCTAAGTTAGTAGCATGGTTGTTAAGTGAGTTGGGCTTCCCCATTGACTTTGCTTGTCAGAAAATCACATTACCTCAGGACATTGCAACTGTCGTAAATATGAACCAGTTGCCAAGCATTTGAATTTTGATGATGTGACCATAAGGATTGTAAGTGTGAAAAACGGTCATAAATCCTTTTTTCAGTGCTGTTGTAACTTTGAACGGTCATTAAATGAATGTTGTAAGTTGAGGACTACCTGTATATCCACACTCCTCGGCCAAATGTAGTTATGCCAATGAATATGAATTTATGGCTTATGAATAAATGTTAAAATCATTGTTAAGCAAATATTTTCTCTCTTTAGAAATTTTAGTACATTTTGAGGTTTGGGGAGGAAGGCTATCTTACAGCTTTGAATATAATGCCTGAGAAATATTTTTGCACAACCAGAGGCTCAGAAAAATAATGAAGCCTATACATCCATCTTCAGTGGGTAGAATATAAAAGGATAAGAGCTAGCCAAGTGGTTAAATCTCCCATGTTGAAAGTGAGGACACTTAAAACTTTGCTTAGCTTTCTTGGATCATGTTCATGGAATTAAAAGAAACTTCAGCTGGGAAGCATTTATTACAACAAAGAAGCTGAGTTGACAAAAAATGAATTTTTAAAACATGCATGTGTGCAAAGCTATTCTTTAGTATGGCAATTGGCACCCATGCCGACCCTGAGTTCTTCTGTTGCCAGTGAACTGGAAGCCAAGAGCCATCAGAAGCTACCACCAGTGGACCGATCTATTTCAAACTGAGTATCGGGAAAAGTAAACTAAGCTCCTCCAACATAGAAGAGATGGCATCATTCCTACAGACATTTCTACCTAAATTTACTGCTAGCCATTTTACAAGAAAAAAATCTTAACTCTAAAAAAAGGAGGGCAGTGTATTTTGCATTGCTGAGACTTTTTTATTACCCATTAACATTATTCTTCAGATTCTGAATGTATCATTCCTTATCTGACATATGTTTATTTTTCTACTAAACTAGATCGACAGTTCTGGGACTGTGGGCTAGATTCCAGAGCTTCATTTTGGAAGAAATGGAATTACACATCTTTCTTTCTGACAAGACTTTTTTTAAAATGGATTAATAGTGTCTTCCTAAACAGCCTTTTATTTTTAAAAATCTGCATTGCTTTAAAAAAATATTGTTTTGTTCAACTTGATGGGTTGTCCTCTGTTAGTGGATATCTGCAAAGGGCATAAGCTGTGTGAAGAATCAATTGAGTACAGCGTTGACTTTTTGAAGGTTTAGAAAATGTTTCTTAATACATTTAACATTGCTTACTGATGTTGAAACTGTTAACACTGATAATCCAAGAAACTAAAGAATTTAAGAGAATTAATATGTGCTATTTTATCAAGTGTTTCTCTAATTATGGATGAGAGTGTTTCTTTAATTATGGATTTCTGTAACTACTACTTTAAAACAACATGCTTTATAGCAATATTTGCTTTATATGCTTGTTTTCACTCACAGCAACTTTTTAATTGCAGTTAATGGTATGGTATAAGGAGTAAAACAATGCTGATGGAAGGGGAGCTGCATTCTGAGTTTAAAGATTTGTCGCTGTACTTAGGGATCTGAGTAGTTGTTCTAAATATAGGCTCTTTGTATTCCATATTTTTTAATCTATGCCAAGAGAAGCTCTAAAGCAAAGATACTCACAACCAAGTTTAGGAGACTAAATGGCAAATGTGAGGTTAGGTTCCTGCATATGAACACCCTGTTTGCTCTTAATGTTCTATAGACATACATACCCTTAAAAATGAGTCAGGTCTTGTTTAAACAAACATAGCTGTTTGATGTAGTTTTGTCTTACCTCCATGGTTGAATGGCAGTTTTGCACACCAGTCTCCTAGGTACAAAGAGAATGATTCTAAAACACAAAAAACTTTTGTATGAAATTTGTCCTCATATATTTCTCATCCATCTTTCTTTCAGACCATATACACCAATGAGGGGATCTTTGTCCAATGTGTGGTTTGACAGATACAAGATCTCTAATGATTGCCCAGAACATACTGAAACCATTGATGTGATGTGTCAAGCACTTAACAGTTTGATTGATGATGAAGTTAAAAATGGCATCAGGAAAAACAGAATACTGTTGGGTAAGATTTGTAAGGAGAAATATATCACATTTGTAGGAGAATTCATCTTGTGAGCCAAGGCAATCCTAAAAATATGGTGAATGGCTTTGAAGGTTTCAACAGCCAAAGAGTTTGTAAGTCTTTAGTTACTAATCATTATTATTAGAAACAAACTTGATTTTAACTAGGATTGGTGACATTGGATTTCTATTGCAGAGGAAACATCATTCAATTTATAGAGAAATGATGACATAAAACCCAGTTGCACTAACTAATTATTTTCCAGAGAGGAGTTGTTAATCTCTTGAAAACTGTTATATTGCATAAAGTGGCAATAGAGATTGCCTAAGAATGCCAATTTATTAAAATATCTGAAGTTTTCTAAGCTCTTAAGAAAACAGTATCTTATCTGCCTAAAGCCTTATAGTGATAGACATGGTATAAGATGAAAAATGGAGGAGAAAAAGCCAAAACATGTAGATTTCCTTAGTCCCATTAATACTAATCCTTCCCACCCTGATGTACTCCAGACTAGTTAGATTACAAATCTCATCATTACCAGGTAGCACATTATGCTGTGGATAATATATTCTGCAGTCCAACACAGTTGGAAGACACTGAGTTAGAAAATTCCTGCTTAGTCATTAATGCAGTGGAATAATAACTAAGACCTAACACCCTGAGATGATTCTAGAAAAAGAAGCAACTAAATTTTGGTCCATCGGAGACAATGTGCTGAGGCTCTATTGCTAAGTGTTGCTATGATTCAGAAAGATATCACAACACTCTTCCATAATTTTGACAATATTGTTTAACAAATTATTATTGAAATTTTCTTGAAAGTATCAAAAACATGTGCTTCATTTCTAATCAAAGTCAATAATTCACAAGTTCATTTTTTCCATTTTTATGGAAAGTCCATAAGTTCTTTCTGGTCACAAATGTTTCTAAAATTGCTATCCCTTTTATCATTTCAAAACTTTCTTGGATCACAATCTGTTTTAAAGTTACAATCCTTTAGGATAGCTTCTCCTCCTCCACTTAGTGTGAAAAGAAGGTACCTCACCAAGAATATATTTTCCCTGCCTTTTGAAGTATTTTTCTTGGGTTCTAAATTACCTAGCCAAGGTGGCGCAGTGGGTAGAGTGCAGCACTGCAGGCCGCTTCAGCTGACTGCTATCTGCAGTTCAGCGGTTCGAATCTCACCAGTTCAGGGTTGACTCAGCCTTCCATCCTTCCGAGGTGGGTAAAATGAGGACCCAGATTGTTGGAGGCAATATGCTGACTCTGTAAACCGCTTAGAGAGGGCTGAAAGCCCTATGAAGCGGTATATAAGTCTAACTGCTATTGCTATACTAAATTCATATAAACGGTGATCACCCACCAAAAAATCCAGTTCTTGTGATCTCTTCGCAAGGAACCAGCTCTTCCAGGGCACAAGGGTGTGATCGCCATATCTCTCCTTCACTCATGAGATATTTTTGTCAGCCAATAACTGGTTCCTGACTTGCATTTCCACTATAGTGCTGTACCTTCTCACAAGCCCATTCAAAGCAACATCTAACCAACCATCAGAAGAAATTAATGAGATTTATGAAACTTTTAAAAGATAATCGCTACAGATCCAATTAAAGCATTTGTGGTTCTCTTTGGATCAGCTTCTCTAGCTGTCTTGGAAACTCATGTAGTTTTCAATATATATTAGTTTTATAAACACTAAACCAATAATTCACTTTTATGAACAATTGTAAAAGGTACTAAAATAAATATAGCAAGGATGCAAGAAATATGAAACAGATTTGGAGTTTACCACAAAACCAATTATCTGAAGTCTTAAGAAATGTGAAATATATCTTATTGTCTTAAAGCAAAGTTAATTCATCAAAAGAATTGTAAATTTATAAAATCCAAAGGTGGTGTTTGAGAAAGTGAGGCATTTGCCAGTCAAATGACAAATTTAACACCAAGTCTCCTGCTTGCTTTTCAGCCATTTGTTGTATTATTTGTATCACCTAATCATTGCTTATTTTTCTATTACATTGTGGTCAGGGAATCTAACATTCTGTCCTCACTAATAATTATTTTAAGGGAGGAAAAACGTTTGCTTAAAAATATACAATACAAGCTGCACATTTGTTTGGGAACAAAAGAAAACACTTCTGAAATCTTCTAAATACCGTATTTATCGGCGTATAACACGCACCGGCGTATAACACGCACCCCCCATTTTAACACAAAAATTTGAGTAAAAATTTTTTTCATTAAAAATAAATGACTTGGAAGCTCGGAACTTAATGTTGGATTAAAATTTATAACATTAGAACATGAATTATAACATTAACTCCTCTTAAAAGGCAAACTTTCTTCTCTTCCTTCCTTTCTCCTTCCATCCTCTCTTCTTTCCTCACTCACTCCCTTCCTCCTTTTCTCTTCCTTCCTCCTTCCATTCTTTCAACTTCCTTTCTTTTACCTATCTATCTTTTCTGTCTTTCTGCTCTTTCCATTTCTCTCTTCCTCTTCGCTTCTGTTCCTTCCTCCTTCCATCCTTTCACCTTCCCTCCTTCCTATTTCTTCCTTCCTTCTGCCTATCTACCTTCACCTTTGTCTTTCTGCTCTTTCCCTGTCTTCCTCTTTCCTCCCTCCCTTCTTTCCTTTCTAGTTCCATCTTTTCTTCTTTCCTCTCTCCCTCCCTTTTTCTTTCTTCCTTCCTTCCTCCTTCCTCTTGCCTATCAACTTCATCCTCCTCGTCTTTCTGCTCTTTCCCTCTCTTCCCCTTTTCTTCCCACTTCCTTCCCTCTTTTCTCCCTCCCTTCTTCTTTTTCTTCCTTTCTTCTTCCATCTTCCTCCTTCTTTCCATCTTTTCTCCTTCCATCTTCTCCCCCCTCCCTTCTTTTCCTTCCCCCTCCCTCCTTCCTTCCTCTCCTTCCCACTCTCTCCTTGGGAGGGGTTGGGGTTGGGGGTGGCAGCAGAGACCAAATAAAGTCAGAAAATCTTATTAAAACTTTCCTATTTGTTGGATTGCCTTGCTGCGAACTTATAAACCAAATCAGGGAAACATTTTGCAACCGAGCCTGCTGCAAGGAGAGGCAGTCCTGCCCCAGTTTTGCAAGGAATGAGAAACGGTGCTTTAAACCGAAGCAACTGCAAGGAACCGCAGACAGGGAAAGAAAGAAAGAAAGATCCTTGTAGCACAAAACCCACCTTTGCATGGTTGTGAGAACATAAACAAACAAAAAAAAAAAAGCACAGCGTCCCTCCGCCCTCTGAATAGGACTCAGCATGACTCCGAGCCGGGCAGGGAGATAAGCACCTTCATTTGCATTCTCTGAGACCGTGATGCTTTGCAAGCCCCGGGCTTTTTGGAGATTTTTCCTTTCGTGCTTAAATAAAAAGAACGGGACTTCTTTAAAACGCCACAGCTCTTTCAGCCTAACAAAAATGCAATCTCTTCCTTCGTCCTTCTCCGTCACTAACAGCTGGGGGCTCAGAAATCGGAGTGAAAAGTCAGTCCTCCATCTCTTCCCTCTTCCCGGATTCACTCCGAAGTTTTAAATCTTCCTTCTGTGCATAAACACTCCCTCCCTCTCCCCCTCCCTCTCCCTGTATCTGTTTGTCTCTCACTCTCTGTGTGGCTCTTTACCTCTATCTCCCCCCCTCCCTCTCTCTGTCTCTCTTGTCATTCTCTGTGTGTGTCTGTCTCTCTCTCTGTCTCTCCTCCCTCCTTGTGTGTGTGTGTATGTGTGTGGGGGATCCCTGCCACCGCGGATGGGCTCCGGACTAGTGGAGCCTCCTCTTCCTCCTTTTTAACCAGGCGATCTTTGGCTGCTACACAATCCCAAGGTTTGCAGCGCTTCAGAGAAAGAAGGCATGCGAGAAAGCCCCCCCCCCCATCCCCGCTGCCTGAACATTTGAATGAAGGAGGCTGCAGGCTCCTTTGTCCTTGGCTATGCAATTTTCTTCCGTTCTCTGCTGCCCGAACGAGTGAATAAGGCAGAGGGAGAATGAAAGGAGATTGCGTCCCTTCTGTCTCCCAGTTGCTCAGAAAAGCAACTGTAGGAAGGTCAAAGTATCCATGGAGAGCGTCCGTTTCAGTAGGGAAGAAAACTTCCTTTCATGGGCGCCGGTGAATCAGCTGGAGCAGGCAGTTTGGGACCCGGCGTATCGGCGTATAACACGCAGGCAGGGTTTAAGCTTGCAATTTTAGTTTTAAAACTGCGTGTTATACGCCGATAAATACGGTATGTAGTTTAATCTCTCTCCTTATCTTTAAAATATATCCACAGGTGGTTTTTCAATGGGTGGATGCATGGCTTTACAGTTGGCTTACAGATATCACCAAGAGGTGGCCGGAGTATTCGCTCTTTCAAGTTTTCTCAATAAGAATTCAGCTGTTTACCAGGTAGATGCTCATTAGTTTTTAAATAATCCGCAATTCCACCTTGTATTCATAAAATTATTCCAGAATTGGCAAAAAATAAGACATTATGAAGTAGCTGTATTTGTTTCACCTACTGAATTGTTTTTGTTTGTTGGACATTTTCTTTTAACAGAATGGCAAGACATAAATCAAATAAACAATTGCGGGAGCACATGGGAATTCATCCGTAAGGCTTAAACTATGCACAAAAAGTCCACCACGCTTTACATTTTGTAAAGTTCATGGATTGTCCACACTTGGATTGCCCAATACTATATTTTTCTATGGAATCCAAATTACTTCAATAAAAAAGCTCATTAATATCTTATAAGCTTGTAAAAAATCTGCATTGGTTATATAATTTCCTTGTTTCCTTCTCTTGAAGGAATCCTTGACCAAATAGGTTAAGAACAGGAATAGTCGGCCACATGTAAATGATAGTTGTAATATTGTGCCATATACGAGGGCAGGGACAAAAGGGTTCTTTCCATTAATGGACTTACATAAGTCTAGTTTCTTCCAGAGCATTTTTTCTTCAGAGATTTGGTTAGAAGCTACAGATCAGAGGCAAAGTTCATGCAGTTGAAGCCTTGTCTTTGTTTTGGGGCATTTCCATTTGAAGCATCCAAAGGAACAGGCCATACTATGCTTGGTTCTTTGAAAACTCATTAACACGACTGTTTCAAGCACTCACAGCTTCATACAATGCACAAGAGAACAGGCATTTGCTAGTGGGTATATCTTTCTATCACATACTTGTCCTGTCTCCTTGTTCTTGTGTGTTGGAAAACAAGTTTGAGGTAAGGAGTCTGCTGCAGTTTTATAGAGGCCTTGCCTGATTTAAAATTTTGATAATGCAAGATCAACATAGCATAATAAACCTGCTTGTTTATAGGGTCCTTCCAATGCAGACCTTCATCCTATATGTATAAAATATTAGGTATTTTAGGTGGCGGAGCCACGTAGCACATATATGTTCATACTATTTTCATTGCATAAAACTTGCACGCTCCCTTATTGTATAATTGTCTGTCGTTTAAATGGAGAAGATAATGAATTCAGACAGAGTCTGGACAACTATTTCCTTTTTGTTAAAAATGTACATGATTTAAGATTGTTAATGTCTCTCTTGCTACCAGGCACTGGAGAAGAATGAAAGAGAACTCCCAGAGTTGTTTCAGTGTCATGGAACTGCTGATGAACTGGTTCTGTATTCTTGGGGAGAAGAAACCAACAAAACATTAAAAGCTCTGGGAGCAAGAACTACATTTCTGAGTCTACCAAACCTTTATCATGAACTAAGCAAAAGTGAGCTAGAAAAACTGCAATCTTGGATTTTGAAAAAATTGCCAGAAGAGCTTTGATTAAAGAACAATAATGGAAAATACCATCGTAAAATAGCATTATTTTATATATATATGAAAGTGGCAATGTCTGCAAAAATTCATAAAATAGGCATTGATAATTTTATTCAGTGTATTTCAGTTCTTCTTTTTTTATTTCTGTATCTCAAGTGATATCAAATAGTCCTTCTCATATTGAAAAAGTTATATACATACCAAGACTTGTCTATATAGTTCAGTCACTTGAGGTGGATTAACACTATGATTTTATTTCAATGAAATTAATTTTGTGATTGTTTTCTTTACATTACATGACAAATGGCAGCAAGTTAAATATTAGTTAAGTTAAATATTTCCCAGATCCATGTATGGGTAATCCTCAATTTAGAACCATAAATGAGCCAAAAATTCCAAGACAGTTGTTAATTGAGTTTTGCTCCATTTTGCAACCTTTCTTGCCACAGTTTCCACAGTAAATCACTGCAGTTAAGTTAGCGACACATTTGTTAAGTGAATTTGGCTTCCTCATTGACTTGCTTGTCAAATGGTCACAAAAGGTGATCACATGACCCCAAGTCATTGGAAATAGATGCATGCACGTTGCCAAGCACCCAAAATTTGATCACCTGATCATCGGAATGCTGCAACAGTCATACATTTGAAAAATAGTAATAAGTTACTTTTTTCAGTGCTGTTGTAACATTGAACGGTCACTAAACAAATGGTTGTACACCAAGTACTACCTTTATCATTTTGATTTACTTTAGACAATCCAAAATCACTTGTCATCAATAGGTTTATATTAATTACATTTATTCAGGCCTGATTGTCTTTGCAATGTACAAGTACTGTTTAGTATGCATTCTTGAGACTGCATAATTAGACTGCAGTTGCTTGTTTCTATACCATTCTTCCTCCTGGATGAGCCAGTTTCCCGGAGATAGGTGTGGTGTATGTTGTTTTACAACCTTCATAATAACAAGAATACTTAAAAGCTAAGAAACAGAATAAACAAAAGGCAGAATTAAAGACAGTCTATTCTTGCAAAAATTAAAGCTAGAATCAAAGCCACTTGGAATGATTTTGTATAGTGCTTTTGTTTCACACTGCAAGGTTGCAAAGTAATTCTGCAATGCAGTTGTCCAACAGTAATGGGAGAGAAAGAACTGCTTTTTCAGAAATTCAAACTCAATTTTCAGCGGGGCGCAAAATATTTCGATTTCAAAATATTTTGAGTTTAAAACAGTTCTATCTGTAGCTCTCCATGCTGAAAATATTACACACTAAATACATTTCGAATCTGAAACGTTTTACACACCTCTTTTGACTCTATATATTGAGATAAATGTAAACTCTCTCTTTCAGAAGAGAGAGAAACTGATTTTAGCATGTCTATGGATATTCTCAGTCATCCATGTCATGGTTGTCCCAAAGGTGCTTCTTTCAAGAGGCAACTGGACTTTCTGGTTTTCTTTGAAGACCAGATCTAATCCAAGAATCTTCTTCATGATTTTAGCATGCTTAATTTGAAAGATGTGTGAGCTTCAACTCCATCTTGCCAGGGAATTTTGGGAGTTGAAGTCAACACATTCACAAGTTTGAGAAACACAGTCATAATTTAGGGCTTGTCAAATTTTTCAACTTTCAGTTTCCAAACATTAGGGGTGTTCAAAAGTTATGACATGCCTTGGAGATTGTGAAGATATTTTGATTACTTTAATATAATTTAGATGTGCTTGGTAAGTAATTACATAAATATCGTAACTTGTTAACATTTTGTTCATTTCATTGTCATATGGTTGGAGAAATTCAAAAGCAAACAACAAAAGTATGATGTTTTCCAGCCACTGGAATTAGCTCTGATGTTTTAGGCAATATAATTGTCATGACTATAAACTAGTTCACTTACCTTCTACACATTTCTCTAAATCATCTTAAAGAGGGGAAAACCACCTGGCAGATCTGGAGGTGGGGCGGAATCTTGATCTTCAGAGCTATTTCATAAAAACTTCCAAAGCTGCTATTTGACATTTGCAAAGTACCTAATTCATCAAGCTGATGAAAATGACATCAGATTAACCTATAACTTCTCTCGGGTTTTCCTAACCATAAAAGTGAGATAGGCTGAGATGAAAGAGAGTGAAATAGTCCAAAGTCACTCTGCTGAGGTTCAGTCCTGAACCTGAACTTAATTGCTGCCTGCCACTGATTTGTTTGTGGCAAAGATACCAGAATAGGTCTGACCACCAGAAGGCTGTTGATCGCTGTACAACAGCAGTGTCAAACTTGCCACCCGCACTCCAGATGTGTTCACGTGCTGGCCCTGCCCACCCCATTTTAGCGAAGGGAAAAAGTTACGATAGTTGCCTGACAACAATGTGTCATCGCAAGTTTAACACCTCTGCTGTACACTAACAGTAAAGACCTTCTATTAGTCCTTCTGTAGCCAGAATCGGAGGGAAATGGGTGGTTAAGAAGTATGAAAAATAAACAAATAAAATTTCTCTTCTGTATCCATGAGTAAGAGGGTAGTATCAGTCAATCTGGGAAATACCATGCTTCTCAGAACTACAAAAAAATGTTTTAAAAAACGAAGTAGCTCCTTTGAGGTTGAATAAGCTCGTTTAGGGGATGGAGAAAGGAAATAAAAAGAACAATATAAACCTAGTAGTATGATGTGGCTAGCAGCATGGCTAGCAGTGGGAACATTCAAACTACAACATTTTATTGCAAGGAGTCACTTGTACCCTACAATGTAGCCATATGTGGCTTGGAATCTCCTAATTGTTGGAGGCATTAAAACATTTCAGAGCATGAAGATGAGATGGGAAACTTAATCACTGCCATGTGTAGACTTCTTTTAGAAATATGCATTATATAATTTAGTGTGACTGACTTCAGTGTGACTTAGTTTCAGGAGTTAGTTCGCATTGATGATACAATGATATCGGAATGATTCTAAAGGTTGAAATACATTCATGCTGACATTAAAAAGAAAAAAACAGGCGAACCTTTTGTAAATGTACGTATCATGAAATCATCCTTGGCTCCTTCTCAGGGTATTCTTTAAAAAAAAATGATGATGATGCTTCTGTAAGCAGAATCTCTACGCTGCTTACAGGACTGGCAGTGCTGTTCTCAAAATGGTGATCTTCTCTTCCCTGCAAAAATAAATGTTGTGAAACTGCATTTGATTAATGCCAGACTGCTGACACCTCTAATATTCTTCATGGTAGAGAAGAATTTGTGGTCCTGCTGTCAGGACTGCAGAACTGAATTTGTTAGGCTCATGTAGGTAAATATGTACGGTAAATGTTTCCTTTCTTCTTTTGGGGGTTAGGAATTGATTGATTTTTTTAGGTTGTTTTTTCAAATAATGAAGCAATAAAACTCACAGACTCTGTTATGATAGGCTATTAAATACAGAGATTTAACCCCGATCTATCAGAAAGGTTGGCAGTTCAGTAGTTGAAATCCCAGCGCCGCGTAACGTAGTGAGCTCCCGTTACTTGTCCCAGCTTCTGCCAACCTGGCAGTTCAAAAGCATGTAAAAATGCAAGTAGAAAAATAGGGACCATCTTTGGTGGGAAAGTAACAGTGTTCTGTGTGCTTTAGGCATTTAGTCATGCCGGCACATGACCACAGAGATGTCTTTGGACAGGGCTGGCTCTTGGGCTTTGAAACAAATGAGCACCGCCCCCTAGAGTCGGGAACAACTAGCACGCATCTGCGAGGGGAACCTTTACCTTTAATTCCAAAGGAGGATAGAAAATCCTGCAGATCCAAAAGTTAAATATTTCATTTTGTGATACTTCCTTCAGGTGTACTTTTGCTTTCGGGCTACATACTAGTTTTAAGAATCAGACATGATCTTAGAAGCTTTGACATTTCTTTCAACCTTGTGTGTCCTCAAAGCTCTTTTCCATTTGGTTACTTTGCTTACAAAATAAATGGCTCATGAATCTGTGTTATGAGCCTTGTGACTATCTTCATCTTAATTTATAAATTCTTCAATTTCTATTGTACTTCCACTAGGAATATTTTTTTATAAAACTATTACACTTTATTGCCCATGTTTTAAAAGGTCAAGTAAAAAAAAAGGTTTTCGCTTTTGCCTATTATGATGACTTAGCTGGAGGACATCTAGTTCAGGAAAAATTTGTTTGGTCTTGTTATCATTTCAATAATGAATGTTTAATAAAGAGAAACCTTGAAAGAACAGGGTTTAAGAACAAACCTCGAAAGAACACTTTTAGGACAAATCAAAAGCCAGCTAGTTAACATGTCGGATAGGGAGACAAATATATGTAGGTATATATTTGAGGTCAAACAGCATGTTATCCTCAGATACCCCACTCAAAGCTGTTTTAGTTTTTGTGTGACCATCGACAGAAATGATGTGGACAATCATGTATGTGCATTTGTATTTACCATATTTATGTGCTGCCTAAAGAGTAGTCTATCAAGTTCGTTAACAAGTGAGAATAAATACATAACAGCTAAGTTCCTTTGAAAGGCTTTACTTGTGAAAATTGGTTGTGTATTGTGGAGGGGCTTGAAATGATGAAAAATATCGTTGCTTGAAAGAAGCTGTTTCAACTTACACTTTGGAACCCTTCCCCATCACTGTTATCTGGAAACTAGGCCCAAGCAGCATTAGATGTTGAGTCCCTGGATAGATAGCTTTATTGTATCTTCAGTGGAATAATTGTTGAGCTGCAAAATCTGAATTTTTGATCCTTTCAATAAGATTGCTAATGTGGTATTTTAGACAATTAAGTACGCCAGCCTTGCTGATGACCAAGACTGAGTTTTTTATCTCCATCCCACTTATATATCCCACTTTTCCTTATATGTCTAGTCTCCAGGATCTGATTTGTTTTGTTTTAAGTAAGCATTCTAGAAATTTGCTAATATGGTTGGGGGGAGGGGGACTTCAATTTGAAAAGCAGATCCTGAGTAGAACATTACTCAGACCCCAGAGAATGGAGAAATAGGCATCAGATACTAATTCAATTTGTCTCCTATTTCACTTAATTCAAATTTTCTCACCAATGAAAAATGAAGAAGATGGAAAGGAACAAATATAAGTTTGATTTGAAAACCGTTTTTGAAAGAAAAAAGTAAAAGTTCCTGAAAGTTGTGGTTCATAATGGAAATGCTGGCAAATTCTGAATAGTGTTGAGATTTTAAGGCTTTTTCCAGTTATGAATTTAAGATAAGTTGTAATATTTTCCTAACAGACTCTTCCAGTAGAAGCTGTTATATATGGTATTTAAAGGGGATCATTAATTTTTTTCCTGTTGATCTGATTTAATTAAATCAGATGATACACATGAAACTTTAAAAACTGCAGATAACCACCATAGGAAATCATCACCTGATAAATTGCTGAACTACACAGACCAAGCTATATATGATGGTAGCCTCTGCCTTCTAATGGAGAGCTCTTAAGGTTAGCAATTATTAAACAGAATATGGCATTCTTCCATCTTTCTAACAGTAAATAATTGTTGGAGTGTGTGTATCAGAGGTGGGTTGCGAATCCCGGCGCTACCGGTTTGCACGTGCATGTGTGCGTGTGGGTGGCTGTCAGGGCAGGTGGGCGGAGGCTCCCGCCGCTGCCACTACCGGAAGCAACCCACCCCTGGTGTGTATGTGTGCATGCAAGTATATGCCTTCAATTGTTTTGTGTCATTTTTGCTTAGGGTTTTGTTTAGTTCTTTTCTTTAGTTTTTTTCCCTCTCTTTGTTATTCGTTTTGAATTTAAATATACATTAAACCTGTGGGTTGTAAATAAAAGATGACAGTGTTGGGACACCCTATAAAACTGTGAATGGAAAGAGATATTATTGTTCAATAAGCCTTTCTGGAAATATCTCAGTTCATTTATAAAAAGTATTGTACCTTTCAGGTTTTTCAGATTGTCATTTCTCATGAGCTTGTAACATGAGGTAAATATTCACTTGGTTATATACGTATACCATTATACGTATCACTGTGACACTGGAATACTTTGGAATACCTATGCAAATAAAATAAATCCCTGAGTTGTAGCTAATAGAATATAACATTGGGTGTAACACAAAAGCCTTAAATTGCTCAGTTGACCAAAACATGCTTCCAATAACTTGAAAGATTTGCTTGAGAATACAATGGTGCAACTTATTTCATCTTTTGGCTTTTCAGGTAGTCTGGCCCCTTCCTTGTCCCTTTTGAAATCTTGGAAGTTGGGTTGATGGACCAATGGTGTCACACAATAAAAGGCTGTTCTCATATTCCTAAGAAAAACAAATAGTATAAACGCTTTTTATTAATAGTATTTTGTATCATTTCTGAAAGGTCCTCTCTTTTATTCCATTTCATGTTGAATTAGTGTTTTTATACCAATATGTCAATCAACTTAATGCATGTTAACCTCCTATATGAAGTCATTTTTCTGACACATAAAGCCATGATCTCATTGCCTGGAAAAAAGTAAACATTTGACATCCAAGAGGCAAGATGCATAACTTCTCTGATACCTCTCACAAGTGAAAGTAAATAATGGTTGTAGCCACACAAAAAATCTGCCATGTATCTCTGCAGTGATATCATGGGGAACCACCATCAGCTTAAATGATTTCACATGGATCTGTTTCAAAGTAATTAGTTTATTTTCAAAAACCTTATTCTGATATTTTTTTATCCAGTCTAACAAAATATATAGTATAGAAATGTCTGTTTGATTTATGAGTGTGTTCTTGTCAATAGTAAAAATGGTGTTGGATTGTTCACTGAAAGTATGCCTCATTAATTCTTTTGAAAAAGGTTGAATTCATCTTTTCAATTTACCCTGTCAATTTTTTTCTTAGTTGCTCTAGAACCATTTACTTAATGTCGTGGAAAAGAAAATTACAGAAGAGAAGAAAACCTTCATGAAATTTAGGGGATCCAGGACTCTTGCATAATAGCTAAGGATATGTGTCCTTTCTTTTCTGGTATTGTTCTTCATCCAATAATTTTAGTCAATCTAACTCTTTGCTACTCCATTAAAGTCAAGGGGAAATAATGATTATCTCCTATAATCATTAGGGTGAGCAAACAAAGAGGTAAAGGACCTAGAGCAGAGTTCCCCAAAGTGATCAATAGTTGGATATTCATTATCAAGGGAGTCAATACTGCTGTTATTATTATGGTGGTTTGCACTCTAAGCCACATGTTTAAAATGACTGCATTTTTATCCCTCTGTCGAGTCCTTCCCAAAGACCTGGGATAGGCAGATGTTGTTTCATGGTGTATTGACATAACATGTAAAGCTGTTTCAAGTGCCTTTCGCAATTGACCAATTTTGTCAATGATAATAGTATTCATGTGGTGCTCCAATTGTTTTGGGATTGCACTCAAGGCATCTATTATTACTATTGCTACTATCTGTGGTTTCTATCACACAATCAGCCAGTTCTTCAGACAGGATTTGACATTTTTATCCACCTATCAATTCCTTCCCAGTATCTGGGATAGGTGGGTATTGATGTTTTCTGTTCTTAGAGGTATCATTGCAGGATTTAAGATGTTCCAAGTAAAGTTGCCTTTTGCAATTGACAAAGGATATACCATATGTCAATGCAAATGGTGTTCAAGAGGTACGGTACTCCAGTTGTTTTGGAATTGCACTCGTGAGAAAAGAAATTCCAGAAAAGTAGAAAAATAATATTGGGACATTATTATAAGCAAATTCAAATTGTAAATTTCAGTATGACAATCACAATAGATGAGTATTTTTATCATGGGAACATAAATGATCACATAAAAACTTCAAAATATGATGGAATGAACTACCCCCAGAGATCCGGACCCTACCCACTCTCATGGCCTTCCAAAAGGCTATCAAAGCCTGGCTATTCCGGCAGGCCTGGGGCTGTTGACCTCTTGACCAAGATCCAGCCCCGATTAGACTGGGTGCATGATGTGCTTTCTTTTAAACTGTTTTCCTCTGTTTGTTTTTAACTCTTCACTTTTTAAAATTTTATTTTCTGTAAGCCGCTGGAGTCCTTTGGGATTGGGCGGCCTATAAATTTATTAAATCAATCAATCAAATCAATGTAAAATACTAGTGAGATTAAATCTTCTTCTTAGGGCCATTGTCAGAAGTCAGTGTCTGCCCATGTCTGCACCACTCAACTACCACTCCTGTAACAATATTTCATCTGATCCTCAAATGAGCAAGCAGTAAAAAGACAGCTGTGTAGATTGGTTCCAAAGGAAAAATTAAAAGGTCCACATTAGGGATAAGAAAATGAGTCTGTTCAGATGAGGGCATATTTGTCAAATGACAACTCAAACCTGAAGATGTGCTTCTTTCTCCAGCTACTGTAGTTCCATGACATGGCAAAATGTGTCCTGAACCATATGAAAGAATGCTTTTAAGATTACAATGGAAAACAGTAAATGTGTGAAGTGTATTTTCTTCCAGCCTTCTTGAACTACAAACTTTGCATCTACAGAATGCCCCGGTTTCAGAATCAACCACAAATGCTTTTACAATGCCAAGACTTCTGTGCTAACTCTTGGAAAATGATTGTGTACAATTTCCACTTTATTTTGCACCCAGCACACTACCAGTCAATCGCTAGATCAGATCAGAATAGAACAAGCATACACAGCACTCAGTTCAGCTAAAATGAATATAGTTTGTTGCTTGTTTTTTAAACTTCAGTCAACATCAGGCAATAGGGAATGAAAGCAGGGGGGGGGAGAGAGAGACAACAGGCAAGCATTAATGTTATCTATAGATGACTATATCAAAAGGATACAGAACTTTCTAGAGCCATTGGAAATAACAATAGGGATAATTAGCATGAATAGTCCCAAAGAGATTATGTTTGTTCATACTAGCTTTGATTCTTGCATGTAGATAATGGCACCAGAAAAGATTCAAAAGTAGGAAAATGGATCTCTGTACCATGAAATAAAAGGATATAAACATTTTGGCAGATTAGGATCATGTACCCAACACCAACTATGCTGTCCTTAGAACATTTATTTATTTTATTTATTTAGTTCATCAAACATGTACAAGATAACAGGTCTAAGTATAAACATGGACATGAGCACATGAAATGAATACAAATAAATGGGGACAGTAGGACAGGGACGATAGACACAATGCTGCACTTATGCAAAACCCCTTACAGACCTCTTAGGAATGGTGTGAGGTCCATAGTAGACATTTTAAGGTTGAAGCTATGGGGGTTTGAGGAAGTAACAATGGAGTCAGAGCATTCCAGGCATTGACCACTCTATTGCTGAAGTTGTATTTTATGCAGTCGAGTTTGGAATGGTTTACCATGAGTTTGTATTGATAGTTTGCCCCTGTATTATTGTGGTTGAAGCTGAAGTAGTCGTTGACAGGTAGGAGGTTATAGCAGACAATGTTGTGTACTATATTTAGGTCAGACCATAGGCGGCATAGTTCAAGATTGTCTAAGCCCAAAATTTCAAGCCTGGTGGCATAAGGTATTTTATTGTGAGATCTGGTCATAGCAATAATGTCAGATATGGACATGGCAACCTGTAATTTAACAATAGCTGTTAGGTAATACATTTGACTTGCCTACAAAAAACATCTGAAACTTCAGGATGTTGGGAACCATGTCATATCAGTACTGACTGCCTCTGGACTCCACAATATATAATTATCTTGCTGAGATCTTGCTGATCATGATCAACAGAGCCTTCTCAGTAGCAGCTCCGACCATTTGGAACGATCTCCCCGTGGAGATTCGCACCCTCACCACCGTCCAGACCTTCCGCACAGCCCTTAGGATCTGGCTATCCCGTCAGGCCTGGGGATAAGATTCTAATTTGCCCCACCCGAATGTTGAATGAAAGTTGTGTTTTCTTGTTTTATTTTTATTTATGCACTGTCTTGTGTTTTTGTTTTGCACCCCCCTTCCCATGTATTGTAAGCCGCCCTGAAAAGGGAAAAGGGCGGCCTATAAATCATAATAAACTAAACTAAACTAAACTCCAATGCCCTTATTTTGAAATTAATCAGAAAGTGGCTTTGAGGACATACAACATGGTCTTGCATGGTATTATTCTATTTCTTCTGTCTGCCAAGGAAATGTGAAAGAGATTAAAGACTAAAGATTAAAGCCCTTTGTGGTAGGCCAAATCAGAAAACAGACACTATAAGGATTAAGGGATTTCTGCTTTATTGTTCTAGATTTTAATAACAAAATCCCAAACTTCTGCCAAAATCTCCCTCTGCTCCCTCTTACACCAAACAGAACCAAGGCAGGATTATTTATTCTCTTTCTCACACCCCCTCCATTCCCAAGACTGAGCTGTTTATTTTCTCATAGCAATTACATTCCTTTGTCAAGAATGTCTCCTCTACATAAGGTTTGTTAAGGAAAGTTCACACTGCAATATTTCTTCATGTTTGGGCTTCAATCATCAAGTAAACGTCTTCCATCAGCTATGATACTTGATTCTTGGAAATAGAGATAGTCACTTTCAGACATAAATATCAGGAGTTTTGAGATCATATCATTTTCTCTAAGACCATTCTCCTGTGTTCAAATCTAGTGCTTGCCTGGGTTAAAGTGGGATGAGAATGTGGATGCAGTAGAGAAGGATGGAACCAGGATTTTTCGGCTTTTAATTTTTTTGCTATTGCTTTTATTCTGTTTTATATTGCTTTGTATTATTTTATTGATTGTAAGCCACTCAAACTTTATTTTAATATCGGTGGCTATTTAAATGTTTTAAATAAATAAAAGACAGTTGCCGTGTAATAAGAACTCAAAAGCGATCAATTGATTGGCTTCTATTAAGTCACCTTGACTCTTAGTGACTACATTAGATAGATCTCCTCCGAGATGATCTGTCTCCAACTTTTTCCTTCATGTCTTTGAAAGGTCCATCCATTGCTACTGTAATTAATTCCTTCCTGCCTCTTCTTTTCTTCCACCTTTCCCAGAATTAGCATCTTTCTGTAATATGATAATATCTAAACACATCATTTATCTCTCAAGTGAAAACTCTTGATTGATTTATTCGATGATCCATCTGGCTATCCATGATTTTCTGTGGATTCTTCTCCAATATTAATGTTGAAAAGTATCAAAACTCTATATCCTTCTTCAAGATCCATATTTTGTTTCCATAGAGTCACAAGGCAAATTACTTCCTGCATTCTGATCTCTAACTTTGCCAACAGAGGTCTCTCTCCTTCTGTGTTGTCAGTTTTTGTTAAGATATGAATGACATTTAATAATCTCCCAAGTCTTTGTCTGGTATGTTAGAAAAATCACCTATACCTTGACTTCTGTTTATGAGCTTGTAAAATGTTCCAATTTTCCAGACAATACAGTAAATTAGAATCAACAAAACATTAAAAATGGTACCATTATTACCATCCTCCATCCTTGGGAATGTTCATCCACCCACACAATATAGGATGGAATGGGAATAGAATAGAATTCTTTATTGGCCAGGTGTGATCGGACATACAAGGAATTATCTCCAGGGCCTAATATCATAGCGTACATATAAACAGCAAGTAATCAATCATAGATCATAAATCATTACAATTGCTCATAAATTACAAACAGCAATTGATAAATCATAAGAAACCTATTGGAAAAGATACTAGAAAGATGACAAGATAAAAAAAGAAGAGGAATGAGACAGCTGTGGGTATTAAGTGTTCAGCAGACTGATGACATGGGGAGAAATTATTATTAGTTTATATTTAGATTGTATTTGCTTCTATTAGTTTAAATAGTTATATTAATTTGTATGAACGTGTGTATGTGCCTATACAGATAGTTTGTTGACTTAGGACTACAGTTGAGCCTGAAATTTTCTTTGCTATGCAAGACAATTGCTCCATTTTACAACCTTTCTTGACACAAAGAAATTAAGAAATTGCTCCATTTTACAACCTTTCTTGACACAAATATGTTGTATATGAGCCAGTTGCCCAAAATGTAGATTTTGGTCATGTATCCATGGGGATGCTGCAATGGTTCTAAGTGTGAATAATGTCATAAGTCACATTTTCAGTGCCATTATAATTTCAAATAGCCACTAAAGAAATGGTTGTAGGTTGAGGTCTATCTCCAGTCATCTTTTATTAATATGCCATATTTCAATGGCCCAGGGAAATAACTTTTTCTTCCGTAGGAAGATTAGATATAAAAATGCATATCACAAACATCTATTCAAACATGAGTAGATCTACTGCAAAAAAACTCACATACTGTATGTACTTTTGAACCTTTTATGGTTGCAAAAATCTTTGGGGCTATATATTTAATTTATTTGAAGCACCTAAATCAGCTTAATATAATGACCATTGTACAATTTATTTATAAAACTCATATAAGTTTGCAATTACTGCACTATATATTTTAAATTGTGTGTTAATTATTCTGTATTTTTTCTCTTATTTTAGGAAGCTGTATGCCAGGGCATAAAGCCAATGAATTGATTAACTAACTCTGTGAAATATTATAATTTATATTAAATACAGTGACAGAGTAGGATGTCTTCAAATCAGTTCTTAGCTTCTGGCAGTCTCTTGAACTAGCCTCTCCAGTTTTCCTGGCAAAATTTCAAAAGTGGTTTCCCTTTGCTTTCTTCCTCAGTGATCTTTTCATATTGTGGTGATCAGAAATGGACATTCAGATGCAGGCAGCTCTTCTACTTTTTGCATGGAAGAGAATGCTTAGGCAGACTGAACGATACTCCGAATGACTTATCACTGAAATTCCAGACTTATTGTGGTCATTAGGTAAGAATTACCTGTATATTTCTCATCACTGAAGAATTCTCATTGATTAGGATCTAATGTTCAAGACTATCAAAATCCTTTAGAACTTTGATACTCTTTTCTGAGATGTTAGCGGTCTCTGCCTTCCTCCCTCAAAAGCAAATGTGACAGACAGATGGAATGAAAGGAAAGTCTCACTCTCGCTCACTAAAGGCCTGGGTGAAATGCCAGGTCTTCATCACTGTTCTGATGAAGTGAGAAACTGATTGGGGTCTATTTAAATCTTGTGGAAAAGATCTGTAGAGGGCAGACCCTGCTACAGAGATGGTATGCTTCCAGAGGCTCAATAGATGTCATTGTTTCATTGAAGGAATCTGAGTCATGCCAACACTGCCAAATTGAAGTGGTCAGGCAAATACTAGGATCAGACAGACAGTCCCTCAAATAAACAGGCCCTATGCCAAATATGGCTTAGAAAGGTGTTTCTCAACCTTGGCAACTTGAAGATGTGTAAACTTTCACTCTCAGAAATCATTCACCTAGAAGAATTCTAGAAGTTGAAGATTACATATCTTCAAACTGCCAAGGCTGAGAAGCACTGGTTTAGAATAAGTAGGTATAAAGTAGGATTGAAAAGAAAGAAAAGATCCATTGTATTTCTGCCTCTGATTTCTTGATAATTTTTCCTTACCACTTTTTGGGGGAACTTTGTGGCACTGGAATTGCTTTCCAGGTCCAGTTAGGAAATTGTCTCTTTCTAGACTTTTGTACCTGGAGGCAAAGAAGCATAAATTCTACACTATCTCTCACTGAACAAGGATAATAGCTGTTGAATTATTAGCTAAGCAGCAAGACACTTAAGATTGACCACATAGCTTGCAGGCCTCTACAAAACATTTCAAAAAAATAAAATATCTTATATTGCTTCAAATTAAGCAAATGTGCATATATTTAATTGAAATCTGAGGACAGATGATTACATATCACAATAACATGTGAAAATGGATGGATTTACACCTCCAGATGATACCATTTGCACATATCTCCATCCCTGGCTAATGGTAGATGTAGATCTAATTTGTGGAAGCTGTCAAGATACTGATGGAGAATATTAGACTTTGGCTGAATCCTAGGAAAATGTGTGACTGGAAATTCAAAGACTGATGGAGTCTAGTGATAGTCCAGATTTAGCACCAGTTCTAGTGGTGGTTCCTTCATAGAGAGCTGGTTTTCAACCCAGGAGTCCTGGGAAATTGATAGCACATCTGTTTCATGTTTTATTGCAATGATTACTGTTTGTGGATTTGTTGATTTTTAAATCTAATTTATTGATTGATGTAAACCACTCACAGCCTTCAGGAATTGGATGACATACAATCAAGCTAATAAATTAGTACAAAATCTTATTTTGCTCAGAAGAGTTCAGTTAACTGAACCATAATTTGTTAATCAACACCTTAAACTAAATCTTAAACAATGATTAATAAATCACAAGTACTGGATTCATGCACTATTCTAAGCCAAAACTAAGTAAACCATATCATTACTTAGTTGCATGAACCTGGGTTTTATAAATTTATTTCTAAGTTATGTAGACATCCAGTGATCAGTTCACTTGTTATCGTAACGAGGCATGATCTCAGTTGTTCATTAACACACCGAGTGATGTCATGTTTTATAAGAACAAGAAAGCTGTCTTATCCTGAAACAGACTATTACTCCAGTAGCATGTTAGTAAGATGATTTATTTAGATTTTGCCATAGCAAATAGTGTGAATACTGCCAACCATGATCCTGAGTAGCAAGGCACTTTAGTTTTTAGCTCTATTGTATAGATCAAAGATTTTGCAGTAGCTCTTCTATTTGAGTTACAATTCTACCCAATCTCTGGGTATCATAAACTTGTTGGCTACTCACAGATGAATGTATAAGAATTGTTCTGTTTCTGAGTTTATTGCTAAGATCCTGTATTCATGACTGGTTTCCTATTGGATTTGTGATGCTTGCTATGATATACAGTGTATTCTCTTGGCATGCCTTAATCACTCAATTTTATGTGCTTTATTTGCAAGAACTAAGAAAAAGAAAAGGCAATAGTGAGTTCAGGCTCCCAGTTTGGAAGATCTGGATTCACTTTAAATAGAATAAAGTTCATTTATCATAACAAACATAATCTTAAAAGAGTCATTCCATCTTGGATGGGATAAAAGGAAAATGCATCTACTAGGGTAAGTATTTTATATCACTAAGTGATTAAAAATAGAACATATGCCTTTATCTGTGTCTATGGAGTCGTTAAAAAAATATAGCTGCTATAAATAAATTTTAGTGTTAATTGATATAGTCCCACAGTGATGTTTTGATTATCAAGACCAGCCACATTTCTAAGAAGAGATTTTCACATACTTTGGTATATACCTTTCAATGTAGCTAACTTTTATATATTTAATAATTCCACCATTCTCTATATCTGTGTGTGTCTGTGTGTGTTTGTTTATGATAATAAATGATATGATATAAATGTGTTTTTGTTTTATATGTAACTGCCTATCTATTATGTATACATATCTGTACATACAAATTTGCAGAATTGTAAACTGAGATATACAATATAAAATAATCTTTAGGAGTTTTGAAGCAGGTGTGATTCATCTGTCGTTTTATTTACTTAATGTTGCTGCAGTATAATGTAACTTTAATGAAACATTATTTGTGTATCATAGCATTAAAACTAGAATGAAACATTATGACAGTTTAGCTTTTAGGGGGGGGGGATATCCATAACAGAATTTATTCATGTACAAGTCTCATTTTGATCATCAATTCTAGGTTGAACAATTTAGGGGCAAATAACAAAGTCTTAGATCAATATTTTGTTGGAGTCCACAATGGTTTTCTAAGTAGTTGCAACTTTGGCAATGTTATTCTTTAAAATCAGTTTCAGCTGGAAGTATACCAGTGGCAAGTCATGACATCACCAACAGCTTAGGAAATTAGATGTGACCTCCACTAGCACTGTCTAAAGTCAGCAATGTAGCAAGATTAGTTGCTATAAAATATCATTGGAAAGTATTACTGAATATGAATTATCTATGCCAAAAAGAATTCTTCTCTTCAGAAATCCATCCATCTATTCCCTTTAATTGACAGACATTATGGTGGCCTTTATCGCTTTAATTCTGAATTTGGAAAAAGTGATGCTAGCAAAAATAATATAGTGCTTCAGAATCTATTGAAACTGTCTGCATGAAGATCTTAACAATAAATGATATAGTAGGCCTTCTCTATCTGTCGGATTCTGATATTGGCCCAGGATAGCAGGGATGTGTGATGTACAGAGCTGTGAACTGTAACAGGTAAGGCAAGAAGCGTGACCTTCCCAAAAGTAATGTGAAGACAGATTGTCCATATCTATAGTTTATAGATAGTTTATAGTTTATTTATTTGTATGCTGCCCTTTTCCCTGAGGGGACTCAGGGCGGCTCACAAGTTAAGGGAAGGGGAGGACAAAACAAATTATGAACATAAAACAATACATTGTTAAAAGAGAACACAACAATCATACCATTCGGGTGGGGTTAGAGTCTTTAGCCCCAGGCCTGCTGGGACAGCCAGATTTTAAGGGCAGTGCGGAAGGTCTGGAGGGTGGTGAGGGTACGAATCTCCACGGGGAGTTCGTTCCAGAGGGTCGGAGCAGCCACCGAGAAGGCTCTCCTCCGGGTAGTTGCCAGGTGACATTGGCTCGTTGATGGAATTCGGAGGAGGCCTAATCTATGCGATCGGATCGGTCTAGTGGAGGTAATTGGCAGTAGGCGGTCTCTCAAGTACCCAGACCCAATACCATGAAGGGCTTTGTAGGTGACAAGTAGCACCTTGAAGCGCACCCGGAGAGCAACAGGTAGCCAGTGCAGCTTGCGGAGGATAGGTGTTACGTGGGTGAAGCGAGGTGCACCCACGATCACTCGCGCAGCCGCATTCTGGACCAGCTGAAGTCGCCGGATACTCTTCAAGGGCAGCCCCATGTAGAGCACATTGCAGTACTCCAGCCTAGAAGTCACAAGGGCACGAGTGACTGTTGTGAGGGCCTCCCGGTTCAGGTAGGGGTGCAACTGGCGCACCAGACGAATCTGGGCAAATGCCCCCCTGGTCACAGCTGACACGTGATGTTCAAAAGTCAGCTGTGGGTCCAGGAGGACTCCCAAGTTGCGGACCCTATCTGAGGGGCGTATAATTTGACCCCCCAGCCTGAGAGATGGAACACTGGGCCAATTAGTGGGAGGGAAGCACAACAGCCACTCGGTCTTATCTGGATTGAGTACAAGCTTGTTAACCGCCATCCAGTCTCTAATGGCCTCAAGACCCTGGCACATCACGTCCATCGCTTCATTGAGTTGGCATGGGGCGGACAGATACAACTGCGTATCGTCCGCATATTGGTGGTATTTTATCCCGTGCCGTTGTATGATCTCGCCCAGCGGTTTCATGTAGATATTAAAAAGAAGGGGGGACAGGACCGAACCCTGCGGCACCCCATATGTTAGGGGCCTAGGGGTCGATCTCTGCCCTCCGACTAACACCGACTGCGACCTGCCCGAGAGGTAAGAGGAGAACCACCGTAAAACAGTGCCTCCCACCCCCACCTCCCGCAGTCGTCGCAGAAGGATACCATGGTCGATTTGGTGGATGCCTGGAAACCTTCTGGAGTTTGGGGGTATTGAATTGGTGTTTCATGATAGAAGAAATTGCCAGACAAGAAAACTTACTGAATGACAAATCCTGCAATATTATTCATTAACTTATATCTGGCTCTCAGACCAAAAGTGAGGTTGCAAATGCCATTACATATTAGGCAATTAATACATACATACATACATACATACATACATACATACACACACACACACACACACATATACATACATATGCATATACATATACATCATATACATATACATCATACACACACACACACACACACACACACACACACACACATATAATGTATTAATGTGACTGGCTCCATGCAAAAAAGGAAATCAGCTTTTAGTTAGCAAAACAGGCTTTTTTGCCATTGCAATACACTCAAATCATTTCATTATTTCAAGTCTAGTTTTTGTAAGTCTTACACTGTACAGTTGTAAGTAACCTTATGGTTCTTATAGGACTCATTCCCCCCCCCCCGCCCACATACACACACACACACTTAACTGGTCTCTTGCCATACAAATCTATTCATTACTCAAGCATTTTAGAAGGACTGTTTTTTTATGTAATTGCATTTTAAATGCCACAAATAGAGCACAGTCTTCTCTGAAGTCATTCTCTTCTGTTTTTGCATGGATGTATTCTCTCCTGAGTGATAATAATCTTTTCTTTTTCTTTCCCTTTTTCTTCTAAAATGCAGGTCTAAGATGGAAGGAATTTTTATCTGGAAGAGTAATATAAATTAGCTTTGACTGCCAGTTTCCACTGATTATTACTTTCCAGGCGGAATTCCTCCAAATTCTTGAGGCATGACCTCGGATGAAAAAATAATCCCCCTTTTAAACTTGTTGAGAAATTCCAGATAACTTCACAAGAGATTTAATTTTAGAGCATTAACACAATCTTGGTTTTGAAAGATAAAATTTCGGGGCTGTTATTTGGTAGGAGCCATTACTGAATAGTGAAGTCATTTGGAGCTTATTTTACTGTTATCTTTTCCTGTAGCTCAGCTCCCTTCCTCTTCCCCCACCCCCACCCCTTAATTTTATTACACATTACATAATGCACTCCGGATTCACCCTCATAAAGCAGAATAAGTATTTCAGCAGATAACCTGCCTTCAGACAGCTTGAGTCTATAATCTCTACTAAAGTTGAGTTATTCCATAAACCAAAAAGGCAATCCATGATGCAATGGGCATCCTCTACAGATTGTTTGAAGCTGATTACCCTGTAAATCTTAAGTCTTGACAGATTTATGGAAAAGATGAATATGGCCGGGAATAGAAGAGCTCTACATTGCACTACATAGAAGCATCCAAATAACTGCTAATGGTGAAAATATATTTGATTTAGGCCTAAGCAGGTATGTTTTTAAACAAGACAACTGAGAATTTAATTGGTGTTACCTTAGTTTCAGTTATTTTGGCACTCATGCATTGTTCTTCTAGAAACTAAAAGACATTGACATTGATATTTGCCTTAAGCAGTAAAAACAAAATTTGTTCCTACAAGCCAAAAGGAAATTTTGAATATGTGTCAAGAGTGAGAATTTGGCCATTTAGGTGCATACTGGAGGTGACACAGTGGTGGGCAGTGGGTGGGCATGGCAAGGCAGGGTGAAGCCCAGTGCCCTCTGTACCACCTCAAGAAGGCATGCCTGATGGAGAGGAATGGCCACTTGCCCCACAGAGCAACCACTGCATCCTGCAGCTCCTGGTGCACAGCCTTTCGAAAAGGCCTAGTGCCCGAGGTCACTGCCTGTGCTACCTAGTGCCCTCTCTGTGCTCTGAGCCCAATGGAAAGAAAAGGTCCAACACTTAATATGTGGGGGGAATGTGCAACTAATTGTACCACACAGCAAATCGGCCAGAGTAAGACAGCCGAGAGGAGCAGTGGGGGAAGAGTTGTGGGCATGGATGCTTGCAGGGGGGGGTGGTGGACTGGCAGATGGGGGCATTGTGAAGTGGGCAGGGTCTGAAGAAGGTTCCCAGTTTTCTTATTTGGCTGCAAAGTAAATAAAAGTAAAGCACAGGATTTTCTTCAAACCCTTTGTAATACTTCAAGGGATGATAATTTCAGTACATTTATGTGGGTGATGGCCAGTGTAGGAGATGCTACAAAGAAGAAATGAGCTTTGTGGAAAATCTCACACTACATTAAACACAAATATGCTTTTGCTATGAAACAAGAATAGCAAGAGCTAGCAGCTTCATTTTTTTTATGAGTCATATTATTTGGGGAAGGGAAGAAGGATGACTGCTTCTGTTCACCCCGCGCCCCCCCCCCCCATGGATCCTTTGGGAGGGGGAAGCAGGATTTAAATGCACTTCTAATAAGATCCATGACAAAATCCTTTTATTCTTGACTGTTGGATGGAATGAAAAATATTATGCTATGGTTGAAGCTATTTTTGAAAATGAAAGACAATAGTTGTAATGTCTAACTTCTTCAGAACCAATATTTACATTTGCCTGGTGTAACAGTCAGAGGCACCAGACTAGAAACTACAAGAGTTCTAGTTTTTCCTTAGACATGAAGCCAAGACAAGAAGAAGGCAATGGCAAACCACTTGTGCAAAATGTTGCCAGGAAAACTTTATGAACTTATCTAGGCCAGTAATCAAGATTGACTTGAGGGAATTAAAAAAAGGGGGGGGGGGATATTTTAAGTAGGCATCATTCTATACTTTAGCTAATCCTCCTTGGTCTACTATGTGCATTCTTTTTGGAGCAAGAAAGAGGAGAATATATTGGCATGGCTGATGAATTATTCTGTACAAACATGTTGCTAAAGGCAAGTATTTGGCTATGAGGAGAAACATAATTCATTATTAGAGGCCTTGCTTTTTTCACACAGAAAATCCCAGATTCAGTTTCCGATCAGAAGGGATGCAAGTAACAGAGTCCTAGGAAGGAGAGCCAGTAACATCTATATAAGCAAAGAATCTGATATGATTAAAAAAAACCTCTAACTATTTGCATAGGAGAAGGAGAGGCAGAATATGGGTGAGGGCAGAGTTAATAGAGGAATCTGCTTAGAATTCCTACCTAGCCACAAGTTGACTAAGTTCAACTAACCCCTTCCCCCTGAATTATGTTGTAAAGGTAAAGGTTCCCCTCGCACATATGTGTTAGTGATTCCCGACTGTAGGGGGCAGTGCTCATGTCCATTTCAAAGCCGAAGAGCCAAAGACATCTCCGTGGTCATGTGGCCAGTATGACTAAATGCCAAAGGCACACAGAACACTGTTACCTTCCCACCAAAGGTGATTCCTAATTTTCTACTTGCATTTTTACATGCTTTCGAATTGCTAGGTTGGCAGAAGCTGGGACAAGTAACAGGAGCTCACTCCGTTAAGCGGGGCTAGGGATTTGAACCACCGAACTGCTGACCTTTCTGATCGGTAAGCTCTGTTGACCCTTATGTAATTCCAAGCATTCCAGTTGTTGAGAAGATTCCTATGCATAGGCTTTCAAGCAATAAATCAGTTTAATTGGATCTTCACATGTGGACCTAGTCTTTTGTACCTGGCAGTTTCTGAGAAAACAGATGTGACCGTGGCAGAATAAATATATGGTTCATCACCTAAATTTCTATCTTCAATATTTACAAATATAAATATAAATAAACAATGATACATTGAGCATGGTGCCTGCTGCACTTAGATTTTCCATTACTGTCAACATATATAGTGCATATATTTTGTTCTTCTCTGTTATTCATATTCAAAATTTACCTTGCAGAACAGATAGGATACCTTCAGGGTAATATGACATGCAGGAGGGTGAGGATAGTAGAAGAAAATAAAGCACTATAGGGTTCCATTTTCTTCTTTCAAATCATATCTAGGATGAGATAACTAATGGATAAGCTACAGGTTTCCTGTGAAGAGATAGTGTTCCTTGAGATTGAAGAAGCATAGGAAACAGGAATATTAAATGTTTTTCTATTCCAGGCCAATATAGACTGTCTGAAAAGTTCATTTTGTGAGGAGACAGGAGGAAAATGCTTCTCAGAATCTTGCATGAAAAGGGAGGTTGATCAAACATGTCATTTTTAATAACAAATGAACCATATTTCTCAAAGGTCAGCCATGAGTGTAAGGGATATTCTGCATTACAATAATGAACTTTAAAAGTTCCTTCTAATTTTAGGTTTTCTGAATTAAATCCATTAAAAATCCTGCTTTGTAATCATCTCAGAGGAAACCCCCTACTATTTATATTAACAAGTTTGATTGTTGGGGAAAAATCATTTGTAGTCTATGTCAGATGTGTCAAAACAACTCTGATTTATGAATTATCTGGATGTTTAGCATTTTAAGTATTCTGAGATTAAACAACTTTATTTTCATCTAGGCTTGTAATGTAAAAAGATATTCTAAAAGCAAATTCTCAGCCATCAAAAGCATAACATTCTTGTTCAAAGACTAGTGAAATATAACGAGCTGGTGAAACAATTGGTCTTATTAATCAGAAGGGCTTAATTTCTGTTTTGTTTATCTGGAACAATGCATGCTGACTAACTTCACTTTAAGAAAGAATACAGGTCTAGTTATTGGAGAGAGCTTTCTCTCAGAGCTGTTATTTTATAGATTTCTTCACTGAAACAGATCTAGGTCAACTGAGCTCATTATCAACAATTGGTCTGGACTCTGGAGCAGGTTACACCGAGCAAAGGCAAACTCTTGTTTATAATAAAACATGTGGACTAAATTAGAACGTAAATAAATGAATGACTCTCCAGAAAACTAGATAACACTTGCTGAGCAATGGGGTCAGGGCAGATTTAATCTAAAAATCTTTCTGCTGTGTGTAAATGATTATGTCATAGCATTTGTCTTTAATTACGAAACTCTTTCCAAAGGATTGACTCATAGCACGTTTCCTGGTTAACCACAAAAACTTGTAGTACAAGATTTGTCTTATAGATTCCTTCGTTCCCCCTACAGCACTGTTAAGACTTGCTCCTGTAAATGAAAATCCTAGCTCCCTGGAAATGCAGTCATATTAGTATTAAGGTTGGTGAAGGAAATGTGGGGCCATTCTAAAAGAAAGATTGTTTTCTCCCAACCAAGGGATATAATGACTTTATGCTAACAAAAGCAATCATTCACAAACTTATATCCCAGGATGCATCAATGTTCTTTCTAGCAAATAAAATAAAAATAATAAATACCTTGCAATATGAGTAGGAATGCATAATCCATATTGTTAGTGCAGTCATTCGCAAATAGTCTCCTGGGATGACTTCCAATTTTTTAAAAATACCATTTTTGGAGGGCTGAAAATTGTAGTCAAGAAGATTTAGAATTAGGTTCAGATCAGAAGTTGGATGATCACTGGATCCTAAATAAATGAAGAATACATTTATTAAACTATAATTTGGGGGCTGGGCTGGCCTAGATATTAAAAGGGAGAAAAAGTATACAGGACATGAGTTTAGGGAAATGGATTCCATGGAATCAGGACTCTTCATATTCCATGGCGAAAAGACTGAAAATTATGTAACTTTTTTTTCTAGTTTTAAAATGTTGGAGGGTTTCAAAATATTACTTCTTCTCTTTATTTCTATTGCTTCTTCAATTCAATTGAGTTCCAGAAAAATAGAATTGCTGTTTGTCGAAGTTGCTTCTAGGTTATTTCCATCCGAGGTCTACATGGGATTATACTACCCTGAAGGAACAGATGGCAATCTGAGGATGCTCCTAGATTTCACAGCTTCACTTGAAAAGTCAAGGGCCAAATACAACCAAGAAAGCTTTGAATAGAA
Source organism: Thamnophis elegans (assembly GCF_009769535.1). Classification (NCBI taxonomy): domain Eukaryota; kingdom Metazoa; phylum Chordata; class Lepidosauria; order Squamata; family Natricidae; genus Thamnophis; species Thamnophis elegans. Next base: position 88,111,547 of record NC_045544.1, on the reverse strand, counting down.
GCTTTACTGTTTCTAGATTTCTGAACAGAAATGGATTTCTGATAATCCTACAGGAGCCTGGAAAGACACCATGATGATAGTGATGGGCACCATTAAAATATCTAATCAGTCCTGTCACAGGACATCCATAAGAGCAATCAATGTCATTGCTGATCCATGCCCAACTACCAAGAATAAATGGAAATAAATAGAAACTACGTCTTCCTGGATCCTCTGTAGATGACCCCATGTTCTCAACAAATCTTTCCCCCGAAAGAATGGTAGACATCTATATTCCCTTCCTTAAAAAAAATTCAACATCTTTGGTTGCAATAGCATCAAGGCAGAACTTCCCATCCATCATTTCCCCAAAGAGTCTAAATTACACTGAACTAGGAGCTGGATGACACTGTAGAAATGTTACCTAAGCAGAAAGGTTATGTTGGTGTACTGCCTTTACCAATGTAAGATGGATGGTACATACCCAAGTTTGGTCATATCACCTTTCATTTTCTGCCATCAAGTTCTACACAACTCATCCATGATTTCTGGCAATCCCATCTGTTCTGGCAATGAATGCCTTCTCTTTAAAAAAAATTCTAAGTTATACTGTTTGAAATTCAGAATTCACAAATGGTATGTTTTTCAAAAGTAAAAAAAGTAGCTTGCATAGCTACTAGGCCTTGGTGTCTACACATTTTATTGAGCTTGTCATGAACAATCCATAGCTACATATATTAATTAATCAGAACAGAGCTGTAAAGTACCTTGGAAGTCTTCTAGTCCAACCCCTGCTGAAACAGGAGATGCTATACCATTTCAGACAGGTGGCTGTCCAGTCTCTTCTTAAAAACATCCAGTGATGAAGCACCTACAATTCTGAAGGCAAGCTGTTCCACTGGTTAATTGTCGTCACTGTTAGGAAGGTTCTCCTTAATTTCAGGTTATTTCTCTCCTTGATTAGTTTCCACCCATTGTTTCTTGTCCTGTCCTCTGGTATTTTGGAAAATAACTTGACCACCTCTTCATTGTGGCAGCCCCTCAAATACTGGAATACTGCTATAATATCATCCCTTGTCCTTTGCTCTAGATTAGCCAAACCCAATTCCTGCAACTGTTCTTCATATGTTTCTTGTTTCATGTGTTTTATATATTTCTTGGCTTTTTTGTTTACATTTTTTAATTTGAAAATAAGTATATCATAATTCTGTCAGAAGATTTGGTGATCGATAGGTTATTTGCACAGCTTATTTTATTTTCTAAACAAAAAAAGGTGTGGCTAATACAATCCAAATTACTCATTATATCTTCCTCTTAGTTTATACAGTTCTGACTTTTCAAATGATGTCATTCCAATGGCCTTTTCGTTACCCAAAGTTTCATTACACTGAAAGGCACACGTCCTTTTGCACTGCACAAATAACATCTTCCCAGATGTATACTTTAGCCTGGCTTCATTCCCTTTCACAGATGTGAATAGCCATTAAATGGCTCAGAAATTGTTTCCTGGGACACGGATGAAATATGTCCTTTGGCAAGGAAGATACTACATTGTCTCACAATAGAGTGTTCACACTCCAAGGGAGTGATCATTAAAAAAATTAAATGTATCACAGTGTTCAAAGATTGGAATCATAACATTAAAACTGTAGAGTAATGGCATGAAGTAACCCAAAGCAAATCAAGTGTAAAGACAAATTTGGCTCCTAGGCCTCCGTGGATCTGAAGTTAACAGCTGTGATTTTAGAGTGTTTGGAATGAATAGAAATGTGACATAGCATTAAAATAACTACACCACACACACACACGCACACACACACAAACATAATCTCTAGATAGATAGATAGATAGACAGACAGACAGACAGACAGACAGACAGACAGACAGACAGACAGACACACACACACACACACACACACACACACACACACATTATATATATATATATATATATATATATATATATATATATATATATATATATATATATATATATATATGTAGCCAATCAGTCAGTCACTTATGATCATTGCTGTATACGACATATAATCATAACCAACATATATGACATTGAAGGAAAATCAAATCAAAATTTGACATCAGTGGTTGACAACTGGAATTCTTATAAAAAGAAACTGAATGAGCCATTAGAGTGACAGGCTATGCAAACAAAGCCAAAACTGAACATATTTCATGTATATCAAATGCTATGGAAAGTCACAGATGAAATTGTAGAGATATTGATTTAGTGACTAGCAAAATTGTTCAAATTAAATACAATATAGGCAGTGCCACAACAGAAATTTGTATGTTGTATGTAAAACAGTTTGTTTTACTAGTAATAAAAACTACTGGAACCACCTACTTCAAAAAGCGCCATGACACTCAGAAGCTTCTGAAACCATAATACCCACTTTTTGAATCTGTGGATTCTGAACCATCTTCCATTCAATCTATAGGAAAGAAAAACAAAGAATAGAAATAGACTATTATATTTCTTACATCTTACTATAGTTTGGAACTACTTTAAGAAGCTATAGTCATCTGAGATGGAGCAGCATGTTTTAAAATAACTTTTAATGGCCAAAAGCTGTGAGCTGTCCAAATGTTTTGAAATCTCAGTGTTTTTACCTGACATCTCAGAAGATTTTTTAAAAAAGAATTTCCAAAATGTTGGTGTTTGTTTAAGACATCCAAGATGATTGCTCTGAAATTTCACATAATTTCACAGTCTTGTGAGTTAAGAGCATTTTTATTTTTATAACCTTTGTTTCTTGTCCCCTCCTGCTGAAAAGATTGCTACACACACGTTTTAAACCTTAGTTTCAAATAATTTTCAAAGCAGTCACTCCCTGTAGTTATTATTATTTGAGGTAATAATTGTTATGGGCTGATTCAGGGCTGGGAGCTTGTGTTATTCAATTATCTTATCCAATTATCTTGTCCCGGATGTTGTGCCATATATCCTTAAGCTAGTACTAGATGTATATTGTACATGTAAGAGCAGAAACACAGCAAGATATCTCATATTTCCCCATAAACAGAGGTGGGTTACTCCTGGTTCTGACCTGTTCAGTTGAACTGGTAGTGGTAATTGGACCTGGGTTGCCAAACTGGTAGTGATGACTGGCTGGCCACACTACCGAACGGCTTTCTCCGCTGCCTCATCTTCACCACAGACCTGCCTCCTCCTGCCTACACACAGATAAGCATTCACACTAGCCTAGCCCCCCCCCCCCTGTCCCCACCGGCCAGTATCTACCAAAGCCGCCACCATTGCAGCTGCGGTGGAGATGGGGACAGCATGCTGGAGAGGGTAGTGGTGGCAGGAAAGGGCAGTGGCAGCAGGAGGAGAGGGGGTAGTGGGAGGAGAGGGCAGCATCCCAAGTCCCAGAGCGAGAAACCAATAGAGATGCCTCTCTTGCACTCTGCTCACTCTACACTGGAAATATTCAGGTTTACTTTGGATCTAGGACCCACCAAGGAGCCGCTCAGCTTCATCAAATTCCTGCAATGGGTAAGTTGAGCGGTGGTGACGGTAGGCTCCTAGCCAAGCAGGGCCTGAGTGGGCTATGGAACACAGAGCCAGAAATAGACATATGTTTCCTAGAAGGAATCAAAATATTCAACTTTGCAGCCCAGAGGCCACACCTATGTTTAAATCTGGTAGGCAAGTGGTTGGGGGGGGGGGGAGAACAACGGAAAAGAAAGGGTGGGAGGTAGGAAAAATGCAGGCGGAGGTGCTAGACTGTGCAAGCAGGACGGGACGGAGGAAGGAAAGTTCACCTGATCCTGGATCGGGACAAGAGGGGGTGGAGGAACCAGCTGCAACTCCCAAAAGCACCCCCAGGTATTGCAGGGGCCATGGGAAATCACAGAGCATGGATTGCACACGTGTGCTTGTGTCTTGCAGTTGCATGAGGTGCTCCCACCCCACCTTAGGTTCCAACTTTTGCGCTCTGTTTTTGTGCCTTTGGGTTGTCGCAAGCAGGCCTTGCATGGTATCCTGGCTCTGAACTCTGCAGCCCGCCTGGGCCCTGCTTGCCTGGGTGCCTCCTGCCCCACCACTCAACTTACCCATTGCAGGAATTTGATGTAGTAGAGTGGCTCTTTAGCTCCACCCAAAGGCACAAAAACAGAATGCAAAAGGAGGAACCTGGGGTGGAGTGGGGGCACAACGCATGACTGCAGGGCACAAGCACAAGTGCAATCCAGGCTCTGTAATTTCCAACAGTCCCGGCCATGCCTGGGGGTGTTTTGGCGGGTTGCCCATTCCTCCTCTTCCCCCTTGTCCCGAGCCAGGATCAGATGAAACCTGCTTGCACAGTTCAGCACCTCTGCCTATTTTTTTCCTATCTCCCACCCTTTCCTTCCCATTGTTCTCTCACCCACTCACTCGCCCGCTGGATTTATAAACAGCCTCTGGGCTGCAAAGTTGAATGCTTCGATTCCATCTAGGAAACTTATGGCTTTTCCACACCCTACCTCCTCTGGAAGTCTATTTTTGGGAGTTTTTCCCATCTCTTCCCTCTCCCCTTGCCTCTGTCAAAGTCCCCAAAAAATTCACCACCATCTTAGTGGGCATAGCTTGGTTGGGGGTATCATGTGAATGAGTGTGCCTGAGTAATGTCAAGTTGGCTATGCCCACTCAGTCACATGCCCCCCCACCTAGCCATGTCCATAGAACCAGCAGTAAAAAAATTAGAACCCACCTTTGCCCATAAGCTTTACCTGTAACCTGTAGTCAGTTTGCCTCATTTGCAAAATCAGCCTAGATTCAAACCTCACATCATTGATAAATAAGAAAAGAAAAAAAATATCAACTTTCAAAAAACAAGGCAGATTCAAATGCCAGGTTCTATTTAATCTAAAGGACTTTGCTTTCTTAACCTTAGATGTAACATATGAAGCCATTGTGCTAGCTTTGATTCCTAGAGAGCAGTTTCTTAATCTTGGTGACTTTAAGATGTCTGGACTTCAACTCCCAGAATTCCCTAGCCAGCAAACTGAAATAGATATAGAACTGTCATGCATGCATATGCCAGTCTCTCTCTCTCTCTTTGTTTTCATAGTCCTGAATGTACAGTATATAAAGCTTGTTAGGATGAAAGAAATATCTTAGCTAGATGGAAGATGTCAATTGAGGATGCATTCACATGGACATAGAACCCTTCTGATATCATTCATTGGATGTTTCAGCAGTGGAAGTAAACAGTACGTGTTATTCTCTTTATCATTTTTATGCCATATATGAAGGAAATAATGTGAACTCCCTAGTAACACACTAAGAAAGACAAAAAACAGAGAAGCAGAAACTTAAAAAGTAAAACATATTGAAACAATAACAATATACACACACAACTGAATATTTTGCCAAGGAAAAGAAGTCAATGATATAGAGATTTTTTTTGTTTTGACATGCTTATGTTCTTCCTTTCTTCTTGAATAACTCACTTATTCAGTCATAAGAACATAGTGTTTTACTGTGTTTTACAAGCTATTGTTTTAAATTATGGTTAATAGAGTCCTTCCAGTATTTTGCCAGTTTTAGCCGTAGTGAGTTAAATATGAAATTAATTATTTGCCTCTACTTACAATTAGTCCATTAATGTAGAAATAATTTAAAAAGTGATAGACAACCATTGTGGCCAATGGACATATCAGGAATGTTGAAGCATATTTGTGGCACTTTGGCAAAATATTTAGTGTGGTGCTCATATACTCACAAGGAATCCAATTAATAAGCCAACTGAGTGAGGATGGTTTTCTATCTTCCCCATTGGACTTCAAGGTTCTTCTATATCAATCCCACTCCTTATCATTTTTTCTGAGCTGTGGCCATACCTGCAAACAAAATGTTGTGCTGAAATCATCCACCATTATTTTCTGAAAAAGCCTTCTAGATCTATATTTGACCCAAACATAATTTAACAAGACAATACTGAAAACTGATAGTTTGCCAGAGGGTGGTATTCAGCAGGTTCTGACCAGTTCTGGAGAACCGGTAGTGGAAATTTTGAATAGTTCAGAGAACCGGTAAATACTACCTCTGACTGGGCCTGGCCCCATCTATTCTCTCCCTCCTAAGTCCCAGCTGAATGGGAGGGAATGGGAATTTTGCAGTAGCCTTCCCTTGGAGTGGGCTGAGAATGGAGATTTTACATTATTGTTCCCCTGCCATGCCCACCAAGCCACGCCCACAGAACTGGCAGTAAAAAAAAATTGAATCCCACCACTGTAGTTTGCTCTATAATATTGTACCTTCTCTATCTATCTCTATTTATGAATCTCTTTCATTTCAAAAAAAAATAAAAGCATCAGAAAGACTGGTGCTATTAATGCATCTATCTATCTATCTCTCCCTCCCTCTCCCCTCGCTCCCTCTTTCCTTCCTTCCTTTTTAAAATTTGTATTTAATTCATGGATGATATTCAAAATAATACAATTTATGTAACTTCATGGTCATGAAATGTCTATGATGAAAACCTTTCCTCATCAGTGCTTTTCATCACTTCTGAATTTTATCCCTATTGGCAGAAATAAACAGCTACACTTTCCAGCAAGAGAACTTTCATTTACTGTAATTTCTCAATTATTCTTTTTTTTTATTTCTCAATTTCTGTCCCTGATGCATTATGGCAGAGATACAGATGCAGGACATTTTGGAAGGGATTCTTTCTTATGGCATCCAGCCTATTAAACATCTTGTGATGAGGAAAATTATGAATAAATCAAGAATACCCTATGGACCAAGACAGGTTATTTATTTTTATTCTCTCTGTTCTCCTATGACTTATCTCCATTTTTAGTGATAGGATCACTGAATAGCCTGTGTCTACCAAAGCCAGAAGTTTTGAAATAAGCACCGTACAAATATTTTAGTAAATATTATACAATTCTCAGAAATCTGCATTGAACATCTGAATTTATGACTAACCTTGATGATGAATCACCAGTCTAGCTTAACCAGTACATCAGATGGAGTGTCTGTAAAGAAATGTAACATCTTTCCTTGTCTCATAATAAGTCCCGGATTCACATATGTTCTTTATTTTCTAGGCATCTGAACACCATCTGATGTATGACTGCAGCTGCCAATGCTATCCAATTTGACTTTAATGTTATGATGCAAAAAATTCCAAAATCATATGTACGAATTAAAGATTATTTCTCTTTCTCTTTAAAATGATTCAGATTTCACTCCTTAGTTCATTCCTATCAGAGTAGCTAATAATAATAGTTGCCTGGAAATCACAATCAGTACGTGTAATATTGTTAATTCCCTAGTGGCAGCATGGATAAATTAGTTTACTAATCTATGAATTCTTCTGTTGTTACATATATAGCTATACAAATAGTTATTAAAGCAAAGGACATTTTACAATCACACTATTTTTAAGTGTAGAGCATATCAAAGAAATTGAGGAATTAAAGAACAGTGGGCATTCTGAAGATCACTGGTTTTTTTCTAAACTTGGCTTCATTTAGATATGTTATTTTACGATGTCCATCAACATCCAAGCCACACATCACTGGTCATGCTTACTGGTGAGATGGAACTCTAATATTGCTGGAAGACTTTGTATTTAGGATAATCTGTTTGGAAGAATAACTTCTGAATTAAAATTCTAAAAGCATCCCCCAATGCATTAGATTGGTCCAAATTCGGGGGCATGCAATTTTTTTTAAAAAAAACTTCATTTTGAAGATGAAATGCAGTGCCATGAGTTGTTCCTTGAAATCCTGCTGAAGTCAATGAGTAAGTTTCAGAAAAGTTTGCCTACCGAGCAAATAGATTGGCAGACAATGCTGTCAATATGCATTACATGTTGTATTGTTTTGAATCCCTGGGGATCTATGCGCAGGTCCTTTTTGTAGACTTTAGATTGGCATTCAAAGAATCACTCCAAAAATTCTTCATTCTAGACTGATTCAGCTCACTGTGCCCATCCATACTTGTGAGTAGATTATTAGCTTTCTGACAAATAAAAAGCAACAGGGGAAACTAGAAAAAATTACATCTGGTACCCAGACAATTAGTACAGGTGGCTCTCAGAGATATCTGCTCCCTCCATTACTCTTCCGTTTATACACCAATGACTGTATCTTTAGGGATCTTTCTGTTAAAGTGCTGAAATTTGCAGGTAATACAATGGTCACTCACCTCACTTGAGAGATATACGACAGCCCTCTGTGGCCAACTCACCATGACCAATTCACAATGGCCAACTGAACACAGGACAATTTTCCATAGGAGAACTCACCATGAGACAATTCAATACTGTATTAATTGTTTCATTCCATTACTTTTATTATTGGTGACCACATTTCCATTGTATTTCTGGATTGATTTCCTTTATTTCATTATTATTGGTCCCGTTGCATCAAAATTAAAGTTTTGTATTTGTTGAACAGTCCCACAACATGTTGTATGTATGTATGTATGTATGTATGTGTGTGTGTGTGTGTGTGTGTGTGTGTGTGTGTATGTATGTATGTATATATATATATATATATATATATATATATATATATATATATGTGTGTGTGTGTGTGTGTATGTATGTATGTATGTATGTATGTATGTATATATATATGTATATATATATATATATATATATATATATATATATATATATATATATATATATATATATATATATATATATATCCATATAGTATGGCTACAGTATTGTTGTTGTTGTTGTTGTTATTGTTGTTGTTGTTGTTGTTGTTATTATTATTATTATACAATTGTATCACAGCGGCCAGTTGTTTCGCTGGATTTGGCATTGGTTACTAGTCGGGCCCCACCCAGGAGCCTAGGACATCGTAACGTATTTTCGTAATATGCATGCAGATCCAAGCAGTGCGGCTTTTTGCATTTGACTGATGGTGATTTTGTCAATTTTTAACTGTTTTTAATGTAATTCCAGTGCTTTTGGAATAGCACCCAGTGTGCCAATTACCACTGGAATTATCACTGCTGGTTTGTGCCATAGTCGTTGAATTTCGATTTTTAAGTCCTGGTATCTTGCGATTTTTTTCATGTTCCTTCTCGGCGACCCTGCTATCACCGGTTCCACCACAAAACCGCGGTAGACTAAAGCGCGCTCGACGAAAGTGCGCACGTGACGTCATCCCAGCGTGACGAAAACAGCACGCTGTGAGTGGTAAACTTAAAATTAAAGCGTAAATCTAAATCTAACCCCCCCAAACCTAACCCTAAACCTAACCCTAAGCCTAACCCTTAACCTAACCCTAAACCTAACCCTATACCTAACCCTTAACCTAACGCTAAACCTAACGCTAACCCTTAACCTAACCCTAACCCTAACCCTAACCCTAACGCTTAACGTAACCCTAAACCTAACCCTAACCCTTAACCTAACCCTAACCCTAAACCTAACCCTTACCTTTATGTGAATCGGCTTGCTTTAAAAGCGCTTTTTAAAGCACCCTTTTTTCTCTGCGGTCGTATTTGTCGCGCTGCTGAGGACGTCAGGTACGCGCTTTAATTGGGCATGCTTTAGTGGACTGCGGTTTTGACGGGTCATGGCTATCACCTGGTATTGCGATGTCTATGATTGTGACCTTATTTTTCTCAACCAGTGTGATGTCTGGTGTATTATGCGCCAGTATTTTGTCGGTTTGTATACAGAAATCCCACAAGATCTTGACCATCTGATTTTCGGTGACTTTTTCAGGCTGATGTTCCCACCAGTTTGTTGCTGTTTTAATATTATAATTTTTGCAGAAATTCCAATGGATCATTTGTGCTACTGAATTGTGCCGCAATTTATAATCAGTCTGCGCGATTTTTTTACAGCAGCTGAGTATGTGATCAACAGTTTCATCAGCTTCTTTGCAAAGTCTGCATTTGGCATCATCAGAGGATTTTTCGATTTTGGCCTTAATGGCATTTGTGCAGATAGCTTGTTCTTGCGCAGCCAGGATTAGTGACTCTGTTTCTTTCTTTAATGTACCTGTTGTTAACCATATTATTTATTTATTAATAATAATAATTATTATTATTATTATTATTATTATTATTATTATTATTATTATTATATATTCAAGGTCCTTTTCTCCATCTCTGTTTTTTTATAGATGTATCACATGTAGCCCTCCAAACATTACATACAGTAATTTTAACATCTCTTGTACCATGACAAGCTGAATTTTAGACAGTTACCATTCAACAACATCTAGTAGTCTTTTGTATTCTCTCTTAAGATTTTCAAAAGAGAAGAGATTAGTAAGTAGCGATGCTCTTTATTTAAAATCAGTATCATTCCACCTATTTTTTCTTTTTCTCTTTTCTCTTCTTCGTTCATATTCTAGCCATGCTCTCATTCTCTCACAAATAAAAATACTAATTGCTCACTTTCTTCCATGTTTTGAATTTATTCTGCGCAGTTGGGTATGTGGACTTTAATAAGTATTGAAAGCATTTATCATACTTTAGTGCAGCCATAAGTATTCTAATGCTTGCTCTTAATTTGCTGGAGTGGAAAATCAGGGGAATATCTATTCTTGATTCATGACTTTCTTTTCTTTCTCTTTCCATGAAGTCAACTTTATAATATAAACAAGTTTCTGTGATCAGGATACCTACAAGATGAATCTGAGACCAACTGAGAGCATGAGATCATCAAATATCCTTAAAAAAACCACTCATTTTAAAGGAGAAATTATGCTGAAACATCAGGGTGCTTGATGTTCACTGTATTAGGTAAAACATCCTAAGATATATGTGCCTCATTGCCAGTAAAAGAATAGGACAAAAGAAGTCAAGAATTGTTTTATATATTGCATTTTCTATGCTTGATGGTTTTGTGGTTGTCACAAATATTGTTTTGCTTGTGAAGGCTTCTTTTTTCTTTTGACTAAGAATGTTGAGATTTTTTTTAAGTCACTTCATTTGTTTTGGGGTCCCAAGTTGGTAGAAATATTATATTAAGAGAAATCATCCAATGTTGTTATATTAGATTTCTCTTTATTTATTTTTGGCAATTTGATAGTTATATACTCCAGCAACATAGCTAATTGGGTAGGTGCTTTATTTATATTCTTGAAGGCTAATGTCTGAGTTAGGAAAAAACTAGCATCAAATTTTACAGGAAAACTTTCATTTTATAGGAGAGCAGTAATCTTCAGCAGATTTCAGGGAGCAGCGAATTTTAAATGTGTGCCATACATTAAACTTTAAATGTGCCATACATCAAAGAGAACTTTAAATGTGCCATACATCTAGTTCCAGGCAAAACTAGAAAGTGATTGGTAGGGAGGAACCTGTATCTGAAGGTGATTTAGACATATATGTCCTAATTGCAAGACAGGAATATCACTGCTGATTTTTAATTCACATGTAATAATTACTTAGTGACAGCCAGTTTACTGCAGTGATTAAAGGTGTTAGACTAGGAGTGAGAAGACCAGCTGAGTATCTGTGGTCCAGTAATTCTTTCTCAACTCTAGGAAGAACCTATTTCTGAAAATGTTGTCAAGAAAATCGCATGGATCTCTCCATATAAACTTGGAGTCACAGTTCACCTGAAGGACCATAACAACAAATATTGGCAAATATATAGAGATGGTTTTTTTTAATTTTGTTTTCTGTTACAGAGAAATCCTTCATTGTCCTCTTCTCTTTGGAAGTGTCTTTATGCTATAGCTGCAATTAGTTGCAGAATTAGGAATATTATTAAAAGGTAATTTAGGGGAGTGTGAGGGCAAGGTGGAATAGACACACAAACATATCACTATATTTAGCCCCCAAATCGTAACTTTTTCCTCCTGTTAAAAGATCATGAACAATTAATGTCTTTTTTATGCTTTATCTCATGTGATGGGTATAAACCAAAACTGCTCTAGGCATCTGAGCCTTCTTTTTTTTTTCCTGTTGAAGCCAAGGTTTTCTCTGCTTAAGCAAACAGAACTTTTTCAGTCGGGAAGCCCAGCAGTGGGTTCAGCCATCCATTTTTTTTACTTTCAGCTCCTTGTACACAGTGTTGCCTTTCAATCCAGTAACAGAAGAATTCCCAGTAGAGTTTTCTCTGAAGCATTAACGTTCTCCAAGAAGTTCCCGGAACACCGTATTACTATAACTTGACACCAGCTCAAATTTTTGCAAGGCTGCAATAAACTCTGTTTCTAATAGCATGTTTCATGCTGGGATAGCAAAGTGCTGAGGAAATAACCAAGTGGAAATTCTATATTCAGTACTTACATATGGCACCAGCAAGAATGTCAGCTACAAGCGCTCTTTGTGAAATCAGGCCAGCTACTTATTCTTTTTGACTCAGGGTATGGTTTTCAGAGTGTGATTGCCAGCACTCAGGCTCCTGGCAGGTCTTGTGTTGGTGACTGCTAGAATATCTGGCAGAACTTTAGCCCCCAGGTCTGGTCAAAAGAATAGATTACCACAAAACCAGCCATGTCAGCTGAGAAAATCTGTCAAAAAAGACCAGATCAAGTGAAGTTTTCTGGATATCTTGAACATGTGAAGATACTAAATTCTATAAGGACCTCAATATATCCTAGTCTAATGGTCTCTGTTTGTAGGTCCTACATAAATATAATCCTCCCAGAATTCAGTTCCATGAATTCTCAGCCATGGCTCTGTTGTTCAGGAAATCCACATATCTGAAGAATGCCAAAGTTGGAGCAATCTGCCACAGAGAAATTCTAGGAACTTGCTGTGTAGTGTGAAACCATCATGAGGCAATGTACAACTTTCTTCCAAGTTATAGTTTAATTATGAATGACATGGCTGGTCCACAGAATAAGACTTAAACATGGGAACAACCAAAACAAAGCTTGAATTTAACAGAATTCAGCTTACATCATAACAATAAATTGAATTTATTTTCAATGGGGGATGTAAATAAATTGTATTCTGGAGCTCCTTGATACACTAATGGGCAAAGATCATGTGTGATCCTACATTATTGTAATCCAAAAAACAAATAAACAGCATTGCAGATAAGAGAGGTAACTCTCATAGAAAATGGATGGCAGAACTGGATTTTTAGAGCTTATTTGTTCATTGTTAAAACAATATTAAATTGTTCAGTGTAGATGATGAGTTCTATTATGAATTATGGAGCTTAGAAACAGCTTTATCTTCCTAGTACTTTTCATAAGCACTTCAACATGCAATTTAGGGAGTCTCCATTTACTTTCATTTTTTTTTCAGATACTCCAGCTCAGACAAGTCCACTTTTAGGGACTTGCGCTGCACTTGATTTTGATGCAAGATAAAATAGCTGGCACAGTGCTGACATGATCTTGGACATGGGTATACAACCTTTTGTCTTATCTGGGCCATATTGAGAGAAAGGGAATTGTCTTGGGCCACATATAAAATATATAGTACCTGGTGTAAATATAATATGGTGAATGTATATAAATAACAAACTTCCTTTATTTTTTTATAAATCTTGTGGGGCTGCATTACTTGCTGCTTAGGTCTGCAGAGGTGGACATGTCTGGTTTAAGACATTTCAAGCACATAATTGTATGTAATAGCTGTTTTGCACCTGTCTTTCGCAGTACTCATTTCAAATTTGGATAGTGTCCCCTTTGTAAACAAATTACTAGTCTACATAGACATATTACCTATCTAGAATCTTTAATCTGTGCTCTCCAAGCAGAAATTAGGTGTCCAATTCGGCCATTCCACTCTATGGAGATGCCACGCTATCAGCCCCCTCTACCACAAAGATCCTGCAGTAGAAAAGCAGTCGACACCCATGGGTTCTGGCAGGGTGAGAGCTGTGAACCATAAACACAAAGCTTTTGCTGTGACCCAGCATAACAGATATGGTGCCCTTGCTGACCTTAATGGGGACACTAAAGAGACAGGTCAAGGTAGTTGTGATAATGATGACTCAAATAAGCGGGGGATCGTGATCCAAAATGAAGAACTTTATTCGGAAAGGCGAAATGGGGAACCAGGTATCACACATCAGTCACAAAAGAAGAGCAAGGTATGCAAAAAGAGAAGTCACCTTCTGGTTGGTGATTCAATCGTAAGGGATGTAAATTTAGGAAAGGATATGGAAGTTTTAAAAGAGGTCAGCTGTCTGCCAGGTGCTACTGCCAGCAGAGACAAAAGGCGTATTCTTAAGATAGTCAAGAATGCAAGTAAGGAGAAGTAGGAGCCAACGTCGCGACAACACAACGTGCGGTCTCGACTGTCCGAGACCGCCGTTGACACTTTTGCCCCTGGACGGTCAAGTAGGACCTAAACTGTCCCGGAGAGATGGTGACCAGGAAGACAAAGCTGTGCTGGTCTCAGAGACACAGCAAACTCCCTGATTGACCCAAGGGAAGCACTTCAAACCGGCAGCAAACAGGCAGCCCCCAGGCTGACGAAGTCGGAGACGGCTCCGGAAGGAAGGAAGTGAAAGGGAGTCCATCGGGTGAGGTTTTTTTTACTTTGAGAAAGATTGCCCAAAGAAACTTTTCTTTAAAAAAAGATAAATTAGTCCTCTAAGTAAAGAATAATGCGGTGAATTTAATCCTTATTGGACTGCCTTAGAAAGTTTTTGTTCTTGCCTGCAACTATGTTTTGTGGATTGAAGTGATTGTAATGTTTCCTGTTTCTCTGCTTGAAGTGAATGGACTGATTTTTTTCCTCTATTTTTTACTACTAAAACTCTTTTTTATTTTAACAAATTCCCCCTTCTATTTGTTATAAAATTATATCAAAGACACTTAAAGATTTTTGTTTTCCATAAAATTGAGAAAAAGTATAAAAAAGTTGAATCTGACATTTGGAAGCCTGAGTCTGAAGTTTTTTTTCTTTGAAACAATGTATCCTTTGTTCACTCCTATTTGATCTCACTGACTTTGTAACGGAAGGGTTTGGAACTTGTTTACAAAACATGATAAAGATTTTTTCGCAAAAGAGCCCGTTTTTTAAAAAAAGACATGAATAGCCTTGGGGAACCCTTGCAGAGTGTTCCTGGGGGGGGGGCAAAATTGAGCAAAAAACGGCCCGTTTTTCACAAAAATTGGCCCATTTTTTCTCAAAAAAATTGCATGCATAGCCTTATGGAGGCTTATAGAGGCTTATAGAGTGCTGCTGGGGGCTGCAGGGGCAAAAAACAGCCCATTTCCTGCTCATTTCTATCCTCCAGGAGTTACCTGAAAGCCTCCATAAGGGTATGCACAGCCATTTTGGTGAAGGGGCGGGGCTTCAGCAGGCAAAAAAATGCTGTATTCAATGTATAAGGTGCACTCAGATTTTCAGCCTCTTTTTTGAGGAAAAAAGGTGCGTCTTATACTCTGAAAAATACAGGTATTTAATTCTAATATAATCTCTTTGCATACACAATGTTTAATTGAAGAACTGCATCAAAAATTTGGACAACTTTTGAATTACCCCCTTTTAAATCAAAATCTCTATCTTTTCTCCCGGGGACAGACAGTCATAAAGACATGTAGGTAGTAACAGATGGAGCTGTTGGACAGAGAAAAATCCCAGTGGGTTCAAAGAAATGCTAATATGTTCCCCCCACATTTGAAAAAAGTGTGCTATTTGTATTAGTTTAATTTTCAATCCACACTGACCTGTTCATATTATTCCATTTGCTAATTAAATTGTAATCATAATGAAGCTAAATTATGATATGAAGTGATTAATCTGCATATCTCAATTAAAGCAAAAATGTCAACTACATTTCACTCTCTTCAATCCTAATCTGGCTATTAGGTTAGCTGATACAACTATTGACATTTTAATTATTGATTTGAATTGTACTGTTTGCAGCAGATGTTTTATCTTCTAGTTTTGCTTTGTTAAACACATTATTATTCACTACCTACATGGATATCATTATTCATTTATTTGTTCAGACAATGTTTGCGTACAGGTGTTTCAAATTTATTTTTAAAAAATTCTCTTTCAATCCTTGCTTTTTATTCTGGTCATTCATTTTTCAAGTCTAGTTCTTGCATTTCCCTTTAAGATTCATGCACAAAGTAAAGATAAACTCTAGCAGTGATATTTTAACTTTGTCTTTGATGTTCTCAATAAGAACAGTACTAGTTAGTTTAAGGGTCAGAAACTAATTCCTTTACTAGACTGTCAGCATGTTTTTTTTTTCTTTATCTACAATTTACCAGGATAAAATTCACATTGTTGTTTCTATCATTATGGTAGTTAGGCTAGAAGCCAGGAGACTGAGTTCGAGTCCCACCTTAGCCACAAAAACCAGCTAGGTAACATTGGGCCCATCAGTCTCTCTCAACCCACTCAGCTCATTGTGGGGACAAAAGGAGGAGGAAGAGGTATTAGATATGTTAGCCACCTTGAATTACTTAAAAAATAATAAAAGTGAAATATAAATTAAAATAAACAAATATATTATATTATATAATTGTGACTGTTCTTGCTATTCTTTTGGTCGGTCACACTGTCAGGCAGATATTTAGACTGAATTTGGCATTTTTATCCATCTTCTGAGTCCTTCCCAAGTACCAAGGATAAGCAGATGTTGCAGTTTAATCATATTAAAGGTATTGTAGCAGGAAATAAGCTGTTCCAAGTAAAGCTGCCTTTTTGAATTGACTGATGGCGATTTTATCAAATGATGCAATTGAACTGATGGTGTTCAAGTGATGCCCTAGATGTTTTGGAATTGCACCCAAGGAACCTATTACTATTGGTATTATTTTTGCTTTATTTTACCAAAGTTGTTCTACTTCTATTTGTAGATCTTTAGATTTTGTAATTTTCTCCAGTTGTGTCTCTTCTATTCTGCTGCTTCCAGCTATTGTAGTGTCCACTATCCAGACTTTTTTTTTTGTCTTTCTTATCAAAAGTTGTTAAGTTGGCAGGGGCTTGCGTCTTTGAATTTAAAATCCCAGACCATTTTAACTTCTTCATTTTTTGTTCGTTTTGTAGTCCCAGTCCCAGTTCTTGCTTGCCGGCAAGTGGTATTCCCGCAGATATTCTAATGCACCGTTGTTGCTATTATGCCATGCCATTGTTTATAGTCAGTCTTTGTGATCTTCCTGCAGCAGATAACTAGATTGTCTACTGTGTCTTCAGATTCTTTTCAGAGATGGCTTTTTCTGTCCATTCTCAACTCTGGCTTTATATGTATTTGTTCTTAAGGGCTTGATCTTGTGCAGCTAGAATTAGCTTAGCTTCCCGTCATTGTCCCCGATCTCTTTCTTAAATTTTCCCACACTTAGCCTTTATCAGATCTTATTATCTGTTTTGCCTGTTGATTTTAAAGGCCAGTTTCATATTTTCGGTGTAAGTTCTCATAGTATACTAGCTTCAGTGCACCTTCTTCATTGTCTTTCAGATATTCTTTCAATGCCCTTTTGTCTTCTTCAACTGTTTGTATACTTGCAACATTCCATGCCATCTGTTTTCTTGGTAAGTAGGGTCTATCAACATTAGTGCATGAATGAAGGGCATGATTCATGTCGTTATTTTTCTGGTCTTCCTGTTTATGGTTTCTACTTCTGCTTGAACCCATTCAAGTAGCTAAAATATCTTGGCTGTATATATTCAGACAGTCTTCTAGGGTAGTGATTCCATTTGTATGATGGTTTTTTTTATATAGACTCAGATTGTCCATGTAAAGGATATGGAATAGCTTGGCAAATATTTATAGCAATGGCTTCACTTGTTCAGGATTATTGACAGAGGAATCAATACAATGACAAACAGTAGATATTCTTGAAAAATTTCTCTCTTAATATTAACCTCTCTCAGTCTGTCACCATTGACAATTATGTCTTTCATTGTGCCATTGATCTTTACACAAAGCTTCTGAAGTTTCTATTGACTCCTGTTATTTCTAGGCACTTGATTATCAAATCATGTGGCAGGTAATTGAATGCTTTCTTGTAATCAATCCAAACTATGTGCATTTTGTCAGTTAAGAGCTGATCTTTTGTCCCTCTGCTCTTTGGGCAGTTTTCTTTCTGCTCAGATAGAAAAAGCTTGTTTTTGACTTCAGGTAGTTCTCGACTTATGACTACAATTGGGCCCAAGATTTCTGTTGCTAAGTGACATAGTTGTAGCTCATTGGTCACCAGTTTGATACCACTGCCCTAAATTAGCTATTGTGACTCAAGGACTATCTGTAGATGCTATTTGACTGCATTAACTGCTACAGTTAGCAATTTGAAATTTGTTGGTGAGCAGGTAATTGGCTTGTGGTTGCCTGATGTTGCCTGTTTTGTTAGGTGTTGTTGTTGTGATGATGATGATGATGATGATGATGATGATGATGATGATGATGATGCTTGGTCATACAGTCAGCCAATGTTGAGATTGGATTTGGCACTTTTATCCATTTATCGAGTCTTTCCCAAGAACGGAGCTGGTATTTGATGGTGTTAAATGTATAATTCCCGGATGCAAGCTATCATTATTTCTTTGTTTTCAGTCCTTGTATATTTGCGACATGTAAGCAACTTTTATTCCAGTAGTCCTGCAACTGTTGGCCCTAGGTGCTCTTCAGTATGGATTTCTTTAAATTACATCTCACAATTTTGTTATGGGGGAGGAGTTCTTTGTCTGGCTCCTCTTAGACCAGTATGGTTGAATTTCTGGCATAGCTCTCATCCTCCTCAGAAAATGCAAGCTCCACAACCAGTAGTGCTTCCCTGGATGAGGATGAGAATGAGGATGAGGATGGTTAAGTACCACAAGCTCAGTACAGTAGCATGATCCACTCTCCAGCTTTGAGTCATTGTTTCATATATCAGATAGCACATTTATTTTGTTTCGAAAAAGAAAGGGGGGAAAGAAATATTGTGAGGCAGTGTGTTATAAATTTCCATTTTAGTATGTACTAACAATACATCATATCTGGCTCTGTTCAACATTCCACAAGTGTACTTTTGAACAGATATGAAGAGAGGCCTATATATTTTAAATTTAAACTTACTATATTGGCAGGCTGGCCTTTCTTTTTTCCTTCCAGCTATAATCCGGTTCTTATCTTCCTTATAAATATATAAAGCCTGTGTCATGCTGAAATGAAAGCATATAGCAAGAACAACTAATGTCTACTCTTGCAAAAGAGCACAAAAAACAGGTTCTAGACACTGCTAAACAGAAAAAAAATATTCCTTAGTAAATTCTAGTTCCAATACTGCAGTTTTCTTTGTCTACCTGATTTCTAGCCTACTCTTTCCCAATGGTTCAGGGACATGGTATAGGACAGGGATGCTCCACTGGGCTCCATCTCTTCTGCACTGCCAATGTAAATCTATCCCAATTGTACCTCCTGCTGTCCAATTGTTTTCATGGAAACCTAGAGTGGAACATTGGCAAGGCCCAGGGATACCTTGGAGAAGAGAAAAGTGGGAACACTTTAGAGAACATTTCCAGCACAACTGAACAAGACACTTGAAAGTGATATAATTTGTACCATAACAACAACAACAATGGATCAGAATATTAAAGTAGGCTTGAAGAGTGCAACTGCATACAGTGCGACCTTGGGTCCCGAACGGCTCAGACTCCTAATCAATCTGGGTGCCGATCAAAAAATCCGCTAAATGTTTCACTCAAGTCATGAACACATCCTTGGGTGCCAAATAAACACAGCCATGGCGATTTTCCCTGTTGCGGTGATTTTCCCTTCTGTGCCATTTGTGTGTGTGTGTGCGCGTGCATGTGCAGTCAGTCTTGCTTCTGGTCACGACCAAATCAGGTGCCAACCAAAGTCCTGGAACGGATTACAGTTGGCACCCAAGGTCCAACTATAAATCCATTTCCTAAATAACCAGAACAGGGGGGAGAAGTCCTAGCAAGCTAGAAAAAGACTAGTTTCACCGTCTTTATTTATTTTAATTTATTTATTAAATTTAACCTTGAGAATGCCTAGAGAGAGGAATGGTCCAAGGTACCTTCTTATGGCCTGACCATTTGTGATACCTCTACCAAACCACCTGATCTGCCTCACTTTGTCTGGTCGAAATTGAACTTAGGTGTGATACTGGAAGAAGTGCCTCTGCTGTGTATCTGTGGGGATGGAAAGATTCCCCTTGTTGTGATTGTGGTCCTGAAATGCAAACTCTTAAACATATTATGCAAGATTGCCCATGATGTGCATTCACTGGTTCCATAGTAGATCTGCAGAAAGCAATGCAAGAGGCAATTGCCTGGCTAGCTGAATTGGACATGCAGTTATGAGACCACTGTCATACCCCCATAGACGTTTTACTTATAATTACATGAACTGTGCATATATGTTTATTTCTCTTCTGTCATGTTCTTATCACACTAAATAATAATAAATAATAATAACTGCTCATGCCATCATTCAAAGTGGCTCAGGCTTTAAATTACATGATCCTACTGATTATCCAGAGAACTCTCTTAAGGACAGGAAGCCAATCTATATCTCCATTCTTTATGTATATTTCATACATATTCTGTAGCTGCAATTCTTATCTATTTGCATATGACACTGCAACTCAAGTAAAGGTAAAAGTAAAGGTTCCCCTTGCATATATGTGCTAGTTGTTCCCGACTCTAGGGGGCGGTGCTCATCTCTGTTTCAAAGTCAAAGATAGAGTGCTGTCCAAAGATATCTCTGTGGTCATGTGGCCGGCATGACTAAATACTGAAGGCACAAGGAATACTGTTACCTTCCCACCAAAGGTAGTCCCTATTTTTCTACTTGCATTTTTACATGCTTTCGAACTGCTAGGTTGGCAGAAGCTGGGACAAGTAATGGAACCCTGACAGGGAGCTAACTCCATTATGCAGTGCTAGGGACTCAAACCGCTGAACTGTCAACCTTTCTGATTGACAAGCTCAGTGTCTTAGCCACTGAGCCACCTATAACTTAAGTACAAAAGGACAAACTGGTATTTTGTTGCTTAATGCACATTTTTTTTCAGGTTTGGTGTCATCATGGTTAGTAAGAGTTGCCAGTTGTTATCTTCGTGGCCATTGCATTTAAATCAGCCAAGTGTAGACAGTGAGCTGACTTGTAAGCAGGTTTAACTTTATTTTTCTATATGTCTTTTAGTCTTATTGCAAAAGAAAACAACCGCTATGAATGGTTACAAGAGGAAATGAAATCCATTTTAAATGATGAAAAAAGATTTCCATTGCTGGGAGGAATCCAGTCATTTGGTTTTGTTCAGAAAGCAATGGGCTTTCTGTACAAAAAGGAAAAGGAAAAGACCAGACTGTGAATCAATGGGCAGAATGTAGCTAAAGGATAGCAATATGCAAGGGTTTATCTTATGCCACGTTACATATTTCATATTGCCAGAGAAAAATGTTTGTCTCATCCCTATAAACCAAAATATGGGCCTCTCCTTTTCACTGCTTTTTTAAAATAGGTTTTGCTCTGAGCATCTGATCTCATGGGCACACAAAAAATATTTTCCCTCTTTGATCTTTATCTTTGAACTTTTGCTATGACTCATACTTGGAAGGCTGATGTGCTGTAGATTAAACACTGTAGTCCATTACTTTGCATTACTTAAAAATGCTGAGTTGGGATATTTGATGTTCTGCATAATAACTTATGCCCCACATAATCATCCACTTTTAAATCACATTATTTTTCTGAATTCTCTGCCGTGATATAATTATAAAAGTTTAGCTTTTCAATACATTGCATTTTAAAACAGGGTAAGTTCAAGATGAAAATTAGGGGTTGCATTTAGTGCTATCTCAAATAGAAAATAGCCTTCATTTACAAAATTTCTCATTTCTTCTTTGTATAATTGTCTCCTGATCTACTCCCCTGTGGTTGGAAACCTTTGGCAACAGCATGAAAAAATTAGAGAAGGCCTGATGGAAGACTCATCCAAGCCATTATCTTACAGAAATCCATAGTGGAATGTTGAAAAATCAGCTATTACTTGAAGAATATTTCCCTGAGGACATTTACAGGGAGGTGGTTACTTTAATACATACATACATACATACATACATACATACATACATACATACATACATACATACGAAATGCTTTCTTGTTCTTGGGTGTCATTTTTTTTCATGGAAAGTCTTCTACATTTGCTTGCAAGTAGTAGACTGAGTCATTGGTACTCTCCTATTTAACCCATAAGTCATACATAAATCCATCTGGTCTATTTATGCATTTTCTCCCTTCTTCCAAAGTTTGCCTTTCAGAAAGAGATAAGAGTTCGTCAAGCCTGCTGGTCTGAGAGGCTTCAGGGACCAGAACTAATTCCAAGCTATTGATCTTCCACTTCTGCTTCTATGGTATGTTTATTTAATTGTTTAAAGAACCTGCATGGCCACTCTGTGGGAGATAGGCCAGGCTGACCCTGAGGGCGGGGTGAAATGCATCATCAGTCTCAAGCCCGCCTTGAATTCCATTGACTTTTATCTTCTACTAATTTGGCTTAACTGTTAATAGTTCAGATCTCATAGAGAGCTAAAGGTTGCAATAAACCTTTATATTCCTTTGAACTACCTGAGTTTCCCGATTTCCATGCTTGATACATTCAACTTGAATAATGTGTTTCTGGGCAGCTTACCAATAAAATGGGAAATTTTGTTATTATAGGTAGTCCTCAACTTACAACAGTTCGTTTAGGGATCATTCAAAGTTACAACAGCATTGAAAAAAGTTACTTATGAACATTTTTTACACTTACGACTGTTGCAGCATCCCCATGGTTATGTGCTCAAAATTCAGACGCCTGTCAACCATTTCATATTTATGATGGTTGAAGTGTCCCAGGGACATGTGATCACCTTTTGTAACCTTCTGACAAGCAAAATCAATGGGGAAGCCAGATTCACTTAACAACTTAGTTACTAACTTAGCAGCTGTAGTGAATCATTAACAAGAAAGGTCGTAAAACAGGGCAAAACTCACTTAACAAATACATAGCAACATAAATTTGAGGCTCAATTGTGGTCATAAGTCATGGGCTACCTGTATTAGGACATTTTAATATTAATTTGCCTTTCTATAGGTTATATCCATGATCCCACGACCTGCAGTCTAGAATAGTAGAGTATGGATTTTGACTTTCTACATTATATCCTTTCAGATTTTTCAAGAGGCCTATAAATGCCCAGCTCACTCTTTTTTTGAGAGCCAATTTGGTGCAGTGTTAACCAGTGGTGGGTTCCTACCAGTTTGGACTGGTTCGGCCAAACCAGTAGTTGTTTGGCAGCCTGGGTCACTGGAACCGGCAGTGACCCAGGACTGCCATATCCCTGAACCAGTTCTCAGGGGGGGGGGGGGGCGCTGTAGGCACTGCCATCTTGTTTTTGGCTTCTGCGCTTGCGCAGAGCATTTCTTATTGCACTGAGCATGCACATGCAGCGCACATCAAGTGGGCGCGTGTGGCACACTCATGAGTGAACCGGCAGTAGTGCCTGCCGGAACCCACCCCTGGTGTTAACTACTAGACTAGAAACTGGAGACTGCATTCTAGCCCCGTATAAGCCATAAAAGCCAGTTGGGCAACCTCAGCCCAGTCATTCTCTTACAGCCCAACTTACTTCACAGAATTTTTATTAGAGGGGAAAAGGAGGAGGAATGTATGTTGGATATGTTCCCTACCTTGAGTTGTTTATAAAAATAATAAAGGTTCTGAGCATCTGAGTTCATAGTAAATAAAATTTCATAATAAATACTCAGCTCCATGAATTCATCTATATAGGACATTTCTCATCCTTTGATCATCCTCATTGTCCTTTTCTGACCTTGTTCAGTTTCACTGAATAATGCTGAATAAGGTTATATGAAGAAAAGCACAACATTTGCTCTCCGCTAGCCTTCTGGCACGCCATCTGTTCCCCTTAACTCATGTATTTCTATGGATTTCTTCTCTCCCTACTCCTCCATTTTTTTAAATTCCCACTTTCACTGGAAAGGGTCTTCAAAGCAGAACTTTTTACACAGTTATATCTATTTCTATTTTTAAAATATCACTACACCGGGAGTTTTATTTGTAAGTGTAGGTAACCACAAAAGTATATGTCTTATTTATCGCCTCATGGTGAGATTTCCATGTAAAAACAAATGCGTACAGTGGCCCCAAACTATCATCCATTGTAAGTTCATATGATGTAAGAGGAATTCATTACTGAGTTGTTCAGCTGCCTGAAAAAATATCACACCCTTTCCAGGATGTTGAACAGCTTTGACCTTAACACTTATTCCTATAACTTTATGGTAGTCATTGTGCAAAGTTTTGTTTGGTTTGCTTGGCTTATTTTATCATGATACATATATATATAAACAAACAGGCACATTATGAATGATTAAAAATTGCACTCTTGTAAGAGCATCTATTTTGAAATCCAACTTCTGGAAACTTTTTGTTTTCCTACCAGCTGTGGTGTTTTGTCTCTAGAGGAGCACAGATGACATCTGAACATTCAGCACTATTGTGCTTAGAGACTCCCAAACAACCCCACCAAATCCTGTATGATAAATTTCCCCCTGATTAGTTAAACAGATAATGTAATGGGCAATGGAAGGAGGGTTTGTTGACACAGAGTCTCTTGGGATACCAATTGTGTTTTCATTGAGTATTTCAGCATCCAGCAGTTGGATCAACACAATGACAGAAAAATCAGTGCACATTATTCATTTCCAGTTCTATTCTGTCTTTGTTTTTTATTTCTTCTTCTCTTTCTCTAATCCCTTTCCTTTTTTGCTTGGGTCTCTCTGTCCTTTGGTTTTTATTAAATGCCAGATAAAAACCAGTCATGTGGAACCAAGAGTGAGCACAGCCTTTGAAGAAAAGAATATGAAAATATTGTTCGATCCAAACACAATAGACTGTTTAAAGGCTCTAATCCATAAAGTCAGAGCTCTGTATTAAGGATGAAAGAAACAAACAATGGTATGCAGTATTATGTGTATGTGTATTAAAAAGTTATTTTTACCTCAGTTTTGCCATTGCGGCTTCACACAGCATGCAGCCATCCAAAAAATTTATTGAAATTTTATTATGGGTGTTTTTCCACAGTGTTCCTCCATGAATATGCCCAACTCAGACTTCACAGTCAACATATGGAGTAGAGGAAGACCAGATTAAGGGTTCCCAGGTGGCAGAACAGATTGTAGCACTTCAACAAACAAATGTAGGCCCAAGTCACTGCATTGTTTTAACCAAGCTATGAGGCTCTTTTAAGATTTGCAAATCCACAATCTTCTTTGAACAAGTATCAAATCAGGCTTACTTACATACTTTTCATTGGAAATTAAAAGAGAGGAAATGGGAGTGAAGTCAAAATAGATAAATATTCTGGCTAATTTTTAAAATTGTACCTTGGGGGCCTTTTCATTTCTTTTTTTCCCAGGAAATATCTTGTCAGGCTTTTTTGAAGACTGTTTAAAGATCACTTTTCATTTTTGCCCACTAAGGGAACTCTCTGACAGGATGTTCTGAGCCTGATGTAATGGCTGTATAATACCCCCACAGTTTTGTTTCACATTAAGGCTAAGACTGGCATCTTTAACATTCTTTAAAAAAAAAAAAAGGTTCTGCATTTGAGAAACTGAATTGGATGGATAGACAGATGACAGAAACAGAGGGCATAAATAGTATATAATTCTAGAATGACTGGAAATTGTAAAAACAGTCAAGATATTATTCAGTGTGTGTGGATCATAACAAAGGTTTCTGTGTCATATTAGTTACACTGAGTTCATAGGAATAAAGTACATAAGGACATCCTATTACTGGGTGGAAAAGTTGTCAATAAGAAGTGTCCTTGATTGTTTCATCTAGCTTAGTGACTCTTCAGAGTTCCAGACTGGGTTCTTTTTTTCTTTTCTTTTCTGGAGATCCCAATTAACTTGGGACATTCTATATTCAGATTTTATGTTCTCCTTCTGACCTATTGTTCTTCAAACACCAAATATTTCTTTTACTCTGCCTTCAATGAAGCTCAAGGAAGACGAAATGGAGGGAAAGAGGAAGACAGATGACAACAAGTATTCTTTGCATTTGATAGCCTCCACTCATCACCTTTTCACGGGAATAGAGAGCAGCACACAGCTTGATAAGGAACTAGAGCAGGCATGTCCAAAATCCAACCCAGGGGCTAATTGCGGCCCATTTTCACATTTCGAGCAGACCCAGGCTCTTCTCCCCATTATTTGTTTAGTCTTTCATAAAATAGTTCATTTGCATTTAATGTTAATGGTTCAAAGAATGTGAGTCTGAATAGTCGGCCCCACACATTTTCACCTCACCAAATGTGGCCCGCCTTGCAAAAAGTTTGGACACCCCTGAACTAGAGAATGGGAAGACAGCCATGTGACTGTTCTCTGCTCTGTCTGCAACAGTGTGAGCATGACAGTGCACGGGGTATTGCATCATAAAGCATCCTTTTAAAGGAGCACTATTGCAAGTGATGGAAATGAAAGCCATGGCACATATTGGATTACTGTTGAATTCTGCTACCTGCAGATATTGGGTTCTTTACATGATTTCATGCCATTACTAATGCAATAAAGAGGATAACCTTGACAAAGTGAAGGAAGAAATACCAAGGCAACCAGTAGATGAACACTGCTTAAGCCCACACTGGGGGCTATAAAAACCTTTCAGACAGATTACCACCCCCATCTCCTATCCCCCAGAATACAAAACAGGGAAGATGAGAAGCACAATCAGATTTGCAAGATTATGATACTAATAAAAATAATTTCAGGCAATGTTCTGGTCTATCTGGTAGAGCCTAACACATACTATTTCAGTACAAAACAATACAAAGCCCATGATCCAAAGATCTAGAACTGTGTACCCCAAAAAATGTTATCGTCTTGTATCTAGCTCTAAATTTATCAGAATATAATGCTAAAAGTAAGTGGTTGGACCCCTTGAATGCATTGCAATGATTTTATGTACTTGACAAAGTTTTATTTTTCATATTTCAGATGAAATATTTCCAAAGATCAAAGAGTTGACTATGGAATTACTCTTAATTCAAAATAATGCTTACAGGAAGAAACCCTAGGACCTCCAATGAAGATTTTCACTGCAGTTGCTTTTTATGTAAAGAAAGGTTTATGTACAATAAAGAAGAAACAGTATGTTGGTCTGCTTCTTCATCATCATTCATCATTCTAGCTGTTGTCTTTTCACTCCAAGTTGAAGGCCTCTTCCACATGTTTCTAACAAATATGGTCTCAAGCTTTCTTTTGTCAATTGCGCCCACAATACTTTCTGATGTCATCGCTCCATCTCTGCGTTTTATCAAGTGGAATCCATTCTATGACTGCCTTAGTCCACCTGCCATCAGTTCTTCTTTCTATGTGATGAGACCATTTCCATTTCAATTCTTTTACTCTTTTTTTAAATATATATTTTATTCTTTTTAAACAAAATAACACATACAAAACAAAGCAAAAGAAGAAAAGAGAACAACTGTCCTCTATTTCATCAAGCATGTCCTTTGGGTTACAGGTTTTTGTGCATCAATTCTTAAACTTAGGATTAACATCATTGGTTTACATTAAACATAACTGGATGTTTCACTGTCACGTCATTGAGCATTATGTGTTCAGATTACCATTAATATTCTTTCATTTGTAACAATTCTCATTTCCTTGAGTTCATAATTATCTATCAAATAACAATGAGTCTTTAAAGTATTATAGTATCACCTATCTCTAAGGAGGAAAAGCAAAGATTGGAACAAACAATTCCCATTGGTTTATAATATATATTCATATTTTCAATTAACCATAATGTCACCAATCATCCAGAATTCCAAGATAGTTTCCTATTATTAATTATTAATCCATATAGTGGTTAAGTATTTCAATTCATGTATATATCAATTATTCCTTACATCCGTTTAATATGCAAAGATCTTTCTAATATAAAATGGTCACTACATACAATTATACCAAAGTATTCAGATCATCCCATTCTTTTACTCTTTTGATGAATAGAATTGAATTGAATTGAATTCCTTATTGGCCAGGTGTGATTGGACATACAAGGAATTTGTCTTTGGTGCATATGCTCTCAGTGTACATAAAAAGACAAGATACATTCGTCAAGAATCATAAGGTACAACACCTAATGATAGTCAAAGGGTACAAATAAGCAATCAGGAAACAATATCAATACAAATTGTAAGGATACAAGCGACAAAGTTACAGTCATGCAGTCATAAGTGGGAGGAGATGGGTGATAGGAATGATAAGAAGACTAACAATAATAGTAATGCAGCCTTAGTGAATAATTTGACAGTATTGAGGGAAATATTGTTTAGCAGAGTGATGGCATTTCAGAAAAAAACTGTTCTTGTGTCTAGTTGTGCTTTACAGTGTCGTATTGAGGTAGGAGTTAAAACAATTTAGGATGTGATGATATTGTGTAAATCTCTTCTTGCCTCCATTGCCTTTTCTGAAAAGGCACAGTCCTATGCAACAAAAGGAAACAAAACAAAAAACAAAACTCATTTAAAGACAAAATAGGATGGACCGATCTCTGCTCATCGTAATTTCGGTGTAGCTACATGAAGCTGTTTTAGAATCAGAGTCACCTGAACTATAATCTCTAACTGTCTTGACAAAGTAGTTCTTGTAGTTCTTGATTTAACTATGAAAATCTTCTGCCTGGATCCTATGCACTTTAAGACAGATTTCTCAACTTTGACAATTTAAAGATGCATGGACTTTCAGAATTCCCCAGCCAACCATGCCTTCTCCAGCCTGATGTCTTCTAAATATGCTGGATACATATAGATAGCCACTATGAGACTAAGATCTAGAACAACTTAATGTGGCCAACTTGCTGTGGCCAATTTGCCACAGCCAACTTGCCACAGCCATCTTACCGTGGCCATCTCACCACAGCTAACTTATCTAAATCAAGCTAAGCTGGAAAGAGCTAATTTTTTTTGCCTTCCCTTTGAATAGAGATTGTAATTATGTCTGCCTTCTTCTTTATACAAGGGTTATTCATTATATCAGTCTCCATACCAGAGTGGTCCTTAAAGTATTTAGTCAAGGACAGTTGGGAACTAAGGTTCAGCAAGACTTGGAGATCCTCATATGTCTCCATTTTATAATACCATGCTGTAAAAAAAGTTAGATTTAGTCATCATTGTGCAAGTTTCTTGATGGCAACACCTATCTTGGTAATGAATGGTCATATCTTTCCTCTTTCTCTTTCTTCCCCTTCAGGTTCATTTGTCAGCTTTTTCTGCTGGATGAGGTTCTGGTTGGATGGTTTGTTTGGTTCGCTTTTTAAACAGTTGCCACTTGTTTGCGTTGTTTTCAGACTATTTTACTGAGATTTTATTTTATTTTATGAATTTTTATAAAAGTACTTTTGAATTAAAATAAAATATAGTATTGGTTTGTGAGTAACAAACATTTTCTAGACATTTTTTGGGAGGAGGGTCTTAAGATTATTATAGCAACTGTAGTATACAATAAAGTTTGTGCTGCCATGCTTCAAGCTTTGTTTTTGTTTTCTTTTTTTTTCATTTTATGGAAACAGACCTGTTCTCTCATAAATAAAGGGAGCCTCTCATCCAGAATTCTATTGTTCCCATGTGCTGAATCTGCTTAAGCATATGTCAGAAGGATGAGTTGCTGGTAAGGTTTGCTTTATTCCAAGGCCAAAGAAATATAAAGTGAGTCATCAGTTCAGAAGATCCTTCTCTACAAGTTGGCATGATAAATGAAAGAGAAAATGCATGTGTATCACATTCTTTTAGATTCACCAGTGGTTGCTGTACTTCCATAGCTTACACAAGCATGCTGTTCCTAAACAAAAATAAAATATTTATATGATGCCAAAAGGAGATTCAAGGCAGCCAACTACCACTGCTAACATGTAATGTAAAAGCACACTGTAATAGAAATTTTAAAATACAGCGTCATTTCAACTTTGGAAAGTAGAGATGGTGGTAATGAATCTGGCAGATTTCAAAAGCAGTCTGCCAGATGGCAGGAGACTGACATTGAGAAGACCTTGTCTTATGTCCTCATCTGGAACACTATAGACAGTGAAGAGTCATCTAGCAAGTCATCCAGTAAGCCTTCTCCAATGAGCAATTCCAAAATTATTAAGATCTAAATGTCAAATTCTGCACTTTGATTGGAGCCTGGGAAGAACTCTTAATCAGTTGTGTTGCCATAACTTTGATATTTAAAAAAATAATCTCTGAGTCAAACACGTAGTTTTCTTGGCAAAAATATGGAATGATGCTCCCTTACCTTCTCTATGTTTTTAACTTCAAAGTCTAGCCTAGAGATCTATTACTTTTTTGCATCCATTATAACTATTCTTGAGAAAAGTCTAGAATGCAAATATTGGGCTTCTGTAGTGCTGCATTTTG
Source organism: Thamnophis elegans (assembly GCF_009769535.1). Taxonomy (NCBI): domain Eukaryota; kingdom Metazoa; phylum Chordata; class Lepidosauria; order Squamata; family Natricidae; genus Thamnophis; species Thamnophis elegans. The sequence continues at coordinate 88,081,252 of NC_045544.1, read as the reverse complement.
AATTGTCTTTGAAGTTTTTCAAAACATTGTGCTGCCTAAATATACAACAAAACAACATTGCAGTGATTTATTTTCGAGAAAATCATAAAGGTAAAGGGGCCAATTCAAATGCATTTTGAATGGTATCAATGTAGCTAAGAGATCCAACTGAATCAGGAGGGTCAGACATCCCCATCTTGGTTCCAGCATATTATATGGCAGACTAAGAAAATCAATTACATTTTTATTCTACATGAAGCTCAGTTTTATACAAATTGTGTGTATTTGCAGGCCCACTAAATTCTCAGCAAGGTGTACATAAGAAGAGGTTAGCCAATAATTATCCAAAGTGGGGTCAAGCAATAATCCAGAAGCTGTACCACCGCCTCTTTCCAGGCAGGCAACAACTCACCATCTCTCAAAGATGAATTAACCATTGTTGTGACCTAGCTTCCTTTTATATTCCTAGAGATGTCTATCAACAAGGAAGGTCAAAGATACAAAATTCCTGTGGCATAGCTACTACATATCACTATGTAGGCAATAGTCTATGAATACTCTATGTAGGCAATATACTACTGTATAAAGGCAATAGTCAAGAAATATTATCTATTCATCATTTGTAACAACAAGATGTATGTTTGAACCTGAACTCTTGCCAGTGTTTGGTTGGATTCTATCTTCATCTTTTGGTAACATCATCCTAAGTATCTTCTATGCCACTTTATTTCACAAAATTGAACAAACCCAGCAATCAGAGAAAGGGTACTCAGTTGCAATCCCATCAAGTGCTTCAGTTGTCTCCCTTGGTTGAAGTCAACCAAGACTTTAACAGAATTCCCCAACAAGGACTCCAAATTTCTCCAAGTATCTTCAGAAAAACAAATAGGAAACCTTACAAAGCCTGAGCAGAGCAACCAACCATCCTAGAGGTTAAAGATACTGGTTAGCTTTGGAGCAATCAGAAAGTAATTTGTCCATAACAACAGGCAGTTGTCCCCCACCCTAAGATGTCATCACATCCTTTCTGAGACAAATAACAGACCCAGCCTATGATTTCCCATATGGGAATGACTTTTAATAACCTCGGACAAGTACATGGTTGTCATGGTGGCTATGAGCACGTAAATTACCTCTAATCCTTCCCAAAAACAAACAAGTAGAGGTCCTCCAGAACCACATATCCCCATTCAATTACTTTTTCTCAAGGCTAAACTATTTAGCTCTTCTAGGTCCTTTCATAAATCTAGCCACTGATCATATTCATTGTCTTTCAGTGGACCTTTTCAAATTTCTCTGCATCCTTTGAAAAGTAGTGTCCCAAGAATTGGACACAGTTACTCAGGTAGGATCTAATTAACTCAGAATAGAGTGAATCAATTATTTCTTTTAATTTGAGATGTTTCCTTCTGCTCAATTTCGTTGTATTTAAGTACAATGACAATAAAGATTACACTTATACTTATATTGCATTAGTCTTTTTTCACATCACATTCTTGGCTCCTATTCAATTTGCAATTAATTACTACTCCAGCTTCTTTTTTAATATATCCAAATAAGTATCTGCCATGGTATACTTGTGTCTTAAATGAAGAACTTTGCTTTTGACTGTGTTAAAATTTATTTTGTTACTTTCTCCAATCTATCAATATCAATTCTAATTTTATTTGTACCCTCAACAGTATTTATCATACCCAATTTTGTGTCCTCTGCACACTTGTAAAGTTTTCCCTTTTTTTTCAATCAATAAATTAATGAAAATATTGGAGAACCCAGAATTGATATCGTTAATAAACTCTTTCAGTATTATTTTTGCAGCAACTATTATGCATTTAATTGACAATGCTATCCAGCCTATGATGGATGTTTCCTATTGTTTTCATAATTCACAATGTAGTAATGCCAACAGCTACTAGGAAATTACCAACTGAAGAAAAATAAAAAAATTCATTGGTAAGATTTATTGTTGACAAATCCTTGCTGATTTCTGATAATTTTCAAAAGACTTGAGAATCAGTCCTTATATAATTTGGTCTAGAATCTTCTTAGGTATTGATGTGAAACTGAATGACTTGTAGTTTTCCAGCTATAGCTATTTCCTATTTTTAAATATTGGGCAACATTTACTGTCTTCCAGGTATCTTCCACTTCACCAGTTCTTATGGCCCTGAACATTTAAATTTTGAAAAAGTTGCTTTTTGGTCATGCTTCTATCAAACTTCAGCCTTGCCCCTTCATCCTACTTTTCACAATCTTAAAGCATACTATTTTTTTCTGAAAAAAAGCTGCAGCAAACTAGGAGTGGAATAGCTCGGCTTTTTCTCTGTTATCTCCTAATAGAGTTATAGTAACCATAGCAAGAAATGTTTTCTCCTGAAAAGCTACATGAAGGAACCAACTACAGTGCAGAAGAAAACTTCTATTCACAGCTGCAAGTACATTATCCTGGAAGAAAGTCAGCACCTGGAACTGTCCCAGGTTATGAATTTTTGATTTCATGAAGTACATTCTACCTCAAAAAGAAGGGCTAGTCCAAAATTCAAGCCAGAATTTTTATCAGCATTTCCTCCTTTATTATTTTCTTTAGCCACATGCCAGTTAAAGTCAATATATATGTATAAGGCAGTGCAGCACAAATTGTGGGGAGGAGGGGGTTGCTTCAACTCAGACCAATACTGGAGCTATAAGGCTCACAGGGACACAATATTTAGTAAGAGACTTTAATAACAGATAATAGCGCCAGCAGCCCAGACTGTAAGATTCAAGCCATATACATAACAGTTCTAATATCTTACATGCATAATTACCTATGCACTATAATCATAATAGACCTATCTGTTGTCAGTTGCTTCTGATCTTGCCTGAACACAGCCCATGAGATATGTAATTCTACTAGAAGTAGACCATAATTGTCAATAGAAGTGTCACATGAAGAACTGAGAAAACTGAGGGATTGTTACATGTCCCAGATTAATAAATAAATAAAAGTCAGACTTCCTGTTTTTTAAAAAATATTTGCCCAATCTCTAGAATGGAGAAAAATGCATGTTGTTTAGTTGACTTTTGTCTGGGAAGCAAATAATAAGAGGTTTTGTAGAAAGGTGTACTAAAAGATAGCATCAAAATGAATGCATCTTGAAAATGTATGGGTAATAATTTATAGTTAGAAATGATTCACATGGTATTGACCCAAATATGCTTTTCAAAAGGCAATTGGACATTTTGCTTCTCATCCAAGAACCTTCTTCAATTTTTCTTTGTTCAACGGGAAAAAACCAAGTCCAGATGCATTCTGACAAGCACTTTTGGGATAACCATGACCTGAATGTTTGAGAATCTCCATAGACACATAATACAGATTTGGAAGCATATCACAATATATTGGTCATTTTATGTATGCATATTTTGAAGTCGTGCCAAATGGGATACAACCTCTATTTAGAGTCTATGGTATATCAGAATTTATATTCTTTCATCATATCACTTGAAAGAGCTTTAGGAGGCTAGAATGTTTCTTCTTTTATCACCATCCATTAATTTAAACTCGGTGGTTTAATGGAAGGTACTTCTTGATGCAATTTCAGAGGCCTGGAGGATTTTGCTCTCAGATGAACTTTTCTCCAAATCATTAAGTTATTTGTATCTAGCCAGCAGTGTGCAGCAGATGCCAAAAAAGCCAACACGGTTCTAGGCTGCATAAACAGAGGGATAGAATCAAGATCACATGAAGTGTTAATACCACTTTAAATGCCTTGGTAAGGTCACACTTGGAATACTGCATCCAGTTTTGGTCACCACGATGTAGAAAAGATGTGGAGACTCTAGAAAAAGTGCAGAGAAGAGCAACAAAGATGATTAGGGGACTGGAGGCTAAAGCCTATGAAGAACGGTTGCAGGTACTCAATATGTCTAGTTTAATAGAAAGAAGGACTAGGGCAGGCCTGATAGGAGTGTTCCAATATCTCAGGGGTTGCCTCAAAGAAGAGGGAGTCAAACTATTCTCCAAAGCACCTGAGCGTAGAACAAGAAGCAATGGGTGGAAACTAATCAAGGAGAAAAGCAACCTAGAACTGAGGAGAAATTTCCTGACAGAACAAATAATCAGTGGAACAGCTTGCCTGCAGAAGTTGTGAATGCCCCAACACTGCAAGTCTTTAAGAAGATGTTGGATAGCCATTTGTCTGAAATGGTATAGGGTTTCCTGCCTAGGCAGGAGGTTGGACTAGAAGACTTCCAAGGTCCCTTCCAACTCTGCTATTATATTATTGTATTATTGTATCTGATCATTGTTGAAAATCACCACAATGTCTGGATGAATTTAATGGAATAAATTTGGAAAACTAGTTTGGAAAACTTGGAAAATATTGGATCAATGATAGATTCTTACATTCAGATTTCAGATCACATTAACTGACTAAATGTAAAGCATTGGTTTCAAAAGACTGTGTATAGTAGACAGACATGATGAACTGAGTTGTCAATTGTTAAAATTGGCTTGGCTTTCTTAAAAATAGGGAAGCTCATATTTTCCTGGCATTACTGCAAAAGAAAAGAATGCTTTTAATGTTTTGCAACAGTGACCTCCACCAAGCACTTGAGAAGTGTTAATAAATCAAAAGAAGCCACTTAATTTCACCATTTTTGGGTGTCCTATGAAATACTAAGCAAATGATAGGAGGGAAAGAATGAAAACTTTGTTTCACTAAAATATAGTCTACTGTTCAAAGGAGCAAAGAAGAGTCTTACGTATTAAGATATTATGCTGTGATTGTTCTCTCATATAACAATGTCATAGAAAGCTAAGCCATCATTGTTAGCTTTGGCATGAGGCCAAGAAGACACCAAGTTTTCAAAGCTTGATGTTAATTGATACAAGAAGTAGTAATATATTAAGAAACATTAAACCACATAGACATCAAATATCAGACCCATTAGCATAAACTCTTATGGGAATATTGCACTGAATAATCAGTTTTATTTTCCTTTGAGAAGGTCTAATGAGGCCAGGGTTCTAAAAAATTAGTAATTTGTTTTACATATTCTTGTGTTTGGTGCCTTTCTATCTACCGCATTTCTCATTCCATTTTTTAAGAGCAAAGTTACTATTCATTAAAATACCTACTCTCAACAGTTTCTTTTAATAGCAGCCCCTTCACCAAACATCATTTGATTTCTTCTTCTTGCCTTTCTATGGATGTTGATTGCTTTTTTCACACTGCCAGTAAATTAGGGGTTATCAAGACTCTAAAAAGTTGCTTCTTTGATTGGAACATAAAAGAGAGAAAAAAATCCAAACCACTCTGGAACAACTTGCATTATTTTGCCAATCGTTTTGAAGTCAGCTTTGTAAACAGGGAGTAGTTTTAGTTAAATAATCCATAATTAATAGTTTAGAAAAGTTTAAAAGATATTTTTTCAATTATCTGAAATACTACCATTTAAAGGGACAAAAAATAAGAATAAGGTACAGATTTCATTCCAAAGAATGGAAGCAAAACAAGTGTGTGAAAACAGCTAAAGCTGAGGAAAAATATTCTTTGGACTCATTCAGCAGAATATGAATGGCTGTTGGCAAAAATAATTGATGGCACTTCTTGTTTTCAACTCCCAGTGACCACAGAGGTAGATTTTTTCTTTGTGACAATCTATTCTTCACCTGTTCTTTCAGGTCTCCCAGTGGTGCATTCATTGCCAGGTAACAGTCTATCCACCTTGCTACTGGTAGTTCTCCTCTTCTCTTTACCCCCATCTTTCCCAGCATTAGACCATTTTCCAAAAAGCTCAGTCTTTTCATATTGTGCCCCAAATAGGATAATTTGAGCTTCTTCATTTGGACCTTGGTTTCAAACTTGGGTTTGGTCTCTTCTATAAAACTCTATTCCATTCTTCACTTTATATTTCCAAAGTAGTTTGCCAAACAATATTTGTTCATTATAATCTCACTGCTAAAATAAATTAACCAAATACAAAAACCAAGAACCACAGGATAACAGAAGTTTCCTAGTGTTAGATGTTAGTACCAAAAAAGAAATGAATTAAATTGTAGCCTGATTCCAGAATGAGAGACAACTAATTAAATGGCCTAATTTTAACTCCCAAGTTTTGAATCATAAGAGTACTGACATGGATAATAATATCTTTGATTAGTATGTTGAAGCATTATGTAGATCCAGGAAAAAAAGAAGAAAGGCACAGATTCTTCACTAGAACTCTGTGAAAGTTCTGTGTACACACAGACCCAGATATTAGATCAATTGGAAAGCTGGATGAAGAATGTACCTCACAAAATGGTGGTTGTAGGGAAAAATTGGAGGGGGAATCACTGCGTAAGCCACCTCGAGCTCCTGTAGAAAATGCAGTATACTAATCTAATTAATACATTCATGAATCTGGGGTTCATGTAGGGCTTATTAATAAAAACATTGTGTAAGATATGGGGCCTATAGTCAGTAGACAAAAGCCGAACCTCAAAGACTGCTTTTATTCTAAAACAACATTTTCAACCTAGTGTTCAATTACCATGCTGGCTGAGAATTTGGGGAAATATATTCTAACATGCCTGGAGATGCCAGCCCTAAAAAGGCTGCTCTATAAAGAAGAGTAGATAGTCCCACAGCTATGGAAATACAGCTGAGAGAAGGCTGTGGGGAGTTTAAAGAATAAATTGGTGGTTTGCAAGTGCAAATTTTTCCCTGTTACCTAAATTTAATGTTGGGAAACCAGAAAAGAGCAAATAATGGCCTTCATACTTAAATAAAATTAAATGCTGCATAAATAACTCCTCACCACTATCCCAAGATTTCTGGATCAACTTGTCATTACTGACCTCAACTGAAAAAATGGGCAATTTTATGAGAGAAAGGGGAACTCCAGAAAGGAAGTTGGAGGTTAACTTTGATATCAAAATAATAGAAGGAAGTAATCAGCTCAGAAAGAAATGGAGAGGGAAGGGGAGGAGACTCAATCAAAGGACAATGTTGGAAGATATGTGGTTCCCTAACAACAATCCATTCATCCTTCAAAACTGAGAGGTATCTTTCTTCAAGCAGCCCATGGAGGAAAACAGGCTATGAGACTAAAGAGAAACTGAGCCAAGGAGTCTTCTATTTTGCACAGCATTGTGAATGTTGATCCTTTCAGTTACAGATGCAAGACATTGACTACACAACAGGTCTTTCAACTTATTTGCCTGGTGACTGTAAGACAAATAGGATTGAATGGTCCTTCTCCTCCGACCAGCTTTCTCCCTCTGATCAGCTGTAGCACAACTTCACAAGCAAAGTAAAGCACTTCACTTTTTTTCCTTAGGACAACAAAGTTCCTGATAATAAAACAATCCTCTTTGTTTTCCAAAACCTGCCACCACAGTGCCACAATGAAATAAAGAAATCAACTAGATCTGTTTTTGGAAATCAACATTTAGGGGAAAATAAATATTGTTTTAACTCACAATCAAATGTTTGCATTCATAATCCTGTTAAGTGTAGAAGGAATATGTGCCACATTGGTTACTGGAGCATGACTTGCCTGGGCCCATTGGAATGTATGGTGAGAAACTGATGTGTCTCTAAAGGGCATTTTGCCACTTACTTGGAACTTCCTCTATGCAACTGTCTCACAGCTTGATTGCTGGTGAGTAATGCAGCTATCATAAAGTTGTGCCAATAAAACCCTTATTTCAGACCACATTCTTCTACTTATGCCACATACAGGAAAAGCTGCAGAATAAACTATTTTCCAAGTGGTTTTTCAGTACTTAAGATCATTTTATTAAATCTATTTTTATGTTTCCCTGATATTTCCCCCAAGCTTCTCGTCTTTTTTTGCCATATGTGAGGCTCAGAAAGAAAATCTCAGAGCTGACTTCAAACAGATTCTTACAGTTAAAAAATTTAAAAACTTTATAGGTATGACATTCCATTTAACTGACTCTTCCAAATGTAGAAGGAAATGGTGCATATAAGAGTGGAAATATAGAGATCTTTCTATTCAATATTGTAAGACTCCTTTTTTTTGTACCAGTAGGTACAAGAGAGAAATTTTTGACTTCTGAAGATGAGATATAAATCAGTTCAAGCTTTCAAAATCTCTTCATGTTTATTTTGGTATGGATAAAATGGCAAACACCAAGTAACTTAGAATGATATAAATACAGTGCATTCAATTTAATATTTTCCTTAAATATTTCAGAATCTTGGCTCAGATGAGCTGGGATTCTATCAACCACATATTTCTTCTATCTGGCTAGTATTTCAAAAGGAAGGAGGCTATGATCTAGAACTGTTTGTTCTGCTTTAATTCACCCTATTCATCAAGATGATGAATTAATATGCAATAAAAAGAAAGGGGCATGTGAATTCTATGAAGCATCTAGCATGGTACCATATTTTAAAACATGATGTTAAAATAGATCTCTTATTCATTGCAAATCTTTGAAAATAGCCACCTGCAACACACTTATTGTGCCTAAACCCAAACATACCAAGGGGAAAAGTTTCAAACTGGGCTCTCCAATGGCCTTAGCCATTCTATCTCTTGTTTTCTAGCATATAATTATCACAGCAATGAAGCAACTGTTGATAAAATAAGTGGGGGGGTGAGTATATTATATGCTTCATAACATCTTTCACTATCAGTGGTTGTGATTGCTGAGAATTGGTTTAACAACATCTAAATTTGCACATGTTAGTTCATTCTAATTTAAAGTTTTGGTTTCTGAATTAACTTAATGAACACCTGTAGGCATCAAGGTCTCTGTCAAAGAACTCCAGAGAGTTGAACAAAATTCATAGAAGTGATGCCTTTGGACTGAATATTCAACAGTGGCATTGCATCCTAAATAATGGGAATCAGAAAAAATATTAATTAGTCCCATGCCTGTGCCTAATCTGTGAGATAACACTGCACTCACTGGCAAATACTTCTTTTAAAAAACAAGGAACCCAGAAGTCTCTGAATGATGATAATTGACGTCATTGAGGGCTATAGCCATTTTATCCATTGCTAGCAGATCTAAAGCAATCTAGTTGGACCTGCAGGGTCAATGAAAAGTAAGCAATTTTAAAAGTAAGTTTTCTCCCATTAAAATCCAGTACTTATTTTTAAAGTCTAAAAATAAATCAGTAAAAAAAAGAAGTTCCTGTAATTTTAAGTTTAACATATGAGCCTGAGTAATCAAGGAAAGTATTTTTACTATCCAGTCAATATTTTTCCTGGAAGCTTCAATAAATAGACTTTCTTTAGATCTCTAGTATGTGTGCTGAGTAGTCTTAGGTACCTCACACCACAGAAAACTTTATCCTGAAGAAATATAGTAAACAGGAATTTTGTGGTTACATAGTTCCTGAAAATAAAAAGGCAATAAAGGCATGCTAAAATCTTTTACTGATTTTTTTTAAACAGGCAGTTCTTCCTCCTAGTGCAAAGCTCTTATGAGAAACTTGGCTTTTATTTTTTTCATTTTGGGGTAGAAAAAAATCATTTTTTGCTCTTTTGCAAGTTCTACATTTCCCCCATCAATTAAGTAATATCTTACCTTGTCTTTGTTAAGGTGCTAAAAATGCAAGGCATAGTTATTTTGACTTGCTAAACTTGCATAGATTCTTTCCATATTCTGAATCAGCAACTTATTCAGGCTGAGTCACCAAAGAGTAAAAGGAACTCAGGACAGATTAACCAAGAAGCACACAGGCGCCTTTCCCCACTAACCCTTAGCCACAATGCCCCATTTTTCCTGGTGTATCCTTACAATGTTGCCTTCATCTCATCCCACTTCTGAACAAGACAGGCTTATGGTGGATTTTTTTTTAAAAAAAAATTAATTATATCAATACTAAAGTAGTAAGTAGTTTTCTTCCATACAAGGACATATAAAATCTCTTAAATTTTTGTTTTACTCATTACTGCCACTGACAGGGAACAGAGGTGAAGTATAAGGATCAGGAATGGAAGCGTAAACAAAATATCACTATTATTTTCAGCTGACAGACAATGTGTAGCAATCTCCCCACGTCCCCTTTCCCTTCCTCTCCACTTCTAAATAATGAGGCTTATCATCGCCCAGTGTTCTAATTCTATATTTGAGATGAAACAGGTCTTGAGTGGCCTGTTCTGACTCTCTTCTCTGCCCTGTGAATTTGTAGTGTTGGCAGAGAACTAACATTTGGTCCAAATGAGTCCTTTATGGCCAGGAGATAAGCAGTGGTGACTCAGCCAAGGCTTAAGTGATCTATTGTTGCTTCTGCAGTAAAAACAGTTTCCCATTTGCAAACAAACCTCACAAACAGAGCAAGAGAAAGCTAAATTATGGGGAATCCCACATACCTAGTGAAGGCACACACAGAATTGAGAAAGGAGGAACCGACACATTCGAAGGACACAGTCTATGATCTGAAAGAAAGAAACCTGAATATGTGTCTGCCTTTCTCTGGAATCTCTTACATATGGTTCTGAAAGCTGGGTAGGTGAATGTACAAATATTGTTCCATTAATTCAGCTACCGAATAAAATAATAAAATTTGTGATCTACTCAAAAAATAACCATCATAGAAACATCCACAAGATGAATAAATAAATAAAAAAGATAGCAGTTGTAACTGTTCAATAAAAGACCTCCGTTTTTGGGAATAAACCCTATAAAGGAGTCGGAGCTTTGTACAAATGGGTGGGGCTTCATTTGTGCAGTCATGGCTGCCATCTTGACTTTTTGGATGTTCTCTCTACAGACATCTCTGAACCATGATTAGCTCATTCAATAAATACTGTATAGGGATCTCACCTACATAGGAGCTTTAATATGATGGATAGAATATCTTCACTTCTAGGAGGCTATACACAGTGACACCTTCTGAGTAAAATTTGTCAAATGTATCACTTTGTATGCACAGATTTAAAAAACCCAATATTTTGGTAGAATAGAAAGAATTTCATTCTGTTTGTACCCAAATCTTTTCAGAATGCTTATCCTGATATCACCCCTCATCAACTCAACACTGTGGCAGGCAGAATATGCCCCACCTCCTATTTTATGACCATAAACAACAGAGAGTACAATACCATTCCTATAGTCAGGAAATGTATCTCAATAAGAATATCTCTGTTATTGGTTAGAAAAAAATATATTTCTACCCAGAGTATTCTCTCTACACATTTCCAGCCTTGGCTATCTGCAAAGTTGTACAGACTGTCTTCCTAAAATATAATGAGCCAAAAAAAAGCAGTTCTGCTTATTCTGGATATATAATACATTGTGACTCAAATGTCAGCAAGATTAGTTCTTTGGGGTATAGTTAAATAGTATTTTTCCATACTGTTAGAATCCAAACAAACTCTGAAACAGAGTACTAAAGTATTCCAATGATATTACTAATAATGGGCCAACTCCAAAGGTTTTAGAATGAATTTGAGTTTAATTTGGATAAATATCTCAAGATTAAAGTCCTTACTCAAAGCTTATTAAAATAAGTTAGAACTTACCAATCAGCACATATCTCACAACCCAAAATCTGTCTTGTAGGGCATCCAATACTTCTCATTATTATTTTGTTACTGTCTCGGTATTTTGGCCTTTCTATGTTCATGTCTCACCCTTTTGGCACTTCTGCTCCTTTTGACTTCCCTTGACTTCTAACCCAGCTGGAAACGCAAAACGTCCAAAGGCATGCTGAAAAACACCTAAAAATATTTATTTGAATGGCTCCTTCAGAGCTTAATGTCAAAATATCAAGATGGCAATTTTAATGGAAGGAAATATAATTTTCCCCATTTTATTTGGAGCTTGATTTCAGCCATTTCAAACCACTTTACTCAGACAAGTTGGGAAGCATAAGGGAATTGTGATCACGGAGAACATAAGGACAGGTTTAGTTGTAAATTCAATTATTTACGAAGGGGGGGGGGGGGAACAGTAAAAAAAAATAGATCAGCCATTCCTCTGTCTTTTTGTTTCTTTCTTTCTTTCTTGGGTCTAATTATTAGATTGGCCTTTCCTTTTCAGAGATGTTGTTTCTTTTCTTTAGTTGGCTAAAATGCAGCCATAATTTCACATTCATACTATCCAATGAGTTTCTAAGAAAATCCAAACCATGTATCTCTGATTCATTGTGGGGAGGAATGACTTGTGTGCTATCTCAGAGTGAGACAGTAATGAATTCTTTCCAACAGAACTTCAGATGATACTTAAAGAAAATATTCCTTATCAAGGTTTCAAATTGTTCCCTTTAGTAACATTTGCATAACCAGCTATTTGCTTCCCTCACTGTTCAAATATGAACCCCAGGAAGAAAGCCCATATCTCTTAACTTAAAACTTCTCTGTCAGGCTGACATGTTGCTTCTTCAGTCCCTTTTTGCAGGAAGTTCTCTGATGGCCACCACTTCTCACTTCCCTACTTCAGGACATAGGCAGAAATGTTTTCTTTTGCAGAATTGATGTATCAGATACCTATGATTCTTCCATAATGTTTGTCTGGGTTTCTAGCTTTTATGACACATAAGCTTTGGCAGGACTATTGCCCTTCTGGCTGTTGCTCATCTCAAGCTTACTCAGCTTTGAAATCACCAATATTCAAAAGAAGTGATGATTCAAATGAAAAACCTGACCAAGCAAACTGGTTTGGCTTTCAAATGCATGGAAACTTCATTTTGAAGCCAAAGGTGATTGTTCTGCTCTGGACATAATTTTGCTTGGATCATGGCATCTACATAATCTGGTTTGATTTTAGTTCACTTTCATTCAGACACATCACTATAAAAGAGGATTAAATTTCTCATTCTTGCTGCTGTGCACTAAAATGGATGATTAATCACAATCATTAATAACAAAAAAAGTATTTGTCTGGAGACCAGTCTTAACACCAAAGTAATATCAAATTAATTGCCCAAGTTAATTACTGGGAAAGCATCTACAGATTTTCATATGCTTTTTCTGGGAACACCACTGAGAGCACATTTAAACATAAAGTTCCTTTTGATTCCTGGTAATTTATATGAGTATATTCATTCAATTTCTTTGGCATGATACTTTTATAATATAAGAGCCGAGGTGGCGCGGTGGTTAAATGCAGCACTGCAGGCTACTTCAGCTGACTGCTAGATCAGCAGTTCAGCGGTTCAAATCTCACTGGCTCAGGGTTGACTCAGCCTTCCATCCTTCCGAGGTGGGTAAAATGAGGACCCGGATTGTTGTTGGGGGCGATATGCTGACTCTGTAAACTGCTTAGAGAGGGCTGAAAGCCCTATGAAGTGGTATATAAGTCTACTGCTATTGCTACTGCTATAATGAAATCAAAGTTCACAGCCTTGGGCCTCTTTCTCCTACCTTTGTGGTACAACAGGCTGGAAGCTAAAATCTCTAAGGTGGGAAGAACAGTTTTCACTTGCATCTTGTTTGGATTGCAAATGAGTCTGTTTGTTGTGAAGTCCTGAGAAGGATCCCTATATGAGTTGAGTTGAGTTGAGTTTATTATATTTCTATGCCGCCCTATTCCCCGGAGGGACTCAGGGCGGCTCACAACCAAGTCAGGGGGGGGGGGTACAAATAAGAAAAAAAAGAACATGAACAAAACAATACCACAATTTAAAATACTCAACAACCATACCATTCGAGGGGGGACAAAAACTCATTAGCCCCAGGCCTGTCGGAACAGCCAGGTTTTAAGGGCTTTGTGGAAGGCCTGGAGGGTGGTGAGGGTCCGAATCTCCACAGGGAGCTCGTTCCAAAGGGCTGGAGCAGCCACAGAGAAGGTGTGAGCTTACCCATGGAAGCCAACCGGTGGTTTGTGGCAAATGGTGGCTTTTCAGCTGTAGAGAGACTATATGGAGAGAAGGCAGTGATCAGCGAAGTTCCAGGGTACCCTGTTTTCGGCTCAGCTGATGAGCATCAGAGACTGGCCGAGGTGGCGCAGTGGTTAAATGCAGCACTGCAGGCTACTTCTGCAGTTCGGCTGTTCAAATCTCACTATCTTGAGTATCTTTCATGTTTTAATTTCTTTAAGTTTTTATTGTTATTTATGTCTGGTGTTTTTCATATTGTGGTAAGAGCCGAGGTGGCGCAGTGGGTAGAGTGCAGTACTGCAGGCCACTTCAGCTGACTGTTATCTGCAGTTCAGCGGTTCAAATCTCACCGGCTCAGGGTTGACTCAGCCTTCTATCCTTCCGAGGTGGGTAAAATGAGGACCCAGATTGTTGTTGGGGGCAATATGCTGACTCTGTAAACCGCTTAGAGAGGGCTGAAAGCCTTATGAAGCGGTATATAAGTCTAACTGCTATTGCTATATTGCTATTGCTAGAGGTCCTGAAAATGCAGTAGCTCAGCCAAGGGAAAGGCTGAAGAACAGCAGCTTGGGGTTTTGCTGTCCATGTTGTGATTAATTGTTTGGGACCAAGCAAAAGATGGTTAGGCTTGCATGTCTCTTCTGCTCCCCCAAATGCACCTTTAAGTTAGACTAGTGTTTCTTTTTATGAAAAGAAAAATTAAAGCAATTCAATTAAAGCAGAATTAAAGTAGGAATTAAACAGTTTGATTTTTCTCTCTCTTGTCTATCACATTCTTGCTCTCATCTCCAACCAGTGGGCTAACCATTTCCATTCCCACTTTTCTCTTATTCTGAATTCAACCAAATAATCATTATTTTTTGTGATTTCTGACATTTTTACATAGCAAACCTTAGGTCATGCTGAGCCTCTTTGCCTTTCTGACCCCATACTTGCAGTTTCAGATTGTTTCCTGATATTCTGCTTTTGTTATAGGGTCCTCTTTCCATTTTTTTAAAAAACTTAGCTTTGTTTGTTTGTGAGTTTACCAGAAAGCTCTTGGAGCAACTATGCTGGACTTATGTTTCCTCTTTGGTATTGTTTATGTTTGGACTTTAATTAACTTGTTTTTCCAGAATTTCTCAGCTCTCCTGAACTGTTTTTTCCTTCAGGATTTCCATCCATGGAATCCTTCCTACGTTTACTTTTAGTTTGTTGAAGTCAGTTCTCTTGAAATCTGAAACACTGTTGTGACTACGTTCAGTTGGTAAACTCTAGGATTATATGGTCCCTTCTCTCCCAAGGTCCTTGTCACTTTCACTTTTTGGACTGTGTCTTCTGTAAGTAAGTGTTAAGTAAAATATAGCCAATCACCTAGTAATTTTCTTCACCAATGATTCTTCACCAATTTTCTTCACCATTTATTTGACTCTCCCATCTGCAACAGAGGTTTTTATTGTTGGGTATTTGAAATCCCAATTATTAAATTGTGTATTGCTTGGATAACTTGGCCATTTGGTTTGCAGATGACAACATTATTCTTTTAATTCTTTTTTATGCTTAGTGGTTGGCTGTAGTACACATCTACAATGATGTCATTGCAGTTTCTTTTTCTCTTAATAAACATTGACCATTTTCTGGACCAGTTTTGAGGATTTAGGAGAGCTGTTCTTTTATAATGGTTCTCCTCCTCTCTCCATACATGGTTCAAAGTTTGTGAGGAGAGAAAATTTTTATTCTAACTTGCATGTGTTATGTCTGAAGGCTCACTCCATGTCTGAAGGCCACTCCATTTTAATGACTTCATGAAACTGTTGTGTGAGGTCATTCAATGGTACAGGATGTGATATTATCAACATACTGATTATACCCAATTTTTTCCTTAGCCAGTTGAGTGATGCCATTCAGATAATAGCCTGAATGAGAAGAAACCAGCTCCAACTCAACCCTGGATAGATGATACCTCATGAGATATTTTCTTTTACACTTAATGATGTAGTACTCCCTTAGACAGAGATGATATGCAGTTTGGGTATTCTCCTGGATTTACAGATCCAGTTCAAAGGGCAGATGGCAACCATAGCTAGAGGGCTTTTGCACAAATTGTATGCTAAATGCACCAATTTCTGGACCAGGAGGCTTTGCCAACAATCACTCATATCCTGGTCACTACTCAGTGGCAAAACTGCAGCAGATTTTTTTGTAGAAGTTCTGTTTTGTGAAATATCCTCCATCATTAGATTCCCAACCCTTATAAATGTCTGAAAAACTTTGAAGAGCTGGTTCATTCACCAAATGTTTGGGTAAGTTGGAGCCCAGTAATGGTGATGGTAAGAGCTGGGGAGTGTTGTTTTCATTTAGTTTTAGTATTTTTACAACTGTTTTTGTGGCACTTCCCAATCCCCCCTCCAAAAAATTGTTGCATATAAAATGGGTTGCCATATAAGTCTTTTTAAGAAATAAACTAGTCACAAATTCATTTTTGAAGGATGATCTACCTAACCTTACATCTGATCCCAAGCTGTCACTTTTGCCCAAAGTTATTTAGATTTTTTTTCCTCACAAAGTTTAGGTCTCAAGGGAAACTGAGGTCCAAATTAAAGAAGACACCCCACTCCCCCCCCCACCCCACCAAACACTGGAGAAAAGTTACTCACAAAAACTTTTGACTTTATGGTATTTTTAAATCAGATCTCTTTGTCTAAAATGTTAACTTGCCAGTGTCATATCTTCAATGGAGACATCTTTGCTTGAGAATGAAATAGATGTTGACTCATATATTCCAGTGGACCAGCTTGTTTTAAGTAGCACCAAATTGGAAAATAAGACATCGCACCATTGGAAATTGCAAATCCGAAGACAAATTTCAATCTAATAAGGAGAATGTAAGCATAATACAACATAGCCTGAAACATATACATTGAGGAAGGGTCAAAGTCATATAGCTAATAGTTGTAGAACTAATTGCCTGTGTCAGGCTTGAAAGCCATCTTTTGCATTGGGCCTTCAGGCCCGCCACATTTAACGCTGTGGGAAATTGAGAGGGGGGAATATATGGAGTGGGATAGATATAGTCAAAATAACATTCCTTTCTCAGAGACTTGAGGCCATCTTGCCCTGCATCTGGAGTAGTGTGACTGGGAGGCATCTTCAGTTGGGAAGGTGCCTGATTGGACCATGTGATGGACATGTGGGTGCTGGGTAGGGACTTGAACCTTCGTTTGAGTGGGGGAAACCTGGAAGCTTTCAGATTCAGGTTTTCCTAAAGTTCCCAAATGTGCCAATTTGACATTTCTAATAAAATGGAACATTGAGGAATCTCAAGCATCAGAGTCTTCTATCATTAGAGGTGTTACTTGGAACCATGACAGCCTGCAGGGAATACTTCCTTAAGCTTAATCAAACTACTCCAAAATAAGGAGTGAATAGTTCATGAATAGCTCTTTTTTTATCAGATAGCCTCTCGTGTCTATCAGTTTTCAGTGGAGCTCCAAAGGCAGAAATTTTCAACCTTTTTGAATCTAATTAGAAAGTAGATAGAGAAGGGAACACATTAGGGAATTATTAGAAAAGAAATTGATTTGCTTCTTGTTGCAGCCTAGGATTTAAGAGGGAATTTCACTGTCTTTGTAGCTATGTAAAATAAATATACATTAGATGATGACAGGGAAAACAGAACCACTGCCAAAACTAAAAGGAGCTTGGCAGAAGAGCAAAGGCCCCTAACACAGTCTATCATTATTTACCGTACAAACTTTTTCATAGAGCACACAAGGGGGAGAAAACAAAAAAGAGGAAAGGAGAGATGGGCACAGTAGATTCCTGCTAATAGATGAAAAAGCTTTTTTCCAGGGCAAATGTTCTTTAGACAAGAATATAGGATCTTAAGTGACATTTTCAACCTCATGGAAAGCTGGCACCTGCTCCTTTCAATGGACTGTATCCCATGAGGACTTTTTTATGCTGCTGAGTGCAAAGAAAAGTATAAACTACATATTTTTTTATGGATAAGCATATGGTACAAAAGGTTTCTCATTGGAAAAAAATGTGGGTTTCTGCAGAACCAGAGCTTGCTACATCTGATCTTTCGGTGGGTGGGGTTGGTATTAAAAAGCTTTAATCCTGCAGACCAAAATATATCATAGCAGATAGTCAAGTGTACCAATGACACTGTACTTTCCTTATATGACACACAGAATTATGGTTATATCTCATTGTGCAGAAAAGAATGAAGCTTTTGGCATCTCATTGAAATCTAGTGCAAAATTTAGCAATCCATAAACTAGCTTCTGGTCTCTCTGGAACCAGACTCACTCATATTCATTTATGTACTGTCCCTGATATGAAAAAAAAATTCAAGCACAAAAAGCATTTCCTTTAACATCAGAGTAGGTTTGTACCATTTATGATTACTATATTACTAATTCTGCTTTTCCTTTTGGGATTAGAGAAACTGATATCGTTCATGACCATTTGGAGTACATGGGGAAATGTTTCTTCCTTTAGCTACTTTTGCTGAAAGAATTTTTCATATTCCTATACCTTGTGAAATTCTGTGAAGTATCCTTCCACATACTGCAGTAAATCTAGACTCTATAGCAACTAATGTCTCCCAAGCCTGTTGTTGTTTATCATATTTAGAAACCACCTATCTCCTTCATAGGTGACTGAGCAATGTACAGGTTGTTTATCTGACCACAATAGGAGCTCAAATCATAGAAAAAAACAGAGTAAAATTATGATCACAGGATTAAAATAGACGTAGTATGGTTAAATCACACAAACGAGCAACATCAACATATCACACACAAAAAGGCAAACGAAGACATACAATATCACTTTAAGAGCATGAGTACAAAACTGAGAACTTGTAGCATGCAAGAATACTTCACTGTGCAGAAAAGTCAGATGTGCAGAGATGTATTTTAAAAACCCTAGGAAAGTGAAAATAAATTGTGATGAAAAAATGAATTAAAAAGTTCAAATGCAAAATATGATAGTACTGCTATAGAACAATGGTGTCATCCCCAAAGAATGGAGGATACCAAGAGGTAAAGGTTAGCAATGGTCATTGGATATGCCCTTTTATTAATGTATATAGAGATATCTGGGATCCAATCAGTCTTCTGCAAATTTATCAGGATCTTATTTGCATATGAATATATGCATACAAATAAAGTATTTTTTCAGTACTAGCGGAATATGCCCTGGGATGGGCAGTGGTTAAGGCAAGAAATCTGGCTTGTGAACATATGGATTCAAGTCCGGTCTTAGCCATGATATTTCACTGGCTGATTTTTGGCCTATGCTCACTATTCACAATCCAACTTTCCTCAGGATTGTTGTTCTATAAGTAGAATTAAGGAGGATCAAATACCCCTGCAAGTTTCTCGAACCCCTGGAGAAAAGTACCTAGATTATTCTAATTAATTAAAGCCAGGGGGGACAGCATTTAAACTCTCCATTAGTGGGTAGAAGTTTAGCCAAAGGGCTTTTCAAAATGACCTACTGTCTATTGTATATGAAAGTGATTTGCTCAAATTGCTGGAAATAATATATATTGCTTCAGGGTTTTAGTTTTATGTTTCTCGCCTATCTCTACACCTACATATACTGTAATTTTTAGTAAAACTAACGGTAACTCTTGACATAATGGGCCTGCAAGGCGGGAGGGTTTAACTTGCTTTTAGAGCCAAAAAGGGATTGATCTGATCTACACAGTACTTGGATTGTTCAGAGAAAATTGATTCATGTTTTTTTACAAAGGCCTAACTATTTCTGTTCTCCTGGGTAATTGTTCGCCTGAGAAATGCTAAAAGCCTCATTACCAGACTTGAGAACATTCTTTCATTTTAGTGAACCAATATTAAATCCAGTAGCCCCTCCTGCTGCAATAGTTAGATAGTTGTCATCTGATTAATACACACCAGATTTCTTGACAACTTCTGCAGCAGTGGCCTACCCCTCTCCCTCTCCCTCTCTCTCTCTCTCTTTCTCCCTCTCTCTCAGCAGACAAGAGAGAAAATAAGAATATTTTCTATGGAGAGAATATACTTTATGCCATTCCTCATAACCCTCCGCAGTTTAAACAGTACTAGGTGCAGAGTAGGTGACAGAATTTAGAACAGAAAGTACACATTTAACAGAAATACTTAATTTTAAGGGGGAAAATAAAGGAATCTTGAACAGGATTTCTCCCTTTCCCAAATTCTTGCCTTCTGCCCCATTAGACTGGGATTCTCAGCACATAAGGCTTTTAATTTTGTTATTAATTATGTTACTCGTTTTATTACATTTATAAGCTATCCATCTCCGTTACAGTTTTGGGTAGATACATTATGTAGGAAGGCAGGAAATTGTTATTGAAGGGTGAGCCAAATGAATCCCTCTGAACCATGTTCCCCGAAGTCATCTATTCTGGAGAAATTTTTGAAGACTCAATAAAGTTCTTGGGTCAGCTTAAGTTCCCCATCCCTGCTCTAAGGTTGTGTTTCATATTCTTAAATGGATTATAGTTCATGGGATGGGATAGGATGGGATGATGTGGCATAGCATGGCATGGGATTGCTGCACTCTTCTACAAAACGTTCACAACATATTTGTGAATCTGTTTGTCAAACAGTATGATGCAGAAGGAAGATTACAATCAAACCTACTTAAATTATTTTAGCTCTCTTCATAGTTTACAAGACAAAAACCTTGCCTTAATTAGTTCAATCACATGATCCCAGGAGCGGCGGATCTACACTGGGATCAGCCTTAGCCAGATTAAAATGGTATTCTCCTCAACTAAGGATACATTATAAATTAAAATCTCTAGCAGAAGTTACCAAACTATAACTTAGATGTGCCTGTAAAACATACAATAAATGCTAGTATCTACCAAAATAAAACAAATTAAACTTACATACATGTTTTCTACCTTAACGAAGTGATGAGGCAGAAGGGAGAACTATTGGCAAGAAATTTTGGATTTTTCCAAGCACTGAAGAATGGATGAGTACTGCCACCTTTTGGCTACAGATTGCAATTAGGGGATTGGCATGGTTTTGTGTTTTCTTTGTAATTCAAATCAGAAATAATAGTGTGAGTTGTCTTGCAATGGTTTTATAAAACAAGCTTGTTACAGAAGCCGAGTTTCTTTCTTCATGTTTACAAAGTCAAACAAAATAATAATAATAAATGCAATGTTTAGATTACTTGAAGATTAGACTATTTGCAAATAAATTGCAGCTTGCTTGCTCCATGAAACTTGTATTTCAAGGCAGAATTAATATATCCAAGAAAAGAATAAGAGAGAAACATTCCCTACCTCCCTTTGTTAAACAGCGGTGTAGCAGTTTGACTGTAATGATGGAAAGTAGAGCCCAACTGATGGTGAATTCGATGAAAATAAATTGCCTTAAATCAGTGCTTCCCAAACCTGGGTAAATAACCCAAAATTGGGTAAAAGGTGTCTGGATAATGACAATTGCTATTACCCAGGTACATTTAAATAAGGACTTTCTTATAAGTGTTTTGGGTAATGAAGAAAAGCTTTGCCTTAAGTAATTTTGAAAGTTAGTGATGAAGACTCAAGGAAGGGTCTAACAAAATCTTGTACACATCTGTGAAATCTCTTTGAGAATACTATAATCTCTGAGTTTTCACCTAGAGAAGATGGGAGCAGAATCAGTGGTGAGCTGGTTGGACTGGTTTGGACAAACTGGTAGCTGTGATCACTGGCTGTGCCTGCCCAGCTACCTGTGTGCTATCCTATCCATTTATAACTAACTTTCTGGCTTGTTCCCCCCACCCATATTGCCCAGCTGAGTTCTGTACCATGCCTGCTGTACTCAACAGAGCTGCCTAAGTTGATTAACTGCATGTTTGAAGCTCCCTTTCTGTCCCAAAGAGGCACATGCAAGTGAAGCGAATGCGCGCATGCGCATACAACCAGCAAATTGGTTGTTAAGGTAACTGCAGCCCACCTCTGAGCAGAATTGACTACCAAAGAGAATATACGTAGCCCATGGTTGAATTGTGTAGACCTTGGTTCTCTCTGAGCTTCATTGTTTGAACATTGTTACATTACCAGACTAAATAACATCTTCAATGTTAGATCACAAAGGACTCCAGAATTGACTACATTGTCAAATAGCACATTAGAAGTTATTCAGCTTATTTTATTTGAATACATTTTCTGCTTGGAACATTGACCTTATTTTGGTTTTAAAATGAAGATCTATATAAAGAAAGAATGGTGAATTCTTTGAACTTGCCCACAAATATCCCTAGACAGCAGATTGAGATGTCATAAATTCATAGGGCACAAGTCCAGTATTAGATATAACTGACAATGTTGCTGAAAAATGTGAATATCATGATAATAAGTGAACAAGCAACAAGTGAATATTATGTATCTATTAAGATGAATTTCCTCAAGATGCGCTAATTGCTATTGAAAATAAATATCAATTATTCAGTATCAAAGCCAATTCCATTGCCACCTTCAGGAGCAGCATTTCTCAGAGAAAAGCTCTATGAAAAAGCTTTCTGAGAAACATAAGACTCCATTTGTCCATATTCCAAGTTTACTCCTAGTTTTTTTTTTAAACCATCATGAAGCATTCATTGGATTAAAAGTAAAGATCTAGATCTAAATGCCCGTATTTTAATAGCTTTAGCTTTAGCCATCTCTTCATCATGTCTTTAGTAAATGATGAAATATAACTGCTTGAAACTGTGCAGTTGTATTTACACTTGTATTCAGGTTGGCCTATTGCCAATGAATTACTGTGTTCTGAGAAAGCAAAGACCAGACTTCTCAATTTAAAACATAATAATTTAAAACTCAGTTTGTAACTATTAAGGTTGAGGACAGAGTTGTAAGTCACTTATTTAATAGCTGAATAAGTGTCCTAGTGTCAAAAGAAATTGTGGGAACCTTAAAGGTTTGGAGGGTGAACAATACCTCTTTAAGTATTTCAGTATGAACTCATGAAGCACTTTAAATTAATACCAATGTTCAAACAACTGTTGCATCTATTGCAATTTGGATTGTGGGAATAATTTAACATTCAATAGCAAAATTTCAGTTAACAGATATATTTCTCAACAAAGGTTTAGAAATATTCAGGAAGAAATGGTTTTTTAAAAAATCAAGGAGACAATAGTTTCTTTGAAAAACAGAAACACTGTGCGCTCAGTGGAGAATGAACTCTTAAAGCTCTGAGAACTGAAATTTCAAATTGAATTTTAGCAGTGCTGGCTATAAGTTTACAACAGTTATTACTTATTATTTGGCATTTGTTAGATGGTATTACAGATATTATTGCAGGATGCAAACTGTTCCAAATAAATCTGCCTTTTGCAATTGACTAATGGTGAATTTGTCAATGCTGTTTATGGGGCTACTCTAGGCAGCTCACAACAATAATAAATGAAGAAATAAAATGGAAGTTTAAACAAAGTGAAAGCAAAATAATAGAACAATAAAATAAATAAGGAAAAATAGATTAATCTAACTAATAAAAAATATGGGGTGCAGAGAGTGGACAATTGTGGCCACTTCAGACTCTACTATACCATTCAGCTCCCCTTATAGTAAAAAGTAGCTGGTAGACCATTTTCAAAGTTAGACTGTTGGTCTGAGTTGTCAACTCAAAATGCACAGAAGATGTCTCCTCGAATGGTGACAAAAAGTTTGCAACTAAATTGTCAAATTCGGAGCTCAAAGCAACAGCCTAACTACCAACCAGAGCTACTAATATTCAAACACATTTCATTTCCAAAGTTTCAGATGGCCTGTACTTCCTCAAAATCTCCAAGGAGCAGAGTTATTCATAGGAAGGGAAGAATGAAACTATTAAGCACACTCTTGATGAAGCTTCCAGTTTTCCAGTGAAAATTATCCATCTTGTTACTGAAATTGTCTGCAATTTTCTACATTATTGTGAATGCTTATCCTAGTCTATCTAATTTCCTGATACAGCTGGGTTCAATAAATGTACCATCTGACTATACACACGTAGGAACTTACATTAGAGATTACATAATGGCAATAAAAGCAGCACAATAAGTAATATTTTTCTACTTTTATTGCCCCCTCCATTAGCCGGACAGCAGCATTGTTTAAGGTGCTCAAGTCCTTGTTGGAAAGAGAAATCTCAGGAATATTTTCAAGGCT
Source organism: Thamnophis elegans (assembly GCF_009769535.1). Classification (NCBI taxonomy): domain Eukaryota; kingdom Metazoa; phylum Chordata; class Lepidosauria; order Squamata; family Natricidae; genus Thamnophis; species Thamnophis elegans. The sequence continues at coordinate 88,057,354 of NC_045544.1, read as the reverse complement.
TCTAGATGTCTGACTGTCTGTCAGATGAAGTCCATCAAATTTGCCTAAAGTTAGGCTCAGTCTAGATAAGCTTTTGTGAATTGACTTAGTAGACATGATCTTGTTCTGTTATCTGGAAAGTGTTTATGTTGTATGCCCTGAGAATACTAGCCACCTATCTTTTAGATCAATGCTAGTTAAGGCTGTACAGGAGGTGATATACATAGTTGGGTTCAGTGACTGGTTCATACATTCTTGAGTAAGGGGAGTTTTCTGCCTGTCTTAAAGGAAGTAATGGTAAGCCTTCTCTTCAAGAAGCCATCAATGGACCCAACAGTACTGAGTTACGTTTTTCCAATTTCCAATTTTCCCTCTTCAGAATAAGTTGTTGAAAAGGTAGTCAGTTTGCAGCTTCAGAGGGTCCTTGAGGAAGATTCTCTGAATCCTTTTCAGTTGGGTTTCAGTGCAGTATATAGTGTGGAGATGGAAGGGTCCATGTTAATGAAATCTGAGAGAACCAGAATGATGTTGTTGCAACTATTGATCTCTCAGTCATTTTCCATTCAACAATCATGGTATTCTTTTGGATTATCTGCAGAGATTGAAGTATAAAATCCATCTCCTTTGTACATACATCATGGAGGTGCAAAGCCTGTTTTGGCATTTTGACAAAATCATTACCTTCTGCAGATGCCTCTGATTGCCAGTGTTTGTATGACAATGTCTAATCAGGATGGGTGCCTATGACGTATGTATACATACAGACTTTCATAGGTCTATATACTTGCTCTTCTCTCTTGCTACATCTATCTGTGTTTAGATGTATATGTGCTCTGGGAAGCACAGAGTGGATTGGCATATGCACTACTCTGAATCATGTAGCCAGGAATGGGGAAGAAAGGGGTCCTAGTTAGGACCCCTTTTCAATATTCTGAGCTGCTGCCACATTGCTTCTCTCTTATAGATGCATTGAAGAATTATAATGATTTTTTTTCTGTAAACCTGAGCCATTTTCAAACTTGACATTTCTTGTGACAGCTTCTCCCCCAGTACCAAGTTTGATCATGTTCTGTTTTGTTTTCAGAGCATTATTGTGCTGATGGAGAAAGTCTTAAACTGCTTTATACAATTTATTCCTTTTAAAAGAAATGGCTATAAATTGACTAAAAAAAAACCAGATGCACTTGACTTCAAAAGCTTTTGTATCTTTTATCTGACATACTAGAGAATGATGTTCTGCATACTTTAGAAATATATTTAAACCTTGATTGAACAATCCTACTTTAAGCATTCACTAAATCATCTCTTCATCTCTTGAGCTGTATGTTTAAGGATTTGCTTACAATGTTTTAAGTGACAAGCATCAAAACCAAACCACTTGAAAACTGCACTTCTTTGTGTTAAAATGTACAGCTTTAATTCCACAGAGATACATTTTCTTTCAGCGCAGGCAGCAAAGAAGTGTATTAGCCAGAGATACATAAATAGAATTAATTTTCACACTAAGTTCTACTTGTGTTTGAAATATGATATATTACTTAGCATATGCCTTAGGACAAGGGCAAAAATTATTTGAGCCATAACCTAAATTAACATTCGACATAGAGACATTTTTGTAAGTGCTTGGAAACCAAGGTTTCTGCAGTGGCTCTGTACTCAGTAATCATTAAAGTTGTAGAAAAACATTTTCCTGAGATTCATCTGGAATGACTTATATTTGTCAAGGTTATTAGTAAAACCACATATGTGGGGTGCTACCATATCATCACATCACTTCAACTGTACAATTATACACCATCAAAAATGATGATTTTGTATTTTTTTTCCTTTAAAAAAGGCATTTTGATAAAGAGCTGATCAATGTATCAGTGGTAAGCATCTTAAATTTATTAGATTAAGTCTCATTAGCTGTTACCTTTACTTATTCAGGTAAACTTTCCTTCATTGCCAATCTCTTTTATAATGTTAGCATGTGTGAGATTCTGGTTGTTGCACTAAACGGCTTACCCTCTGATCATGGCTCCTTGTGAAACCTAGTTCCCAGATTCCTGAAACTTCTCAGACCAGAACTTATATTTTATGTACATTTATGATATAATATATGAGTTAGAAGGGACCTTACAGTTCTTTAATCCAAATCGTGACTTAGTATAGGGAGCCCCCTTACATATTCATTTCAGCAAGCATAATACGGTTGTAAAAAAGCAAGAACAAGAACAATACAACAAAACAACCGGCAAAACAATGTTCACACACATATGTATACCCAGACACACATATGCATACACTGCTGAAATGATCTTTCCTACAGCAAAGGGCTCTCAAAGGGATTAGGGAAGGACCTTAGATGAAGAATTTAGTGCCTGAACTGGTGAATGTGAGGAGAGGCTCCTTCACATTTCATTTTTTTCATTTTTCATTTTGCTTTATTTGTATGCCGCCCTTTTCCCTGAAAGGGACTCAGGGCGGCTTACAACTCAAGGGAGGGGAAAAACAGACAAGTTACAAAACATAAAAACCATACACAATTAAAAAGCACAACAATCATACCATTCGAAGTGGGGCTGCAAGTCTTTAGCCCCATAACACTACCATCCTCTTTAGATGACATAACACTACCATCCTCTTTAGATGACAATCACAAAAGGTTTATTTGACATGCTATATGTAAAATATTTAAATATTGATTATCATGAAGGACATCAAAGTCCTAGTTAATATTAACATATATTGAATACAATATACATTAAGTTATAAAAGGAAGCATAATATAATCAGGTAACAATGAGGATTGCAACATTGCCATGACACATTGTAGAAAACTTAGATGCATCAAAACATTTTCAACATCTGTCTCAATTTTAACAGAGTGTTAAATACATGCTGATTATGCATCTTCTTCACCATAAGTTATTTTCATCATCAGTATGTTTAATTTCTCTATTTAAATGCTGAAAACTGTTAGTGACCAAACAAACAAAATTACAGAGCAATGAAACAAGTCTATTACAGAGAGAGAAATTGTCCTACGTTCTTTTTATTTTTCATTCAATTTAATAAAAGAGAAACTGCATTCCATATTTATTCAAAGGATTTCAATGAATTCTCACAAATGGAGAATAGTACTTTTGTCCTTATTTAATTAGAAAATGACCAAAGTTTTTCATTATATATTAATCTCACCAATGGTTTGCAGCCACCCGTTTTTCAATTTCATCCAAGAAAAAGATCAGGAGAGGATTCCTTACATTGCATGTCTCAGTAGAAGTGCTATTATCATAATTAAAGGTGAGACTTCTTTGAAAATTTGCAGGAAAAATTCCTATGGGAAAAATTCAAAGAAATCACCCATTCAATTTCTTTATCTACATGTTAGGTATATTTATCAAATGTATCTATATACTTGTTTCATTTCCTCAAAACTGCCAACTCTATATGTGTGAAAAGGGGGGAAGGGAGAGAGAGAAAGGAGAGATGATAAGCAGATGGACAATAAATAGACTGCTCTTCTGCAATATTGCCAACTGGATCCAATAAACTATCTCCTTGAAACTTTCTTACTAAGACGTATAAAGGAGTCATAGGACATTGTTCTACTGTAAAAAGAAAAGGGGCGGGGGGGGAGCAAGCTACAAACTACAACTCTTCTATATTATAGCTCTTAGAAGCCCAAGACCAAATGTTAACAATGCTATTGGCTGATGGTTCTTTTTCTAGGAGGTTACAAACACTCGCTGCCAAGAGTTCCTGGAAATGATTCCATCTTCCAGAGATGCTGCAGCTCCATTCAGTATTATGATGCCACAGGGCCTTTCTCATCTGACTAGCTTTTAATAGCTTCCAAGAATGGTTTCTATATTAATTACATTGCCAGTGGGTATAGCTCCTAGATTATCCATGACATCAATGACTTCAGCATGTTCAGTCACTGAACACAAATTCAAAGTTGCCCCGTGAGTAGATAACAGCTTGATCAAGAGAGTTTCTCAGATATCAATTCACCAAATTCATCAAAGTGAAAATGCAGCAATGTTTCATAAGTAAATATGATAATAAGAGATTCCACGGGATCGATGCATTGACTTAACACACACAAGGCTTGCCATAAAGTGTTACAGTGTGCATGGCTGTTGATTAGAACACCCCCAATTCCAATTCATTTGAAACTCCCTAAAAGTCAGTCAACATGCCATTGCCACTTAGAATGCTGTTTTTGTTCCCTTGCCCCAAGGAATTTTCTTCTAACCACTTTTTCTGCTAATGTTAATCTGGATGTTCTTCTAAATCTGATGATGTCTCCCTACTGTGCAGAAATGACCCTGTCCAGTACAACAGTTATGGAGCTGAGATGGCTAGTATTATAGACTAAGATTGAGCAATGTTTTGAACTGGAATGTTGCTTTTCAGTCACTGTCTATGAACATATATGCAACACACATATAGAAACCGAGCGAGTGTAGGACAAAAAAGACCAAAACCTTCTTTACTCGAGCAGTAAAACATTGGAACATTCATTACACCAGCAGGGAAAAATCCTCTTCCCTTGCCAAATACTTGTGCATTGGGCTGGGAATGGAAACTTTGGAATGGAGCTGAAGTTCCTACCTCTTCCAATGAGCCTGATGGAGACTGCTGCTTGGGAGGCCAGAAAATTCATGAACTCTTGTCTCATTTCACCCCCTTATTTAATAGAACCTTTTCAAGCAATCTGTAGAGCACAGAAAAATAGTGTGCATAATTATATTTATCTGCCTCTTTTGCAAACAAGATTATTTCTGAAGCTTCCCCACCCCACCCCACAACAATGAAGTTACTAATTTTACAATTAATATTTCTCATGAATATAGCATTTTTGGAACAGCAAAACCCTCACACTTGAAAATAGAGAGAAAATAACAGTGTAGTCATCAGGGCACCTAACAGCAATTGTGATGCAATGGATCTAGCACACCACAGGATATAATTAAAGAACCTGGAAATAATTAAGCCTTCGGGTTGTATGACTCTAATGGATTGATCTGATTTTTAGTCAGAAAATGATTGTGTTCACTATAGCTTTTTTACAATTATCGGGAGTCAAATCCAGACTTCTCCTGCAGTGGTACAATGGTCCTTGAGAACACTTGATACATGGGTGCTGGTGCAGATCTAATAGCTGGGATCTACAGAACATGAAGCCTCTATTCTAAATTAATCAATCTATGATATCGTATATAGTAAGTGAATGAAGGAGGGGAAGGTGGTTAAGAGTTCTACAGATGCAATTCTATGCATCTTTTACTCAGTTTTTAAGCATGATATAAATGAATATTATAATTTAGTAGCACTAGTAGTAGTAATTCTCGCTTTGTAGATGTTCATGCTTCTGTTGTATGTTTCCAATCCCCTTCGGACCAGAATATGGCTTCATCTCCCTAATGACATATATGAGATGTTATCATTAAAATTCAGGCTTTTTTAATATAAGTTAAATGGTTAATTGGTAAGTTTGGTTAATTTTGGATCATCCTGGAGAAAAGTATAAAATTGGGTCATAAGACATTAGGCCTCTCTGCTCAATTGTTGATCCTATCTAGGGTCAAAAGAAGCATCATGTAGATGAAATTACATGAAATGCCCCATTACTGTAACAATACAGTAGCCCTTTTATCCCAGCTAACTACCAATTTCTTGTACATTCTATCAGACAGTCTTTATTTAAGTAGATTCAATGCTTTGCCATCAGTGCTTACAGTATAGGAGATATAATAACCTCCCAATTCAACACTGCCTTTGTCTCTTGTCAAGCTGGGAAACCTGAGTCATATTTTATTCGATTGCCCTTTTTATCTTGCATGCCACATTGATCTAATCATGCCTTTGTTATCTAACTGTCCCACAGGTTAAATGAGAAGAATATATTCTCCCTACTTGGCAAAGTTTTACTCAGGAGTTTCCAGTAAGGTAGCCAATGATGCTATATTGATGTTGCTTTTTCAGAGGCATTTGGCATTTTGCAATCTGAATTTGATCTACATAAATCTTGTTCATCCTGGTGAACTCTATCATTTATTTTAATACACCATTCAAAGTTTTGCATATTCTCTATTTTTCCACATTTTTTTTCTTTTAACTGCATGCAATATCTAAAGGACTTTTAGTTTCTGGTTGTAAACGAAGTAATCTGTAATCTGAATTACTCTATTGCCTCTCATTGTAGAATCATATACTGTTTTACAGGTAGATTTTTAACTGGTGGATTGTTAACATGACTGCCCAGCTGTAGAAGTGTAACATGCCAATAGTTTATATTTTCTTACGTTCTAATTTCCTTTTACTTGCCTTTCTTCCTGCCTCTCAAAAACATTTATAAGAAACCAGTACTCTTTAAAAAATGTGTGCTGTAATTGAAATAAATGAACAGTCAGTGCAAACCATGCCTTTATTTCCACAACTAAGTATAAAGCAGACAATTAATGAAAGCTGCTTTGATATATCCCATTATAGTGTCACGTTCCAGCTTTCACGTTGCATACAAACAGAGATTCAGTTTGTTTGGTGAAAAACTTTTATCTCTATCTAAGAAACTACGTGATAACCAGCACTAAATGACAATGATACAAAGGTAATCAAATCCAAGCCAGTTCTAACCAAGTTAACACCATCACCCCTATATAGATAGATAGATAGATAGATGGATGATAGATGATAGATAGATAGATAGATAGATAGATAGATAGATAGATAGATAGATAGATAGATAGATAGATAGATAGATATAGATATAGATATAGATATAGATATAGATATAGATATAGATATAGATATAGATATAGATATAGATATAGATATAGATATAGATATAGATATAGATTAGATATAGACATAGACATAGACATAGACATAGACATAGACATAGACATAGATATAGATATACCATTACCCCATCCAGCTCCACCCACAACTTCACCCATATGACACCCACCCACCATCACCAATCACCATGACCCACACCCTCAGCCACAACCCCACTCAGTGTCATCATAGCCCCTTTCCTGGTTAGCTGCATCTGAGCAAAAGAGTTACATCAGAGTAAGTAATTGCACCCGAATAGAAGGGTTACATCAGAGTAGGCAGTTGCATCAGAGTAGAAGAGTCAAATGCAGCTACAGGCTCAATCGACATCAGAGAGGCAACATCAACGTGGCAGCGTTAGTGGCGTGTAAGCATGGCTGGGCGGGCATGGTGATGGACAGGTTCCCTCTGGATGGCAGTCTGAGGGCTGACATATAGAATGAATGCAAAATTTTCCAGGTATAGCTTCCCTCCCAGGCACTCTAGCTGTCACTTTTTTGTGTTAACTGACCTGGTAAAGTATTTTAATCATTACTATTTGTAGGCAAGAAAATAATAATTTTCTATGACATTTCAAATAATTTAGAGAGAGAGAAATCACACATAATGTTCCAGAGATTGTATAATTGGATATCATAACTGTCCAAATTATGTGTTTCAATTGTATGAGAAAGAGTTCCTGATTTAGAAGGCAACATAGTTAACATGTGTTCTTAAGAACATAATAGGTGTGAATTCCATTTCAAAAGATATGAAAAACTAAGGTGGCAAAGACAACTGTCATAATTAGGAAATAGCTTGGGTTTTTCTTTGTCTCTCTTAAAAAAACATTTCACCCTTTAAATGAATCTTTATAAGCCAAACAGGGAAGTGTTAGTCCAGATGCCTAAAGGCAACCATTTTCATAGAAAGGGGCTATCACTTAGAAGTGACTATGGGATACTGTAGTTCCTTTTGGGCACTAGGGAGCGGTTCCGTGCAGAGAGGGTTTTCCACAGACCAGAGGGCGCGGGGTTTCATGTGCTGCCTAGAACTAAGAAATTTCATGACAGTTAGAACAATTAATCAGTGGAACGATTTGCCTCCAGAATTCTGAATGCTCCACCAGAAGTTTTTAAGAAGAGAGTGGACAACTGTTTGTCTGAAACGGCCTGATTAGGGGGTTGGACTAGAAGACCTCCAAGGTCCCTTCCAACTCTTATTCTATTCTAAGGTTATGTGATCCCTTTTTTGCCACCTTCTGCCAAGCCAACTCAATAAGGAAACCAGATTCACTTAACAACAGGGTTACTGATTTATCAATTGCAGTCATTCACTTAACAACTGTGGCAAGAAATGTCATAAAATGGGGCAAAATTCATTTAACTAATTCATTTAAAAGATGTTTAACTACTTTAAAAGATTATATTGCATTGGAGTTTAATTTTTGTAATGTATGTGTCATTATTTTAATATGCAAGCTAAGAAGGAGAATGGACTGAAATATATTTAAAATCTTGAAGAAAAAAAGCAAACCAAAAATATCACCCATGTTTCTTCTTTTTTTTTATTTAGCTTGTTCCTCCATATCTGCTATGTCTTAGACTTCCACATTTAATATCACTCAGAGGATAAAATTGCCAATTTGGTAGACACTTTTTAAATTAATTGTACTTTTGAGGAGTCACTAAATGTCTAAGATTTTTTTCATTTTTCTTGCTTGCTACTTTCTAGTCCAGATGGAAAATTGTTCCACCTTCTTTGTCTTAACTTCAGTGGATTTTTTTTTCTTTAACTTCTTCAGAGCAGATCTGAAACTGAGTTGATGTACTTATGTCATGCTTTATATGTTGCTCCCAAGTGGTCATTAAAGGAAACACAAATGACAGTTAATAGCATTTCTTTTTATTATAAGTATTGGGCTGTTAATTAATTTTTATTGTATTTAATAATCCATGCAAAATGTTTGTTGCAACATGCCAAGATCTTAACGCTCTCCAGATCTAATTTTTAATTTGGCTCTTTGACTGATGTTCTACAGTGTATATATGAACAGTATTTTCAAACCAAAAGTTCCTTTCAAATTTTAAAATTTGGCATTCTGTGCAACATTCAGTTTGTCCAATGTAACTGTCCCCACAATAACAAAATCATTTTACAGTATCTACTCCCTCTTATTTTGAGAAATTTTCCTTAATGGAAGTTAGTATTTTTTCCCCTGTGTTATCCATGATTTACAGGCCTACTTACACTTTTCTCCACCAATATTTCATACCAGACGCCCCTGAGATATGAAGGCTTTGAATGCTGTTCACATATTTTTTTATCATTCTGGTAGTTTTCTTGTTTTACAGTATCAGATTAAATGCAGCATCATTTTTATATTAGTACTGTATTCACGGTCAAGTGAAAAACAGCTTCCCTAAATCCTGGAACACATCATTAAAAAAAAAAAGTTATACCTGTTTAAGTAAAGATGTGCCAAACATAGTAACCTTTGGGGCTTTGGGGATTTAGTAACCTTAAGGCCAAACCAGCAAGATTTTGTTTCTTTAGCCAACATGTATTTGTTACACCCTACATTTAAAATGTTGTCCCTTGTGAACCTGGAATATATTTTCCATATGTCCATGTGTTAGGAGTTTCATAAAAATGCTGAGCACATAATTTTTCAAAATAATTCTGACAAAGTATGAAACAAGCTTTAAAATATTATGACATGGCCAATTTTCATGGCATTTAAAATCAATAACATGGCATAATATATTTTATATGCATGGAAATATACTTCATAAATATTCGGTAATGTCAGAGTACTCTGTTTTATATGTTCCCAAATCCTTTTTTAAGCATAGGATGTGTGAAGAACATTTTCTGAAACAGAACTCAGACTTGTAAGAAATAAAAGGATAGGAAGGGTTCCATATGGGTTTTTCATTGAAGTTTCTGGCTTTTTAGGGAAGCAACTCTTTCCAGTTCGCTAATTAATTTACTTTAAGGCACAAAAACCTAGAAATTACAAGTACAAGCTGGCAATAATTCTGTTTAGTTAGTCACAACCATACTTAAAGTACAAAACACGAGGCAAAAATCCAGGTTAAATTTCCTAGTGCAATTTGAGGGTCCCACCAACGACCAAGGGCTAGAAATGCATGGAAGTGAGACCATCCTGCCCAAATACAGAATACAAATACACCCTGGGGAGGCTGAAGATGTACATTTGCCTCCAGTCAAATTATTTTACAGATGAGAATACAAGTTAACAAATATCAAATGTTGTTTCAGGTTATAAACAATTGAAGCAGGTAAGTGATGATAGTCGCACCCTTTTTCTAGCTCTGTCTGTTGCTCAGTGGTCCAAAATCCTCTTTTCTGATGAGAGCAACTTTTGCCAAAGGCACCAAAAACTGGTTCAATGACCGGATTACTGTGCTTGATTGGCCTCTCCATTCTTCCACCATACTCTGGATCCTTGGTTTCCAAATGAGATGCAAAAGTTGCTCTCATCAGAAAAGAGGACTTTGGACCACTGAGCAACAGGACTTTGGACCATTGTGCTTCATTAAGACCAGGGTCAACGCAACTGTCTACCAGGAGATTTTGGAGCACTTCATGCTTCCTTCTGTAGGTGAGATTTATGGGGATGCTGACTTCATTTTCCAGCTGCCCACACTGCCAAAAGCACCAAAACCTGGTGCAATGACTGTGGGATTACTGTGCTTGATTGGCCAGCAAACTTGCCTGACTTGAACCCATAGAGAATCTATGGGGCATTGCCAAGAGAAAGATGAGAGACATGAGACCAAACAATGCAGAAGAGCTGAAGGCCGCTATTGAAGCATCCTGGTCTTCCATAACACCTCAGCAATGCCACAGGCTAATAGCTTCCATTCCACGCTGCATTGAGGCAGTAATTGCTGCAAAAGGGGCCTAAACCAAGTGCTGAGTACATATGCATGCTTATACTTTACAATATTGTTCTATGTACAATCCTTGTTTTATTGATTGCATGTAATATTCTAATTTTCTGAGATGGTGAATTTGGGGTACCTGTTGTTAACCATAACCAAGTTTTTTCACTGTCCACTTTATCTTTTATTTTTTCCAGAAATTGGCCATGCAGTGCTTTGTTCTGCCAACTCTCCATTCTTGATTTTATCACATCTTTTCTGTATTCTTGTTTCGTCTGTTAGGCCTTCAGTAGATTTTTGTTCTTTACTTTGATTAATAGATGTTCTTGACATTATTATTATTATTATTATTATTATTATTATTATTATTATTATTATTAAAAATAACTCAAGGCAGTGAAAATATACAACACAACACAATATACAACTCCTCCTATTTTCCCAAAACAACAACAGCCCTGTAAGGTGGATCTTGCCAAGAGAGATTATTCTTAACATATTATTTTTCTCCCTCTGCATGGCTTCTATATTTTAATTATTATTTTTTCATTTTTAATACTTTTATGCATCTGTGGTTTTATTTGTTGTATGCTGCCCAAGTCACTTTTAATGAGATGGGCTGCTTAATTAATTAATTAATTAATTAACTAAATGTCACGGTCATTGAGATCTGCACTAGAGCCACTTTTGTAATTGTGACAATGAAATGATTGTATGCTGAGCAGATGATCAAAGGAATACTTCACTTTGGCCTAGCTTTAACTGAAGAGTCCTTCCAAGCAGCCGAATCAAGCAAGCAGCCCTTGTTTCTGATCAACAAAGAAATTATGCATCTTCGCTTTGTTCAGCAGAGAGGCAAAGGGTAGCAATCAAGTTGAGGCAAATCAGCCCTGCCTTGACAATCCCTAGTGAAATACAGAGAACATTCAAAACAGAGAACATCCACTCCTGACATCCGTACCACATTTCTGCATATCAATGCATAAGAACTATACGTGCAAGAGATAGATATATTTGAAAGGTTGTGTTCTTGAAAATTTCAGATTAACTCAAATTGCTGATGAATTTATAAGCCCATCGAAAGCAAAGGATTCTGCAAAAGAGAAGCTCCAAAGTTATGTGCTTTGTTAGAAGTACATTCTTTCATTTGAATGTTTTTTTAAATGATAATATTCTGCATGTCAAAATCTTCCATTAAGAGAGCTGACAGCAAAACTAATTAATTTTCTATTAGTAATTGTGCACAAATTACATTTGTTTGCCCTATTAAAAAAAACCCCACCTCCATCTCTGTTTATTCATGCACTCAGAAAACATGCCCAAAGGTTAAGCCTATAGAATTGAAAAATTGAAACACATTACACTTGAGACTGATGGAAAGTATGTAAGAGTGATGTTATATTTTGATTACCTTTTGACAATTATTTAAGTGAAACACAGTGCATAAGTGCTATATTAAGAAAAGAGTTGGGCTACAACCACTCCAAAACCTCCTCAATTAGAATTATTGTGTATATACTACAAAAACTTTCATGTCTGCTTGATTGTTTGTTTCCTTCAATAGAATGAAATGTACATCAAGGGCGATAATCTTGGAATCAACATACCTCATGTGGGCTAATTTACAGAATGTATTCCAAAATCTGGGACCCTGAGTCTTGTGGGATTGAAATTTTGGCAAAGTTGTGACTGCTTCAATGCTGCCACAATCAACCACAGTTTGATGATCTCAGTTCCAATGCTCCTTGCCAACCTTCCTACAGGAAAAGTCAGTGGAAAATCCAGCAGGAAGTTAAAACCTGCTCCCACTCCCATTATTTTTTTGCCCACCCATTGTCATTCTATTTCTCTGTTCAGGTAACAATATATCTCCAAAATGATGAACCAGCAGGGCACGGATTGTCTAGTTATTGCCATTATGATTCATTGCACTGTGGGCCAGATGTTTACAATGGATCTGTCATATTTGTCCATCTATTGAGTCCTCCCAAGGACCTGGGATAGGCCAGTGTGGATGTATGATGGTGTTATATTGTTGCAGGATGTAAGCTGTTCCAAGTAAAGCTGCCCTTTGCAATTGGTCAATGGCAATTTTGTCATTGCTGATGTTGTTCAAATGGTGCTGCAGTTGTCTTGGAATTGCACCCAAGGCACCTGTTGTTATTGGTACTACCTTTGCATCATTGTGTTGTTGTTACTGCTAATGTAATGTAATACTTTTTTAAAACCCTCTCTGTTTTTTATTACTTTTAAGGTTGAATTACAGAATCAGATTTCCCTCCATTAAGTAATGTTTAACAAACATTCAGAAGTTTCCAGGGCTTGTTAAGTGTTCTTTGTTTCACTGTGAACTCACTTTCAGAGGATTTTATGCCTAAAAGTCAAACAGGGCAGTGTCCCACTAAGTTACTCACATTTTTAAATACTAAGAAGCCAACAGAAAAAGAAGACGGGCCTCACAGTTGGAGTTCTTCTTCCTTTCTGAATGACATTTCTGTTGAAGTACAGTCTTGATACCTGATCCTTTCTGCACTCTCATTTTTCAGCTCAAACCTTTTTTATAGCCACAAAATTCCTGCTGATATCCATACTAGGTCAACAAATGCATGTATCTTTAATCCCAGCTATTATTGTGTAAGAATGTTAGTGAACCTTGAACTACAATGTGATCTCTGACTGTGACATGTAATATTCAGAGATATAAGGGGAAAAAAGAGGAAGGGAATTAGAGTATACCTTGGGAAATGTGTTCCATAGCAATCAATTAGAAGCAGTACAGATGTATGTTCAGAGCAATGGAGTCGGTTGATATGAAAAATGTTGCAATTGCATTGGCATATATTCTGCAGAGCATTAGCCAATCTTTGACTGCCTTGCAAATTAAAACCATTTCCCTTCAAGATGTGTGCTGGGGGGGGGAGGGGATTCTGGATGAAAAGCCTGAGAATTCATTAGGTAGGCACTGGTCACATTTCACAGAGCATCTGGTCAAAGGGAAAGACAAAATAGTTCTTGCATATAAAAGTAATAAATGCAGAAAACTATAGTCCCTATGAGTTCCAGCTGGGAGATACTTCCTCCACTCTTATTCTGCTTTAAGTCAATAATAGACTTACACTTTTAAGTTCCAGTCATTGAGGTTGGAATTAATCATTTATTTTTATGTAGATACTGATTACAAGTAATCCTATTTCTCTTACAACCAACACTATTTCAACCCTTTATATTCATGTAGAATTAGTAGTACTAATATAATTTTCAAAAATTCAAAAAGCATGGTAGAGGCTAAGATTATGCATAAAACAACACACTCATAATTCTTTTTCTCATATTCCCTTATTCCTACCCACACCTCCCTAGGTTTAATCTAAAATCAAACTCTATACAAAATAGACCCAGAGCATATTGGTTTGTATTCCATACAGTTGTTCAGTCCAAATCCCATCTGCTACAATATTAAAGATTTTAAAATAGGAAGAACCAGATTCTGGGTCCATTATATTTTGCCTCTGGGATGAATAAAAGTATTGTTGTTCCTCCTCAATAGGTGTAGTTAATATTGAGTCTTCAAGATAAACAGCCTTTATAGAAACAGTCTCACCAAGTCTTGTGTTAATGAATTCCTCAGGGAAATTATGTGCTGTGTGAATAATTGCTTCCTTCTGTCTGTTTCTAATCTCCTTCCAATCAGCTTCATTGGATGAGCCCTGACTCCTAGAGGGAGAGAGAAATATTCTTCTTGCTCATGTTTTCCATGAATATTATCATGTCACCTACAAACTTGACCAGGTCTCTGCTTATGAACAAGTTAAATGGCACAGCTCCCACTGCAGATCCTTGATAGCATGAGCCTCCTATTGGGGTGGGGTGGGGTGTTGGAGTGGGAAATGAAGCATATGCTATAATTTTATCACATCAAGAGCAGAACATTCATTGTGACATCACAGTTTACATATCAACATTTTGCACAATCTGAGGTTGTAGAAGATCCTGTTTCAAACATTCCATTTACTATTTCCATTCATTGAAAAAGATCCCTTTTATTCCTACATATATGTGACATAATGCCAGTAATAAAAGAGGATGGGCTTAGTTGTGCAGTCATGACAACTGTGTTGCATTTTTTATTCTCCTGAAAGTTGGTGAGTGAGGATTTCCCTTTGTAGAATCCATGCTGATATTCCTTTATGGGGTTTGTTTCTCTATCAGTCTATTTATTTATTTTTTATTATTGTCTGTACCAATTTTTCTTCAACAGATTTAAGTTATAGCTTATATTGATTGGCTTTGTCAGATAGCTGAATGTCTTGCTGATAATTATTACGCTCATAATAATTGAACATTCTGTATTGTGTTTAAAATTTTTATATTTTATATTTACGGTAACTGCCTCAATGGAAACTTATGATATAATCTGAAATAATGCAAAAAAATTATTTATTTGTTTGTTCAATTTCTATATTGCCCATCTCCTCTAAGCGACTTTGGGTGGTTTACAAATAAATGCCAACAGAAGATCACACTCTTCACTACTCAGGACATGAAAAATGAAGAAGAAATTATTTATTTAGCAGATATAACAACAACAGTGGCTACAATGCAAAATGCACCATTGTGAGACTTGAAAGAACAAGTTATAGATAGATTGCATGGAGAAAATACCTATGTGGTCACTAGGAGTCGAAAACAACTAGTTCGCACATAATCAATCAATCAATCAATAATGTGCATTCAAAGATGTTTGGTTGAAAGTTGATTTTCATCTTGTTAATTGAGACCAAGATCTCGTTTGCAGCTAAGTTGATATATTTTCTATAAGATTATATGTTTTATTTAAAGTATTCTTTATTTATTAGCCATCCAGTCCAAAATCTGAAAAGGCATAGAGACTTTAGAATTATTCCTAGCTGTCAGACTAACAAAGAAATAGATCACAAGATCCTTAAATAGATTTGCCTTTTAAGATATATTTCTAAATCACAAAGATTGTTGTCAAATATCTTCTTTTGCTATCATTTTCATTACAGTTTATAGGCCATTGTATCTGCTGCAAATGATATAATGTTGGGAAAATAAAAGCTATGAGGTAAAATGAATATATATTGTTAAAATATGAAAAGAGAATCCAAAGTTGGTGGGTGAAAATGATGAACTGGAGAACTGATAAGATTAGGACTTTCTGAGCAACTAAAACTATTAACTTTGGAAAGAAAGATATGAGTGTTAATGTACTATCTCAAAACCACATATAGTTCTTTCAATTATTAGTTTCTAAAATCCAGGACAACAATCATTTATCAACACATTTTATCCCAGAGCTTCCTTTGCTTGGATTCATTTTCTCACATTAGACTTAAATGACAATATTAAGAAATAACACTCATAAAGCAATATCTGAAGTCTCAATATGCAGACCACATGCTTTTTACTCAGTGACTAATAGCCACAGAGCTGTCTTGCATTCAGAGATAAAATCAGTGAGGGAGAAATAAACTTGCTGTTGTCTTTTGTCAGAAGAACTGCAAATAGTTCAACCCTTCCTAAACAAGAGAGTATCTTAACTAACATTTGTTGAGTGAAGAATAGCATGACTTTAGACTTTTGTGGGAAGAGATTGTGAATCATTTCGGAATTTCTTGGAAATGTCTTCATGATTCAAAATAACTCACCCAGCTATTTGGACAGTTGCCAACTCCTAAAGAATACAGCTATACATTACCCAGAATTGGTGGCATTTCATTGGCGGCAGGATGTGGTTGCTACCTATCTGATTTACTAAATGAAACCTGGAATGTTTCCTATCAGGAACGTGATGGATGGCTAATGAAAATACAAACCAGGGGATCTGTAATGTTTTCATAACCACCTACTTACCTTCTGGCATATTTCTAAAAACAAGTAATAGAAAAAAGCACTCTCTCTCACCTTTACCCTTATTCATGGGAACAGTCATTATTATGCATCACTGTGACAAATTGATTCTTGCAAGCAACATTGGCAAAAGAGTGCTGACTTTAAAACACTATAGAGTGGATTATGTCTGAATTTGAGTCCATCACTGAAATCTGAAATTAATGGAAGTCTATACCTTCTAGAAATTATATTCAGGAGGAATCCAAAACAGTTACTTTCGTATTCTGTGAACATACACACACCTTCTCTGTGATCTACACTGGTTGTCATTTAGTGTCTGGGTGCAATTCAAGGTGCTGTTTATCATCCATAAATCATACATGGCATAAGGCAAATTATACATGGAGTAAGGCCTAGATATTTGAGGGGTTGCCAGTTGGCCATTTAATATGTTCCAACATAATTGGTTTTCTTTGAAACCTACTAATTATGTAATGCCATCTAGTGAGACCCAGGAAATGGGTTTTCTCTGTTGCAACGCATGCCTTCTAGAAAAGCATCCCATCAAAGATTTGTATCGTGCCTATCTTGCCCGACTTTAAGCTATCTTTAGAAAATTATTTTTACCTCAGGCCTTGTGATGTGATGAGATGATATGTTGTCCCTCAGACAATGGATACTGTCCTTTTAACTTGTGAAACCAAGATAAAAGTCATTCTGGAGTTGGGCAGCCTAGAAATCCAGTAAAGAAACAAACAATGTAAGAGCATGAGGACAATCACTGATTTTGTGTAAACTGCACATTCTGTTGGCATGAATTTCAGGTCTCTAACAGGACCCCCCCCCCAGGCAAATTCCTAATGTCAGAGTCTCCAAGGCAAGTATAAATTAGTCTGATATTTCCCAAAGACTGGAATAAATATCTAGGAACTAAAGTTGTACTCTAATTCTATAGGGGTAATCATTACAAATAATGGATAGCGATTAAGTGATTTGAGGCTGAAACAGAACTCATATTTTTTCTCCTGCATTAGATCCATGCATACAGATTTCTCCTGCATCCTTTCTCCTATGTCTCTCCTTTACCCTGTCATGCTCAAACATTAATGCCCACTGCATATTTACATTCCTGGGATTGCTGCTCTGAGAATCCATTGCCATTAAGGGGAACCTGACACCCAATAACTCTATTTCAGGTAATGTTAATCCCTGGTATGGAATACAAGTATTTTAGCACCAAATGCTCAAACAAATTATGAAAGATGACATATCTCTGACATTATACTTTAATTCAAAATATAAATTACTAATCTCATATAGATTACAAAGAGTACTGGGAAATTCGATACTCTGGAAATCACATATCCCCGGCTTCCTATATTGAAGAGGCTGTCATGATTATATTCAACAAAATAAAAGGTAACATGTCATTTCCAAAACACTTACATCTTAACTATCTAATTGGGAATATTATGTTTTTAAATATGGGTGGCATTTTAAATCCTGTTGTTTTAATGTCCCAATATCAAGAAGAAATAGAAGCTATTTAAAAAGTTTTGAGTAAAAGGGATAGCAAGATAAGGTCCCAAGGCGCCTGGATATGTTTCTAGTAGAATACCATGGAAATGAAAGAAATCTAAGTAAAATATAAGTTCATATCAAGCATTTCATGAATTTTTCAGATCCTATCCAAAGTTTAGTTTATTGTCATAAGTCAGGAATGTTTTCTCTATGCACTGAAGGGATTTCAATAGCTACAATAGCTTAAGATCCCCATTGCATCCAAAAAAGCTACAAGTTTAGTCATTACAACAAAGTTTAATGCCATGGATTGTAAACTTAAATGCATTTCTACTGCAATAGCAATAAATCCTAATCAGAAGTGAATTTAAAAACCACACTCAACCTTGACCATCATCTTTAATGTTCCTGATCATTGCCAATTTTATTTAAATGTACACATTCATTTAAAAATCAAAATTGTTTTTAATCAGTATTACTTGTGTTTTGCATTCAAAGAACATTCCATCCCAAATATATTTTAAACACTACACAGCAAGTATGTTTCTGGGTCACTATTCCAATGCTGCCAAAATATTTCCCCTGAGATGGTGGAAACAGCACCAGAAATCCCATGCAGCTGTGTTTGTATTAAAAGACATCCATATTCAGTAGAGCAACATTTGGGTAGACAGGATGCAACTAGCAGACCAGGGATTTAGCATTCTTAGAGTGCAACATCTTCACCTGCAAATCATCTCCTGTGACCTCTCGAAGTATAAATGCAATATAATGTGCTCTCCAATTTGTTTTAAAGAGCAGAACTGCCAATCTCAATGCCCATTAACTAAGTCCCAAGACCAGGAAATAAAACTTCATTTGTGATTTATGGTATGTACAATATTGCAATAAATTTAAAATAAAATAAATAAAACTTCAAATGTATGGTGTAGGGCATAGATGATATCATATCAAATTAAAAATGATGTAATATATTAATAAAGTTTAAAGTAACAATTATTATTTTTCCATCATCCCTAAAATCAGTTGTATCAATAATATCTCACTCAGTTTAATAAAGACAAAGACAGAAAGTTTACACATCCTTCTCCTGAAAATTTCAGGTGTATTTTTTCAAGCTGCATAAAATCCTAATACAATGTAGCTTTCAGTCTAGCAGTTTTGCAATTAATATGACATTGCATGTCTGAACAGCTGGGTTTGTATAGTTTTTATCTAGTACTAAGCTTTCTACAACCATAATTCCAGTGGACCTTTTAATTCTATTTTTTGATTAATGAAAATAAGATAATAAATAGAGCAAATAAAAAAGCTGATTTAAGCTGATATGCGAGATTTGTTTCAAAAAATGAGATACAATACAAGACAATACAATACAATAGCATAGTTGGAAGGGACCTTGGAGGTCTTCTAGTCCAACCCCCTGCCTAGGCAGGAAATCCTATACCATTTCAGACAAATGGCTATCCAACATCTTCTTAAAGACTTCCAGTGTTGGGGCATTCACAACTTCTGGAGGCAAGCTGTTCCACTGATTAATTGTTCTAACTGTCAGGAAATTTCTCCTCAGTTCTAAGTTGCTTCTCTCCTTGATTAGTTTCCACCCATTGCTTCTTGTTCCACCCTCAGGTGCCTTGGAGAATAGTTTGACTCCCTCTTTTTTGTGGCAACCCCTGAGATATTGGAACACTGCTATCATGCTTCCCCTAGTCCTTCTTTCTATTAAACTAGACATACCGAGTGCCTGCAACTGTTCTTCATATGTTTTAGTCTCCAGTCTCCTAATCATCTTTGTTGCTCTTCTCTGCACTCTTTCTAGAGTCTCCACATCTTTTCTACATCGTGGTGACCACAATTGAATGCAGTATCCCAAGTATGGCCTTACCAAGGCATGATAAAGTGGTATTAATACTTCACGTGATCTTGATTCTATCTCTCTGTTTATGTAGCCTAGAACTGTGTTGGCTTTTTTGGCAGCTGCTGCACACTGCTGGCTCATATTTAAATGGTTGTCCACTAGGACTCCAAGATCCCTTTCACAGTTCTACTGTTGATAATGATATAGACCAGCGGTTCTCAACCTGTGGGTTGTAACCCCTTTGGGGGTTGAATGACCTTTTCACAGTGGTTGCTAACACCATTGGAACTCTAAACTTTAAACTCCCCCTCGCGTTCCTCGAAATCCCCTGCGGATGGGCTCCAGGGTCATCGCTGGCCACGCAGAGTGTCGCCACGGCTCCGCACCATGGAAAACATAGGTGTGCGCCCACACCCCATACAATTACTGCCTCGGAGACTTTGTAATGGCAGGAACATGTTCTCACTCGCCCGAGCTTCTGCAGAAGCTACCCTCCGAAGCTCTCCAAAGCTCTCTGAAGCCCTCTGAGGGTACTGCCAGGTACTTTTAAGAGTGAGTGATTAAGTGAGTGAGTGAGAGAGACAGACAGACAGACCAGGGGTAGGTTGCTCCCTCTTCTCTGGTGTGAATGCGAGTGGGTGGTTTAGTAGCCCGCCTTCTTTGATAGTTCAGGCGGGTGGAGAAAAGAGGTATGCAATAGTTGAGGGTGAAGGTGCTCCCCTTTGCCCTTGGTGGCAGGGGTGCTTTATCACAAGCCTCCTTTCTTTCTCTGCCTGCCCGAATGAGCAAAGGAGGTGCTGGTCCCAAACTGCCCCTTGCCCGCATTCAAACCAGCCCACCCCCTCCTGTCTTTCGACATGGGCTCTCTGGAGGGAAGGGGGGTTCTTTCCAAAGACTGGCTTCTTTCCTTCCCTCCTGCAGATGGAAAACAGACATTTTCACAGCGGCAGCAGAAAACCAAATCCTGAGCAGTCAGTTCTGGCTCTCCCTTCCCCAAGCATGTCCCGTTGCTGTTGGATCCGCTTTTGCTGAATCCGGCGTGGCGGCGATGGCAAGAAACGGCTGCAGTGGTGGGTTTCAAAAATTTTTGGAACCTACTTTGTGGGTGTGGCCTGCCTTGTGGGAGTGGTTTGCCAGCCATATGATTGGGTGGGAGTGGCTTGGCAGTCATGTGACTGGGTGGGAGTGGCCAAGACGATGTCACTGAATTCTTTGCCCCAATGGATGAACTACAATAAGATTAAAATAAGTACAAACATAAATAATGCTAACTGCAAAAAAAAAAACACAATATTGGACTCAATTGTGGTTGTAAGCTGAGGACTACAGATAACAGAAAGGACCTCTGCTTTCAACCAACAATGTACAGCCTTTTCAGGAAGGATGAGAAACAGGAAAGATATAAACAAACAGGAAAGATATAGTCTTTCATCCAAGAACTTAGTTCAAGAATGGATGTCATAGGTAGATTCCCAGAGCAATACAGCTTTCCTTTTTCTGAAATTTAGTCCACAGTTCCAGAAAACAGGAATATAGGAATTAAGTTCAGTACTTAGGTAGGTCCAAGTAGCTATTCAGAAGTGAGTGCTTAGAAGCAATGGTAAAGCAAGATATGGAATTAAAACCAGAAATATTTTGTTGGCTATTTGAAAGGGAGTAGACTCACAAAATTTTTAAACCAAAATTTTGGGCTCAATTGTGATCATAAGTTCTCTCCCTCTTTCCCTCTCTCTCTCTCCCTCCCTTCCTTCTTGTGTCTCTCTCCCCCACTTATTTTATTTCTTTCCCTTCCTTCCTTCTTTCCTTCCTTCCTTCCTTCCTTCCTTCCTTCCTTCCTTCCTTCTTGTCTCTCTCTCTAACTTTCTTTCTCTTTCTTATTCTTTCTTTCTCTCTCTCATTCATACACACACCATTTCCCTCATGTCTGTCACTGACAGCTCTCAAAGAAAAGGAAGGACTCCTGCCTTGGGAAGGGGTTGGACTAGATTACGTCCATGTTCCCTTGCATTCCTTTATGTTCTCTGTCCCATTTAGTCACAAACAGCCCCATTCACTTTAAAGTTGGTCACAAACTCCACTCACCCTGCGCACGCCCTGGTCCCACTCAAGGAGATGAGCTGTGGGGCGGGGAAAAGGGGGGAGTCCGTAGCTCCACGTCTTTCGATCTTCTTCCCCGCCTTGGTTCTGTGGGCAGCAGGTGCTGCTGCTGAGACGACGTGGCAGTGGTAGTGGGGGAGTTGGGGTGCTGCCCGCTATGCACAGTGAGCCCAGGAGCAGTAGCTGCCATCAGCTACACTGCACCGCCATCACTCCCTCCCCCTCAGGCCATCGGCTGGGCACGCAGAGGGGGAGTGGCGACAGCAAGGACAGCCAAGTTGGGGTAGCACTTTGGTGGGTGAAGAAGAGCCAAGCTAAGGGGAAAAAAGATCTGCCGGGTGGGGGAGCGGGGTGGGTCGCTCCATGACGGGAGCCTTTTATTAATATTTTCTTTTCCCCTCATGACTCTCGTGAGTCGAGAGTCAAACCGACAGCAGCAGCAGGAGGAGGGGCAACAGCCTGGTGTGCACTCCCGATCCAGCCTGCCTGAGGAACAGGAGGAGAGTTTGGCTGTTTAAAAAGCCTCGTGTGGAATTCCTCTCCTATTCCTTCTTTTGCTGCCTGAACAGCCATGCAGAGTGCAAACCCTTGTCTTTCACAGCCCCCTCGTTTCCAATTGGGGGATCCATGGGGAGGGACAGAAAAGATGGGTTTCCCCCTCCCCAATTGGAAACGAGGCAGCTGTCAAAGCAAGGGAGTGCACCCCGTGTGGCTTGTTCAAACAGAAGAATTAACAGGAGAGGAGTTTGGCTGTTTAAAAAGCCCAGTATGGAACTCCTCTCCTGTTCCATTTGCTGTTTGAACACGACACAAGGGGTGTGCTGTCTTGTCTTTCACAGTTGCCTCGTTTCCAGTGGGGGGGATCCATGGATCCATGGAGATGGATGGAAAAGATGGATTTCTCCCCCCCCCTCCATTGGAAATGAGGCAGCTATCAAAGCAAGGGAGTGCACCCCACATGGCTTGTTCAAATAGAAGAAGAATTAACAGGAGGGGAGGATTCATTACCCAGGTTTGCCTGGTGCATCAGTTGCGGCCCTATTTGGATCAGGAGGCACTTCAAACGGTCACTCATGCCCTTGTCACCTCAAGCCTTGACTACTGTAATGCGCTCTACATGGGGCTGCCCCTGAAAAGCGTTTGGAGACCGCAATTAGTCCAGAACGCAGCCGTGCGAGCGATATTGAGTGTAACAAGGTACACCCATGTTACACCTATCCTCCGTGAGCTGCACTGGTTTCCTATTGGTTTCCGGACGCAATTCAAGGTGCTGGTTATTGTAATAGCCTCATAAGTCCTCGGACTTACGAATGACAGCTCAGCAGCAGCCAGGCACGTCTTAGCCAATCAGACGCACCTGCAAGTTGCCGGGCTGTCATACGAAAGGCTATTGGCTCGTCCGTCTGACAGCTCCATATAAAAGGCTGTCAGACAGAGGAGAGGTGCCGGTCTACTTACAGTTACTGTTCTTGCCTGTAATAAACGGTTCTTGAAGGTTACCTCAGACGCCTCTTCGTCTTTACTGCCGCCAATTTAACACTGGCGACGAGCAGTGGGATTCCTGGCTCTGAGCACGACCTAGAGGGCAAGCAATGATCGTGTTAGGTGCGTAGACCGGACAAAAAAAACGTGCCTCAAATTGCCTCAGCCGCCTCGCCGCCTCAGCCACGAACCGTTATGGCCGGCATGCCAGCCTTCGCTCCGTTCGGAGCTGCCGGACAGTCCTGGGCCGCATTTTTAGGAAGATTTGAATGCTTTCTCATCGCCAACAACCGGCAAGGCTACTCTCAGGCCAGGAAGTATGGGGGGTTTTTAACCGCCTGCGGACCTGAGATGTTCGCGACGGCCCGCTCATTCGCCGCCCCTAGGGCTGTATATGATCTGACCTGGGAAGAACTAACTGAGGGGCTTCAAGCTTACTATGCCCCAACCCCATCTCAGATCGCTCGCCGTTTCGCCTACCGCCGGCGAGTGCAGAAGCCGTCCGAATCGTTTAATCAATTCTTGCAGGCTCTGCGAGTCGCCGCGGCACAATGCGACTTCCCCGACTTGGAAGACAACCTAGCGGAGCAATTTGTGTGCGGCCTCAAGGATATATTCCTGAGGTGCCGGCTCCTTGGGAAGCCTAAAGTCACCCTAGTCTACGCCATTGACGAAGCCAGGGCCGCTGAACTTGCTGACCTCTCCTCAGTGGAGATTGACCGTTATCTACCTCAAGCGGCCGCTTCCGCACTTGTGCTGCCTTGCCTGCCTTGCCGGGGCCTACCCCCGCGCCACCACAGCCGTCTACTTATATCACTAATCTGATAGATGAGTTGCCACCCTTGCCTGAACAATTCTACACTGATCAGGTGGATCGCCTAAGGGCCATCCCTCGCCGGCCTCAACAACAGCAGCTGGCCCTGATCCTGCTCCTGCGGCCTCTCCTGCTTGCCTCGGCTGCGGAGGCTCTCACGCCCGGTCTACCTGCCCATTCAAAACCGCCGTCTGCCGCCGATGCGGCAAGAAGGGTCACTTGGCGCAGGTCTGCCGGGCCTCCCTGCCTCCTCTCCCACCGGCCGAACAACCTCCTGTCTACGGTCCAGCTCCTCCTCCCAAGAATCAACCGGCCAGACACTAGCAGCCACGCCGTGAAGACTGCTATGCCATGACCGAGAATGTGCCTGCCACCCCTGCGGTGTCCATCAACCTGGCCTCAGCAGGTACACAGAAGATCACCATTAAACTGACTATTGAGGGCTCCCCCTGTTTTATGGAGGTCGATTCTGGGTCTCGCTCCCTCCTCTTCTGGGCTACCTTCACGAAACTATGCCCCCATGTGTCCAAGTCCCAGCTGTCTCCGGCGGACACCATCTTAAAGGACTACCAGGGGACTAATATCCCCACCCTGGGGTACTATGGGGTGCGGGTTTCCTATGGGAGCCATTGTGCAGTCCTCCCAGCCCTCATTGTTCTAAAACCCCTTCCTTCAATCCTGGGCCTTGATTGGTTCTCTCCTTTAGGGTTGTCCCTGACAGGAGTACACAGTGTGGTGGACACGCCCCCTGATGTAGCAGCAGTCCTCACGGACTATGCTGACATCTTTAATGGGGAACTTGGCCAATACAAGGGCACCCCTATATCCCTTAACTTGGACCCCCAGGTTGCCCCCATCATGCTGAAGGCCTGCAGGGTGCCTTTTGCCTTGAGGCTAAAGGTTGACGCCGAGCTCGATAAGCTCATGGCGCAGGGAGTCCTGGAGCCCATTGACCATTCACGCTGGGAGACCCCCATAGTCATCCCCGTGAAGGCCGATGGGTCCATCAGGATCTGCGCCGACTACAAGTCAACGATCAACCTTGGCCTCCAGGCAAACCCCTATCCAGTCCCTGTCGTGCAGCATCTGCTCCACTCCTTGGGGCAGGGCTGCATTTTCTCCAAACTGGACATGGCGCAGGCCTACCAGCAGCTCCCTGTGGATGATGATGCGGCGGCTGCCCAAACCATCGTCACCCACCGGGGGGCTTTCCGCTGTCGCCGCCTCCAATTCGGCGTATCCGTTGCCCCGGGGATCTTCCAGAGCCTCATGGAGCTCTTGCTCCATGGGCTCCCTGGCATCGTCCCCTACTTTGATGATGTCCTGATCGCTGCAAACAGCCACTCAGACCTCATCGAAGTCTTAAGGAAGGTCCTCGACCGTTTTAGGGGCGCGGGATTAAAACTGAAGCGCAGCAAATGCTCCTTTGCTGTGCCCCAAGTGGAATTCCTGGGCTTCTTGATCGACGCCCAGGGAATCCACCCCACCCCTTCCAAAATTGCCGCCATAAGGAATGCACCCCCCCCCAACCTCAAAGGCGCAGCTCCAAGCGTTCCTCGGCCTTTTAAATTTTTACGCGCCATTTATTCCTCACAAGGCGTCACTAGCCGAGCCGCTGCATCGGTTGCTCGACCGATCCACAGCCTGGTGCTGGGGTAGCCGCGAAGCGCATGCGTTCACGGCTGTCAAATCCCTGCTGACGTCAGAGGCAGTCTTAGTCCAATATAGTGACAAGCTGCCCCTGACTTTAGCCTGTGACGCCTCCCCCGTGGGTTTGGGGGCAGTTCTGAGCCACGTCCTCCCCAACAGCTCAGAAGCCCCCATAGCTTTTTACTCCCGGACACTTTCCTCCGCTGAGAGGAACTACAGCCAGATTGACAAGGAGGCTCTGGCTGCGGTGTCCGGGGTTAAAAAGTTCCACGAATATCTCTATGGTCGGCACTTCACACTCTACACCGACCACAAGCCTCTCCTTGGGCTTCTGGCTGGCGATAGGCCGCCCCCCCCCCATTCTCTCCCCTAGGATGACCCGATGGACGGAGTTCCTGGCCGCGTACTCCTACGCGCTATGCTACCGTCCGGGCAAGCACCTAGGGCACGCCGATGCCCTTAGTCACTGCCCCCTCCCTTGTGAGGACCCCCAGCCGGTCCCATGCCTCTTGGTCCTCTCCATCGCCGAGCTGGACCTGCCCCTGACCTCCACTGACATGGCCTCCCACTCTCAAGCTGACCCTGCCCTTTTTCAAGTCATGGCATGGGTCCTGAGAGGGTGGCCTACAGAGGCTGTCTGCCCAGACTGCCGGGCCTTCAAGGCCCGCCAGCTGGAACTCTCCCTCCACTCCGGCTGCCTCCTCTGGGGCGACCGCGTGGTCATCCCATCAGTCCTCCGCAACCAAGTCCTACAGCGGCTCCATGCTGATCACCCCGGAGTTGCGCGCATGAAGGCGCTGGCCCGCAGCTACATGTGGTGGCCCGGCCTGGACTCCAAGATTGAGGCCTGGGTCGCCCGCTGCATCCCATGCCAGGAATCCCGCCCATCTCCCCCCTCCTCCCCCTCCCGGGAGTGGGAGATGTCCCGCGGGCCCTGGTCCCGCATTCACCTAGACTTTGCAGGCCCCTTCCACGGCCAGGTATTCTTGGTGGCTGTAGATGCCTACTCTCGCTGGGTGGAGCTAGTCTTAATGCACTCCACCATAGCCGAGAGCACGGTGCGGGCCCTGCAATGGTTGTTTGCTACCCATGGGTTGCCGGACACAGTTGTGTCCGAAACGGCCCGCAATTTACATCTGCTGCCTTCCAAACATTCCTGGCCGCCCAAGGGATCTGCCATGCACCAGTCGCCCCTTACCATCCGGCCAGCAATGGCCGGGCGGAAAGGGCGGTCCGATCGGCCAAGGAGGCTTTGGGCCGCATGAACCAAGGGGACTGGCAGGCAAGGGTGGACGCTTACTTAATGGCACAGCACTCCACACCTTGCCCACTAACACGGCAAAGCCCCGCGGAGCTGCTGATGGGTCGTCGCCTGCAGACCACCCTGGATAGACTACACCCCCTCTATTCAGGAATTCAGCGTGGCAACCTGGGGTCTCCCTCCCGTTCCTTCCTTCCCGGGGACACTGTTTGGGCTCGCAACTATTCTGGGGATCCTCGGTGGGTGCCTGCCACCATCACCGAGTTAACAGGACCCATCTCCTACAGGGCCAGAATATCCGATGGCACCGTGCGGCGGCGGCACCTGGATCAATTGAGGAGCCGCCACAACCACGAAGATCCAGCTCAAACCGTCCCGCAGAGGCCGGCCACTGACGCCTTGCAACCGGCCCCAGTTCCGCAACAGTGGACGCAAACAGACGATCCAATGGCCTTCCCCTATTCAGGCCAGCCTGCCAGGGCCTCGGGGTCACATCAGCCCTTCGTTGGCCTTTCCTCCACCTCTCCATCCGAGCCCGCAATAAACGCTCCCAACCTTTTAGGCCTTCTTAGGCCCAGTCCTCCCCAGCCCCAGGCCGCCTACCGGCCTATTCCAAATCCACAGCCATCCTCGACCGCGCCCCCTTCGCCCAGCCTACCTCGTGCTTGGGTTCTGCCTTCCCAACCAGGCCGCCCTTCTGACGTCACCTGGAGCTCCACTCCCCGCAGGGAGGAGCTCTTACAGGGACATCCTCTCCAGTCGACGCCTGCAGTCCAACTGAGGCGTTCAGGGCGTGTCCGCCATCCCCCCGCATACTTACACGACTACGCCTGCGCCATTTCTGACGCATGCGCATCGCTGGGGGGGAAGGAGTGTAATAGCCTCGTAAGTCCTCGGACTTACGAATGACAGCTCGGCAGCAGCCAGGCGCATCTTAGCCAATCAGACACACCTGCAAGTTGCCGGGCTGTCATACGAAAGGCTATTGGCTCGTCTGTCTGACAGCTCCATATAAAAGGCTGTCAGATGGAGGAGAGGTGCCGGTCTACTTACAGTTACTGTTCTTGCCTGTAATAAACAGTTCTTGAAGGTTACCTCAGACGCCTCTTCGTCTTTACTGCCGCCGATTTAACAGTTATCACCTTTAAAGCCCTACATGGCTTGGGACCAGGGTACCTGCGAGACCACTACTGCCACATACCTCCCAACGGCCGGTGAGATCCCACAGGGTGGGCCTCCTTCAGATGCCATCAGCCAGACAATGTCGGCTGGCGGCTCCTTGGAGGAGAGCCTTCTCTGTGGTTGCTCCGACCCTTTGGAGTGAGCTACCCCCAGAGATCCGGACCTTACCCACTCTCATGTTAAAACCTGGCTATTCCAGCAGGCCTGGGGCTGTTGACCTCATTGCTGAGGTCCTGCCCAAATCAGATTGGGTGCATGTATGATGTTTTTAACTTGTTTTCTTTATTTTTTATTAATTTCTCTTCTTTTCGCTTTGTAAGCCACCCGGAGTCCTTCGGGATTGGGCGGCCTATAAATTTACTAAATAAACAAACAAACATACATACAAACAAACAAACAAATAAATAAATAAATACATTGGACAAGCTAATGGGCGTGCGCTGCTCTCTCCTCTGACAGCTGCCTCATTTCCAATGAAGGGGGTGGGGAATCCATGCTATTTCCTACCTCTGCATGGATTCCCCTCCCTCCCTCCACATACCCACCAGGCAAAACCTCCCAGAAGGCTTCTGCTGGCAGGCGAGCCGGAGGGAAGGGCAGGCGAGGGGAGGGACTGTTCCAGTTCCTGGCCCCCGGAAGCCCCGGTACGGGAAGGCACGCTAAATTCTTTCAACCGTACATTTCCCCGTGCTCAGAAAAACAACTCCGGGAAAGTCCTTTGGTGGTGGCAGGCATCCTAGAACCTGCCTGCTAGCAAAGGACCTTCCTGAAGTTGCTTTTCTGAGCAACAGGGAGACAGAAGGGACAAAAATACCGTCTGTTTCCCTGGGCTTAGAAAAGCAACTCTGGGAAGGTCCTTTGGTGGCGGCAGGCAACCTAGAACCTGTCTGCTAGCAAAGGACCTTCCCGAAGTTGCTTTTCTGAATACGGGGAGACAGAAGGGACAAAATACCATCTGGCTGGGTATACAGGGCCAGGGCAGGGAGGCTTACTTCCGGGTCCGGTGACCAACCGGTTCACGAGAACCGGTGCAGACCGGCAGCAACCCACCACTGAACAGCTGCCAGCGAAGCTCTCAGCAATGGCAAGAGTCCCGCTGCTGCACCAGATTCAGAAAAAGCGGCTCCAGCAACAACGGGACCAATAGGGGTGGGAAATCCATGTAGAGGGAGGAAAACACATGCATTCCCCACCCTCTCCATCAGAAATGAGGCAACTGTCAAGAGAGAAGAGGGCAGTGCATGCCACGTGGGCTTGTGCAGTAGCCGAAGAACAGGAGGCAAGGTGACCACAGTGTGTGTGTGTGTGAGAGAGAGAGAGAGAGAGACAGACAGACAGAGAGACAGACAGACAGACAGAGACACAGAGAGAAATGAAGGGAGGGGAGAGACAGAGATACACAGAGAGATAGAGATGGGGAGGGAGGAGAGAGAGACAGAGATACAGAGAGAGAATTACAGAGAGAGACAGAGAGAGAGGAAGTGAGAGGAGAGACAAAGACAGAGAGAGAGAGAGAGGAAGGGAGGGGAGAGACAGAGACACACAGAGAGACAGAGATTTGGAGGGAGGAGAGAGAGACAGAGATACAGAGAGAGAATTACAGAGAAACAGAGAGAGAGGAAGGGAGGGGAGAGACAGAGGCACACAGAGAGATAGAAATGGGGGAGGGATGAGAGAGAAGAGCGAGACACAGAGAGAGAATTACAGAGAGAGAGAGAGGAAGGGAGGGGTGAGACAAAGACACAGAGAGAGAGAGAGAGGAAGGGAGGTGAGAGACAGAGACACACAGAGAGACAGAGATGAGAAGGGAGGAAAGAGAGACAGAGATACAGAGAGAGAATTACAGAGAGACAGAAAGAGAGGAAGGGAGGGGAGAGACAGAGACACACACAGAGCGATTGAGAGGGAGGAAGGGAGGAGAGAGACAGAGACACACAAAGAGACAGAGATGGGGGAGGGAGGAGAGAGAGACAGAGATACAGAGAGAGAATTACAGAGAGGGAGGGAGGAGAGAGACAAAGAGCCACAGAGAGAGAGAGAGACAGACAGACACTGAGAGATAGACAGAGAGACAGAAAGTGAGAGAAAGAGAAAGAAAGGAAGAATTGGTGGCTGTTTTGTTTTTTCTTTCCTATTTTTCTTTTTAAAAGAAAGGCACTCTTTCCATTTAGAGCCGGGAGCCTGCTCTTAAACTTCCACACAAAATTTCATTTATTTGTAATTAGAAATAAATATTTCACAATATATAATTACATATTGCTTTTGTGATTAATCACTATGCTTTAATTATGTTCACCCGATAACAATAAAAATACATCCTGCATATCAGATATTTACGTTATGATTCATAACAGTAGCAAAATTACAGTTATAGAGTAGCAACAAAAATAATTTTATGGTCGGGGGTCACCACAACAAGAGGAACTGTATTAAAGGGTCGCGGCATTAGGAAGGTTGAAAACCACTGATATAAACAGTAGCCTAAGTTGAAGTAGAAATATTATGCAAAGATTGCAGACTCTATCATAGTAGCCTTGCCCCCGTAAATATACAAGGCCCAACCCATCTTCTGAAGAGAGGAATCATGCAGCATCTCAGAACTTTCCCAGATACTTGATTTGCAAATTTGGGTCAGAAAAAGAAAAAAGTGTGGCCTATATATAAAAAAAAAGAAATGGGCAGAGAAACCAGAAGTCTCATGGCAGGAAAGGCTGGGAAAATAGCGAGCTCCGTAGAGCCTCATGAAAAATCCAGCCAGCGAATGTCGTCATGAGGCCCTTAGGCCAGAAATGTTTTGAAGGGATGGGGAAGAAGGAGAGGCATTTCGAACAACTGCGAGGAGCAAGGCAAGCTCTTTGGCAGGTCCAAAACAAGCTCTCCATATCGGTGGCGGGGATGGCAGACATCTTCAATGACCACTCTGGAGCTGGGGCATCCAGATTAAGTTTAGAGCAGAAGCAGTGATCGGATGGGGTGTTGGGACCAGGAGAAAGGCTAGCTGAACCAAGGGTAAAGAAAACTTTAAATTTGGAGCTTTAAAAAATTTTGTTCAGTGATTTAAAATAATGGCTAACTGTCACTTGGAACTTGAAGGGAGGGAAAAGAAAGGGGGGGAAATGGTGACTGCCCAAGAAGATTGTGGCTAATATAACTGAATGGATTTGGAACTTTTGGCTCTTGAAAACTTTGACAATTTATTGATTTGACTGTTTATGGGGTCGTAAAAGCCATCTACTGGAAGAAAAAAAGGTACAACAACATCTGAAAACAAAAGTACAGCAGAAAGACATAAAATTTTATTGGGAAAAAAAGAAACGGGCTAAGGTTTAAGCCTTATCTTGGTATTAATTGTTCTGTTTTGCTATGGACATAGCTCACAAGTAAAAGTTATGCATGCAAGGCCCCTGGTAAACCTCCAGATAATGACTCGCTAAAAGAATGCAAATGACCAGCTGTCTGCAAGGAGTACAAATCCTTCCATTCCCCATCATCCAG
This sequence comes from Thamnophis elegans, assembly GCF_009769535.1. Lineage (NCBI taxonomy): Eukaryota > Metazoa > Chordata > Lepidosauria > Squamata > Natricidae > Thamnophis > Thamnophis elegans. The sequence goes on along the minus strand of NC_045544.1, from coordinate 88,025,438 downwards.
TCAAAGGTGGAGATGTTTCTTAGATGAGAAGCGAAACGTCTTCAAAGAAAAATCAGGAAGTCCAGTTGCCTCTTGAAAAAGCACTTTTGGGGCTCCATAGACACAAGGCCCCTTGTTTTTTTCTGTTTGTAACCCAAACCCCTGTCAGTCACTTATACCCAATGAAAAAGTGAGAAAGAAGTCTAAAACCATCTGGAGACACCACCAATCAGGTAGGTCAGCATTCCCCAAACTGGGTGGGGAAGATATGAATTTTAGTTCCTCGTATCCCAAAAGCTGATGTTTAGAAACAGAAGCAAAGGGCCATTTAAGTTCCTAAACTCAACCTGCTGAGTAGTGCAGGAATCCATGCAGATGAGCTTGGTAACTTCTGTGTGAATGATCCAAACTTACCATACCTCTGAGTAACTGGATCTACATCCAAATGCTCTTACTATTGGGAATTTTTAAACATTTAATCAGAATCTGCCTTCCTATATCGATTATGTGACAAGGAAGGTCTTGACTTTCTTTTGGACATCCTTTTAGGTATTTGAAGAGTGCAATCAGATTTCCCCCAGTCATATTTTCCAAAGCTAAACTTAACTAGTTTCTTCAATCTTCCTAGTTTGTAGCTGCCCATTCTCCCTTTTTTGCTTCTTTCCGAACCTGTTCCGAATCCTTATTAAAGTGAGGTCGCTGAACTAGGCACGGTACTTGAGACAGGATTTGACTAAAGTAGTATAAAATGGAATAATTATTCTCCATGACTTGGAAATTAAACTTGTTCATGAAGCCTAAAATGGCCTTTGCCCGCTTTGCAGTCACATCACATATTTTGACTAAAGAACCAGTGACCTGCTTCAGCACAAGGCAATTTCCCACATTCCAAAGATGCTCAAGAACAGAAGAATGAGCATCCTCCAAGCTATACTCTTTTTTTCTTATGGCTTTGTACATCTGGGGACCGTAACTGACTCTTTGAAAACATTCAGAACTGGTTCCTGGGCGAAGGCCTTCTCAATCCTACTGGCTCCGATTAAGCCCTGGAGGAGAGCCTGGTTTTGCTAATGCTCTCCTGGCCTTTACTCATGTCTTCCATCTGATTTGTTTAAGGTTTTCAGCTGCATGCATTTAGCTTTCTGGCTGCTTTGTTTTTTGGCTACCAGGCTTTTCTCAATCCACGCATTTAAAACAAAATCTTTTCTTAAGCGTTTCCAGCCACATTTTTCTCACATTGTGTGGCCGCTTCCCTTCACTGAGTTGCCAGCCTACTACAGCCCACTATTTATCTTACACCTCCCCCTACTGCTAAAGGCACCTAACAATCATCTTGTAACTGCCAACAAAATATGGGAACAAACGTTCAGCTTGAAAAAACATGCAATTGTGGACCATTCTGTAAGGATTAACCTCTCTGCATATGGATTCATCTGTTTTCTCCTTGTGCAATAGATCTCACAAAACTCTTTAAGTGCTGTAAAGGAATTCCTCCCATTCATTCAACTGGATAGAATCCATCCCTCTCAGTCCCTTTTGACCCCAGATATATACATTTTTTTTAGGAAATAGCATTATGCAATTTAGCCAGACATGAATCAGCATTCTTGGACAATCTAGATTCTTTCTCCACCGGTTCAGGAGGTTCACATAGATAACATGAGAAAGTAAAAGAGTTGTACACATTGCTCTGAAAAGATATGAAGATGAACTATCGAAAGCAATGTTGATCAGTCTTGAGAAACCTTGAAGGTGTATGGACTACAACTTCCAGAATTCCTCAGCCAGTCATAAGTGTAATATTAAATTGTGCACTTGGCTGCAGCATTGTCCCATAGTAGGGATTTCATAGAGTATTTCCAATGGGAAAATCAAATTTTGTTTGGCTAACTTGCAGTTCAGATTTGGTTCAATTCATTTTTAGCATATTTTTGTCCTAACCGCCATGTACATGATGTTCTGTTAGCAGAAAAGCAATGAGCTCTGGAGACTTCACATTGCGTTATGGGCATTAGGAGCAAGTCTGGAGACCCAAATCCCCAACTAAGCTTCCTCAACATCTCCTGCTTTTCTGAATTTCTTACAAGCAAAACAACTGCTCTGGATTAAATTTGGCCTATGGGGGTGATAAAAGCATTTCAGACTACAAGATCCCTCAAAATTGTAGCTTCCCTAGAATTTGGAAACCAAGTTGCTGCTAAACATACAGAAGTGTTCTGGGGGCAAAAGAAGACATTTGCTTGTTTGAGATGAAGGACAAGATGATATTTCTCTGCCATTTCTACTTCAAAAATCAAATTTACCATTGGCAGTTGAATAAGATACAAGACTCTGTTGCACCCAACCATATTAGTTTCTGATGTTGAAGGATTATTCTCTCTGTCCACCTGGTGCTTCTCTATATTGGGTAGATGCTGCCCTTCTTTGTAGGGCTAGCCCTGCAAATATCATGGGGTCAAGATTCCTAAAATGTCCTAAGAGAGTATATATCCCATCATAGTAATACTGCTGCTGGGGCAAAATATCGCAGTGGTCCTTTCATCACCATCACTGTTGCTGGATAATTCATACTGGAAAAGATAGGAATATGATTTTTAAAAATTTAGTCAATGCAGTGGCCATTTGCTTTAAAAAAAACTTCTAATTTTTACTGCTCCAATATTTAGGATTACATTTGACTATCATAAAGCTACTATTTATTGGTGACAATGCTCAGTAGTTCATCTTTCAGGCTCCATTTCATAAATCAAAACATTCAGTAAGTTCCTTGAGGAAATATCAGCACTTATTGACTCATAACAGAATTGTTTGGAAAAGATGTGTACATACTGCTTATTCCATTTTACATTGAGCAAATTAATTTAGTGGGCGCTTTGTTTTTCATTTCTAAATCCCACCAGTCTACAGTAGAAAGAAGACTCTGTGATGACTACAATATTTGGTATAGACACTGATTCAATAAATTAAACAATCTACCCTGATTTGCCATAATTCAGAGATTTCCTGGATAGAGAGCTACCTAATTTGCTATGCCCTCCCAGATCTACAGTTTCCAATAAAATTGTTTTAATGTCCATGCTCCTGGGTGTCAAAGCAAATGAAGAGCCTTAAACTAAAACAATTTAGTGATATATTACATCAATATCGTCCCCACACACACATAATCAAAGAACTGTGAGTGGAGGATGCTTATAAAGGCATCACCCATTGATCCAAAAACTGCATTCCTCCTTTATTCTTTTCCTTGCCCCTAACTTTAGAGACTTCCTCCTACAGAGGAAAGATGGAGAAGGATGTTTATGTTTGCACACATTTTCTCTACAAATTTGCAATTCATATGAAAAGATTCAAAAGAGTTCAGATACAAATTCTTTTTTGGGGGGGAGGAACATAAATTTCGGCTGGAATTGAGAAAGCCAAAGTGTTCAAAATCAAAGCACCCATCCTATTGACAAAATAGATCAGAAACAATAGCATGCAGTTTTACTTTAAAATTGGCACAGGGTTAATTGCTACAGTATCAGGATGATGTTATCTGTGGTCTTACCACACGGACACTTTCAATTTGTAATCTAAAGTGAAATATTTATCATACTTTGTTTATATGCCAACATCCACCAGCCCAACTTGGAGTGGCAGAAGAGAGAATGAGGATATCTTCACTCCTCTGCTGCTACTGCTCTTCTAAGAACAATATTTTGAAATAGAAGTGATATAAAATATTTATTCAACAAAACCAGTTTTAAAAATCTAAATTTCTCATGAATGAGTCAGGTTTTTCTAGTTTATTGACAGTATGCTAACCAATTATTTCCATTGTTATTTATATATCTGGTTTGTAAAATTATATTAAATCAAAGTTTTCCATCTCACTATAAACTGAAGTAAACAAACTGGGATCATAGCACCATGGTTTCCAGTTTTGAGCATCTTCTGAAGCATTTTGCTTTTCAAGGTCCTCCCAACTTGATTGTTTTCTTAAGAACTGAAATAATTAGTCACCTTGCACATTGGAAAAAAGATCCAAACTTTCCTGCCCATATCAAAGGCAGTGGGACTTTATGCCATCAAGTAATAGTCTTGCCATGTATCCCTAAGGAGCAAAACACCCCAATTTCTTCCTAGCAGGATATCTAAAATATATGGCAAAGTAAGAAAGGAATGGAGGAGAGATAACCATCTATCTTTTTATTCTCTATTGACTCCCTAGCCTTCTGATTAATAGAATGCCCAACATGAAAGAACCCTGGCAGTTTGAGTAACGTTATGGGAACAACCCAGTCCTTAATGCCATCAATCCAGGGAAAATAAATACAACTTTCCTACTGAAATCAAATGGATTTCGAAATGCTTAATGACAATTGGATTGCACCCTGTATTTTATAGTCTGCAAATGTTATTTTAAACTTTTACAGAACAGTGTTATAAGCCACCACCCTCCACTTTGGCTAAGAGGCTCTAGTCTGATAGAGTCTGAAGAAACAGCTCGGCACACTTTAATGGTATGATTTAAATAAATATTAGTAGAAGGGAAAGAGTGTGGTCTGCCTTTTATTGCCAATTGCAGATTTACAATGTTAGCAAGCCTAGGGAATATGCTAGTTAACAACACATTCCTCAGTTCTGTTCAAAGCTTTACTATTCTCCGAGAGGGCCTTTATTATTCAGCAGAACCATAAGATATGAAGATTTTCAGAAGGACATGGAATATTTGAGATAGTGGTGAATATCTATAGCTTTGAATGTAGGATGAAGGTTCTGCAAGTTTGTGGGTTGGTGTAAGGACTTGCTTCTCATATCCCTTCAAGAAAGCAGAACTCTTGAAACAGGCAACATTTCAAAGGAAACTTTTATTGGGCGTTATTGATAGCAAGAAGAATAGGCAGGATCTGAAGTTCCAGCTTAAAAGTGTTAGGTTAAACATTGTAGAAACCCCTCCCCCTCTGTCCAGTTGGAGGCGAGCCAATCCACAGGTGTGAAGTTTTTGTGGGAACCTCAAGATGAGAAGGTAATAAGAAGTTGTTCTCAGGCGCCGTTTGCTTGTTCCCCCTGAGCTGAGACAAAACAGATGCCCCCGATAGCAACATCACTTAGATTTATATACCACTTCATAGTGCTTTACAGTCCTCTCTAAGCAGTTTACAGAGTCATCCTATTGCCCCCAACAATCTGGGTCCTCATTTTACCCACCTAGGAAGGAGGGAAGGCTGAGTTAACCTTGAGCCTGCTGAGATTTGATCTGCCAAACTGCAGGCAGCCAGTGATCAGCAGAAGTAGCCTGCAGTACTACACTCTAACCACTGTGCTATCGTGGCCCAAGCCAATTCCCCCCTCCTCCCTAGTCCAGGAAAATACATCAAAATAATGGAAAGGCCAGAGATTTGAAAATCTCATAAAATGTCACTAAGGCAACCCACCCACCACTCAACCCCGCGAATGGCAGCATCCCAATAGGGATCTACAGGGACATGACAGTTGGTTTCTGAACATCTTCAGTGGAATTTAAGGGATGTCAGTGTTCTGGGGGCTTGTGATAGTAAGGTCATATCAGGTGGGGGTCACATCAGGTCAGGGTCTTGTGATGGGCATTGTGATGGTCAGGTTTGGGTGTGTCAAATGAGGGTCTTATGGTGGGTCATATGATGGTAAGGTTATGTCAGGTGAGGGTCATTGGGAAGTGCTGGTTGGGGGGGTTGCATGGGTCAGTGCTGTCTCTGGTTGGCTGAATGGTTGGTTTGAATTCTGAGGGGTTCATAGGGTGGTTGTAGGTTGATGTGTCTGTTGCAATGTCTTAGCTACTAGTAGGTTTGTCAGGACAGAACACATGAAGGTTCTACTTAACTGTGTGAAGTCTGCTTAGTACACAGACAGGACTTCTTACTAGAGTTACAGATTCAGGTTGTCTCATATATGTTTTATTTTATGGCAAAGGAACCTTAAGCCAACTTTCTGAACTACATTATTAGATTCATTGCTGCTGTGTTTCCCTTCTTTACATGTGATTCTCAAGAAATACAATATGCTGAAAGAGGAAGCAGCATTTGTGGGATCAAAGCAAAACATTGGCTGTAGGGTCAACTAGCAAGTCAGCTGTGGCTGCAAATGTTAGTTGAATATACATAAAGCAAACCCCTGCCATTCCACTCACCACATTCCCGGAATACAGGCTGTTTTGGCAGAAAGATCTTATAGATGTTTTGGTTTATGGGGAAAAAGGCTTGCCTCAAAGAGGTTTACTTTTCTTACTTGACCAAAGTTTGATACTTTCAGCCATCAAAACTTTTCATTTTATGAAGAGTCTAAAGGCTCATTTCTACCAAGATGATTCAAGCCCCTTAGATAAAACCTGAAACATTACTGCTGGTTGAAAAAAAAATGGTTCATACAGCAAGATTTATAAAAATAGATTTTCCAAATCACTCTGGGTGGTAAAAGCAGGACACTAGAATGCTATTGAAGAAAGGCAAATGGTGAACCCAGCTGAACACAAGTAAGAGACCGCATTAGGAATTCCATAGTGATAAGAGGGATGGTAAAACAGTTATTTTTCTGCTGTTTTTGTATCCAAAGGTAGCCATCCAGCACACCTTTGTAAGGTGATTTATTATTTGCTTTATTTAAAAATGTATAAATATGTTTACAATACTAAATATCTTTGACAAGCAAATATATTCATCCCTTCCCTTCCTGGTGATTTTAGCAGCCTAGTTTAAAAGAAAAAAAGTTGATTTCATGAAGGCATCAGGCATCAGGAGACTGTGAGCTCTAGCTCCACCTTAAATCCAAAGAAACTGAGTAACGTTGAGTCAATCACTCTCTCTCAGCCCTAGGAAGGAGGCAATGGCAAACCACTTCTGGACACCTTGCCAAGAAAACAGCAGGGACTTGTCCAAGCAGTCACCAGAAGTCAAAAATTTACTTGAAGGCACAAAACTAAAACAGTTTAGCAGAAAAGTTCTTTTTTTTTCTTCCTTTTATTTAAATCATGGAACTTTGACTCATTGTTGCTCTATCACTGATAGTCAGGGACTAATTAAAGATTAATTAAAGGTGGCTAAGATGCTGAGCTTGTCGATCAGAAGGTTAGCAGTTCAGCAATTCGAATCCCTAACGCAGGGTGCACTCCCGTTATTTGTCCCAGCTTCTGCCAACCTAGCAGTTCGAAATCACATAATAATGCAAGTAGAAAAATAGGCACCACTTTGGTGATCAGCGCTCCGTGCGCCTTTGTCATTTAGTCATGCCGACCACATGACTACGGAGACGTCTTCGGACAGCACTGGCTCTTCGGCTTGGTAACAGAAATGAGCACTGCCCCCTAGAGCTGGAAACGACTAGCACGCATGTGCAGTGGAACCCTTACCTTTTAATTAAAGATTTCAATTTTAGTTTCTATCCATCCTGACTCCATAGGGCATTGTTCTATTTCCAAACATTTTGTACTGAAATATTAAATTTGTGAAATCCACAGAAATATCAAATGAACAGCACTTTTTAATCATTTTATTCTTTTGTAGGATTAAGCTCAAATGCTGATTTTAGCCATTACATTCAGGGCTGAAATGTACCACTATTTACTAATATCACATTTGTTGTCTACAACAGTAAAATCTTTTTTTTTTAACTTTCCACTGTTAAAAATGATGTTTCCCATAACAAAGCTTCCTGTGACATAAATACCCTGGAGGCTTCTATGGTTTTGAAATCCTGACCCAAATAAACTATGCACACTTCCTAGAGTTCCTGCCATCCTCTAAACCGGAGGAACATTTTGTCCAATTATTCTGAAGACAGAATATATACTGTATAAAAATTTCAGGCCAATGGTGTGTATCAAAGAAAGGAAACAAGCAAGTATGAATAAACAAAATCATGTTTAACTAAAGCATCAGAGCTGGATGATCTACCCCACAACTGCATTTATCTGTGTATATATTTCTGCCTTTTTGGTAATGATTAAACTCTGGCCAGAGTCACAAGTAACAGTGACATTGGAGATATAAATCTCTCTCTCCTTCAAGCATGTGGTATCTTTTCAATAGATCCATATACAAACACTTTCTTGCCTTTATTTTGGAATCAGAAAAAGACATTTTCCACTCCTTGTTATTCTTACTTCCAACTCAGCATACATTCTAAAGCCTTAAAAAGGTTAGTAATTAGGATTAGTTAAAATGTATCATTAACTGAAGTAGCATTTTGCATAGTTGGAGCAATCTTTCCCTAAGTCTAAACTAAAAACATATATTCAAATAATGAATGAATTTTCAATGGCCACTGCAATATTTTCAGCATTTGCAGGATTTATGTCGATGTTATATACCTAGAAATAAAGGCCAAACAATGCTTTAAGAATCCTCAAAGTTCTGGGGAAAAAATTGTCATAGTTGTCTGGACTTCAGTTTGTATTCATTGAATTGTCCTCTTTTAAAATTTAGAAAGTTTACTCCAATATCTCATGGGTTACCACAAAGAAGAGGGAGTCAAACTATTCTCCAAAGCACCTGAGGACAGAACAAGAAGCAGTGGGTGGAAACTAATCAAGCAAGTTGTGAGAAGCAACTTAGAACTGAGGAGAAATTTCCTGACAGTTAGAACAATTAATCATTTCCTGATCATACAAATTGGACCCCCTCATTAGTGTTGAGAGGATTTAATTCTCCTATATATATATATTCTGTTCTCTGCCACTTTACATCAAAAATCTCACCATAAGCTACCAAGAAGTCAGAAGTACATCTTTCCTGACCTTTATAAGCCTACAATTCTCAACTCTCTGCTGGATATGAAGAACTAATGTTTTTGCTTGGATTTCTGTTTGGGATATTGGAACCAGAAGATTTTGAAAATAAAACAGATCTTTTAAAAAGAATGTCTCTTGACCAGAGCATATAAAATCAGTTTTCAGAACTAAAATACAGTTCTACGTAAGAAAATGTATCAACTCTGATCTTAAAAATAAGCATTGTTTTGCCTAAAATATGATGTAAAACTTCAAAGAGGTGATTCACTTAAAAGAAATGTGATTGAATCTCCCCACTGAATTGAATCAGATGCCTTTAAATTGCTTCAGAAAGATTCAAAGGTGACTTAGAGATTCAGCAGTTTTTTTTGCCTTTGCAGAGTTTCAAGCATAACTCTTAAGAGCTTTAAGTTCTTTATTGTTCCTCATCTATAGATTGTATCTCGCCCAATTAAAACATCTGGAAGTCCAAAGTCAGTGGAGGAAATACCATCAAGGCAATTAACACCTGGACAATTCCACTCATTAGATATACAACTGGAATAGTGGAGTGGACTCAAGTAGAACTAATAGACGCATTACTTTACATTCTTGACTTTTTTCCCCAACTCCTTTTCCTGCTGATGCTCATGTTGAACTAAATAAGTTTTGAAGGATGTCCTAATGGTTTAACTATCAGTGTGTTTGCACAGTAAAATCTCTACAATTTGAATTCATATTTCACATTCTTATGTTAATTTCTATCAAAAGGTGCCTTTGAAAATCATGGATCTCTTGAAACAATGGCTTGACCTTGGATGTAAATCAAGCATGGCACCTACCCAACTCCATCCAGCATTTAGCTACTCAGTTTGTGTTGTAACTGAAGGTGTTTGAGTGAGCTTGATTTTCTTTCTGCCTTTTGAAAATTAATGGAGTTTCCCAATGAAAGCTTTGACAACCACTCAACATATCCCCTGGATATTCTTCCAGGCTTTTCTTCCAGATTGGATACCTTATTGAAAAGGCTCTGGTTCAGAAATGAAGAACAGAATCTATTGGCCTGATGGAAATGGGTACAGAATCTTACTAGATGAAGAAAATCATTGGTTTTATTACAATGTGCTGAAATAATTGTTTTGTTCCCGTTTTTGTAATCAGATTGAATAATACTTCACCTCTCCTTTAATTACCATTGATTGTGACAGTGCACATTCTAATAGATCAATATAGAGAATATTAAAAGTATATCGGTCCAATCGTGTATAATTTAATTGCTGTATATTGCTGTAATGCTGAAATATGTTAGGATATTACATAGTATCCTATTATTATAGAAGACTATGGCTTCTGACGTTTTTTTTCCTTATCTGACTGTAGCCCCAGGAGTTTCCTGGTGGTCCCTTTCCAGGTGTTAGCAAGATCTCACTATGTCAAACCTTTTTTTGGAAATCACCTAACTTCCAACTATGGTGATCATCAGCTGATGACATTTTTAAAAACAAGCAAACTATTTTAAAAGCAGAAGACTTCGTAACCAGAAAAGAAGGTCAACTCTTTAGCAAACATATGTCAGATATCTTTCAACCAAAACACTGGGATTCAGGCCAGTAATATGATGCTTGTCTCTCCTGTTTTATTAAAAAGTGGAATTTACAAGAAAGTGAGTATCAAATCAAAAGCTATTGATGAAAATGTATTGTTAATTATTCCATCTCTTCTTTCTCATTAGGTTTTGTGTGTGTGTGAAAATAAAATGGAAAAGATATGGATGAACCTGGTATGAAAGGCAACATTCCATACTTCCAGAATAAAATTGTTTACACACAAAAGAATGATCAAGAAAAACTGCATCTAGAATCAATCTTAGGTTCACTAGGTCATTTTTTGCTCTGCTTCAGAAAGCAAAAGTCTTCATCGTCTAGCTTGACACTCTTATTCTTCTCATCTGGGATGTATTTTTTTATTCAGAAGTCCTAGTTTTTATCAGTGCAGTGGGGATTTAGCATAATTTATGTTTTTTTTTTAAATAATGCAAGTCTTATAACTTTTCTATGGCAGGTGAATTAAGTAAGAACCTGCAATGTAGGAGACACAAAGGCATTAAAACAATGCAAAGAATTAAACTTTTCCAAAATAAAATTTCATTCAATAGACTCTTGTGTCAGCGTTCCAAATATCATGCAGAATTAAATCAGAGTCCAAGGCAGAGCTATCCTTAAAGTTCCAATTTAATAAGACAGACATGTTGGCATCGTACTGTGGAATCCCAATTCTGGAAGTTACATCGGATTCCCACCCAGTTGAAAGTTCCCACACCCACAAATCCATCACATGGTCCAATCTTCTTCTTCCATGCTGGCATCTCCATCCAGCTGCTTCCAGTCAGGTGCTGAGTTATGGAGACAAAAGTTGACCTTGGCTTCTAGAAAAGAATGACAACAACACATTCCACAATTTTACTCCTTTCTATTCCCCCCTCCCAACTACTACACTGATGAAACAGCATAATGAAATAAGAGAGAGTGTGGCAGGCCAAAGATCCTAAAAGGGATATAACTGCAGGCCTGACATCTTGTGTTCTTGCACCTATTTATTAAAAGGATTAAACTTTGCCTACCATCTGTAATCTGTTTCGCTTCTCATGTAAATCTAAGGAAAGACATTGGGAAAAATTGTTTTCTATGTTTCTGGAACTGTTGTTGCTAATTAAGATAGGGGCAGAGAATATCATCCCCCAAATTTATCTACCTACAAATTGAGTGGAAGATTTTGTGTCCATCCCTACATTGCCTACCTTAGATATGATATTCTGGATGGAATTTAACTAGTGTTCACTTCCTCTTACAGCCTCCAGGCACACAGAATATTTCCTCACTAAAGATTTATAGCACCTCCCAATGATTGCTGTCTGATATAAGGTCATTCTTTATTAATAATAAACTGCTACCCAGATGCTCAAATGGCTTTATAAATTGTTAATGAAAAACTGCGCAGAGCCAGATAGAAGGAATTGCCAGAAACTGGAACTGTTCCTGTAGCAACATTGCTAATGTTGGAGAGTGTCTTTTGCATTAAACCTATTCCTTAGAGGAAAATTCTTGGTAGAGAAGATGGAAATTCTTGGTAGAAATTAAAAGGAAAGATTAGCATTCTCCCACTCTGTATATGATAATTTCAATGGAGCGCCTACAGATCAGTACAGTTGTATTTTCAAGAGTAAAGGATTATGATGTCCAGCAGCTACTGCGACTCAGTGACAGACCACCTGGAAAATACAGGAGAGACAAGTTTCCTGTTTACAAACTTCTCTATGTGCACTTTGGTCTCTGTATCATTGCTAATCACCTATTGGATCCTTTAAAGAAAAGAATGTAGCTACTTCAGGAAGTAAACTTAGGGCCTTTAAATAAATGATGCACTCCATGAATAATACTAATAAAGTATTATTTAATTTATTCATTTGAAATTACACAATGAAACAAAGTTATAATTCACTTTTTGAATAACTTAACTGGATTTGGCAAAGGCTTCAGCTGACACAATGGCATTGCATACAATTTCATCTTGCAGAAAAACTGAAGAATATAAATATAGTTGGATGTAGAGAAAGCTCCATAGAGTTTTGTTTGAATAACTTATTGATGGATAGAAGTCAATGAATCCTCAAACGTTTTCAATGCATCACTGTAGCAGCTCAGTATGTGACTTGTTCTATGGATGGACACTTCATTTAAACTTCCTTCCCATTTAAAGAAAGAACGTAGCTCTCTTAAGTCATTCAGAACCTTTCAGCCCAAAATTTTCAATTGAATAATATCCTTGCTAGGATCAGCTACTATAAAAGCATGTGCAATTTTTTTAGTCCTCCAGAAATTCTTCAAAAGGCAAGATGTTATTTTTAAAAGGCAGGGAAATATGGGACACAACAAGGAACAAAGTGAGATCATGATGTTTGTCACTTGACTCAGGCTGGCACCTGTAAATTGAACATTTGTTAAAATTCAACTGTTGTTGATTTTCACCTAGTGTATGGAATACAGAAAACGTAGACTTCTGATTGAATTATATACAGAAAAATATTACTCAACTGTAAACTTTTGGATTTTCCCCTCCTCTTACAGATTCTGTACTCATAGGAGAATGGATAATTCTTTTGTTTTTATGCATTGATATGTACTACTTTAGAATCTGAATCTGCTTTGGCATTATCAATGGACTAATTGTGGACTAAAGAGAATTCTTGAGCCACAGCAAGGGAAGGGGACGCTACTGTTTCTCACTGCATTTCATTAATTGCCAAATAGTTTGTGTGTTATTGTAGTTATGAAGTTCCAGATGCTGATCAATGAGCTCTTATTTTTATCTGATGTATGATCTTTTAAAAATGCATGTTTGAATGAAGAAGATCCTAAAAAGATGAAGTGTTACAGGGGTGTCTCTTTAACTGAAACCAATATTTTCCTGGGACTGCACAACTACCCTCCCCTCTCGACCTGTGTGGCTGTGTGATTCTTGGCTATTTTAACTACTTGTATTGTACTCTGTGTTTCCCTCTCCCCCTTTGAGTTGTTCGCCGCCCTGAGTCCTTCCCGGAATAGGGCGGCATATAAATAAAACAAATCTCAATCTCAATCTCTCTTGTGGGGCCCAGGAAAAGACACTGCTTCTTTAAGAAGGTGCTGTTGGAAGAAATGTCTCTCTAGGTTCAATTTCAAGTGGGAAGAAAGACACTGGAAACATGGAGGCTGATTGGGAAGATGGTTTACTGGTGGACAGGACCACATGGTTTGAGGTCCTGGGCAATTGAACACATGGGGGGAGGGGAAGGAGAGGGGGGAAGGGAGGAGATATTTATACCCTCTCTTGGGCCCCAGCCAAGAGTAGGTTGGTTGTCAGACTCCCATGGGGGCATGCGGGGGTAACTTTGTATGTTATCTTGAGTCCCAGACTTGGTTGAATCTTGCTGAGTGATGAGGTAATGAAGCTGATCCTATCATGTCCAGAGGGTGAAGGTCTTAATCCCATCACACTGGAACTGAAGTGGGGGGGGCAGGGAGGTGCAGGGAGCTGCTTTGTCTTTAAAAACATGTTTTTCTTTTTCTCATCCAGGGGAATATAATATTTTGCCTTTTTAATATTTCCTAGAATATTTCATTCTTCTAGGAGATGGGTGGGTGCTAACTTTCTACAGTGCTGATAGATAAAGACTGTGCATTCCCATCAGAAACATTTTTTCTCATTTAGGATTCAACTAACTGCAGAGCTCAATTCTGTAATTCTAAGGTTTTAATTGTTTAAAAATCTCATCTTCCAATTGAATAAGAAAGGGACAGAACATAATAATTACATCACCATGACTAAGATATTTTTCTACAAGGAAAAGAGCTGCTGAGATCGCTATAAGGAGGAAATTTTCATTATTTGGGAGTGGTGCAAATTATATTTTAAAATATATGTCTTTTTTGTATTTTTTTTCTTAAATATTTTTTATTAAATGTTTTGATCTCTAAAAACAATAGGAAAGACACAGTAAAGAAAAAAACACAATAAGACAAAACAAAACACGGAACATACATAACAAAATAAAATATAAAATAAAATATATGTCTTTTATTCACAAAATAAATTTAGAAGAAATTATACAATTTTGATATTGGTTCAAGACCATAGGCTAAAGAGGCCAGTGCAAAGATGGCCAATAAGTTGTAAACTGCTCACCTTTCTTTAGACTTAGATCAACTGAGATGTTCTTCCCATGAGGAAAGGAAGCTGTTAATAATGCAATCTGGAGCCTGAACTAGAAAAGCTATGCATCTTACTGTGCTGGAAGAGATTCATCTGGGAGAGTAAAGGCAAGAGGACACATACAGATTTTGGCCTGTAGTCATTTCTGAACGCTTAAGAAGGCAACTGGACTCTCTATCATTTTCTGTATTGGTTGAAGAATCCCTGCTGTGATTGGAGGTTTTTCCACCCTGCTGTCTTCAGCTGCTTCTCTCCCATGCATAAACTGATAGAAAATGAAGCTGGTTTAAGAAATCATTTTCTAAATATCATGCCTTCTCCACTTTGGTCACAGTGATGACCAAATGTTCTATCCTGATCAGACGTAACACATTTCCAACTAATGGGTTCTCCTACTTCCCCTGTAAGTAAGTATTGGGGGAGGAGCGAAAGTTTTATTATTTTTTCCTTTCATTTAGTCCAGTAGGAAAAACAATAGTTCAGTGTATGCAGTAAAAACAAAAACGCTAAATTGCAATAGCTACAGTTTCACTACAAAAAGAAAAGAAAAAGCTAATGTTTTACCGTTCCACTAGTGAAGTTGGGAAAGAAAGACCCAACCTCTTATGGCAGGCAGCCCAGAATAAAGTGGTCATTGAAGGTGGAGACTAGGGACTAACCAAGGAGGTCTGGGAGGCAGGCCAGCCAGAGGACACACCAATCAATTGAAACAAAGACATTTGTATAAGATGGAATGAATTACATCAGGAAGAATGACTCCCCAGCTCGCACTAACAGAAGGAGATAAATTATTGACTCAGTTCAATAATACCTGAATGGAGGCTACCTTCCCAATAGCCTTGGAACAGACTGAGGATGATTCCATCCATTCATGCCCTCCACAAATGATGAGTGCACTGTCCAAACCTTAACTCAAGCAAGAAGTATGAGTCAGTTCTAAGCTGTTCTCAATTCTCCTTAGAGGTGATCCTGGTTTAGCAGATGCTTTATTTAGCAACTGTTTGCAGTTACAACAGTGATAAAAAGACAACTTGTTAACTAATCTTTACATGTCTGTAAATCAAAGAAAAGCTGAAGCAAGATGATAAGTAGAGTCACCATTTCATTTATCATCTTCTTCGCTTCATAACTTGAGTTGTTGCTTCTAACTGTGCTCACTAAACTAGGACTACCTGTCCTACTCCATTATTGAACTTTGGGTCAAGGAATCCATCATTGCTGCTGGATAGTAGAAAGATAGCTGTAGTAATGACCACAATTGAGCCCAAAATTTCTGTTGCTAAGTGAGACAGTTGTTAAGTGACTTTTGTCTCATTTCATGATATTTCTTGCAACCCTTAAGGGAATCACTGCAGTTGTTAAGTTAGTAACAGAATTGTTAAGTGAATCTGGCTTCCCCATTAACTATGCTTGTCAAAAAGTTGCAAAAGGGGATCACATAATCCTGGGACACTTCAACCATCATAAATATGAACCAGTTGACAAGCACCCAAATTTTGAGCACCTGGGGTTGTGAAAAATGGTCATAAGTCACTTTTTTTACTGATGATGTAACTTTGAATGGTCCCAAAATGAACTGTTTTAAGGCAAGAACTCCTTGCATAAATCAAATAAACATTTGTTGTTGTTCAATAGCAGGGTCACGCCACATAATTAAATAAGCCATAGTGCTAGAAGTGTAAAATATAACAGATTAAAAGTATGACAGGACTGTTCCCTTTTCAAACATTTCGTGCTCTCCAGAATTTGGCAGCCTGAATAGCCACCTCACTGCCTAATGCCTGTTGAGATAAGAAACGAATGCAAAAGGAACAACTATGACCATGATTTGTGATTCAGAGCCTCCAGTTTTCTTAAAAGGATCAGCTGTCCCAAACCTAACCCTTTCCCATTGCTTTGAAACATATGCAACTTAGAAGAAATGCCAAGTTACGGGAGACAATGATTATCCTCCTTCATCCATCTCGGCTGTCATCTAATTTTATAGCAACGGATTCTTCCTCTTTTGAAGAAAGAAAGAAAGAACCTCATCAATATGATCCAGAATATTTTTGCTTTTATTTTTCCACCTTAAGTGAGGAATGTTATAATAAACATGAGTCTTGGCATTAGATGAATCAATTGCAAAGATGCAGGGTTTATTCAATTAGAGGTGCTCTACTTGCTTGGATGAATTTCAAGGAGTGAGAATGCTGGGCTTTGTGGAAGGGGGAGCGTAGTTCTAAGAAGATCAAGTCCTGCAGAGAATCACCATCTGTGATGATTGGGTGGTGAAACCACCAGTTGAAAGATGGCAACACTAGGTACTTCCTGGCAGGTTATATTTCAGCAAGAGAAGGGGAGTGAAGGGAGAGATTGAGAAAGTGCAGGTGGAAGGACAGTTCGAGACAAAGCTCAAAATCCTTAGAGATAACTCCCATTTCTTCTGCTTTGGGGAGCCTTTTCCATCAAGAAAACAGAATTGGGAATTATTATAGGGCCAGAGTGAGTTGATATTGGTTAGGATATAAATGTTGCTGCTCAGTGGTGGGATTCAACCAGTGCAACAACCCGTTCACTCCGTGGGCACAGTGGGTTTGAAAATAGCTCCAAAAACTTACCTTCTACTGCAGTAAAATAGTTGAGGGGCAGCAATCTGCTCTGCCTTGCCTATCATCTGGACTTCAGAAAAAAGGAAATATAGGTCAGTATAGCACAGAGGCGGGCGGGCAGGCGGGCCCACCTGATCGTCGGAGCTACTGATTCCCCTGAAGCAGTCTGAACCGGCTGAATCCCATCCCTGTTTCTGCTCCTGTAAAGGACCATTTGTTCCTTTGTTCCTATATTGTTTTTATATAGCTTGTTCCTATATAGCTAGGTGGTATTGATCTAGCAGATGATACTCACTTTGTCAAGGACCTAGGTGTACTTATCTCTGATGATCTATGCTCCAAAGTTCACTTTAACATTGTTGCTAAAAAAGCATTATGAGTTGTAAATTTAATTTTGCACAGGTTTTTTTCCTGGAAACATTGTATTTCTAATTAGAGCTTATAAAACCTATGCTAGACCAATCTTAGAGTATTGTTCAACTGTTTGGAATCCCCACCATATATCTGACATCAGTACAATGGAGCAGGTTCAGAAGTATTTCACGAGAAAAGTATTGCACTCTTTTGTACACAATAGAATTCCCCACTAGGCTCGAAATTCTCAGTTTGGATAACTTAGAACTGCATCGCTTGCAGTCAGACCTAGGTATTGCATACAAAATTATATGTAGTAAGGTTTTACCTGTAAATGACTTTTTTTGTTTTAATTGCAATAATACGTGCACTGCTTTAAATTTAATGTAAATCGTTCTAAACAACAAAATATGATTTCTGTAATAGAGTTGTCAAAGTCTGGAATGCTCCACTTGATTTGTAGCTTGTTTCAGCTACAAATGTTCACAGTTTCAGTCACAAATTGACTGCCATGGACCTTACAACATACTTAAATGATTAGTAGAGAAGGCGTGCATTAATGCTTATTGTCCCTGTCACTGTATTTTTATTGTTTTATTCTTGTTCTCATTTTTGCTTGACAAATTTTAATAAATAAACAAAAATAAAATAAATATTAGCCAAGTGTCTCTGCTATGCTTGATCTTCCGATGTTCCACCCCGTTGAGAATTTACAAAACCCTCAAAGGAGTTTATGCTGGCAGCAAAGCAAAAGGATATATAAGGAAAAGATTCCCTTACAGAAACAAAAGGCTTGGAGTGTCATCTTGTTTTGAAGCCATCGCCAGAGAAGTAAGTAGAGTTATTAGAGGGGACTTTCCTAGCCTGATATTCTCCAGACAAGTCAAAGTACTGTACATATTCCACTGGCCGGGCGTGCTAGCTTGGAGATCTGCCAGTTGCCCGCTGATTTTTCAGTGCACAACTTGAACAGCACAGAGGATGGATCAGTTAAGCCATCCAGCTATGACAGAGGCAACCAGCAAACAAGATTCAAACTCTAATTTTCAAGATAAAGGTGTTTGAATTACCTTGTTCAGTCATTCAGTTTAACATATCTGAGACAATTTATATGAAAGCAAAATAATGGAATACAGGTAGTCCTCTACTTACAACAGTCCATTTAGTGACTGTTCAGAGTTACAATGGCACTGACAAAAGTGACTTTTGATCCTTTTTCACAGTTACGACCTTTGCAGCATCCCCATGACCGTGTGATCAAACTTCAAAAGCTTGGCAACTGGTTCATATTTATGGCCGTTGCTGTGTCTCAAGGTTATGTAATCATCTTTTGCGGCCTTCTGAGAAACAAAATCAATGGGAAAGGCAGATTCCCTTAACAATTGGGTGATTCACTTATCAACAGCAGTGATTCATTTAACAACTGAGCCAAGAAAGGTTGTAAAATGAGGCAAAACTCACCTAACGTACTGTATGTCTGAGTTAACACCAGAAATGTTGGGCTCAATTGTGGTCGTAAGTTGAGGACTACCTATAACAGAATAACAGAGTTGGAAGAGACCTTTGAGGTCTTCTAATCCAATCCCCTGCTCAAGCAGAAGAACCTATACCAATTCAGACAAGTGGTTATTCAATTTCTTTTTAAAAGCCTCCAGGAATGAAGCATCTACAACTTTTGAAGGCAAGCCCTTCTGCTGGTTTATTATTCTCACTGTCAGGAAATTTCTCCCCAGTTCTAGATTGCTTCTCTCCTTGGTTAGTTCCTAACCATTGCTTCTGGTCTTGCCTTCTGGTGCTTTGGAAGATAGGTTGACCTCCCTCTTCTTTGTGACACCCCCTCAAATATTAAGACACTGCTATCATGTCACCTCTAGTCCTTCTTTTCACTAGACTAGCAATACCCACTCCTGAAACCATTCTTCATAGGTTTTAACCTAATCATCTTTGTTGCTCCTCTGCACGCTTTCCAGAGTCTGGGAAATGGGAAAGAGGTAATATAGAATGCATTAAGCAGTTTACAGAGTCATCCTATTGCCCCCAACAATCTGGGTCCTCCTTTTACCCAATTCAGAAGGACGGAAGGAGATTCTAACAGAGACAGACAGACAGATAGATGTCATTCTGATTGCCAGCTTCTCTTCACTAGATGTGCTAGGGGGGAGGCCATCGAAGAAGAATGGTAGACTTAATGGCCAAAATGGCCTCTTCAAACTCTATGATTCAAATCTTCTATCTCTTAGTGCATCCATGAGAATTTTAGTGAAGTTTTCTTTTCCTATGAAAAAGAACTAAAGACAATCTATTTCCCATTATACTAAATGAGAATATTTAAAAAATATTTTTTTCTACATATCACTATTAAAAAGTATTCAACTTGTCAAAACAACGAAGAGATCTTGAATTTTAATCAGAAATTGAAATTAGGGGTTTCTTTCAAATGCATCCTTTCCTATCTAGCAAAGCTGATAGATCTAAACAGCAAAACAATAACAATGTATTTATCTACTAATCCAGGTTGGAAACCTGATGTAGCCTGGATCCATCATGATTTAGAAAATGTCAATTTTCATCACCATTAAAGAATCTGCCAGAGCCTCATGCACAAATTTTGTACAAAGTTTACAGGACAGTTAAAAAGTGGCAGTATCTTCTTTAACTGTTCTAAATGTTGTAAAATGTGTTGCAATGTGATCAGAACCTTTGAACTCCCTTTTACAAGATGGGATGATGGAGCTATTTTAGTATTCTCTTTGGGATTTAACCTCAAACGTTAACCATGACAACCATTTAGAGCTACATGTAAACCGTGGGTGGGCATAGTTCCTGCTAACTCGACCTCTCTCTTTTTCACAACAGTGAAAGGAAATTGTGATCTGAAGCTGACATTTCCTTCAAGCATTGTTCCTCTGAGGCCACAATTCACTGATAACACCATTTTGAAGTATCTGGATTAAATCCAGGAAACATTGGACATACTGTACAGAGAGGATCTGGTTCAGATTAGACATTTTATAGTTTGCCACACATGCTAACTTTAGTCTTTTCTTGTTTTCAAAGCTCTTTCTCTCCTGGCCAACAGATCCTCAACTTTTCCCTTTTGGCTCAATGGATAATATTTCCTACTCAGATATGACATTTCTTTGCCCTCTATAAACTCTGAGTGTCCTTTCTGTCCCATAATCTAAATATCTAGTCACACAACACTTACCCCAAACCTGAAGCAGATCATTTAGCAAGCTGTTATAGCAGATACTTCCCTGATTCACTGTTACATAAAAAAGGGGTGGGGGATGTTCAGCATTATTAGACTTGCAAGATTCTGTTATTATAACCAATCTCCATAAAGGTGTGAATTTTATTTTCTGATCTGGTCTATTTAGTAAGGCTCATACATTTCCTTATATAGACTTGAACAACAAAGATATATACATACCAGGAGTGGGTTCAGGCAGAAACTACTGCTGGTTCGCTCAGGGAACTGTGCATGCACAGTACAACTAAAATTGCTTTGCGCGTGTGCAGAAGCAAAAAACAAGATGGCGGTGCCTAGGTTGCCACCAGGAGAACAGGTTCGGGAGCGTAGCAGGCCTGGGTCGCACCCAGTTCCAGTGACCCAGGCTGCCAAGCTACTACTGGTTCAGCCGAATCAGTCCAGACTGGTAGGAACCCACCACTGATACATACATACATACATACATACATACATACATACATACATACATACATACACACACACACACACACACACACACACACACCAGTGGTAAGTTCCTACTGGTTTGGACCAGTTCAGCTGAGTAAGTAGTAACTTGACTGCCCATGTACCTGAACCGGTCCTATTGTCAGCAGTCCCATTTTGATTTTTGGTTCTGTG
Source organism: Thamnophis elegans (assembly GCF_009769535.1). Taxonomy (NCBI): domain Eukaryota; kingdom Metazoa; phylum Chordata; class Lepidosauria; order Squamata; family Natricidae; genus Thamnophis; species Thamnophis elegans. Next base: position 88,004,170 of record NC_045544.1, on the reverse strand, counting down.
TATGCACAGAACAATTTCCATTGCAGAAATGTTTTTTGTTTTTGTTTTTTTGCACTGAACCGGCAGTAATATATTGAATATTGTATTGTTCTAAATGTTTTTAATAATTGTAGGTGGGTGTTGCTTTTGGTTTTTAATTTCCTGTGAACTACCCAGAGTTGCACTTGCAAGATGGAGAGGCATACAAATTATCTAAACGAACACACAAATAGTGCTGCTGCAAAAACGATGAGATTTGATTGTCTAACAAATTACATTGAAGATGGGCCTCTCTAGCCATCCAAATATAAGGGTGTTTCCTTGTGATCCTTTTATATATGGGAAGATAAAGTAAGATAAATGATTCATAAATATTACACAGTACTTTGCATGGAAAATATTTAATTTGACCACCACTTTCTTTTATACTGGCTGTTTAACCCAATAACAATACAATTAGGAGCATCTGTTTCCCAGTGCAGCTGAGGAGTTAGCCAAGGTTACATTTTCTCTGAAGATCAGCATGACATATTAAGTGAAGCATCAACTACTATTAAATGTTCTAAGCAAACTTGAAATAAGAGTGATCCAGATAGGAAAAACTTCAATGTTCAAAGGAAATGGTGTTTGGGAACATTTTTAGCAGAGTCAGCTGCATACTTTGAACCATATTTCTAGCTTCTGGTTTTGATTTGCAAGATGTCACACACTATATTATATCAAGATTACTTTCATTATCTTTCTATCTATCTATCTATCATTTATCTATTTATCTATCACCATCACCTACCCATCTATTTATCTGTGCCTAGAAACCCAGAGACCCAGGTTTTAGTCCTCACTTAGAAATGAAAGCTGGCTTGGTAAGTTTGAGCCAACTACTTTCTCTCAGCTCTAACTGGGAAATTTTAAAAAAAATTGTCAACCAATCTGCACTGGACCAATATAATAGATTACAGTCTTTAATTATTAATGAAGAAAACTTCAGCCTATAGAGGAGTCATCTGATCTGATAAATGCATATATATACATAGATGCACAGAGAGAGAAGTATATAGCAAAGCCCACTTTTTAGCATGCTACTTAGAACACAGCTGTAGCTAATTAACAGAAATGAAGGCAAACACCAAACATATCCATGCAGCCTCAAACTCCCAGACAGAACAAAACACAAAGAAACAGATTGCTGGTTAAACAAAGCCAACAACTATCTTCCCAGAACATGGGTTCGTAAAATGGAGTGGTCTCTTATATCTATAGTCTTCCATAGTCTTCCACCTCTTGGGTATCTTTTTCAGTCCATTGACTGAACAGGTACTTTCTATCAGAGGTGGATTGCTCCCAGTTCAGCCCGGAATGGATGAACTGGTAGTAGGGGCAGCGGGAGGCTCCACCCATTCACCCAGACCCTTCTGCGAACCAGTAGTAAAACAATTAGAAACCCATTACTGCTTTCTATGATGAATATTCCACAGGACTGAGCTCTCTGCACTCTAGGGAGTAGTACCATATTAGTTCATATGTTTGTTCCAGAAGTAGATCTTAGATCTTGATTTGATCACAGAAAATATTAGATTTTCCTCTAAAAGTATCTGCCTGAGATAGTGGTTACACATTGCTGACAATTATAATGTTGTTCTATTCATACTTAGTCTTATTATGTTAGATTTTCCAAATCGCCCCACTGTTATCAACTCCTGTAAGTGCCTGGCCCTTTCCTCTACTGTTTCATCTAGCTGTCTGCACTTATTTATTTAATTCAACACCTCATATTTGGCTTATAGCAATTATTACCAAATCATTGGCTGTCGTCAAAGGTCTTGCTGTGCAAAACAAAGTCCATAGTTTTTCCAATGGTTCAGAACTTTGAGTAAACCTAATAAAAACTGCTATAGAACTTTCTTATTCTTTAAATCCATACATTCTTTTGTTTTTTCTTCTTCTGTATCTTGCCATCTGGGGTAGATTTCCCCTCCATTTAGTTCCTCTTTCAGTATTCCACTCTTTCCATTTTCAGACACAAACCAATCACCATAAATATCAGCAAATTTAATTTCTTTATATTCATTTTACACTTTGATTTTTTGAGTTTTAATCACCACGTTTTTCACTTGATAAACATCCTCAACTTCTTCACCATATTTTGCTGTTAGATGCTCTAAGTCTTCCAGCTTCTTCTCTATCCTCTCATATGCATTTGATAATTTCTGTATTTCTGAGAATATCTTTTGTAGATGTAAGGTTTCTTTCTGCTGCTGAAATTGTGCCATTATGTCCAGCTAACAAACACAGCTGCTCTAGCTTGTAAGGTTAATAAGATTAAGCATAGATTCACAACAACATTTTATTTTCACTTTTCGCTGGTTAAAGATATACTTCAAAGGGACATCTGTATGCTTTCCTTCTTATTACTCTCTATGAACAAGCAGTGAGACTTTGTAGTGCCAAGCCAAAATAATCAGTGAGAAAAATAAGAGTGTTTCATTTCCAATATACAAACCTTCCAGCCTCTGAATAACAGTGTTATTATTGCAATTTTCCATGTTTCTTTTAGTATCTTTTTTGTATTTCAAGTTTTGAAAAAAGTCCGATTCTTGAATGAGTTAGGAGAACACGCATTGTAATGAAAGAGGAGAATTTTAGTCCATATGTTACAGAGAATAATAAAAGACAAAAATAGAAGAAGAAAACTTAATCCATTCATTTTAAAAGGCTTGCATAAATTCCATCCATAAAGATAGCATTTAAAAAGTAAGATAACTCACTGTCCAAAACCATTCCAAATTTCATTCCGCCGCTTATTTCTTCTGTTCTCCAATTTAAATTAATTTTAAGTTTTTTATAGGCAGTCTCTTTTTAAAATGGTAAAAGTTCCTCACCAGCTGGAAACACTTTCTCTTTCCGTATCCTTCCATTTTGGAGCTGCCCCAACTTTGTCAGCCTTGGCTGGATTTTTTGTCACCGGCTTGAAGAACTTCTCTTGCATCAATCAGGAACTTTGCAATGTCCCTGAGGTCAGCAAGATGTATTCTTCCTGTTCACCGTCTCTGCGGGATGGTCTGATTGGACCACCCAGCGGCAAAAGTATCGGCTACGGTCTCAGAGCATCGAGACCATACGTCCATATCGCCGCGATGTTTATTAGCAATATCATTGATAACACTACTGACAACCAAAGATAAAGTGATTAAGGAAACAGAAGAAGGGCATCGAGATTACATGAGAGATTTTATAAGCAAGGAGTTGCTAAAAGGAGTCCATACAAAGTTGATTAGAGGACTGACACCACAAATGGCAGAAGATATGAGACTGTTTTGCTACTGGAACAATACAGGTTGATAGATAGAAGAGTATAATTTAAAACTAGTTAAACTTAGAAAAATTTAGTGACAATAGATATAGTTAAATAAATAATTGATAATGTTACTAATGTATACAATGTATAGTGTCATGATGAGTAGTAATTGGATATGAATATTGAATGGTACCCATGAAAGGAAGATTAGAAATCCCTTTGGATTATATATAAAGGTTAATAAAAAAGAACTAAGTTAGATACACTTAAAATTTTGATGATTAGGGGGAAAATGTTATGATACAGGATATAGTTAAATAAAGGAGGGATAAGTATAACAACGTAAATATAGATATGGATACAATATAAGGAAACTGGATGTAAATTGTAAACAGTGATTTGGAAAGGAGGATTAGAAAATTTTGTTATTAAATATTACGAATATTTAGCTAGAATAGGACATAAGGATTCAGTATTAATGAAGGATTTTAGAAATTGTAAATGAAAGGCTAGTATGTGGTTATGTATTAAATCTTAATATATTTTATGATGAAGGACACTTACGGTAAACAATTATAGTCAAATGAAAATGGAGATATGATGATGGTAACATGTATAAATATCTGAGTTAAAATACTTGAATTAATATGAATTATATTTGTTGACTGTGAAAGAGATGCACGAAAGTCTTTTTGTAACCAACTGATACACTTTCTACAGCATGTAAAGAAGGATGTGTTTTGTTTGTTTTGAAAATTAAAAATTAAAAAAATATATTTTAAAAAAGAACTTCCTTGTTAAAGCCATCTTTATAATGTGTTGGAATAAAAATCCCAGAACAGCAGAGCCAGAGAATAATGAAGGTGTTTACGAGCAAATCTTGAGAGCCGTAAGTTGGGCAAAGCTGTTTTATAATAAAATGTAAGCCCATCATTTCAGAAATGCATAGAGTAAGAGCAGCAGCAGCCAAATACCATCCATTCATGGCCATAATTTGATATAAATTGCAAATACATTTTATCTTCACTATTGCTCACAATAACTGTGACTGTGGGGAGTTGTTGTTCACTAAAGTCATCAATGATCCACACCTATTTACTTCTCCACTTTCTGTACTTCTCATTTTCTCAGCCTGGAATAAAGTCATCTGCTTTCATCATATATCAATGCTCCATTGTTTTCCCACCCTCTATTAACAGTACTGCAAAGTTTCCTTTAACTTTATTCTTTTTTTTTTGTACTTTTAATTTGCAGAGTAAGAATTTTTCTGTGAAGCTAAAGTAACAGTTCTTTTGGGCTACAGCATTTCCATGAACCATTCACAAGCGAAAGAACAGCCTTCTCCCTATCGTCTTGAATATTGTAGCATCAGAATTGTGATTGTACTATATCAGTGGTGGGTTCTAGATCCCGTCACAACCGTTATGCTGCAACAGGGCCAAGCATCCACCACCTGCACATGCGCTACGTGCACATGTGCACCCACCACCACCTGCAACGCTCCAGCTACTTGGTGGAGCATTGCGCAGGCGCCGTATGCTCCATGCGTGCGTGCAAATGTCCTGGTTGGATCAAATACAGGTAAGGAGGGTGGGTGGGCGGGTGGGCCCTCCGGGGCACCGTACCGGAATGGTACCTGGTGCTCCCAGCACGACTGTACTGGGGCATACCAGCTGTAACCCACCTCTGTACTATATCGTAAGGGGGGGGGGGAGAAGAAAATATCTGCTTTAGCATCAAAGAGATTATGTTAGCATCAAAGAGAAATATGTTGTTTGTGTTGCACAAACATCAGGAAGAGTAAAAGGACAGCACAGGTACTGGTGAGTAGGCAGAATTGGCCAGGGATGGGAAGAATGAGAAGCGAAGGAACAGTGAATCAAATCCTGCAAAGGCCATAGTCCAGATTGAGCACACCCACGTTGCAATCCAGACTGACATTTCTAAAATTGACTTTGTTTGTTTGCTTCCTTGTTTGTTTGTTTGGCTGCTCGATCAAATAATATGATTCTGGGCAGCATACAGCATAAAAAACAAACAATAAATGTTTAAAAACCCACCATATAAGAAGAGGATAAGAAACAGGCAGGACAGCATAGGATGCCGTACACAACTGACCTTAAATTTAGGGGCCACCTTCCTTTCAGATAAATATGAGTATGAACAAGCAAATCAAATGCAGAACCCTCGTGTTACTTCATTCCCAGGAAGCAAAACCTTCATGAATTTAACTCCCATCTGCAAGGAAATCTCCTGGCTCAGAAGACTGGAATGCATTTGACCATGAGACTAATCATTATTGCTCCCTTTTCCAGGTGATGCCTTCCCAGGGAACCTGAAGCAGGGGTTCGGTTTAAATTCACATGTCAGCCAAGCCAATATTTTAACCTATATTCCACAGTCGGGGTGACACAAGAGCTCTCTCACAGCACCTAGTTTATCACTCCCCGTGGCACTATACCAATCCTCTTGTCTTTTTCCCCGCTCCTCATCTGGAATTCCTAGCGGGAACCCCACCATCATGATGCCTGTGCATTGGAGACAGCTTCCTTATTAATGGTTTTGGCAAGAACCCGAAGACTGTTTATCAAGAAGAGGAGGTTGAAAGATGATACCCTCATTCATACTTGAAGGAAGAACCAGATCAGTTCCTCTCCCACACAGACTTGCCCCCACATATTTTTGAGCATAGCTGTGTTGTGTTTATGATGATCGATTTCAGACATTTTTTAGCTGCTGACACCTTAGGTTCATGGCATGGCAGCTGATAGATTCTCCCTCTTTTGTGGAAGAAGAATGGCTGACCTTTTTTTCTCCCCAAACTCCTATCATGGGTTAGCCTATTATCCTCTTTCTTGGCCCCATGCCATGGGAAAAAGGATGGAAAGACATTCTGAAGCCTGATGGCACATATTTGATGGATAGCAGGAAAAGAGGAGGGAGCGCATTGAAAATCATTGGATATGGCAGGATTCCCAAGACTGGACCAGCCTAGAGGAGGCGTTTAATTTTTTTATTTTCTATTTATTTTGTCAAGCATGTCTTAGATAACATATATAAGTATAAATATGATTTTGAATATATGAAATGGATACGAATAAAAGGGAACATCAGAGTCCTTTCCCCAGTCTCTGCCCAGCTTTTCTGAAAACAATTTTAGATTGCTCTCAAGACATATAATCCATAGGACCACTTTCAAAAATAGTAGTCAAGAAATCTATCATGCTTGTAACATAAGTACTCCTTTACGCCTATCATTGCTACAATTCAGTTGAAAGGACAGATTTCATCCCAGCTGGTAGGCTTTCCTGAGACCACTTAGTATGCAGTATTTTGTCAGAGGATCAGATGGCACAACTGTGAAAAGGGTAGTAAAACAGCACCAGATTAACACAGGAGCGATTTACCAAGCACTGTTTCTATTCTACCTTGGGAGGAAGCATACAGGAATTGTGCTGAGGGCATACTTAGTGGATTGGAGTCTCTCAAATCCAGTAATTCAAAGACCAAGTAAACATGACAATTTTCACTTTTTAAGGGCAAATACTGATTTGTTGTGCATTTGGGGGAACTATTGGACAATACTATGATGGTACCAAACAGCAGTTTAGACTGCTTCCATTATTCTAAATAACTCTTTCCCATTTCTCCAGACAACAGTTTGAATGAAGTCAAACACATTGGGAAGACAATGGATCAGAGAACCCAGATTTAAATTATCTGGGATCACCAGTTGTTGTTGAACTGTAAGCATCATCATTTCCGGGCAGAAGGGACAATGAACAAGGATGGTGGCATTTGTAGCCTAAGATTTCAGATTGGAAGTACTTTTCCCAAGCAACACCTAATAAATTTATAGTTCTATTTACTTAAGTGATTTGAAAATAGGATCCAACCAAAGACAACTTAATCCAGCCAATGAAGATTTAACTTCTTCCCGTAAGTAAAACTTCTGTCTATTAAAAGCAGCATATTTCTGTGAACTAAGGGCTACAGTGTGTGTGGGAGAGAGAGGGGGGAGGGGGAGGGAGAGAGAGAGAGAGAGAGAGAGAGAGAGAGAGAGAGAGAGAGAGAGAGAGAGACAGAGAGAGAGAGAGAGAGAGAGAGAGAGAGAGAGAGAGATGACCATGGTAGAGTCCAGCAAGGTTCTTATTGTTCTAAGATATATTCAGAACTTCTGTGTAAATGTTTTTAAAAGCACAATACATTTAGAGATTTAAAAAATGAATCACAGCTGCTTCCTATGCTTGAGGCAAATAAGTTCAAGTTGATTTGATAGTGCTGTCATTGACCAGAGTTGATTGCACTTGTTGACTTCTTACAGCCCACTTCATCTCTGGTCAAGTTGTTGTTTGAAGTACTACATTAATCTACAAAACTGTTTAGCCAGATTTGCTGCTGCTGTTGCTGCTATTTTTACAAATACAAATACAATAGCAGAGTTGAAAGGGACCTTGGAGGTCTTCTAGTCCAACCCCCTGCCTAGGCAGGAAATCCTATACCATTTCAGACACATAACTATCCAACATCTTCTTAAAGACTTCCAGTGTGTTAAGGCATTCATAACTTCTGGAGGCAAGCTGTTCCACTGATTAATTGTTCTAACTGTCAGGAAATTTCTCCTCAGTTCTAAGTTGCTTCTCTCCTTCATTAGTTTCTACACATTGCTTCTTGTTCTGCCCTCAGGTGCCTTGGAGAATAGTTTGACTCCCTCTTCTTTGTGGCAACCCCTGAGATATTGAAACACTGCTATCATGTCTCCCCTAGTCCTTCTTTTCATTAAACTAGACATACCCAGTTCCTGCAACTGTTCTCATATGTTTTAGTCTCCAGTCCCCTAATCATCTTTGTTGCTCTTCTCTGCACTCTTTCTAAAGTCTCCACATCTTTTCTACATCGTGGCGACCAAAACTGAATGGAGTATTCCAAGTGTGGCCTTACCAAGGCATTATAAAGTGGTATTAACACTTCACGTGATCTTGATTCTATCCCTCTGTTTATGTAGCCTAGAACTGTGTTGGCTTTTTTGGCAGCTGCTGCACACTGCTGGCTCATAATTAAATGGTTGTCCAGTAGGACTCCAAGATCCTTCTCACAGTTACTACTATTGAGCAAGGTACCACCTATACTGTACCTGTGCATTTTGTTTTTGTTGCCTAAATGTAGAATCTTACTCTTTTCATCATTGAATTTCATTTTATTAGATAGTGCCCAATGTTCAAGTTTGTCAAGATCCTTCTGTATCTTAAGCCTATCTTCTAGAGTGTTGGCTATTCCTGCCAGCTTAGTGTCATCTGCAAATTTGATGACTTCCCCATTTATTCCCTCATCCAAATCATTGATGAAGATGTTGAAGAGTACTGGGCCCAAAACAGAGCCTTGGGGTACTCCACTGCATACTTCCCTCCATGAAGATGCAGTTCCATTGAGGACTACATGTTAAGTGCAGTTGGTCAGCCAGTTACAAATCCATCTGGTGGTGGTGCTGTCTAATCCACATTCTTCTACTCTATCTAGTAGTAGGTTATAGTCTACCTTATCAAATGCCTTACTGAAGTCCAAGTAAACTATATTGATGCCATTCCTCTGGTCCACTAATTTTGTCACTTTGCCAAAGAATGCAATAAGATTAGTCTGGCATGATCTGTTTTTGCCAAACCCATGTTGGCTTTTGGCTATTACTTTGTTTACTTCTAGATGTTCACTAATTCGTTGCTTGATTATCTTTTCCAGAATCTTTCCTGGTATTGAGGTCAGGCTGATAGATATATAGTTTCCTGGATCTATTTTTTTTTCCTTTTTTGAAGATGGGAACCACATCAGCTCTTTTCCAGTTCTCTGGCAGTTCCCCGGTGCTCCAGGATCTCTGAAAGATATAGTTCAGTGGTTCTGAGATCTCGTCTGCCAGTTCCTTCAGAACCCTGGGGTGTAATCCATCCGGTCCTGTTGATTTGAACTCATCTAGGGTAGACAGGTGCTCACTTACCATAATTTTCCCTATTTCAACTTGTGTTCCTAATCTGATTTTTGTGGTGCTGTTTTTGATAGGTTGGACTGTTTTATCCCTTTGTGTAAATACAGATGCAAAACATGAGTTAAATAGTTCTGCTTTCTCTCTGTTGCTTGTCACTTTCTTGCCACTTTCTCCCAGCAATGGACCAATTGTTTCCTTAAATTTTTTCTTGTTTTTAACATGTTGAAAGAAGCTTTTTTGTTATTTTTATTTTTGTGGCAAGTCTTTCTTCATTGTGAGCCTTAGCTTTCCTCACTTCATCTTTACAGGCTCGGGCTATTTGCTGATATTCTGCCTTAGTTATGTCCCCGTCTTTCCACTTTTTATACTTATCTTTTTTGTTTTTCAATTTGTAAGAGAGTTCTTTATGCAGCCATGCTGGTTTCTTTTGGGAGCTGTTATTTTTCTTCTTCACTGGTATTGTGGTAGACTGGGCTTTTGTAATCATTTTTCAAAATTTCCCAAGCTTCTTGAGTTGTTTTCCCCTTGAGGATTCTCATCCATGGAATTCTTCCCAAGCTCTCTCTAAGTTTATTGAAATTAGCTCTCTTATAGTCCAAGACTCTAGTTTGACTTTGTTCTACTACTTGTGTTTGCATAATGTTCAATTCCAATATTGCATGGTCACTTGTCCCCAGGATTCCTGTGGCTTCAACACCTTCTATCATTTTCTCTCTGTTAGTGAGAATTAAGTCCAATATGGCTGATCCCCTTGTTCCCTTCTCTACTTTTTGGAAAACAAAGTTGTCTTCTAGGTTTGTTGGGAACCTGTTGGATCTTCCACTTGGTGCAGAGTTTGTTTCCCAGTTGATGTCAGGGTAGTTAAAATCCCCCATTACTATTGTGGTGTGCTTTCTACATATCTTAGTTAACTGACTAGTACTTTTGTACTCTTCTTCCTTCCAGAAGTACCCAGGGTAGATTACCAACAAACAAGAACAATCTTAAATAAAACTTGGCTTAAAATGAACAATACTTAAATACTTAAATGTAAAAACTCTGTTTCAAAACCCTACCCAAACTGCTGTTTTTAACCTGTAAAGCCATAAATATCTCTAAGGGAAAGATATCCAGAACAGCATTTCCCATATTTTCCAACCATTAAAGAGGGGCAACATGGTGCACTAGTTGATTTTTGGACTGGGACCAGTAAGACCTCAGTTCTAGCCCACTGTTAGCCACAAAAAAATCAATGAATAATTTTGGGAAAGTTTTTCTGTTTCAGCTCTATACTAAAGGGTTGTTGCTGGATATATTAGAGGAGGACATGATCTATATGTTGCCTTGTGTTCCTGGGTTATAAATCTAAAAACTAAATACATTCCCAAGTTGCTTCTTTGGAAGGTCTTTCTGAATGAAATAAGTCAGAGAGCAATGTCAGACTGGATCTGCTGTGGCACAACTCAATTTCTGAATTTTCCATATCGTATTCAGGGGTGGGCCGCTACAGGTTCACCCGGGTTTGAGAGAACCCGTAAGCTAATGTTATGGCTGGTTCGGAGAACCTCCAAATCCCACCCCTGGCTGGCCCCACCCACCCCACTCTGCGAGCCAGTTTTGGATGCAAGGTAAGTGCAGGGCCTGTGTGGAGGCTCAGGGAGGGGGAAAGGGATCCTCTGGAAGACCTCCAGAGCCCAGGGGAAGGTAGTTTTCGCCCTCCCAGAGGCTCAAGGAAAGCCTCCAGAGCCTAGGGAAGGCGAAAATGTCCCCCCACCATGGTGCAGGAGGCTGACTAGGCCATGCCCACCATGGGCATGCCCACCCAGGAATGGGGCAGACAACCCTTTGCTGAAATTTTTGAAGCCCAGCCCTGACCGTATTGCTAACTGTAGCACAATCCTACACCAAATAACACGCTGGTGCAGTTTGTTGTCATTTATTAAATGGTAACAGAGGTCTCATCTTGCAGCAGTTACAGTATTATCCCAAATTAATTCCGTGCATTACTTTGTGGTCCAGGCATCATAAGTATTATTACCATTTTTTTTAAAAGAGTCAACACACTTCACACTTGGCTATCAGCGGGTTAAATTGAAGGCCTCTGGGGACAAACATTCATCAGTTCAGAAGATGACCCAGCATGCCACAGCTGCAGATACTTTCTCAATCTTGCCATAAAATATCAATCTCGTTTGTAGATCATCACCAGTTTATAAAATATGAGGGAGAGAAATCTGGGGCAAATGATTTGTCTGCAAATTAATGTGTATATCAGAGGCATTTAAAAGTGTTTTCCTCCACAATAGAGCTTTGAAATAACTGAAAGACATTCGGAGTTCACCTTTGGCATACTTATAATATCTGTAGGAGGCCACCGAAGTCTAGTGTCTTTTTTAGCATTGTGCCATCTAGTGCTTGAAAACCAAATAAAAGACCAGGCAAATCCCATACAATTTTCTCCTGCATTTGATTTGTTAAATTCGCATATAATTTTATAAAAATACCTTTAATTAAAAAAAATGTTTGTTGTTTTTATTCAAGATGTAAAGATTCTAGTTTGAAATAAAAATTTATTTCCAGGAATTAGACATTTTTTCGAAAAAGAAGACCTCTTGTACACACTATAGAATTATTACATGCATTAATTTGTAATTTATCTCTGTGAAGCTCAGAATTCATTGGAAATTCCAGTAGTGTATTTAAAGAAGTCAAATTGAAATATTGACGTATTATAAAGTACTTTTACTTTATACTATACTGACATACTATAAAGGAACACAGTGGCACAGTGACTAAGACACTGAGCTTGTCGATCAGAAACTCGGCAGTTTAGCAGTTTGAATCCCTAGCGCCACATAACAAGGTAAGCTCCCATTACTTGTTACCAGCTTCTGCCAACCTAGCAGTTTGAAAGCACGTAAAAATGCAAGTAGAAAAAGAGGGGCCACCTTTGGTGGGAAGGTAATAGTGCCCCATGTGCCTTCGGCGTTTAGTCATGCCAGCCACATGACCATGCAGATGTCTTTAGATAGCGCTGGCTCTTCGGCTTAGAAACGGAAATGAGCACAGCCCCTAGAGCCAGAAATGACTAGCAAACATGTGTGGGGGAACTTTTACCTTTAACTTTACCTAAAGTGCTCCTGGACTGGGGATTGTTCTAAGATATATTCAGAACTTCTGTGTAAATGTTTCTCTAAATGCACAATGCATTTAGAGATTTAAAAAATGAATCACAGCTGCTTCCTATGCTTGAGGCAAATAAGTTCAAGTTGATTTGATAGTGCTGTCATTGATCAGGGTTGATTGCACTTGTTGACTTCTTACATCCCACTTCATCTCTGGTCAAGTTGTTGTTTGAAGTACTACATTAATCTACAAAACTGTTTAAGCAGATTTGCTGCTGCTGTTGCTGCTATTTTTACAAATACAAATACAATAGCAGAAATGGATGGGACCTTGGAGTTCTTCTAGTCCAACCCACTGCCTAGGCAGGAAACCCTCTACCATTTCAGACAAATGGCTATCCAACATCTTCTTAAAGACTTCCACTGTTGGGGCATTCACAACTTCTGGAGGCAAGTTGTTCCACTGATTAATTGTTCTAACTGTCAGAAAATTTCTCCTTAGTTCTAAATTGCTTCTCTCCTTGATTAGTTTCCACCCATTGCTTCTTGTTCTGCCCTCAGATGCCTCCCTCTTCTTTGTGGCAACCCCTGAGATATTGTAACACTGCTATCATGTCTCTCCCAATCCTTCTTTTCATTAAACTAGACATACCCAGTTCCTGCAACACTTCTTCATATGTTTTAATCTCCAGTCCCCTAATCATATTTGTTGCTCTTCTCTGCACTCTTTCTAGAGTCTCCATATCTTTTCTACATTGTGGAGACCAAAACTGAATGCAGTATTCGAAGTGTGGCCTTACCAAGCCATTATAAAGTGGTATTAATACTTCACATGATCTTGATTCTATGCCTCTATTTATGCAGCCTAGAACTGTGTTGGCTTTTTTGGCAGCTGCCACTTCAAGACAATGTTCTTAGTGCTCTCCTTTTTTATATCGCATCTACAGGCTGAGGCCGTAATCCCATGGGCACTAGCTAGGAATAAACCAAGTATTTGCATATATGAATTCTCAGTTGGCATGCATACAATTGTATTATTAGTGTAATTGATGTAATATCTTTCTTATTTTATTTTGTATCTTAGTGAAAATGTTATGTTTCTGAGGTTATAGTTGTTTTCTGGGACCCTTTAAAAAGCACATCCAAGTGATACATAAATGTCCTAAATAACTGGATCAGCAGATCATTTGCTGCCATGCAGGAACTTTAAGGAAGCAAAAGATTGATGAAGGTGGTGGCTTTAACTATGGCTCACAAGTAAATTAGGAGAAACCAGGGAACTGGTGTTCGGATACTTCTTCAGAAGTTAGGTTTTGGCCTGCAAAGGGACCTCAAATGAAAATATCTATGAAATCCTGCCATCTAGTGGATAATAGTTATTTGACATGAAACTGCTTAAACTATAATTTATTCAGAGCAACTGAATAAATTTAATAGCTAAGGAACCTCTATATCTCTGAATAGAAATGGTTTTGATTTTTAATCTCTAGAATTTATATTTCCAAGTACATTTACAAAAACACACTTCCTTTATCTTACTAGCTTTCGAGAATATTTATTGCGCATGAACCATATTCTGCAGCACTTCAGACCTACTGCATTTTTCGGAGTATAAAATGCATTCCTCCCCCTAAAAGAGGGTGAAAAATTGGGTGCATTTATACACCCACCCACCACCCACCACCCTTAGCCCTCCACTCGTCTTGTTTCAGACCCGTTGAAGGCTACGGGGATCACCAAAACACATTGCCACCGATCGCCACCCAAAAACGCGATGCACAGAGGCCAATAACAAGGCGTCCAGAGACCGAAAATGTGATGCGCAGAGGCCAAAAATGCAATGCATGGAGGCAGCAATGTGCTCTGGTGATCCCTACAGCCTTGAATGAGTCTGAAACGGAGCGTTCGGAGGCTGAAGATGTGAGGTGCAGAGGCCGAAAAGGCAGCCTGGAACTGCTGCTGCCTTTTCGTACCTGTTCTGTGCCACGCCTACTGCACACATTGGAGTGCCCTGCAAAGTTCAGCTGCATTTTTGACATTGCTTTGAACCCCAACAAGGCATGCACTCACAACCAGTGAAACTGTTGCTAAAGTTCACCTCTGGGAACAGCTGTCTGGGGGTATTCCTGGAGGCCGATCCACCTGCCAATCAGCTGCTCGTGCTGAATCAGGCCAATGTGCTGGAGCTGACAAGACTGTTTGCTAAGGACACTAGCCATATGAATACCAATGGATGCTGGTAGGCAGAGGCAGAATTTCTTTTTCTTATTTTCCTCCCTAAAACCTAAGGTGCATCTTATACTCCAGTGTCTCTTATACTCTGAAAAATATGGTATTTCTCTCTCTCTCTCTCTCTCTCTCTCTCTCTCTCTCTCTCTCTCTCTGTCACACACACACACACACACACAAATATTCCTCATCTGACATAAACATAGAACGCTTCCCATTCCTCCTTATTTTTTGCCTATCCCTATCCCTAAAGAAGAGTTCTTAAAACTGCAACACTTCTTCCCTGGCACATTTCCCCCTTTCTAACCACCTTACCTGGTTAGAAATTTATATCACTGTTATACTCTCTCTCTCTTTTTTTCCCTAAAAGCAGCTATTAGTCCTTGGGGTTTGTTAGGAATATAATCTAATGGTTGGGTTGGCAATATATAAATCATGTAACAATGCTGTACCTGTTTCTTTAAATCATACTGTAAAATGTGATTGGTTGCTGTTTTCCTCAATTGGCCATAAGAGGGAGCCAGAATGACTGTTAGCTCTCTGTTTGTTAGATGCTGGGCTGATCTGATCTGAGTGTTTTGGGAGCTGGCTATTAGAAAGTGCCATGAGCTATTGTAAGTTTTGCAACTGCTAGCAAACTTTGAGTACCAGACTGTATGATCGGCGGTGGAATTCCCCAGGCTTATGGTTCTGGGGGATTTCAACCTGCCTACACTTGGTGAACGCTCTGATGGGTCGCAGGAGTTCATGGCTTCCATGACAGCCATGGACTTGACCCAAGTAATTCGAGGTTCGACTCATTCAGCGGGTCACACACTTGACCTTGTATTTCTGTCGGAGCAGTGGAGATGTGATCTAGAGTTGAAGGGCAATAAAACCTTGCCCTTGTCATGGTCTGATCACTTCCTGCTGAGGCTTGACTTTCGGAGGCCAATCCCGGAGCCAAGGTGGCGCAGTGGTTAAATGCAGCACTGCAGGCTACTGCTAGATCAGCAGGTCAGCGGTTCAAATCTCACCGGCTCAGGGTTGACTCAGCCTTCCATCCTTCCGAGGTGGGTAAAATGAGGACCCAGATTGTTGGGGGCAATATGCTGACTCTCTGTAAAACTGCTTAGAGAGGCCTGAAAGGCCTATGAAGCGGTATATAAGTCTACTGCTATTGCTATTGCTATTGCTATCCCCCACTGTAGGGAGGAGGAACCGATTAGGTGGTTCCACCCCAGGCGCCTTATGGACCCAATGGGGTTTCAGACGGCGCTTGGAGAAATACCTGACACTATCGTCCACAATTCGGTGGAGTCCTTAGTCGCTGCTTGGAATATAGCGGCGGCGGGGGCTCTAAACCGGATTGCGCCTTTGCGACCTCTCCGAGGCGGCGGATCCAGGAGGGCTCCTTGGTTCACCGAGGAACTCCAGGAGATGAAACGCCAAAAGAGACACCTAGAGCGCCGCTGGAGGGCCAGTAAATCTGAGTCAGACCGAGCACTGATGAGAGCCTTTATTAGAGCCTACTCGTGGCAATACGGGCGGCGAAATGTTCGCATTTTGCCGCCCTTATTGCATCCGCCGAATCGCGCCCAGCCGCCTTGTTTAGAATAACCCACTCCCTCTTGAAAGGGAGGGATGCGGATGACCCTCTACAGGGTAGAGCTGAGGAATTTGTTCAGTATTTGACGGATAAAGTCGCTCGGATTCGGACAGAGCTGGACTCCAATTGCACGATACCAGCCGAGGTACCGGGGGAGGGTCTTGAGCATGCTTTATGGATTGAGTTTCAATGGGCTTCTCCTGATGAAGTGGACAAGGCCATGGGAGCGGTGAGTGCCTCCACTTGTATACTGGACCCGTGTCCCTCCTGGCTGGTCTCGACCAGCAGGGAGGTAACACGCGGCTGGATCCAGACGATTGTGAACACCTCTCTCCGGGAGGGAATCTTCCCACCCCTCCTAAAGGATGCAGTGGTGAGACCCCTCCTGAAGAAATCGTCTTTGGACCCAGCCATTTTCAGCAATTATCGTCCAGTCTCCAACCTTCCCTTTGTAGGGAAGGTTGTTGAGAAAGTGGTGGCCTCGCAACTCCGACGGTCCTTGGATGAAGCCGATTATCTAGACTCTTTTCAGTCGGGTTTCAGGCCTGGTTACAGCACGGAAACTGCTTTGGTCGCGCTGATTGATGATCTCTGGCGGGCCAGGGATAGGGGTCACCCCTCTATCCTTGTGCTTCTTGACCTCTCAGTGGCCTTCGATACCATCGACCATGGTATCCTTCTGCGACGGTTGCGAGAGGTGGGGGTGGGAGGCACTGTTTTGCAGTGGTTCTCCTCCTACCTCTCGGACAGGTCGCAGTCGGTGGTGGTCGGAGGGCAGAGATCGACCCCAAGGCCCCTCAAGTATGGGGTGCTGCAGGGTTCGGTCCTGTCCCCCCTCCTATTTAACATCTACATGAAGCCGCTGGGTGAGATCATACACCGGCACGGGATTAAGTATCACCAATATGCAGACGATACGCAGCTGTATCTGTCTGCCCCGTGCCAACTCAGCGAAGCAGTAGAAGTGATGTGCCAGTGCCTGGAGGCTGTTAGAGTCTGGATGGGAGCAAACAAGTTGGCACTCAATCCAGACAACACCGAGTGGCTTCTGATGTTCCCTCCCAAAGATTGTCCAACTGTTCCATCTCTCAGGCTGGGGGGCGAAATTATACGCCCCTCAGAGAGGGTTCGCAATCTGGGAGTCCTCCTGGACCCACAGCTGACTCTAGAACACCATCTGTCGGCTGTGACCAGGGGGACCTTTGCCCAGGTTTGCCTGGTGCACCAATTGCGACCCTACCTGGATTGGGAGGCCCTTCAGACAGTCACTCACGCCCTTGTGACCTCAAGACTGGATTATTGTAATGCGCTCTAAATGGGGCTGCCCTTGAAGAGTGTTCGAAGACTCCAATTAGTCCAGAATGCAGCCGCGCGAGCGATTGTGGGTGCACCAAGGGACACCCACATTACACCTATCCTCCGCGAGCTGCACTGGCTACCTATTAGTCTCCGAATCCGCTTCAAGGTGCTGGTCGCTACCTATAAAGCCCTACATGGCATCGGACCTGGGTACCTGAGAGACCGCCTCCTGCCGATTACCTCTCTCAGACCAATTAGATCGCACAGGTTGGGTCTCCTCCGGATTCCACCTGCCAGCCAATGTCGGCTGGCGACTCCCCGGGGGAGAGCCTTCTCTGTTGCAGTTCCGGCCCTCTGGAACGAGCTCCCTGTTGAGATCCGGATCCTTAGATTGTGGGTGCACCAAGGTACACCCACATTACACCTATCCTCCGCGAGCTGCACTGGCTACCTATTAGTCTCCGAATCCGCTTCAAGGTGCTGGTCGCTACCTATAAAGCCCTACATGGCATCGGACCTGGGTACCTGAGAGACCGCCTCCTGCCGATTACCTCTCTCAGACCAATTAGATCGCACAGGTTGGGTCTCCTCCAGATTCCACCTGCCAGCCAATGTCGGCTGGCGACTCCCCGGGGGAGAGCCTTCTCTGTTGCAGCTCCGGCCCTCTGGAACAAGCTCCCTGTTGAGATCCGGATCCTTACTACCCTCCCGGCCTTCCGCAAAGCCACCAAGTCCTGGCTGTTCCAGCAGGCTGGGGGGAGCTGAGAAGCATCTACCTCCATAGAAATTGTGAATGTTGGTTTTGTTTTTAATATGTTGTCTTTGTCTTGTTCCCCCCTTTCCCTTGTCTTTTGTAAGCCGCCCGGAGTCCTCCGGGAGTGGGCAGCATACAAGACAAATAAATAATAATTATTATTATTATTATAATAATTATAATAATGATTATGGACTATGTTATTTGGATTATCCCTTAACTGAAAGACATTGATGACTGACTGTCTTATCCGTGTATGACTTGGACTGTTTGATGGACTCTGATACCTCTATTTCCATGAAAGTAAAAGTCTATTTAAACAGCAGTGTCTCTATATGCTGGTTTGTGTGTTTTCCAACACAACTCTCACAACACTTCTCTGAACGCACTCGCTCTCCCAATGGGGAGCTTACCTAACAGGGTTAAAGAATACAGAAGAGAAGAGGACTGAAACTGCTACGTGGCCTAACTATTTCTTTGGGCATTTAGCAAGAGGAAGAGGAAAGATGGTTTGCTTAAACTAGTATTGTGCATTTGAAATTTGGCACATTCTTATGCAGACCACCCAGTTAGATGCATATGAGAGAAAAAGAATGAACTGCTACGAACAAGTGTCATTCCAGGATACCAAAAGATTCATATAATTCATTCAAAAACATGGTATGGTCTAAAGTTCGTACACCCACACAATGCTGTTTGTGGAACTGGAAGGTTATAGTTACTTTAATACAAATAGTAAGGTAGTCTTATTTGGTTACAATTAGAGGTTTATTTAAAAAATGAATATGCAAAGGAAAGGGCTAAGAAAATCATGTTGGTTGCTAGGAATATGAAGGAGCCTGTTTGGGCACGCTTGCTTTCTCTCTCTCTCTCTCCCTCCCTCCCTCCCTCCCTCCCTCCCTGCCTCCCTCTCTCTCTCTTTCTATCCCTTCCTCCATCCGTCCATCTCCTACGCCATAATTAAAAGTTTCAAGAACAATCGTAAAAACTATAACAAACTACATTGAAACAGAAAATGTGAACAAGAAAAAACAGAAAAATTCAATAAGAAAGTAAAGTAGAATAAAAGAACAAAATATTGAAAAAGATAAAGACATAGAGAACTGGCTTTTAATATCCTTCACCACAGTCATGCTATAAGCAGGTTATATTTTAACCTCTCTAAACTATAATGCGACTGTCCTCTTTCTGTAATCTATGCTATCAGGCAAACAGAATTATATTTTCATCATTGACCAATAAAAAACAATCAATAAAATTAAAGCAAAGCTATCCTCTAATAACAAGAACTATTAGCAACCATTTGTGGGCAAAGCTTACACGATAGGCAAATTTTGCTACTTTTAGAGAAATAAATTTATCTTGATTATTCATCAGATAGTGCAGATAAAAGCTGTCAGAATGCCCTGTAATCCTATCTAATGATCAAAATCATAAATCACAAGTTCATTTCTTGTCAATTTCACCAACCATTCCTCTATAGTGAATAGTGACTAAACTTTCCATTTTCTGCATTATAATAATCTCACCACAATAATCATATATTAAAATAATTTCCCATGACATTTTTCCAACAGTGTATCCATCAGTCCTAAAAGAAAACATTCTGGCATCAGTTGAATATACCTTTAAAATCTGCTGTATCAATGTATATATTTGAATATCCTTTCACGTTGTTCACATTTCTAACATACATTTGAAGTGACTTTATATATTCTAGATAATTTCTCTGGAAAAATGTACCAATAATACATCATTTCATTAAAAAAAAATCTTTAAAATTATAATATAAATGTCAACCCCTTTAACCATATATTTTCCTATCAGTCCTTCTGTATGTTGTAATCAAACTAATTAACCCATTTTTACATCTTTGAACCTTTCTTCCTCTGTTTCAAATTTCAACAAAATATGTTTATATGTTTTAGCAATTACATATTTATCCTCAGTACTTGTACTTTAAATTCTGTCTTATTTTGTTCCGTGCCATGTCTTTTTGCTCGTTTTAAATCTTTCTGACAACTGTAAATGGAAAAATCATTGGCAACTGTATCTTGCTGCTATTCATTGCACTCTTAATTTAATCTTAAATTCCCCTGGTTGGTTTTCCAATAATTCTCAGTGCATCAAACATTTGCTTTGTCTGCTGTTTCTTTTCTATAAGAATGCTTCTTTAGCTGAAATCCAGAGGTGTTTTTGAGAACAACCTGATTTTATATCTGTTCCATATTCTCAATATGGCACATCTCATAAGATTATTTTTAAAATTCACATTAATGTTAACTTTATTGTACTATAAATATCCATGCCAGCCAACTTCAGACTGTGATCTTCTAACCTTAAAAGTCTTTTGTTTCTCAGCAACATCCATTACTTTATCCATCATGTTCTTTGCAACAAGAGGTGAAATGCAATTTCAAATCCTGTAGACCCAATCCTTCCCTTTCTTTTACTTTATATTTAACACTTTATACTCCCTCCTTCCCCAACCCACAAATTTAGATGTATCTTTTTGCCATTATTTCAATGGTATATGAGTTGTCAAAACAGAAATATCATTCTAGCAAAAGCATTCATTTTAATATGATGTTATTAAATTTCAAAAATACGAATAAAAAGTAAACAATCAAGAAAAAGGAAGTACAAAAAAACCCAGATGAGCAGCACAATAAGAAGAAAGGCGAACAGGAAAGAAAAGGATAAAAAAAGGTTTCTGCCTTTCTTTGGTATAAAATAGATATACAATAGATAAAAAATGGATCATATGTAAAACATTTTTATCACAGAGATCATCCCCGACATTGATAAATTTCTTCAATCTTAACATGTCCTTCTTAATTTCATTCCATGTCTTAACATAATTATTTTGAAATAACATACAATTTATATTTGTCATAGCAATACCCAAGTATTTTACTTTTTTCTCAATCTTAAAATCAGTTTTGTTCATCAGTTCTATTTGACCTTCTAATTTCATATTTTTATTAACAAAACAAATTTCAAATTATCCATTAGTTTTTTAAAAAAACTTTTGGTATTTTACCTTGTGTATTTTTAATATTTTCTCAGAAGTTCTATTCTGGAGGGTGGGGGAATCACTTTATTCCACTCTCCATAATTTGTCCATAAGTCCCTGTTTGGAAGTCTCAAGGAAGCTGGCCTGTCAATCTCAGGGCAGCCTGTCTGCCTTCCCACATTTCAGTTAAATCTCCAAAGAAGATACCATGAATGTATATTCAGCCTGGGTTGGTAGTGGGTGAGGGTGTCAAAGTGACTGCAGAGAGGAATAGAAAAAAGAATGGCTACAGCAATGATAACAAGCTTTTCAAATTTAACAGAACATAAAATAAATGCAACAGTATATATATTTGCATTCTTGACACCAAATTCCTTCAGTGATGATACAGAGTTAACTTCATGAGAAATTTTGGGTTGCCACGTATCTCTTGTTTTGCCATATGGGGTGTGTTTATTAGAATTGCACAGATATAAGGGTTACAGAGGTTTTCTTTTGCTGGCTGGCTGGCAATAAAAACATAGTGCATAAACTGGCCATGTCAGAGTTGGGAATGGCCATAATATTTTATTTCATTTAAAAGATAAAACCCTGTAAACACATGAAGGGGTTGAATAAGATAACTATTTTATAAAAAGACATTTGGTTCTTGTTATAAAATGATTATCATGAATATTTGCAGGATTCTGTGGTTAGAGCATGGGGCAGTTCTTACAAACTTGCCTTTTTGGTAATACTCTTTAGATATATGCCTATTGACTCATGCCTTTGAAGCTTCCTTGCAGAAATAAAAAGAAGATGTTTTAACAGCTGGGAATGGTTTGTAATGAAATGCAGATGTGGGAACATATGGCTTAAAGGTGTGCTTCTAGGAGGAAACTGCCTGGGACAGAAGTATGTTTGGTAAAGCACCTCATGATAGTCTGTAATATAGGTGAATTTTCTTTCTTCTATATAAGGAGGAGACTCACTTGTCTGACTTTTTACTAGATGAATATTACAGGAGCTTTACAAAAACTAGGCCCAACCACTCGCCTTTTTCACAAATAATTGGAATTTACATTGAGTTTCTTTCTTTATCAAAGCATTGGTGCAAAGGGACTGAATTGGTTTAGGTCAATTAATGCCCTCATGCTCTGGATTGTAAAGCAGGAACAAAGTTCAGAGTGAACTACTGAAAATAAATCGAAACTCCTTCCCTGGTCTCTCTGTATATTGTCTCCTCCAGTCTGACATTCCACCAATGTTTGGGGACCAAAACTTTCAGAACGACCCCACCCCCATCAGAGCACAGCCCAATGCAAGTAGAAAATATCAGTTTGGGGCTGGTGGGGCTACTCAAACCTTTTTGCCTGGCTAGTAAATTTATTTATTTAATTTATATGGCCACCGAACTCATACCTGATGACCCTGCGCAGTTTACAATATTAAAACATACACAATCTAAAAAACCCAACCTTCCTACACCAGGAAAAGAACTTCAAAAATTAATACAATATTACTTCATTTTGGTCTCTGTGACAGTGAACAGTTTTGGATTTATAGTGAAGGGGTAACTAGGAGAGTGTGGAGATGAGAAGCACATGATAATGCAAGATAATAATGCATTTAGGGGAATCAATGTCAGTGTTACAGGAATGCTACTTTTATTGTTCTAGGGTATAGAAACAGAATTTTGAGAGCAGGTCCAAAACTTTCACAATTCCTTTTTAAAGACAGTAAGGTCAAGGCAGGATTATTCTTCGATCTCCTTCTCCTGCTGTTTACTTGAGCTGTATCTGAAGTCCAGAAAGCTAAATTCCTAATACACCAGTGCTTTTCAAACTTGGCAACTTTGAGGAATGAGGACTTCAACTACCAGAATTTCCCAACTGACAGTTCTTATGTGTTGAAGCTCCCACATCTTAAAGTTGCCAATATGAGAAAAAAAGTACTCTGCCCTAAATAGTCTGATAGAAGTCTCAGCTGAATGATCTTTCTGTGTAGGAATGATCTCTTCAGATGGTAACATTTATGCATTTGTTTATTTCACCAGAGCATACACATGGACACATGTTTACTTTCTACCTGAAAAGGAGCCGAGGTGGCGCAGTGATTAGGGTGCAGTACTGCAGGCCACTTCAGCTGACTGTTATCTGCAGTTCAGCGGTTCTAATCTCACCGGCTCAAGGTTGACTCAGCCTTCCATCCTTCCGAGATGGGTGAAATGAGGACCCAGACTATGGGGGCGATATGCTGACTCTGTAAACCGCTTAGAGAGGGCTGAAAGCCCTATGAAGCGGTATATAAGTCTAACTGCTATTGCTATTGCTACTTATTTAATTCTTTCATTTATATTATCACATCATCACGCTTCCCATTTTTGACCCTCCTCTTTTATTATCTGGGCTCAGAGAATAAGTAACACAAAGCACCCCAGAAGTTTTCAGAGCTGAGGGCAAAACTTGTTGTCCCTAAGTCCCACTAAATCTTACATTTCTTGTTCAAAATGAGATAAGCTGACCTGGTTGTTTTCGGAGTCCCTTTTCTTCTTTCTACTAATTATAACTGTGAACCTGATGTAGGAGATGACCAGGCTGAGCCCAAGGAAAGGGTCAAATGCATCATCTTCACACTCATAAGAGATCTAAGTCCAGCCCTCCTTGAATTCTATTGACTCTACCATCAATTTGCCTTGATGGTTAGTAGTTCAGATTCTTGTTTAGAGGTAGCATGGAATAAACATATATTCATTTTGAACCTAATTCTGGCTCCCAATTTCTTGTGCCTGGCACCCATTCTGTCTTGTATTTGATCTAATTGCTGATTGGACAGCAGAATCATTTAAGTCAGTGTTTCTCAACCTTGACAACTTGAAGATGTCCGGACTTCAACTCCCAGAATTCCCCAGCCAGCGAATGCTGGCTGGGGAATTCTGGAATTGAAGTCCGGACATCTTCAAGTTGCCAAGGTTGAGAAACACTGGTTTAAGTTGAATTCAAAAGAACCTCTTGAATTTATTGGTCAGCCTAGTAAATTGTCTGTATATCTCAAAACTCATAGGGTTTATTAACTCTGATCTGATTATTTAAATACTGTAATTCTTTTGCAAAGATTTTCTAACAAGCTAAAGCTCAAGTAATTGGTGCTCTCAAAATAGTTAATTTCTGAAAAAAATTATAAATCATTCTTCTCCTTTCAAGAAATTCTTATCACATAAGATGAAATGATATGTAAATAAAGTCCAATCCAACAACACCAACTAGAAATTCAGCGGCCTTTGGAACAGATAGCTATTAACTATTGATTTTCTGCTCCAAGAAAATGCATATAACTGTTGGCTAGTTTGCAGAATCAGTTATGCAAATGTGATAAAGCACGAATAAAATGCTTCTTTTAGAGTTTTCTGCTTATTATATTCAAATAGCAGTTCCAAAGTCTTGTTGGTCATCTCATCAGAGGTGCAAATAGGAGCTTACACTGCAGGTATATGAATTAGTTTCTCTGGAGGACTGATATCAGAACGACTTAGTTTATTCATCCTGCCCTCTTCTGATAACTACATATAAATGAGCTAGAAATTTGCGTCAATGGCAAATGGAAAGTGTTTCATGGACTGACAAAGAAATGAGCTTTGTTACTTAGAAAATCACCCTTTGCCTTATAATAGGTTTAAAGTAGATACTTTATCCAGCTTTCTTGCTGACATTCTGCAGTAATGATTGGCAGTCCTTAGAGAGAAAGATATCTTAGGAGATACCTTGTAAATCAAGAACAGGAAGCTTCCATCCTGCCAAACCAGACCACACAACATTTATAACTTTGAATAAGGCTCTCCCCCATCCCCAAATGTCTGCTCTTCCTCAATAACTAGGTTACTTCAGGTGCTTCATGTTGTCCCTCATTAATCCAACATTCCCTACTTCATCCAGCATAGAACAAAATCGCCCACTGGATGAAAATTGACTGATCCACCAAAATGATAAAAGTAAAGATGGGCATGAATTCTTCAGCAGCTGTTTAGCTCTATCAAAAAAACGTTGTAGAGAGAAGGCAATGACAGGATTCTGCTTTGGTCCTGAAAGTGCACTTTTAGTTAGATAATATAATATTTATACTACTAAAATTCTTGTGTCTGTAACTTTTAACTGAGCCAACCAGGACATCATAGGGCAAAACTTTGTCAAAAGGTACTTCAAATTGATTTAACTTACAGAATGTCATGATCCATTACTCCCCAGGGAATGACATTTCAGATAGTTGTGGTTTTTTCAGTGCTTCCAGGCTGCTGCTGGCACATGATCCTCATTTTCAACATTCTGTGACATTTTCTTGGCCACTCACACTCCTTCATTCCTTTCCCCATCTATGGCCCTCTGCACATCTTCCCCAATCTATGTGCCATTTATTATGTATCCACACACATCTTTCCCAAACTGCAGCACCTGCCATGTGCCCTCCATGACTCACATAGCACCCTGCATATCCTTCCTGCATATCCCAACTCTTGCAGCAACCCTTGCATAGACCTCTCTGCCCTCATGGCACCTATCATGCACCTATATGTGTCATCCCTGACCTGTGATTTCCGCCCCCCCCCCATACACCCTTCCCAATGCACACTGTTCCATGTGCTCTCTCTGACCTGCATGACACTTTTACATATCCTGGCAACCTCCATGCACCATACTTGACCCATGCCATCCCTAATCTCACACTCCCTACCCTTCTTGACCAACCTTATGTGCCCTTGCTAACCCACACTGCCCACCCATGTTCCTTCTGTGACCACCTCAGCATCTCTTGTGCACACCCATACACACTTCCCAACCCATACAGCACCTTCATGCACCCCTGCATATCCTTCATATGGGTGTATCCTTCATGGTCCACCCATTACTCCCTTCCCCATCTGGCAGCAGCCACTTACCTGCCTGCTGGCCTTAGACTTATTACTTCCTGCTGGAGTTTCCAAAAGCAATACATGGGAAAATCAGCAGGAACAGGGAAATGGGGAAACCAGCAGGCATTCCAGGAAGGAAAAGGAAGAAGATCCTAAAATGATGAGCCAATAGGGCATGGATTGTCTAATTCATATTAATAAGCATAATCCTTCAGAAATATTGTTCTTCTTAACTACAATTCATTTTTCCCTAAATAATCTTATTCATTCATTCAATCAATTTATATAACTGCCCATCTCACAATCATGTTAGGTAGTTACTGAGTTAATTAGTTCATGATGCTTCATTAGCAGTCCAAGAAGACCCAGGCAGAATTAGGCAAAAACAAACAAGCAAACAACTAACATAATCTGAGCAAGCAAGGATTTTACAAATTTCTTGATATAACAAAGTAACATGAAAATTCTTCTTTAAAAACAGCCTGTTTTGTTTAAAAAAAGAACATGAACTAGTGTTTCAATTACATCCCCTCCACAAGAGGAAATCTTTTCTAACAAGGTATTTTGTGTGTGTGTGTATGTGTGTGTGTGTGTGTATGCCTTTTATGACTACAGAGGGAAGAAAATTAAAGACTACAGATCTACATGTGTACAATATTTTTCTATAAAAATATGTTCGAATATCTTGCTATCTGAAGCTTGAACATCCTACTGCCAAATACTGCATATGAAGAGCCATCTTTCCTGCTTCTCAATATCAATTTCCCTCAATACTGAATTAGCAAACAAATCCCATCCTTAGATACATCTGTGAGGTAAGACCTGGATTAATCATTTTCTTCTTTAAACCTTCCAACCTTCAAAGTTTTCCTAAGAATGCTTAAGCATGTACATTTCCTGATCAGGCAAAAAGTAAAAGAACAAAGATCTAACTACCTTTTGGTTGAGATTATCAAACTTTAATTGCCCTGTTTCTGGAGGTTTTTTTTTCTGTATCTCAGTTCTGACGCACAACTTATATCAAAGGTAAATGCTTCAAGTGTAGTAAACTCTGTTACCTTTGAGCTGATTGTCATTAAGATCTCTCTTTTTTTCCAAAACAGTATCAAGGACATTAGACAATATTGTTCCACCTTACCTATGATACTAATATATTCAGCATACTGAAATTGCTAAGGTGTAAGACTAGAATCTTTCAATAACTAAGAGACATGTTGAGTAGTTTGGTCTGTAATAGTGGTGGGATTCAGCTGGCTCACACCTATTCAGGGGAACCGGTTGTTAAATTTCTAAGCAGTTCGGAGAACCAGTTGTTGGAAGAAATCTCCTTTTGGTTTTTTCTCACTTGACTGGGCTAATCCTGTAAGGAAGGCAGGAAGGAAACATTCTGGTGTTGTTTCTAGCCTAATCCCTATTGCCTTGCTTACAGAAACTGCCTCTCCGGTTAACCCTTACTACATTGTAACAGTTAAAGAAAAGCACCCATCGATGTGAATGATGTTGAGTTGGCCACGCTCACATGGTCACATGACCACCGAGCCACGCCTAACCAGCTGGTCATGAGGGCAGAGAACCCTAACCCTAACCAGTTGTTCAATTATTTGAATCCCACCACTGGTCTGTAAATATATTTATGTCTCACTTTTATAGTGAGGGGGGGTTTACCAGGAGGGTTACTTACCAAGTTAGATAAAATAGTAATGATATTATCAAAAATAGAACATGTGAATTGAATGTTATTTTCTTTCCTATAGCATTTTCAACACACACACACACACACACACACACACACAAATCTACTGCCACTGTTCCTCAGTCAAACCACAAATATTGAAAATAATCAGTACTGCAAACTAACATTTAGAAAGATCCCAGTTGGGAAAACCTGTCATCAAATAGATATGTTTGTACTCTGTTCCTGGGAGAATGTAAAGAAAATAAACTATAAAACTTCTATTAAGTGTTTCACCTGTCCTTTCACAGGCATGCCCATTCTTTTGCTCCAGGAAGAGACCTCAAAAATCTTCCATAAAAGGTCCCAGTTTTTTGTCTTGGCAGATGCAGGTTAACAGAATAAGAGAATTGGAATTGATCTTGGAGTCATCTATCCCAACTCCCTGCTCAAGCAGGAGACCATATACCATCCCAGACAAATGGTTGTCCAGTCTCTTCTTAAAAATTCTCCGTTGTATATTGGATCTCTCCTTGATAAGTTCCTATCTGTTACTACTTGTCCTGCATTCAGGTGCTTTGGAGAATAAATTGATTAACCTCCTATTTTCTGTGACAGCCCCTTAAATATTGGAATATTATTATCATGTCACCCCTAATCCTTCTCTTCATTAGACCAGTTTCCACAGTCTTGGTTCTGACTTGGTGTTCAACCAAGAGCTGAACACAAGAAGTCAAAAAGGAGGAGGAGAGAAGAGATGATGTGGAGCAGCATCCTGGTCTATCCTGGAAAACTATGTCTTTTACAAACTCCCAACTATTTAAAATGATATTTAAAAAACTCTGAACAAATTATTTATTTATTTATTTTTCTTCTAAGGAAAAACAGTGTTATTCAAAGCTTTAGAAAATCTCAGTTCTCACAGTCTATTTCCTCAATGAGAAGGTGCTCAAATAAGTTTATGAGGGAACAGAGGTCATTTTGTTCCATCTTCCTACTCTGTGAACTCTTTAACTGCTTTCTCAAGTGACATTTATTTCAGTGGGAAATGTGATTGCCTTTGTTTATGACACGTTTGCTTGCTTTGTAGTCATATATGCTTTGGGAGTGATTGTTCCTCCAATTCATGCTGAAGTGTCTGAAACAGAAGTAACAGATGACTGCAGAAATGGAGAGAATAATAGTTGTGAACAAAGCAAAGACTCTATTCCATATGACCAAAAGCACCCCAAATATACTTTGAAATCCAATATGTTATGCCTTATTTCTTTGCATTTTTATTGGGTGATTCACTGTGCCTTTTATCTATCTTCTTTAACACAAAGTATATCCAGGCAAGGTCTTCATCTGTTTCTCTCATGGAAAATTATGGATATCTAGCCACACTGCAGATTTGCCAATGGGATGGGTGGATAGACAAAAAAAGTCTGGATGATAGCCACAACCATGCAACCCTCATCTTTTTACTCATCTTGACATATGAAAAAAGGGACAGGACTTTGAATAACTTTTAGAATCCATATGGTTGCCCAATACATGATTGAGACTTCCATCTTGAATTTTTTTAACTCACCCTGCAGAGACCTACAGTTGCTTCCATTTGAAACATTGCTTTATTTTCCTCCCTCCTTCCATTTCTTTCCCCAGAAAGCCTATTAAGGATAAAAAGACTGAATCGCTTTGGAGTCTCTGTTAATTGCTGCCCTTTCTCTGCCCCTTCTGATTAGAAACATCTAGGAGAAAACAGGTCCTTCTGTCATTTACATATTCCAGATAAAAGGATATCATACAAAGATCTGATTGTTGTGAAGGAGAAAATAAAGAAGACATGATTATTTTATTAGCAACCTGATAGAAGAGAATATTAAACTACAGGAAACTGGATGTTTGGATGTTTGGATGTTTATTAACATTTGTAGGCCGCCCTTTTCCCTGAGGGGACTCAGGGCGGCTCACATAAAATCAGGAAGGGGGAATACAAACAATGACATAGACACATATAATAAAAGTAATAAGCAACATACATTCATCATTCGGGAGGGGCGGCTATCCTTGTCCCCAGGCCTGACGGGCTAGCCAGTTCTTAAGGGCTGTGCGGAAGGCCTGGACGGTGGTGGGGGTACGAATCTCCATGGGGAGCTCGTTCCAAAGGGTCGGGGCTACTACTGAGAAGGCCCTCCTCCTTGTAGTTGCCAGCCGGCACTGGCTGGCCGATGGAATACGGAGGAGGCCCAATCTATGAGATCTAATTGGTCGCAGGGAGGTAATTGGCAGAAGGCGGTCTCTCAAGTATCCAGATCCACTACCATGCAGGGCTTTATGGGTGACTAATAGCACCTTGAAGCGCATCCGGAGATCGACAGGTAGCCAGCGCAGCTCGCGGAGGATAGGTGTTATGTGGGTGAACTGAGGTGCACCCACAATCACTCGCGCGGCCGCGTTCTGCACTAGCTGAAGTCGCCGGATGCTCTTCAAGGGCAGCCCCATGTAGAGCACATTGCAGTATTCCAGCCTAGAGGTCACAAGGGCCCGAGTGACTGTTGTGAGAGCCTCCCGATTCAGGTAGGGTCGCAACTGGCGCACCAGGCGAACCTGGGCGAATGCCCCCCTGGTCACAGCCATCAGGTGGTGGACAAACGATAGCTGTGGATCCAGGTGGACTCCCAAGTTGCGAACCCTCTCTGAGGGGTGTAAAATTTGACCCCCCAGCCTGAGTGATGGAATATTGGTCGAATCTTTGGGAGGAAAGCACAACAGCCACTCGGTCTTTTCTGGGTTGAGCACAAGCTTGTTAACCCTCATCCAGTCCATAACGGCCTCAAGGCCTCGGTTCATCACGTCTGCCGCTTCATTGAGTTGGCACGGGGCGGACAGATACAACTGGGTATCGTCCGCATATTGATGGTATCTGATCCCGTGCCTGCGGATGATCTCTCCCAGCGGTTTCATGTAGATGTTGAATAGTAGGGGGGATAAGACCGAGCCCTGAGGCACCCCATATGTTAGGGGCCTAGGGGACGATCTCTGCCCCCCCACTAACACCGACTGCGACCTGTCCGAGAGGTAGGAGGAGAACCACCGCAACACGGTGCCTCCCACTCCCACCTCCCGCAGTCGTCGCAGAAGGATACCATGGTCGATGGTATCGAAAGCCGCTGAGAGGTCAAGAAGGACCAGGATGGAGGAATGTCCTCCATCTCTGGCTCTCCAGAGATCATCGGTCAATGCGACCAAAGCGGTTTCTGTGCTGTAACCGGGTCTGAAGCCTGACTGGAAGGGGTCGAGATAGTTTGCTTCCTCCAAGGACCGTTGGAGCTGGAAGGCCACCACCTTCTCAACAACCTTCCCAAGGAAGGGAAGGTTGGAGACTGGGCGATAGTTATTAAGAACAGCTGGATCCAGAGATGGCTTCTTTAGGAGGGGTCTCACCACGGCCGCTTTCAGTGCGGCGGGGAAGTTCCCCTCCCGAAGAGAGGCGGTAACAACCGCCTGGATCCAGCCTCGTGTCACCTCACTGCTGTTAGTAACCAGCCATGAGGGACACGGGTCCAGTACGCAGGTGGAGGCACTTACAGCCCTCATGGCCTTGTCCACATCCCCGGGGGTAACATCCTGAAACTCAACCCAGAGATGTTCTACTTGATCCTCTTGTGCCTCGGCTGGAACTGCGTGGATGGAGTCCAAGTCCGACCGAAACCGAGCAATTTTGTCCGCTAAGAATTGGGCATAATCCTCAGCTCTGCCCTGCAAGGGTTCCCCCGCTTCCCTTTTATTTAGTAGGGAGCGGGTTATCTTAAACAGGGCGGCTGGACGGGACTCAGCGGACGCAACCAAGGTGGCTATGTGAGATCTTTTCGCTGCCCTAAGTGCCCTGGTGTATTCCTTGGTGCAGGTGATTACCATTGCTCGGTTCGATTCGGACTTATCGGACCTCCATCGGTGCTCTAGGCATCTCCTCCGGCGCTTCATCTCCCAGAGTTCCTCGGTGAACCAAGGAGGTCTCCGGGATCCACCGCCTCGGAGGGGCCGCAGTGGCGCAATCCGGTCGATGGCCTCCGATGCTGCCGAGTGCCAAGCAGCAACCAGAGTCTCTACCGGACTGTGGGCGAAAGTATCAGGAATGACCCCAAGCTCCGTCTGGAACCTTAACGGTTCCATAAGTCACCTGGGGCGGAACCACCTGGTCGGTTCCTCCTCCCTACAG
Organism: Thamnophis elegans; assembly: GCF_009769535.1. Lineage (NCBI taxonomy): Eukaryota > Metazoa > Chordata > Lepidosauria > Squamata > Natricidae > Thamnophis > Thamnophis elegans. The sequence goes on along the minus strand of NC_045544.1, from coordinate 87,972,174 downwards.
TGGGGGTTTGGTCTCCGGAAGTCGAGCCTCAGTAGGCAGTGGTCTGACCACGACAGGGGTATGATGTCGTTACCCCTCAGACCAAGATCACAAATCCACTGCTCCGAGAGGAATACGAGGTCGAGCATGTGACCCGCCGAATGGGTTGGGCCCCGAATTACTTGGGTCAAGCCCATGGCTGTCATGGAAGCCATGAACTCCTGCGCCCCATCAGAGTGTTCACCGAGCGACGGCAAATTAAAGTCCCCCAGGACCATCAACCTAGGGAACTCAATTGCCAGCTCGGCTACCGACTCGAGGAGCGAGGGGAGGGCTGCTGCAACGCTGTTGGGAGGCAGGTACGTTAACAGCAGACCCACTTGACCCTTGAGGTCCAACTTTATCAGCAGAGACTCACACCCGACAAGCTCTGGAGCAGGGACCCTACGAGGAACTAACGACTCCCGGATAACAATGGCCACACCCCCACCCCTTCCCTGGGCTCTCGGCTGGTGTAGCACCTGAAATCCTTCTGGGCACAGCTCTACAAGGGGGACTCCTCCCTCTGGGCCCAGCCAGGTTTCAGTAATACATGCCAGGTCTGCCCTCTCGTCTAAAATTAAGTCCCGGACGAGAGGAGCTTTATGTACCACAGACCTGGCATTTAGCGACAGCAGCCTGAGTCCAGGGTCCTGATTACTTGCGCCATCTGGTCTCGGAGTGGGACTCATAGGGCCAGAAGGAGGGATCTCTGTAATGTAGCGAACCCTCCTTCCCCGGTAATGGCCTGCCCTAAAGTCCCCGCCGTATCTGCCCCTCCCTGTTACGACCGTAATACCCCGACCCTCTCCCGTGTCTCTGGTCCCCTCAACCACCCCCATGGCCCCCGCATCTCCCGGCAGGTCCTCCAAATCATACATACCCATGCACTCCCCCAAACAGTCCCCACGTAAAAGTTAAAAACACAAAAATTTACAACAATATAATAATAAAAAGTGGGACATTCATTCATCTCATACGTATCTCATGCATATCCCATACAAAGAAAGAAGAGAAAGATGAAAGAAAAGAAAGAAACTAAAATAGTTGCGCAGTTGATTAAAATTTAAGGTGCGAGTTCAGATGGCAAAATTGGCTCTTAATGTTCAGAATTAAAGTGGCTAGGGACCAATTATAGTTCAGATGGAATATATGGGGGAGTGTCTTATAGCCCCTCTCTTCTTTTGCAAATTTGTTGGTCAAAAGGTCCTGCGGGGGTTCAGTGCGAACACACAATGCTGCCATCGTCTGTCCACCCGCAGCCCAGGTCCAAAGTTTTTCTTCTGGGGGTAAAACCACTCCAAGGAGTTCCCAAAGGCACACCAGTAAAAATAAGTAGGGTAAAAAGATGGAACAGGTGTTGTAATTGCCAGGGGACACCGTCGCTGTTCTCCAGATGGAACTTGCTTCCTCAGTGTTAAATGGCCGAGGCAGCCCGAGAACCACCGGAATCCCTAAAGCCGATGGGATCATCCAGGTCTGTAGAGTCCAAGGGTGGTCTCCCCCGTTCCTCGTCCCCACTGCAGGCAGACAGAGTAGGGAAGTGAGGCAGACAATGAGGCCGCTAAAGGACGACGCCGCTGCCACCGAGCTGAGGTTCCTCTCCTCGCCGCCGAACAGCTGATATGGACGAAACAGCACGGAGACCGCTGGAACCGCCAGAATCCACGCGGTCCGCGGTCGTAACGTCCAAATGGCTTGGAGACGGTCCTGGGGGTGGTCCCACGGTTGTAGGGCGCTCCCGTCGCGGGCAGGCGAAGCTGAAAGATGAAATAGGCGCCGGAGCCGCCGAAGAACGCCGCCGCCGTTTCCAGGCCGAGATTCCCCTCCTCGCTGCCGAGCGGCCAGACCAGCATGGAAGCCGCTGAAGACGCTGGAGCTTTTGCGGTCCGGGGCTATCCCCGAAGAGGTAACCCCTACCGCTAGCTGATCTTTTCGGGTTCTCAGGGTCTCAAGCCTCCTGGACAAGCCTCTCATATTATATTTTAAAGTTGTTACTCGCAGTTTTATTTGCATTTTTCGTCGGGTAGTTTAGAGCGGACGGAGCCTCGCAGCCATCTTGGTCTCGCACATGCTATCACATGACTGTTCTTCTCAAGTATTTCGACGAAATTTCACAATTCTCAATGTTTTCGACTCCTGTTGTCAGTTTTGATTTGTTTTTCCTCAAACCAGCTCCCACAAGGCATCTGAGAACTCATCACAGCCTAGAGAGTAGCCCCCTGCAAACTATAGACCCATCAGCCTGATTTCAATACCAGGAAAGATTCTGGAAAAGATAATCAAGCAACGAATTAGCGTACACCTAGAAGTAAACAAAGTAATAGCCAAAAGCCAACATGGGTTTGTCAAAAACAGATTATGCCAGACTAATCTTATTGCATTCTTTGATAATGTGACAAAATTAGTGGACCAAAGGAATGCCGTTGATATAGTTTACTTGGACTTCAGTAAGGCATTTGATAAGGTAGACCATAACCTACTACTAGATAAAGTAGAAGAATGTGGATTAGACAGCATCACCACCAGATGGATTCGTAACTGGCTGACCAACCGCACTCAACGTGTAGTCCTCAATGGAACTGCATCTTCATGGGGGAAAGTATGCAGTGGAATACCCCAAGGCTCTGTTTTGGGCCCAGTACTCTTCAACATCTTCATCAATGATTTCGATGAGGGAACAAATGGGGAACTCATCAAATTTGTAGATGACACCAAGCTAGCAGGAATAGCCAACAGTCCAGAAGTTAGGCTTAAGATACAGAAGGATCTTGACAAACGTGAACATTGTGCACTATCTAATAAAATGAAATTCAATGGTGAAAAGAGTAAGGTTCTACATTTAGGCAACAAAAATGAAATGCACAGGTACAGTATAGGTGGTACCTTGCTCAACAGTAGTAACTGTGAAAGGGATCTTGGAGTCCTAGTGGAACAAATTGCCTGGACTAGGAAAAATGCTTTTAACTCACCTTAATGCGACAAAAAATACAATGGGAGGCAGGTTTCCAGCAGTCCACTTCAGAAGAAATGGTTCTTATCTATCATTTTCTAGCAAGGCCACTTCAGAAGAAATCATCCTTATCTATCCTGGCAATTCCACCTCTATACTTATCATTTAAGAGCTCTGGTTCTCTGAAACCAGAAGACATGCTGTTCCACTGATTAATTGTTCTCACTTCTTTCACACTGTTCCCTCTAAGGTGTGCGGCTGCGCGGCCGCGCACGTGGCAAGAAAACACCGTGCAGCCGTTTCAAACTGCGTGCAGTGATTTCTGCCACAGGCTCCCAAAGCTGAGGGGAATAGCTGCTGCTGCCTCCTCCTCCTCCAACAGCACTGCCGGATTTGCCGCCAACGCTGCAGCCGAGGTGAAGCCTCCAAAGCTCCTGCAGACACTGTTCCCTCTAAGGTGCGCGGCTGCGCGGCCGCGCATGTGGCAAGAAAACACCGCGCAGCCGTTTCAAACTGCACGCAGTGATTTCTGCCACAGGCTCCCGAAGCTGAGGGGAATAGCTGCTGCTGCCTCCTCCTCCTCCAACAGCACTGCCAGATTTGCTGCCAATGCTGCAGCCGAGGTGAAGCCTCCAAAGCTCCCGCAGGCGCCCCCGCCCATGGCAGCGGCGGTGGTGCCTCCCCCTCCGCTCGGAGCACCTCAGCTGGGCTCTGGGTTACCCCTGCCGCCACCTCCACCTCCGTGGTTTTTCAGAAGCCATGAGGCCTTTTTCCCTGCTCCCCCCTCCGCCGCCTTCCTACTAGCTCCCGCGGCCAAATGGCTCCTCAAAAGCACGGCGGAGGAGGAAGGAGGAGGGATAACACGGGGGCCAGCTCAGGTGCTCTGCGTGGAGGCTAAGTCAAGGACTGGCTGTATTGCAGAGGACCTGGGAGCCACCCAAGGATTTCACGGTGCTACGAGGAGGAGAGCGAGCCTCTGAGCAGCTGCGGGGAGCCTGCCTGGCCAGGAGCGACCTTCGGCTGGACAGAGGGGCGAGGGCTGCCTGGAGAAACAGTGAGGTCCCTTTTGAGCTAGTGAGCAGGAACGTTTGTGGAGCACACCGGTTGTGTGTGGAGCTCGGAGCACCTGAGCACCTGAGCACCTGAGCTGGCCCCCGTGTTATCCCTCCCCCTTCCTCCTCCGCTGTGCTTTTGAGGAGCCATTTGGCCGCGGGAGCTAGGAGGAAGGCGGCGGAGGGGGGGAGCAGGGAAAAAGGCCTCATGGCTTCTGAAAAACCGCAGAGGTGGAGGCGGCGGCAGGGGTAACCCAGAGCCCAGCTGAGGTGCTCCGAGCAGAGGGGGAGGCACCACCGCCACTGCCATGGGTAGGGGCACCTGCGGGAGCTTTGGAGGCTTCACCTCGGCTGCAGCGCTGGGCAGCAAATATGTTGGTGCTGTTGGAGGAGGAGGCGGCGGCAGCTATTCTAGTGGCGGTGGGGGCTCGTTGGCATCTCCAGCGGCAACCCTGCCCCCTGTGAAAAAAACTGAAGATAGAGCAGATCCACGCAGATGACATTGCTGCAACATGACTGGAGGAGGAATTCTGGGAGTTGAAGTCCACAAGGCTTAAAGCTGTCAGGTTTGAAGACCCCTGGGGGTTTTTTTCCTAAAGGGTGTGCAAAGGTCTTGTAACTTGACAGCTTTAAGACTTGCATGCTTCAATGCCAGAGTTCCTGAGCCAACATGACTGGAGGAGGAATTCTGGGAGTTGAAGTCCACAAGGCTTAAAGCTGTCAGGTGTGAAGACCCTTGGGATTTTTTTTTCTAAAGGGTTAGGGGTGAAAAGGTCTTGTAACTTGACAGCTTTAAGACTTGCATGCTTCAATGCCAGAGTTTCTGAGCCAACATTTTGGTTGCTAAGCAGGACCGTTGTTAAGTGATACTGATATTATATAACACTTTTAATTAAGCGGGTACCTTGAATAAACATAACTTTGAGTTTCAAATAATACTGATTTCATTGTTGTCTTAGGTGACATCTGTGAAAAAAATTCAGGTGCTCAGGCATGAAAATATGCCGCTCAAACACTATACTTTTCTGCTCACACTGAAAAAAAATTAGAGGGAACATTGTTCTTTCACTGTTTCCCAAAACACATGGCACATTCACATATGCACATATCTTTCTGTAATAACTTGTTTAAGGAAGAAATCTGAAATTTCCCCAAATTTGCATATATTTGTGCCCTTTGTATTGGTCTAATAATTACCCTAAAGTGAAAGACTGAAAATTCTTGACCTGTTCAAAGTCACGTACAAAATATTACCGAGAAGAATAAGGTGATTATCTTGGCAGTTCGCCTAGCCAAAGCTCTAAAGTTAAGCAAGTTGGAGGTGTTAGTACTTATTTGTTAAATAATTCTAAACATATATGAAATGTCAATAATTTCAGAAAGGTTACCAAGAAATTACATGGATGCATTCATGATGTTACCAGCATTTAAACTCAACTTGTAGATTTTAATAATGTGATTGTCAAAGCCAAATAGCAGGCAACAAAAAGAGTCAACAAGCATTTCTATCATAGTTATAATATCCGAAATGATATATTAAAAACTGCATGTACAGAGAGTTTTCATTTTTAGAACTGCAAAGCCACCCTGCAAAAGTTTTCTTTAATGGGAGCAACAAGTGTTCTCTCATGACTAGTTAACAATCAATAAATGTTGTTTTTCAGTTCAACTTCATACTATGCCTTTAATTGTAGACACAGGATTTAAACTTGCATTATTTGTAAAGAAGAGAAAAAAAGTAGGATTTCATTCCTATTCTATTTCTGTATTTTAGAATAGTCAGCGGATTCCTTTGCAACAAGTTATTGTATAGAGACAAGGAACTAAATGAATGAAAGGGACAAAGTGATTTTAGACAGTGAATTTTTAAATGATTCAACTAATAGGACACAATTTAGTGGTTTCACGTTGATAAGTTAGTAGGATGGAATAATATTTTGATTAATTGCCTAGACATCAAAATTGGCAAGTCTAGATGGAGTTGGCAATCCAACACTGGTAAAGTTCTAATTATTTTTTAAAAATTGCACTGGTCAATTTCAGTGACAAACTCCACCAAAACAGATGTATTTCCTATTGTGTTTCAGAATAACAAAAAACAAGTCTGTAGATCTTCATTTGGGCTTAAATCATCTAGAAAATCTAATTCCCCCACTCAAACCATCAGACCTGTTCACTAATTTCAATGAAACAACTGCAGCACTGTTTTGTCCACTGTCTGCTCTCTGTTTATGAAAGAGTTAATTCAGCCCCTGAAAAAGTGTTTGTTTTTGTTCTAAATTACACAATTCTCATCTTCTTACCAAAAATAAAAAAAAATAGTGTTTATTTCTTCCTTCAGGGTGCACGCAATTTGAATGAAGTAAAATATCAATGTACATTTTTTCCCTTTAAAATGCAAAAACTGTTGAATGAGTTCAACATTATGTTCTGCCTTCACAAATCCTGGCAAACAAAGTTATAGTTATATTGTATACCATGGGATAATGAGTTCAAAGCTGTATAATCTAGAAAACTTTTACTACATGAAATGGTACTACAGGCACTAAAGTTGAAACATCATTGCTGCTACGGTCTCTAAATATTTTGAAGCCTAGCCAAGGAACTATCAAACTGAACTGAATGTTTTGGTTATTAATTAGATGGGATATACAGTTCACTTTTATTAATATGATATACTTATAGCAGGGGTGGGTTCCTATACCAGTTGGTACCAGTTCGCTTTGTGTGCGTACCCACTGCACATGCACTGTTAATTGTGATTTGTTCTGCGCATGCACAGAAACATGCCGGAAGAGACCGGGGAACCGGTTTGGAGGCATGGCCAGCCTGGGTCGCTCCCAATTCTGTAACCTAGGCCAAATCACCACTTCTGATTCAGCCGAACTGGGCCGAACCGGGAGCAACCCACCTCTGACTTATAGATTCAAGAGCAACTCAAATTCATCAAATAATATGGGATACAAACTGAGGAGGGTTGCTTCAACTTACAACATTAAAAATAGTCTGGTTTCCAACCAAAGATAGGCAGACAGTCAGAATATCAAAAGAGATGAAGCTGATTTAATTTTGAACAAAAGAGTGTTCCATAAGGCAGATCCCACCGCAGAAAATCCAGGTCTCCTAGGACCCACCAAATGTAGGTCCCTAAACAATGGTCCGGATCAGGAGAACCAGTAGTAGTGGCAGCGGGAGGCTCCACCCACCTGCCCAGATGCTTCTGCACATGCACGCCTGAACCGGTAGTATAAAAATTAGCAACCCACCTCTATTCCAAATACTCTTCAAGGGGAGCCCCATGTAGAGTATATTGTCATTATCCAATCTGGAAGTGACCAGGATGTGACTGTAACCAGGGCCTGCCAATCCAGGAATAAGTGCAACTACAAGGTAAAACTGTGCAAAGGCACTCCTAGCCACAACAACCATCTGTTCGACAAACAGGAGTCGTGACTCTAGGAGGACCTCCAGATTGTGTACTGGTCTGTCAGGGATAGTACAGTCCTAACTATCATCCATTTCCAAAGATAATATAGTCCTGGGAGCAGTGGGGCTCCAAATTGAAAGCCACTTACTTTTGCCAGATGTTAAAAAAACAAAACAGAAAGCACTGAGCCCTGTGCCACCGCACATAATTCATTTAATTGTTCATTTGTTATCTCAACACATTAGTATTATGATGAAGGTAGCATGGGAAGGTTTGTGTGTAACAGAGGCAGAATACCATATAAGCCCAAAAAGCCACATCTGTCCTCTCACAGGCATGCCCATTCTTTTGCTCCAGGCAGAGACACTTTCTGGGTGAGAAGCAGTTCAGCTAAAGCAAAGCCAAAATCCAGCACCAAAACCTTCCACAACAGGTCCAGAAACTGGTCTCAGGGGATGCAGCTTCTTAGTCAATAGCTGAGCTTCCAGAAGTGCGGAACAGCAGGGCAGGCTGAACGATCCTAGGTTACTCTGGAAAATTACACCTGCATTTTCTTCCATTTAATCATGTCTTATTTTTATGCTACAAAATACCAGTTATTTTAAAAATAGTAGTGTTTTTAAATCCTGAAGAAAATGGTGTACTTTTTCCCGAAGTAAAAATCAACAATTACTCAAAACTTTGAAATATCTAATTTCTCGGGTCTTTGTGGAATATTTTTTTCAAATGAGAAGGTGCTGAAGTAAATTTATGAGGGAATAGGGGTCATTTTGCTAGAAATGTGATAAATACACTAGGGTGCAAAGCTCTTCTTATATCATGTAAAATGGTATACACATCCTCCTAAAATATTCTCCCAAAAGTGTGTTTCCAGTTATAAATGAGAAGAAAAAATATAAAGAAAAAAATAGTGCTTGATATTTCTAAAAAATATTTATTTAATAGATAACAAAACTAGTTGTGCACATAAAAACATTTTATTTATATAAAACTTTTAAAACAGTGTTACATATTGCACTTTTATGACACTTTCAAGAAATAATGTGCATAAACATAAGAACAATTGTGCATATTATGGTTGGAACTTAAAAACCAATATAAATTGTCAGAATTAAAGTTTCAAACTTTCAAACAAATTTCAATTTCGAAGGGTTTTTTTTGTGCTGTCCTGATAGAAGGTAAAAGTGACTTTAGAGGAAATCATAACATAAACTTTCATTTAGTGAAGTTGATGCTTTCCAAAGATGATACTTCATCATATATAGTTCATAAATGTTGTATTTAAAAGCCATAATGTGATAATGAAACATACTAAAAATTCATAAAAGTCATTACATTTGCAGGACTCTTTGTAATATTCTATTTAAGATTTTTATAGATTTTAGATCTTCCAATTTCTCACAGGAATCAAATCCTGCACCTCTCCTGATATCATAGATGTATCAAGGCCATCAGGAGCTCCACCAAAAAGAAGAGAGAAAAATCTTAAGTTATACAACATGCACGATTTAGGTGGTAGAATGGAGCTATATTCAAATTTCAGTAGTCTTAATTGCTGAACAATATAAGGCATTGCCAATAAATAAATCAATAACCTTTGTGACAAGTTTTGCCTAAATGAAATGGCAGTTGTAAATCTACTCAGCACAATAAAGCCATGGTAGTGCCAGATATGTAGATCAATAATTTAACAGAAAAACAAATGTTAAGATCTAAGGGCTACTTATACTGAGAAAGCAGCATACATGGACTGGGCATAAAACATATGATGCACCAGAGCCCAATTTACTCAGTAAATTTGTGTAAAATGGTTGAGAAAAGTTAAATCAAAACTACACTAACAATCAAAAGATGACTTTTCTCTGGAAAGTGCAAATTTTGGTGGGTGCCCCCAACTTGTACAGATTAAATAATAGAATACTACATATCAGTTTGGTCTCATCTGGCATGGATCAAACTCAAACTTAGAAATTTGTAGTAAAATTTTATATTTTATTATGAACAGTTTGTAAATGTAATGGCATTTTTCACTGATACAGAATTTGAAATTGGTTATCGTTGTGTCCCTTTTTATTTGTATATTTCTACAAGTCTGTTGTTTATTCTCTTTTTCCATGCTCTGATTAAGAATTACAGTTCAAAAAGTCCAAATAAGTGGTGTATATAAAATACAGAACAGCATTCTGTATTTATGAAAATAACTTAACACTTCTTTATTTATTATATACACTTTTGGAATTAAAAACAATAATGACTACCATCCCAACAAAGCATTATTGCCCATTTGGAGATGTTTCATGCAATAGTTTTTAAAAGTGATGTAGGTTTTAGAAGAAGAAATTTTCTATTTATATTAAGGCAATATAAATAGGCATACACACATACATACACAAAATTAAAAACAGTATTCTATTGAACACATACTAATAGTAATAGCTCTTAGACTTAGACTTATATACCGCTTCACAGTGCTTCACAGCCCGCTCTAAGTTTACAGAGTCAGCATATTGCCCCCAACAATCCGGGTCCTCATAAACCCAGTTTATGCTACAAAAGTGCAAATACAACCAACATTAACTGAAATGAGAAGAAAATTCAGTACACAGGCAGTAATTATAATCATTTGTTTTCCATTAAATTTTGCATGGGACAGTATTAATTTCAAACAGCAGCATTAATTTCATGGGTGATACCCAATGTTCATTGCCAGTAGTTTCATTAAAACTTGCTCAGAACTTTTTTGGGGTCTAAATTCCTAATCCTCAACTTGCAAAAGCCGAGTGTGAAATTAATAACATTCAACAAAACATGAAATAAAACAAATACAGCTTTGATATCATACACAGAATCTGTTTAGTAGGGTTACATTTTGCTGTCCATAACAATAAGACAGAAGAGCAGTGTACTGATTGGGTAGGGGTAAATTATATAGGCAGCTATACGAATTAGACTTTTCTTCCATCCCCACCTCTTTCATCAGGAGTAAACCACCTGATATCCAGACACTATGAATTTTAGCTGCATACAGAAATTTCTAAAATAATTTGTAAGATATTCCTAGCAATTTTATTTTTTTTACCAATTTTATATTTATATTATATTTATTTAGCAAATTAATATAGCCACCCATTTCACAAAAAGTACCTCTGGACAGCAAAGTAATTCAAATCTTACCACAATATGAAAAACACCAGACATAAATAACAATAAAAACTTAAAGAAATTAAAACATGAAAGATACTCAAGATAGCAGAAGGACAATCATCATTCAGCCACACTCAAACAATTTATATGTCTACAAGGGCAGTATTTAAAGGAGGTATTTAAAGGATTTACAGTTGTGTATATTTATTTAGATTGAGGTTTAAAACAGGCCAGCAAGTTCTAAAGATCTAAATGTTTTTACAAAACGGCTTGAAAGAAGTCCCATAGTTTTTTTAAAAAACCAAACTATTCAATAGCACCATATTACAAAAGAAAACAGAGAGAATCAGTATCAGAAAAGCTCAGTGTACCATAGGATTACTCTATTAAAACAAACTCAGAGGATTGTACTACTCTGCCTAAGACAAATGAAAATCCTTACTTCTCGCAGCTCTACTTCTTTGCTAATTTAATACAAATGACATAAGTGCACATTGAAAAACTCACATTTTATTTCTCATGGCATATAATCCAATAAACTATTTCAAATGTTTTCTAAAAAATATTCCAGCATTTTATAATTTCTGGAATATGAAGAAAATGTAAAGACAGTAAGGGGAGAAAATAAAATATTTTGAACATTTCCATTCAAGTTTCAGTAAGAAATATGTCATTTGTCAAGCACAAAAGGGTGATTGGCTCTTTTGCTGATTAAACTCTTTTATTCCCTACATCCATGAGGCCTATTTCCTAACTTTTCTCCTTTTAATCTATCTCAAGAAAACAGAAAAACAAAGTTCAGTGAAAAATAAAGATATGCCATAAACTAGGACAATCATAAAGGAGTAAGGCTTGCAATCTGCATCCTAATTAATACATTAAAACAGACAGAAATCTCAACCTTCTTGAGATTTCTATTTGCATCTGAAAGATGCGGACCTATCAATTAAGACAAGGTTTGAAGAGTGATCTGAGCAGAAGATACCTCTGCTCATTGAATAAATGCTTGATCCTTTTCTCTTTGCAGGGCAGGGTAGCAAATATGGTTGGCATTGGTTATTTGCCCAACATTAAGAAAATGGCTGCCCATTTCAACTAGACCTTAGAAGAAACCAATGGCATCTGTTTTAGTTGTAGTACTTGGTATTCAACATGGTATTCAACTTTCAACTGCTGCGTCCCAGAAACATGGCAAACACTCGCCAACAGCTACTTCTTTTTCAACTCAGGAAGCTTTCTACAAGGAAGCTCCCCAACGTTTTTTTGAGACAAAATAATTTAGAATATATTTATCCCAAAAGTCTAAAATTGAGTGCTATTTATTGGTGGTATTGTTTCTCTTTTTTCTTTATAACTGTCCTTGGAACAACTGTTCTTTTTTACCATGTCTTCTGCCCATGTGGGTTCAACAGGAATTTCTATGGCATCTTTTTTTTGGAAGACCTTCTTCAGTGATGGAGAAAAGCTGCCTATTGTTTCACTGTAACCATTCATCTGAGAAAGAAGAGCATCCCGCTGGTTGCAGCACAACTGAGGATCACAGGATCTGGAGATACATGGTGTACTGCACAGGACCTTGGGACAATTGTGGTCTAGGTACTCTGGCTGGATGGTTACTGAATGGATCCCTTCTTCATGGAACACCTCCCTCATTTTGTAGGAAGCAACAGGGTAGTCAGAAGTAGAGTGACACTTGACATGGAGTGTGGCAATGTTTTTCCCCTTGATAAATTCCCAGACATGCAGCTCATGAATGCTGCTAACGCCTGGCACCTCCAATAATTTGTTTGCTAGGAAGAAGAAAAAATACAAACAAAGTGAAAAATCAGTTTTTTATCCAGGCTCTACAGTATTCCATTTAATATTTAACTGCATCTACAATCACAAAGAATGAATGGACGGCATAAGAACCTAATCATAACCTTTTCAGGCTGTACAATAATGTAGGGCTGATATAACAGAAAGCAGCCCCAGCTGAAACAATAAGTCCATGTATCACTATTGCAACAGCTTCCAAGTAAGAAATAAGGAGACAAGAGGCTGTTGGATGGAACCTGTTGAAATTCCTCCTGCCAGCATTAATAATTACATTGGAATAAACAGAAGAAAGTCAACTTTTGCTGCCTAATAGCCTGCAGATAATTTGAGAATTCTGAGGGCTGAATGGGAACTAGAGGACACTAGGATGAACTAAGGCACAAGATCATATGACCAAGTAAAACTGGGGGGGAAACAGTATCAATTTGTAGTATGTTTGTGTAGTATGTTTGAATTTTTTATTTCAGGGCTGCTTTGGAATGTATGTGTATATTTATGAGATTTTATTTTTGAATTTACTCCTCTGAACCTGGAAATTTGTAATGAGATTTGCTTGCTGAATCAATCCACATTTTGTACTACAGTACGTTCTTCAGTTTTTTAAAGCATATACTTATGATATAGATATATATGATGTAAATATATACAGATATATCATATATCCTAAATATGATATTGTAATCCACAATGCAAAAGAATAAATCAATCTATTTATATTAGTAGCATGGATTACAAATGTCTACACATGTGTATAGGAATTTCTGCAAACAACAGCTTCATTCTTCCTATGTGGGCTGTTCTCAAAATACTGTATGTGTCTTTATTAATCCTCTAAGACTTGAGTCATGATGCTAGGAAATATCACCGAGTGACCCTTAAGCATGTAATGCTGCAGTGAAGATATAATCCAGAAAGAGCACCAACTTTTAAGGGTCATAACAGTCCTTAAAGCAACTTACCCAATATTTGCATATTCACATTTTTGGGGACCATTTGCAACAAAATGGTTGCTGTCTCCTTGATAAGTGGAAAGGCTGAAGACAGTATGATAAACACCATAACAATGGTCAGGCTTGGATCAATGTAACACTGCCAGTTACAAGGTGTGTTCTCATCCAGAGGAAGTATATAGAATATGGAAGCAGCAACCACAACAATAACTGAGCCGAGAGCATCTCCCATCACGTGCAAAAGAACACCTGAAACAAAGCATAAGGAAAACATTTGGTAACCAGAAAAAAAACTGGATAACTATATTGGAATACATGAAAATTCCAAAAATTTGTATAAACTTGTATAGAAAGCAACTACAAATAAGAACACTTCATCTCTAATTATGGCTGCCTGATGCTTGAAAAATCTTTCAGTTCTAATATAGTACCTCTTATGTTCAAGGCTTCGGACTTTTTTTCTGTTTTTTGTTTCTTATCCTCTTCAGGTTTTTTCTGGGTATCCGCAGAATCACCTGCATTCAAAGAAGAAACACTGTGTTGTTTATAAGTTCTATACACAGAAAGATACAAATCCTTTCAAAACCAACTTATCTTAATCATTCAGAACCAGCAAGTTACTTATGACTCACGCTTGCATACACTCTACATGCACAGTGTAGTATAATTACAAGCCAACCAAGCAATGGGGAGAAATTGAATGGAATTGTTTAATATTCATAAAGACCACCTTATACAACCTGACATCTAATTAATTCTGAAATCTCTTCTCTACTATTGTAGTTTAGAAAAAATAATTTATAGTATCAAAAGACTGTGAAAACAAACACTAATTGACACAAAAATTGCTTCCATTCATCTACTTTAATGTTACAAATACAATTATTTCTCTGGCTTTATTCAGTAATAAATTATTATACAAATACTCTGCCAGTACATTATTATAAATGTAATGTAATGTAATGTAATAGAGTAGGAATGAGAGGTAAAAATAAGAACAAGCAAATAGAATAATCAGAAAAGAATAAAAATTAGCAGAAAGAAGCACGTGCAACACAACACTTTCCAAAAGAAACGGGAAATAAGAAAGGAAGGGTAAAATTATGACCTAAAAAGTCCTTAAAAGGAAAAGAAAAGTTGGTGAAACTAAAGAGAAGGAGGAACGGGGTGGGGTGGGGAGACTAGAGAGAAAAGGAAAAGGCAGCTGAAAGGAAGGAAAAAAGGAATGAGGGAAGATGCTGCGAACGACGAGCAGGGAGGCAACCGGTTGGCACCTGCTTTCGGGAGGGGTTCAGCGGCGCTGCCATTCATTTCCACCATCCCCTCTAAGGCGATCGAGCTGCTACCGACGGTTCGGGTTGGGCTCTCGTCCTCGGGGCTAACATAGGGCGGGGGCTGCGACCCTCGACCGCAGCAGCAGGCCCAGTCCTGGAAGATGAGGAGTCCCACGACATTGATGGCCAGGCCGATCGTGCCTACCACGAGGATGAGCGTGACGTTGCTGATGGCCTCCGGCCTCGCCAAGCGCTGCACGGCTTCCACCAGGATGGTGAAATAGAGGGCGACCAGGAAGACGGTGTTGCAAAGGGCGCCCACCACCTCGGCCCGTCCGGAGCCGTAAGAGGCGCTGGGACGGCGTGTGCGTCGGTGAGACAGGCGTCCTGTGACGATGCCCACGCACAGAGCCAGCACGTCGGAGAGCATGGCGAAGGAGTCGGAGACAAGCGCGATCGAGTTGCCCAGGTAGCCCGACACCAGCTCAGTCACGAAGAAGCTCGACGTCATTACTAGCATGAAGATCAGCCGGCACGTCTTGCCCGTGTAGCGCCCCATGAGGAGAGCTGGAACCGCCGCTCTTCACTACCATCTAAAGTTTCTTCCAGGACCCGTCCGGATCCGGGCTGTGAGCTGCCTCTCTCCTTCCTCTCCTCCTGAGAGTGGAGGGTACTGGCGACAAGTGTCCGGGTGATGGTGACTCTGCGTTTTGCTTTATAACGGCGCGGGTAACGCCCTTATTCCCAGGTACTGGGGTAATTTGCAGGTGTGGTCTGGACATATTTAGTAAATACTAGACATTTCTACAGCAACAAATTAATCTAATGGGCAGAACCAAATTTTATGTTCAATGTTCTGCAGAAAATCCAGAAACAGTTTCCGGGTAGAAAGAAAATTAGATCTATTCTTTTCTCTGATTGTAACAGTTCGTGTTGACATCTCTGCTCGTCCATCACTTTTTCCATCACATTGTGGGGATTTGGGGGGGGGGACTTTTTTCATTTTTGTGCATCTGGAATTCTCAGATGTAATCAACATATATAATAATGAAGTTCCAGAGGTTATTTTTCACGCTCCTTATCCAATAATTCTAAAAGGAAAGCTTCTAGTTTAAATGTCTATGGAGATTCTCAGTCATCCAGGTCATGGTTGTTCCACAGGTGCTTTTTCAAGAGGCAGCTGGAGTTTCTGGGTTTTGTTTTGGGGTTTTCGGGTGTGGGGGGAATTGGTCTTTTTTTAATGTTTTGCTTCTCATCAAAGAAGCTTCTTCAGCTCTGAAGAAGCTTCTTGGATGAGAAGCAAAATGTTTTCAAAGAAAAACTATAAACTCCAATTGCCTCTTGAAAAAGCATCTTTGGGACTTCTAGTTTAAATTTTATATTCATTTTAAGAATATTCTGCATTAAAATAGGAGTCTGGCCCCAATATTTCTTTGTCACAAGTACAATAAAGATGATAAGAAATTCCTTCTTTACAGTAACATTTTCAGTGTACATTTGAGGCAGTTTTATACTGTATAACTTTGACAGTTGTACAGGTGTTAAATGCCAACAATAAATCATCTTCTAAACATTTTATTTCAGATTATAGTTTAGCGTAAATTTGAAACTAGACATCCATATGTTTTCCCATTGTTCAAGCATTAACGTATGTGTAGCCAAAAAAAATCTTTGGCTTTTTCTATAGAATTCAAACTGACTCTTCCTTCATGATAGGTAAAAAGGAAAGGAAAGTGGTGGCATTGCAACTCCAGAGGACTCTGGAGGAAACAGATTACTGTTTTTCAGTCAGGTTTCAGGTCCAGATATGGGACCAAATGCATTATTCACATTCATGGATGATCTCTGGTGGGAGCGGGATGGAAGTGATGCATCCATCCTTGCTCTCCCTGACTTCTCAGTGGCTTTTGATGCCATCAAGCATGATATCCCTTTGGGCCAACTTGGGAAGTTAGGCATGGGTGGCACAGTTTTATGTTGGTTCACCTTCTTCCTCCAAGGTTCTAATCAGTGTTAATAGTCACAGGGGTGCCACAGGGCTTGATACTCACTTCATTTCCATTTAACATCTACATGAATCCACTGGGTGAGATCATCTGTCACCACAGGATGAGGTATCACCAATATGCTTATGATACCCAGCTATAGACCTCCATCCCTGGTGAAGTGAGTGGACATCTTTGGCAATGCCTGGATTTTGTGGGGGTCTGGATGGGAAATACAAGTAACAGACTTCAACTGAACTCTAGTAAGATGGAATGGCTATGGTGGACCCTTGTGTGTCCAGGAGTTCATTATCTTTGGTTCTGGATGGGGTTGCACTACCCCAGAAAGACCCAGTGTTTAATTTGGGGGTTCTTTTGGACTCACCGCCCCTTCTCAAAAAGCAGGTGCATCCATGGCCAAGAGGGCCTTCTCCTAATTTCATATTGTGAGCCAGTTATGCCCCTTCCTGGATAGGGAAGCTTTCCACTCAGTCACTCACAGCCTGGTCATCTCCCAGTTGGACTATTGCAACATTCTGTACTTGGGGCTACCCTTGAAAGGTATTCAGAAACTTCAATTGGTGCAGAATATGGCTACATGAGCTATACTGGGTGCCCAAAGAAAGGCACATATGCTCTGAAAACTGCACTGGTGCCACTTTGCTTCCATATGCAATACAACATGATGGTCATTACCTATATAGCCCTTCATGGAATAGGTGGCGCTTTATCTGGCTTTGCCCCACCACATCAGCCCACCCCACTTGTTCAGGCAGGGAAAGCATGCTACAGACCTCATCAGAGAATTCTGACTGGCAGGATCAAGGAAGAGGACCTTTTCTGCTGCTAATGCTGCTTTGTGGATCATCTTGCTGCCAGAGGTGAGGAAAGTGCCCAATTTTCTGGTCTTCTGGAAAATCTTTAAAACCTGACTGTGTATTTTTGCATGGGGGACACAGGAACCCTTACAGCCATTGGATTGGTTGGCCCTATGAGACCCCCATACACACTTATATTAACCACTCTTAGTTGCCCCATCTTGGATCTCTCCATCACTTGTAATTTTATAATGTTTTACATTTACATTTGCATTTTTTAAATATTAAATTATTCAGTTGGAATGTTTTATTGTATTAATTAAATTGTCCACCATCCAGACTCCCTCTGTGAGAGAGATGGGCCTTAATTAGGTAAACAAACAAGCAAACAAACATCATTCCTTGAGTTTTTTCCAGCAAAAGAGAAAAATTCTCTTCTTGTTAGGAGGGATTAAGCTTTTCTTTTTCTCAAAATTCTGACAGGAATTTCCTTTAAGACAATTATGATCACATTGTCAATCTTCAGTACCAGTAAATCAAAGCAGTTTATTTGATATACCTTGTCCATCTCTAATTCTGTTTTTTTTCCCCTCTCCTGCCAACCTATTAATTGGTACAGAACACAATGGCGGAGATATTTCTGGAGACCCCTTGAATGACTCATGTAACACATCTGCTGGGCAAGCTGCACTGGTTGCATTTGCTTCTGGGTCCAATTCAAGGTTATGGTTATTACCTTTAAAGCCTTTTATGAAAGGGTCCAGGGTATCTGAGGAGCCATCTTGCCCCAGTAGTATTAGCCAATCCAGCAGAAAAGGCCGACTTTGGTCTGTCAAAAAATTTTAACTGGTGGGATCCAAGAGAAGGAATTTTTTGCTGTAGCCACTGCTCTCTGGAATATTCTGCTGGATATGAGGTCCACCCCTACTCGCCAGGCCTTTTGGAAGAGCCTTAAAGCTTCATTCTGCCAACTGGTTTGGGGCCACATTGGGAGTATTCTCTGCTACCGATGGCTGATGGGCTATAGAGAAGATCCTCCGGCTCCTGTCATCTGTCCTCTTTGGTTTTAGTCTCTAATTAATTTTCTTTATTTTTAATTGTTTCCTACCATCTTTTTATCATTCTGTAAGCTGTCCAGAATCCCTTCAATAGTGGGATGGGTGGCATATAAATTTAATAAATAAATATATAAACTTTCATTTGGATTCCTACACTGAAGTTCCAGCTGATAGCCTAAACAACATTGTTTAAATCCACTATTTAGAGACTAGAGGGCACTCTTGCACTTTCTATTTAGTTTGTAAAAAAGACTACAATCAAGCAGAAACTTCAGTTGAAAAAAACGGGTGGACATTTTTTTTCCTGAATCCTATAGTCACTACTACTACTTTTACTGTTCTTCAGGTTCCTACAAATGGACTAAAACCTTAGTAGGAACAAAGTATTTTTTTCCTGTTACACCAAGATGTAACAGAAAAAAACATGAGAAACATGAAAAAGCTGCAATTTCACAAGTAGAGATGGAATATTTTATTTATTTTATTTCTATTTTCATTTCTGAAATGCTCATTCTCCCTCAAAGAGATAGAACCAGATGGAAGCATTATCTCTGGTTTTATTCATGCTCCACCAGATGATGGTTACAGGAATCAAATAGGCTGCACTATGTAAAACACTTCATCTAATATCAGATTGGTCTGATTTCAAAAGATTTCTGAAAATGTCTTTAGAGTAACTGTTTCTTTCCTAGCAGCTATCTGGCAAGAATAGAAGCAGGAAAATTCCATCCAGAAGGCAGAGATATTTTACTTTTTCCTAACTGACTGGATGCACACAATGCACTAAACTATGGTTTGTTTAACTGAATACATGAACGTTGAATACATGAAAGTTGGATTCAGACAATAAAAAGCCATGATCAAGCAAACCATATTATAATTTAATATAAGATATGACACAAATCAGAAAAAAGAGCTTTATTAAACTCTCTCCAGAAAAAAAAAGTTCTTTCCTGATAAGAGACTTTAAAAGTAACTATCAGCATTTGAATGGTACATCAAATCCTGCTTTCCAGGAAAGGGAAGTGTGTAGTCGAAAACATTTTGTCATTTGAAATCTTTTTCCTGTACATCCAAAATATGTGAACCTTGGTCCCAAAGAATAACTCTGTAAAGTTGCCTGTTCTTTCACCCACAATACCTCCTTGAGTATAGTTAACTTGCAGGTCTTGCCTAATTGACATCCATACAATCACCAAATCCTTAATTGCTAGAAAGGGATGTCATATGCCCTTGGACCTCACCAGATTGCAGAAATATCACTAATGTCACAGAGTGCAGACAAGTCAGGAGTACAAAAAGTCAGTGAGTGCAAAGAGTTTGTTGCATATGAAAATCTGCTTCCTCAGCTCCTGATCAGCAAGGAATAGAGGCTTATGTACTATCTAAGTAATCCTAATACTTGACTTAAAGACCCCCAAACCAGGTAACTGGTCCAGTTTTGAAGTGAGCTTTTTCCACAATAATGATTGAAGAGATCAAATTTATCTTCTAAATATATACATCAGGGATGCCCAAACTTTGAACAGTCAAGGAATCTTGATTCAATATTTTTAGTGGGCAGAGACCAGAATGTATTGAATTGAATTGAATTGAATTTATTGGTCTTGTATGCCGCCCACTCCCGAAGGACTCCGGGCGGCTTACAATAAACAAAGGAAGGGGATAAATAGACAAATAGACAAACAACAATTTAAAATACACAACATTCATAGTTCCCGTGGGGCTGACTATTTCAACAGCCCCCCAGCCTGCCGGAGCAGCCAGGTCTTTGTGGCTTTGCGGAGGGCCGGGAGAGTAGTAAGGGTCCGGATCTCCACGGGGAGCTCCAGAGGGCTGGAGCTGCAACAGAGAAGGCTCTCCCCCGGGGAGTCGCCAGCCAACATTGGCTGGCAGATGGGATCCGGAGGAGGCCTAGTCTGTGCGATCTGATCGGTCTATGGGAGGAATTGGCAGGAGGTGGTCTCTCAGGTACCCAGGTATGTGTAAGAAGGCTGGTGCAATTATGTTATATGTTTGAGAATAGCATGCACTGTGTGACTCATTGATTGAAGTGTTAGACCTGGACTTTGAAAACCTAGGTTCAGATTCACCCTCTATCTTGGAAGCCTATTGAGTGACATTGAGCCAATCAGTCTTTGCCCAACCTATTGGGGAAAATTAGAAGGAATTGCCTTGACCTTCAAGAAGCAATATGGGATATATTTCTAACAAAGCATGTCATATGTGCAAGCTAATTCTGTTTTCAGGGAAGCTTCTCATACTGCTTCGTATAAGTAGGGGGTTGGACTAGAAGACCTCCAAGGTCCTTTCCAACTCTGTTATTCTATTCTAAAATTGTTCAGTGAGGAACCTTTGATAAGCATATCTTCTAAAGATATTAAAGTTCTATGAGATGAATCCACCATCTTCTACTTAGAATCACTGAACAGAATAAATCTAGAGAACATATTTAGTTAATAACAAATTAGCAGTCAGAAATTATTTATTTGTTTATTCCTCTCTATGAAACTCAATGTACAATGTCCAACTGTTTGGTTCTATTTAGTTTAGTTTTGCTTAACAGCTTTGTAACCTGTCTTGTCTGCAATGACTCACAATAATAGTTAAAAACAAAAATGTGTATCTTTGGGGCAGTATATAGGCTTGAAGTAGACATATGCACTGGTATAGCTTCTTTCCAGGTGTAGAATCCTAGTTGTAAAGCTATGTTTTTTTGCATAGCTTTATACATGTAGCTCCTATCCAAGCAGAGCACCTTATCTGAAGGGTGTTGAGGGCTTGGGAGAAAAGTATTGTTTTATACCAAATGCATATTATATAAAAATATGAGTGAAATTTAATGTAGCAGCTCCTGCTAACTGCAGGAGATGCTGATTTAAAAAAAAAGGAATTGGATTTCAACAGTTCTGAAGGAAATTTCTCCCAAGCCTGTAATATCCTCCTTCTAATTTCAAGGTAAGTAATTTAGTTTCTAGGAATGGTGATATTTGTTTTTTTTTCTCCCATCCTCTAAAAAACCCGCGAAGGATAGCATTTAACAAATCACGGTCATGCTCACACACACACATTCCTACAGCAATAGTTATTTTAATATGTTTTCTTTAAATGAATTAAAATATTTTGAAGACTTACATATAGTCGGAATAGGAATCATCACTGGACTATCATTAGCAAAGTAATCTAAAAAAAGAAGAAAGTAAAGAATGTTTTAATATTCTGTGAATGACTCTGGCGGATCTCATTACACTGCTGGACACAGCAATGTTATGGTTTCAGAAGTTTTGTGTTGGTAGAATAGATGCCAATCATGCTTTTTCTTTTGAGTACCAGATCCGTAAAGTAACTATGGAACTTCATCTTTCCTAATAATTA
Source organism: Thamnophis elegans (assembly GCF_009769535.1). Lineage (NCBI taxonomy): Eukaryota > Metazoa > Chordata > Lepidosauria > Squamata > Natricidae > Thamnophis > Thamnophis elegans. Next base: position 87,950,302 of record NC_045544.1, on the reverse strand, counting down.
AGCTTTAACAGTTTAGTACAGGATCTTAGATATTAGCATTGCATCTCACACAAGGTACAAGAGATATTACAACATAATTTACACTTTTTTACAATAAGGATAATGAGAATATATCTTCTCACTTTATGTGGATTACTGTAACGCGCTCTACATGGGGCTGCCCTTGAAGAGCAGCATACAAACCCTATAAATAAATAAATAAAATAAATGTGTTGCACAGTAGGATCTGAAGCCACCTTAGATACATTCATCCCAGTTCTTTATCAGTTTGAACTATCTCATTAATGAAGTTTATGCTTCATATAATTGTCTTATATCAGAGTTTACTCCTGTGTATAATTTGTTAGCTGCCATCCATACCTCATGCTTACAAAGGAAGATAATTGAATAATTATTAATTGCTTCAGAAATTTTCTTTTTTTTTTCAATTGTGTATGATTCTCAGATACTGCCTGGAAAAATACCTGCAATTTTCTTGACAAGCATTTTTTTGAAGTGGGTTGCCATTGTCTCCTTCATAGGGCTGAGACAAAGTGAATGGCCCAAGGTTATTCATCTAACATTGTGCCTAAAGGTAGGACTAGAACTCAGTCTCTCTAGCCTGATGCCTTAACCACTATATCAAACTGGTTCTCATAAAATTTGAAAGATTCTCACAATCACAAACCTTAATAGGTGCTTAATCTAGTCTCAAGTGTTCATCCAGCCCAACCTTGCATGTGACTGACCTACTGAATTTTGCCCAGAAGAGGACTTCCAAATTATAATTTGTAATATGACCAAAACCATGTAGAATTAAAAACCTAACCAGTTTATTAATCTTACTAAACTTAATAAAATCAAACTTAATTTTTCCAGGGCAGATGATATCCATTTTGGCTGTGCATTCCTATAGTATGCTAAAAAGGCAATGCAGCCTTCAACTCCGGAAGAGTTGGGTCTACTTATTATATAGTTTGAGATTTTAAATGGAAGTAGATACAATTATAACAAACATATTCTATTTCAAACTATACAAAACTATGCTATACTATAAAACTAAATACAGACATATTGGATTTACTGTGAACCTTTTGACAGAAACTCATTTTGAGTTTCAAAAACCATCAGTCTTTGATGAATTAAGGCAAATATCAATCTTTACTTCTAAGTATTGGTTAGGGAAAGGACATGCCATCATTATGTTGCTTACCTGTTGCCACATCTTGGTCTACAGAACCATGACAGTAACAACAGTCCATGAAGATGACATAACTGAACACGTTGAAGAGTAGACCTACGACTCCGACAATGAGAACATACAGAGCTTGTTCTGTCTTTACTGGGTTGAGAAACCTCTTCACAGCTTCAATCAGGATGCTGAACATCAAAGCAGTGGCAAAGACAGAATTGCCAAAGGCTCCTACAACATCAGCCCGCAAAAAGCCATATGTGTTGCTTTTATGCCATCGTATGCGACTGAAACGGACACCAAGCAAGCCAATAATCATGGATATCAGGTGGGAAAGGACGGCAAAGCCATCGGAGGCTAGCGCAAGAGAATTGCCCACATATGATACTGCCATTTCTACCACAAAAAGTAGAAAGGTGACAAAGGACATAAAAAGAAGTCGGCTGCTTCTTCCCGTGTAGCGTCCCATGGCTTCAATGCTCTTTGGGTTCTCTGCGTCAAGGGCAAGCACCTAAGTAGCACTCGCAAAGATTTCAGCAATTCTCTTCTTTTTATCATCTCCTGCTGGAGATGTTTAGACGTTAATTTTTATAAGACACAATAAAACAATAAATCCTGTTTCAAGGGTAATTTAGCAAGAGGTTATCTTGCAAAGACCGTTTCATAAGGCATACGTAAAACATAATGCTATCTATCTGCCTCTAAAGTCACACGCTGGTTGTTTATTCTTCATGATAGCCAAAGTACAAAACTATGGAGCCTTTTGTGTATTTCACTGGATCTAGTCTTTTAAATAACACTAGAATAAACAAGAATAGGTCTTTGGTTTCATTAGACATATAATCTTGTATTGTTGTTTTTCCTCTTTTATTTTCTTCAAATAGATGGATAGACAGATAACAAGGACGGGAAATGTTTTACTGCAGATTCCTTCTCCATTTATTAAGAGATTCGATGCCAAATAACTACAAGGCATAAATGAAAGTGTTTTCTCACTTCCCAACTAAAGTCTGCATTACATGCTTGGCATATGTAAAAGATCAAAGATCCTTACATCAGTAACATTCCCTAAGTCCATATTTCTCAAGCTTCTCAAAACTGTTACCACCATTTTTTCTAAATTAAATTTGGACATGCATTCTTCTTTCTATACACCATTACAAGGTTGAGAATACAAGTTAGTCTTGCATAAAAGCCAATAAGGTGTCACTTGGCCAATAAAGAATTATATTCTATTCTATTTGTATGGGAAAGATCCAGGTTCATTTTATCGTAACCTGATCCACTTTATAGGAATGTTGTGGAAATAAAATAAGAAAACCATGTTGGTCATGGTAAAAGGTTATAAACAGAGCCAATTCATTGGTTTGTATGTAAAATATCCCCACTGACCAGAAACAAAAATGGGGAAATCTTCCTTTTTGAATTTTTTCTTCAAAAACAAACAAAATGCATTCTAATGCAGGTTCCTCCAGAAACTTTGAAATATTGGCTGAATAACAGAATAACAAAATTGGAAGGGACCTTGGACTCCTGTTCAAGCAGGAGATCCTATATCATTTCAGATAAATGGCTGTCCAATTTCTTCTTAAAAACCTTCAGGGACGGAGCACCCAAATTTCTGAAGGCAACCATTAATGCTGCTTCATTGTTCTGCCAGGAAATTTCTCTTTAGTTCTAGGTTGCTTCTCTCACAGATTAGTTTCTATCCATTGTTCCTTGTCCTGCCTTCAGATGCTTTGGAGAATAAGTTGACCCCTCTCTTTTTTGTGGCGGCCCCTTAGATATTGGAATACTGTTATCATGTCAGACTAGTTATACTCAGTTCATGTACCATTCTTCATATATTTTAGCCCCTAGCTCCCTACTCATCTTTGTTGCTCTTCTCAACATCTTTTGTATATCGTGATGACCAAAACTGGATGCAATATTCCAAACACAGTCTTACCAAGGCACTACAAATTCTTACTAAAACTTCAGATGATCTGGATTCTGTTTCTTTTTTAATGCAGCCTTGCACTGCATTGGCTTTTTTAGCAACTGCAGCATAGTGTTGGCTCATATTTAAGTTGTTGTCCACTAGGATTCCTAGATCTCTCTCACAGTTATTGCTATTGAGGCAGGTACCCCTTTTTTATACCTGTGCATTTGGATTTTCTTGCCTAAGTGTAAAATCTTAGTTTTCTCACCACTGAATTTCATTTTGTTAGATAGGGCCTAGGGTTCAAATGTCATGGTTCTGAGTAGTGGTCCCAATCAATTCTGAATTCTCAGGCTGTAGCTTTTCTGAAAGATTTATTTTATGCAATACATCATATTGACGATCAAATGTGAAACCAACTCTAAATAAGATCCGTGATTTAGTATAATTAAACAAATAGACATCCCATAGGCAGAGGTGGTATTCAGCAGGTTCTGACCAGTTCTGGGGAACCGGTAGCGGAAATTTTGAATAGTTTGGAGAATCGGTAAATATCATTTCTGAGTGGCCCCGCCCCCATCTATTCCCTGCCTCTGAGTTCCAACTGATCAGGAGGAAATGGAGATTTTGCAGTAACCTTCCCTTGGAATGGGATAGGAATGGAAATTTTACAGTGTCCTTCCCCTGCCACGCCCACCAAGCCACGCTCACCAAGTGATGCCACACCCACCAAGCCACCCACAGAACCAGTAGTAAAAACTTTTGAATCCCACCACTGTTCATAGATCATGTTAACCAATCAGATAGGTGGCAGGCTGTTCAGCTGCTCCTCCGGCTATTACTAGTGCTTGTTGAGATGACTTTGGTTTACACGGACCTTATCCCTGTCATGTCTTGCAGCAGAGGGAAATACCCCACATCTCACAGGCCCTCCTCCATGGCAACTAAGAAACGAAGAAAATGAAATTTCAGCCAAAGTCATTTTGAAAGTTGGCATCAAGTCTGTCAAGATTCTGAATCTTGAGCCTATCTCCTGGAGTGCTGGCTATTCCTGATAGCTTGGTTGTCTGCAAACTTGATCAGTCCTCCTTCTATCCCCCTCATTTAAATCATTTATGAAGATATTGAAACTATGTTTATGAAGATATTGAGGCTGGAAAATTATGAAGCCCAGTTTATGAGGCACTAGCTAACATTAGAAGATACTATCAGTCATATTTGGAAGAATGTAGTTCTTGACTTCCAACAATTCATTTAGTGACTGTTTGAAGTTACAACATTCCAAAAGGTTACTTAACGACTGTCACAATATCCCCATAATCATGTGATCAAAATTTGGGCACTTGGCAACCAGCAAGAATTATGATGACTACAGGATCTTGCAGTCATTTGATATCATTTGCAACTTTCTCAGCTGGCTTCCAACAAGCCAGGTCAATGGTGGAGGCCACATTAGCTCAACAACCATATGATTCATTTAACTATAGTAATTTGCTTAACAACCATGGCAAAAAGGTAGTAAAAGCGGACATGACTCACTTAACAACTGCTTTGCTTAATAATTGAAAATCTGATCTCTTGTGGTCATAACGTGAGGATTACCTGCATTCCTAAAATAAGCAGAAGCTTCTCACAGGAAGCAAAGATGTGAATGCATTTTAAAATATTTTTAATGGAGACTACTCTGAGCTTCTATAAGCAAAAATCATTCTGAATGGATCTCTAGATTAGACCATGACAAAACTAGCACTATGATTCAGACATCTAAGTCAAAACTGTTTTAATGATCTAAACACTACTAACTGAGCCAGAACTGAATAGAAGCTGCTTGTTTAGATACAAACAATAATGCTGAAGAGCCATTGTGAAATTGTCTCTATGGCAAGTTTTTTTCTGAACTCCGTTTATTAAGAGTTTAGTAACATTAACACTTCATTTTATGAATATGATAGAGAGATAAAAGGAAATACTTCTGCACAAACATATTAACTTATATATTTACTGCCACAAAATCTGACAATATTTCAATAAGATGACTTTTTAATAGCAATAGAGACATATTTTCAAGAAAGTTTTATTGTCTGCTATCACTCTTTATGAACTCCAAGATATAAAGATGGAGAACCAGGGTTAAAAAAAAAAAAGACCCATTACCTGCATGTCTTGTTGTGCAGTTCCCAAAGGCATCTTGATTGTGCAAGAAAACATTGATCCCAATAGGTCTTAGATCTATTCTTAGATGCATTAACCAGCGTCCTTAGAATGGGAATTTCTGAAGTAACAGTTAACAAGTTGAATTATAAAGCAGGAAGCCTTCTGATTAATTTTGTCCCTCTCTTACATGAAAGCAGGTTATATTGAAACCCCGCCATCTGTTTTATAGGTGAAATGTTATTTCAGACCAAATATTCCATAATCTAATAATATAAATAATGCATACTGAGTAAAAGAGTTGCCAGGAAGATAGCCCTTACAATGTGTACACAGCATTATAGCTGGGTCCAGTTTCAATATTATATCTGTGCTTAGTCAGCTTCTAGGAGTTCTCTCAGACAAGGCTTCAACTATCGGCATTAACCAACTGAACTTGTCTGCTTCCATTGCTTTAAAGAAAATGTGTTGACTTTTATTTAGAGATGTGCTGTACAAGTGGGACACTCTGCTGCTTTGCATACAAAAACAGTCTCACTTAATTCCCCATATATCCACTCTGCTGCTTTGCATACAAAAACAGTCTCACTTAATTCCCCATATATCCACATTCATGAAAACCTTGTTCTACTAACATAGTGCTACACATTTTTCACCCCAGCACCTTAGCTTCAAATAAACCTTATCTGAAGAGTAAGGAATTACTAGGAATCCAACTAATACAATTAGGGATAGAAAATATTTGCTTTGTTGCACACATTTCATTACCCAAACTAGGTAACATCATCAGTGCACTGATGCTATTACCTAGTTTGGGTAATGAAACATCTGCAAAAATACAAGCAAGCTTAGTGAGCATCGAGACTACTCGTGTCAACCCTGAGCTACAGATAATCTCCTTTATTAGTACAGAAAATACTAACAGAAAATCATAAGGAGCCACTATTTATACCTCATAATTATTGGCTCTCTACTTTCCTGGTTTTCTAGAATGTATCCATTCACAGTGCAAATTTAACATTGTAATAAGTGTTCCCACAAAAGATAGAAATATAAATATTTTTAAACAGTTTAAATGTTGAGCCTTTCCTTTAAGAAAAGATTAGAACTCAGAACAAGTCTATATATTCAATGGCAGATTGCCATTCTGAGTCTGGTTTTATTATCTGTAGAGTTTGGCAGTTTTTTTTGTTTATTTTGGCAAACAAACCCAATATGTGTGAGATAAATTGGTCGTTTAAGGTAATAGACACGGTCAGCTATTTAGTACTTTTATGCAAACAAGCCTAAAGTTGTAAAGGTCAGAGTCTTTATGACGATTATAAAAAACTAGGTTTTCCTAATTCTTTTTTTGTAAAAGATGAAGTCAGTGCCTGAGTAGGCACTGAAAATTAAAGACATATTGCAAAGTTCTCTTTTAATGCACATTAATTATTAAGCTGCATTTTCACAATACAGTATATTTTAAATATTGTTTGAATAGGCTGTTCTTTTATTCCTGGATGAACATTTCTTGGCCCAGATCCTCATGATAGCAAAAATATGCTGCTAAATATTTAGAATTTGACACAAGTAACTATTTAAACAAATAATTTCCATTATATTACTCAATCACACCTTTTGAAGCTAATTGTGTAGAACATTGGAAAGGATTCATTCCCAGATTTGGAGAAGAGCTGGGGGAAAAAACCAGCACTATATTAGTTAAAGCACCAATCTCTAGAAATGGAATGGGACCTTCAGGCTCTCGCCCTTAGCTGCGCTTCCTTCGCCTCCAACCTCAGCCCATTTCCAGCCAGCTTTCGTCCTCCACTGGCCCTCCTCCAACCATTCTCCCTGGACAATGGGCCTCCAGCCGTCTGTCCCATACCTTTCAGCCTGGCCCATTTGCCAACATACCACTTGTCCTGGGCCTTTGGCCTCACAGGACAATTAGCCACTACCCAATCGGGTGGCAGGCAGAAGCCATGGTGCTGTGGAGGCAGTGTGACTGCCGATAGCCGGGGCTGTGGGGCTATGGAGCCCACTAGGGCACCAGGCTTCTGGCATGGGAGCGCAGCAGGAGAATGACAGTGGTATGAGGCTTCTGGTGTGGGGGGGGACATGGTAGGCCAACTGCCCATTCAGGCAAGCAGGGTGAGGTGCGGAGTGGTGTGAGGCAGCAAGCCGGCAATGGGCAGAGGCAATGAAGGGAAGAGTAGGAAAAAAAGCCACTGCTCCATAGTTGTTTTTTAAGCCATCGGAGGCTATGAGCAGAGGACAACAGGCAGGCAGTGGTGGGCGGGGGGGGGGGTTTTCCATTTTGGCCTTTCCTCTTAGTTTTTCCTTGTGATGCGGGGGGGTCATTCTTTTTCTCCCCGATGTCACAGCCTGCCTCTGTTCCGCATCACCCTTCTTGCAGCCTTTTGTGGTGATTTTTTTTCTTTTTTTCAGTTTCATTTATTTTCTTTTTGAACAAAGCCTACATGTCAAGATCCTGCTGCCAAGGTCCCACCCAGCACCCGAGATCCCTGCTGCCTTCCTTCCTTCCTTCCCAAGATTTACCCAGTGGAGCCCCCGCATTGTAGGGGTCCAACAGGGGACCAAGGACCTGACAGGTTTTAGGAGGAAGGGGCACAGACCAGACTGGCGTGAACGGAGAGGAAAGGGGGAAAGTGTCTGAGAGAGGTGAGATGAGTCCATTCTCCGACAGTGTCAGACCTGGAAATCATTTTTTACTTACTTTACTGCCACATTTTCTACTGTGGGAAAATGGGAGGGGAGATTATATGGAGTATGGGAAATATATAGTCAAAATAACATTCTTTTCTCAGAGAGTGAAGGACACCTTACCCTGCAGCTGCAATGAGGTGACTGGGATCTCCAGTTTTGGACCGTGCCTGATTGGACTATGTGATGGACATGTGGGTGCTGGGCAGGGACTTGAACTTTCACTTGGTTGGGGAGAACCTGGAAACTTTCAGATTTGGATTTTCCCAGATATGACATCTTTAATAAAATGGAACTTTGAGGAAACTCAAGCCTCAAAGTCTTCTTTCATTGGGGTGTTATTTGGAACGCTGACAGACAGGGTGGAAGGGTCAAAATGGGAAGCCCCCCCCCCCCCATCCACTGCTGCCAATCTATTATCCGCTATGCCTGGAGCCTCTGACAGCTTTAAAAAAACTGCAGAGCAGCAGCTTCCTTTTTTTTTTTATGCTCCTCTTCATTGTCTCTGCTCATGGACTCCGGTCTGCCACCGCTACTCCCCATCTCATCTTGCCTTACACCAAATTGGCTGTTGGCTCTCCCCCCCTCCCCCCCACAAGGCCCCGCATCTCATCTTGCCTGACACCAAATAAGCAGTTGGCTTGCCACTCTATGCGCTCCCGCACTTCAGCCTGCCTGGCTGATTCTAAACAGGCAGTTGGTCTACCATACTGCCCCCCCTCCATCAGAAGCCTCGCACCATTATTCTCCTTCATCCCCCACAAGCTCTCACCATAGCACCCCACCCATAGCCCCTGCGATTGGCAACACACTGCTCCCACAATATCATGGGTTCCTCTTGCCAGCCAATTGGGTGGCAACTAATTGTCCCTTGTATCGGCAAATGGGCCGGGCCGAAGGGCGTGGGGCAGAGGCCCATTGGCCAGGCAGAATGGCTGGGGAAGGGCCAGCGGAGGAAAGCTGCCTGTAAATTGGCTGAGGCGGGAGGCAGAGGAGGCGCGGCTAAGAATGGAAGCATGAAGACCCTAGAATCCTCTGGAATAGCGTCCCTTTGTCTTGTTGGGGAGTCAGATGGTGTCGTTTCCTGATATTTAGGATTAAAATTGAGGTATTCAGAAGATTTTTAAATATTAAAAAGGTCTTTTTAATTCCCCATTACCAAAATACTATCCAAGACCACACTGTGATGAGAGCATTACCTTGATATATTGCTGAGAGCAAGAATGGAGTAACACTCTCAAAGCTTTGTCCACTGGATTAATTGGTAATGTGGTCAGTAGAATTCCACCTTACTTCTGTTTCTTTAACTCTCAAACTATCAGCTCCACTCACAAACATATCCACTTATCAAATTTTCAAATATGACCACCAACTGTACAAAATATATATTGATTCATAGTACTTCAGTAGCAATAGCACTTAGACTTGTAAATAGCTTCATAATGCTTTACAGCACTCTTGATGTCAACATATTGACCCCAACAATTTGGGTCCTCATTTTACTGACCTTGGAAGGATGAAAGGTGAGTCAACCTTGAGCCGGTTGGGATCAAACTCCAGGTTGTGGGTAGAGTTAGCCTGCAACACTGCATTCTAATCACTATGCCACCATGGCTCCTACTTCAAGCTACACTACACACTTGTTGCCACCATATTTTTTTAAAAAGAAAAGTTAAGGATCTATTGCAGATTATTTATTGTTGTTTTCACTTTAGGCTAGTTTGGGGTTTTTTTAGGGTTTAGCATGTTTTGCAAACACAGATTAATTTGATTCAGGTGATTCTGCAAATGCAGAAAATATTTTAATTCAGTAGTCACATTTTGTACAAATGCAACCAATAATGTGGACTTATCTCAAAGCAAAAATGAATGTTCTATTTTCCATCCTGTCAGATAGGAGCTTACATTATCCTGACAAATTAGAGCTTACATTATCCTTCACTGCTAGCCATTATTAATGCTCTTAATTCAGCAGGTCCAGAAAGACCGCAATGGATAGAGTGCTATTGCCATTGCTTTACTCAGTGCTTGCAAAAGTCTGAATTCAATGGATGAAATGACAACAAACAGAGCAAATAGCTTTCTCTTGCATCTCTGGAAAACTCCATGGAGCCTATCAGTCTGGATATACAGTGGTGCCTTCCAAATTCCCTTGCCCTATTTGATTACAGTTTTTTTTTCTTGTAGGGTCTTGTAATTAAAAGAAATTGAGAAGCTCGCAAAGTTAAGTGTCTCTCTTTTTTTCCAAGAAAAGTTTTGATCCAAATACTTTATACAAGCTTTTTTTAAAAAAAAAAATTTTTTTTAGTTTAAAGAAAAAAAACTTGTATGTACCTTCCTAATTCCCAATTTGAATTCTGGATTAATATAAAAAAAATGTTCTTAAAGTATAGCTAATGGCAGCTCACAATCACTCAATTAATAAATGATTTATCCAACACCCTACCCATGTCCAATAGAAAGCCAGATCCTCAAGCTCTTACAGAAGAGCAATCAGTTAGAGCCACTGAATCTAGGAGTACAGTATTCCAGAGGACAGATGTCATGATAAAGAGCAGGGGTGTCAAACTCAAGGCTCTTAGATCTGGCTGCTTAGATCTGGCTGCAAGGTGCCAGCCAGACCAGCCCACAGTGCCTCTGCCAGTGAAAATGGAGCTTAGGGAGTGCACACATGGCCTCCCCGTGCCCTGTTTTAGGCTGCAACGACCTCCTGCAGCCCTGTGCCAGGAAAAATAGAATATGGGGGAGCTCCGTTTTCTCTGGCAGAAGATTGCAGGCCGTCGTGGCCAAAAACAGGGTACGGGGGATCACATGGCACTCCATTTTTCCTGGCAGAGAGCTATCAAAACAAACTAAAAACAAAAAGCGAAATGTTTCAGCTTTTGCATTTGAACATGCAAGGAGGGACTGGAAAGTAGAAAAGAAAAGAGGAAAAACAAAAAGGAAAGATGGGAAGAGAGAAAGGAAAGAAAAATAAGGAAAGATGGGAAGGAAGAAGAAAGGAGAATGAAGAGGGAAGAAAAAAGAAAAGGACAGAAGGAAGGTAGGTAGGTTGGTTAGAGTGAGAGTGAGGGAGGGTCTAAGGGAAGTCCTGTCTTAGCACTTGGCCACATGTGCCCCTGACACCCAAGGTCAAACTCCCATGTCATGCTCACCATGGCCACGGCCACCTCCCCGCCCTCCGAGGTCAAACACAACCATGATGTGGCCCTCAATAAAATCAAGTTTGACACACCTGATATAGCGGACATGACTCCTGGATGTCACCTTCTAATACAGAAGAGCATGTCAGATCTTGTGAGACAGGCAGAAATAATTGAACATATGACAGACTTGCAAGTACTTAGCCCTAATGGATCTTATACTGAGCAAGATATGCTATTATATCTTCTCTAACAACTTTTCCACCTCTAACTCTGTGATTACCCATTAGACAGATAAATTTTCTTCATTAATACAAAAAATATGGCAAGTAATAGATGACAATACTTATTTATTATAGAGATACTGTATACAGAAAGGTTTATGCAATACTGCTAGTTGCACTGAAAGGATATGACTCTCTATGGCTTTGTTAGTTACTATTTTAAAAAGTAACAACAAAAACCTGGATAGTATCAGGAAACATCTCGGTCTTTAATTTAAAAAGTTAAGTTGAAATATAAGGAAATTATCATTTCCAACAGTAATTTAATAACTGCGTCCAAAGAGAGTGTAAAACTTTGCAGGGTTCTTGTCACAGACACATCTTGCTCCATTCTGAAGTTCACAAAGTGGTTTAAAGGGGATGCAAAGACTTTTTGCTCCCATGGATGGAGCGCCAGGTTCGAGATCTTGTTCTCTGAAACAGAAAGCAGGGGGTTATACTTGTCAGTTAGAAGTTGTCAGGTATGATCTAGTTAGTGCTTACCTTACAAATGTCTTTAAGTACATCTTTAATTTAAAAAAAATACATTCTATTAGCCTTGAAAGATGTGAAACTGCCTCTGAAAGCCATCTGCTGGAAGATTTCTGGGCTTCTTTGTGCAGTTTGCTGGCCACTAAGAGAACACAGTGCTGGACTAGATGGATTAAGGCTCCAATCCAGCAGGGCATCGCTTTTGTTCACCAGCACACACAGCATGTCACCCTTGTTTCATACGAATATATTTTTCATAAGTTAATTCATTACATTAGTCACACATGCAAGTTTTTACAAAAATTACTTTCTGGTTTTCAAACCCTAACACACAAAATAAATTATAACTGAAAAATATACATTCTAAAATCTCTTTCTCTTTTACTCATCGACAAAACACATCCTTCTCTCTTACCTGGCAGTTGTTTTTTTGATCCAATCCTCACATTCTATTTCTCCACAGAAAGGAATCTGCACTATCTGAAATAAGAGAACATGCAAATATTTTAGAGATCATGTAACAAGAGTTACTTTTTAAATTTTATTAAATTGTAATAATATCCATTGCTTTAGTGGCTCTCTATTTAGATTTGCAATACCAAAGAGCTAAAGTAACTCCAGCTATCTTAAAAGAAATCACACTGACTCTACTTGCTTATAAATTGTCTTTGTATATTCATACATAGACAACTGTTAAGATTTATTCAGTGTTTTCTTTAAGTCTCGTAAGACTTTAACATGCACATTTAATGAATGCATAAAAGCACCTCTTATTAGCAAAATCACATAAAACAACAAATTAAACCACAGAATTTAGGGGTGGGAATCTAATCTTTATAATAAAAAAAACTAAACATTGTAAAAAGACAAATGTGGAGATCATCCTTATTTTAACAAAATAATGGAGGATAAAAGGCAAAATTCCTGCTTTAATTTCTGGTTCTGTTTTCAAAAATTTGATAGCCATACTATTCTAATAAAATTTAGAAATTTCCAGTGCATTTTCCAGATGCGATAGGGCAACCAAGTTTTATCTTTTCTATTTAACAATGAAAAAAAGTCTTTGCAAATACTTACAGTAACTTTTAATAGTCTGATATACATTGTGGTCAGTATATTAGCCCAAAATGTATGTTGCTAAGTGAGACATTCGCTAAAAGAATTTTGCCCCATTTTACAACCTTTCTTGCCATAGTTGTTAAGCAAATCATTACAGTTGCTAAGATAGTGATATGGTTGTTAAGTGAATCTGGCTTTTCCATTGATTTTACTTGTCAGAAGGCTGCAAAAGTTGATCACATGACCTCATGACACTGCAACCATCATAAATATGAATCAGTTGCCGAGCATCTGAATTTTGATCATGTGACCATGGGGACAGTGCAACAGTCGTGTGGAAATCAGTCATAAATCACTTTTTTCAATGTTATTGTAACTTCAAACTTAATGCATGTTTGTAAGTCGAGATCTATCTGTAATCTCTAATAATTCAGTTGCATTTTGTGACCAGGACTCATTCCAATTAATATAAATCTTGAGGACCCCTGAACTAGTGGATGAAACTATCCATTCTTCCCTGCACTTCTTCAGCACTTCCTCCCAAATCTGTATTATATCTAATGAATTCTAATTGAGATTTCCTTATAAATTGAAAGAATGCATATCTACCTATCTACCTACCTACCTGCATCAAGGATATTCTTTATTTTAAAGGAATAAACATTTTACATGTTTTGCCAAATAGGTAAGTGGTGCCTTATAATAAACCTACTGTAAACCAAGGAGTAAACTTTGCTTTCTATAAACCAACAATATTTTATTGCTGCAAAAAGTATTTTATTGCACTACCATATCAGTTTTAATAACCTCTTGCCTTTTGAAATCAGATAGAAATGGATTCTTGACGTAAATACTGTGTCCTATGAACCGAATGCATTAATTATATCATTTTAAATTATTTTACAATTATTCTCATTACAGGGTCTGATCAGACATTCAACTTGCTGGGTTTTTTTTTTTTCTGCTGATAATGCAAGACAGCAAGTGCTCCAATGGTGGGGTGACAGCATTTATCTTTACAAATGTTTTGAAAAGAGAGAGGATGAAAGTAGTTGCTATCCCTATGTTATCTTTCTGATAAGTACTTGCCATAGTTCACCTCCATTGCCACTCTGATAGAAGAGAAACATCTCCATATCACTGAGATGTCCTGTATTCCTGAATTAGCAGTCTGGTGAGGAAACTGCTCAACAAGAACTCACTTGAAACAAAACACCTAGAATGGCTAACTGCAGATGCTGTATTAATTAAAGCTAATAGATGAACATGTTTTTAAATGAATAACTAAGCAAAAAAAATGTCTGCATTGCTAGATTTATATTATTCATTCATCCAGATTTATAATTGAAAGCATAGTCTGCAATTCTTGAGCTAGTTTATGTGGCTCAAATGTTCCTTATTAGAGATGCATAAGGCTTGTTGCCCTAGGATTGGAACATTCTGGAAACTCCAGAATGCTTCGTTTTTCTCCAGACCTCCCAAACTTCCTTCTGACATAGTGATGTTCCAGGGGGTGTTTTGTAAAGTAAATCCTCCAACTTGAAGTAATTTTGAGGTGTATTAGACATGGCCATTCCAAGTTCTATTTCAGGACCAAGCCATTCTTAAAACAGTTTTGCACCACTCCAGTTTTCACTGTTTAAATAAGCAAGCTGCATTCCACAACAGCATTGTCTGGGAAAAGCTTTGTCGTTTGAGGGAAATGGAGCATTTCAGAATTCTTGTATTCTGTTCCAGGAGCAAGAAAGCTTCCAGAATCCTAGCAGCTACATTTTTTAAAAAAAAAATCTCATGAATGCATGTTTTACTGCATTTACTCTTTACTGGGTTTTAAGAATGCATAGGAAGGGACTCAGTGCAATGGCAAATTATTTACCTTTCCAGAATCAAGCTCTTTCTGAAACTCTTCCATGGAATTGGCCACCACCATATGACTCTTAAGATCTTCAGCAGCTCTAAAATAAAGCAAGCATTCATTCCAGTTACAGATTGTCTGTGATTTATGACTAGTTACTTACAGTGTGTTCAAAGTTATGATGGCCTCAAAACAGGTGCTTGCATTTATGATCAGTTGTAGCATCCTGCAGTTGTGTAACTGCAATTTGTTAAAAAAAAATTGCCGGTGATAAAACAGATTCATTTAATGACCACACAATTCACAACAACCATGTGATTTTGAACTTATTACTGTGTGGTTTGCTTAATGACTGATGTAAAAATGGTCAAATAAAGATCCAGTCACGTGAGTGCTTTGACATGACCATAACAACTTATGACTGCAATTACGCTCCCAATTGTGGTTATAAGTCAAGGATGATCTGTAACAAACCTTTTTATTGTTTTAAACAATCTGATTCAGTACACTTGCATAAGTGTGCTAAATCAAGTTGTTTAAAACATTAAAAAGGTCATATTCAAATTCTCTTCAATATGCATTTAACTTTTTCCACATATTAAATTCACTTGAGAGTCCCTTATAAAAGTGTAACCAAATCTCATTCAGAAGTACTTAATACAACCAGCATAGATTAAGTTGCTATACTGCTGATTGGGTATTTCTACATATATGTATTATATCTGTCCTAAACAGATTAAAGTGGCTGTCAGTCTTCCAGACTTAAGGTACTGTTATACAAAGCTGTGAACAACTAAGGGCTAAAATTCCTTCAGGGCATGTCTGCTCTCTGGACTTGGACTTGAAGAAGGCTGTTTGTCTGTGACCCAGAGTGTATCCTCACCATGATGGCATTTATCCAACAGTGGGCTCTCCAGCTGTATGGAAAACCAAACAACATTCTACTTCTTATCTGGACTGTGTAAATTTCAGAGGTGGCCTCACTGTTTTCTGCAAGCTAATCTTGTTTGGAATTCAGATGCCCTTGTTTAGTTCTTATCTTTCATTTATTACTGTAAGCTTATTTTATATGTATTTGAAATCATGTAATAGGACTGCAGAGGGTGTTTATCCTCTCCATTCTATCACACTCACTTTTCCCCATCCTCAAGTCTCACCTGTTATAAAGATTAAGATGGATTTCTTCCAGAATACGGCTGAGTTGGTTCACTGCTTCATTTTCAGAAAAGGTCAACTTTTCTCCTGTGTCCCTTCTAACAGCTACAAACTGATGATTCTTCATATCACGTGGTCCCACTTCAAGCCTGATTGGAACACCCTATAAGTCAAAAAGTCACAAACATTCTTTGGAGTTATGCTGATGACTCTCCATTTTAGATCTATTAAAATGTAACATTTTATGCAAATTGTTCTTCAATTCAACAGCCAATATTAAGGAATCTGTTCCACTAAAGTTAGACTATAGCAAAAAAAATACTTTTTCCAAAACTAAGCACTGAGGTAATAATTCTTGACAGATGGAAATGTTCATCCCTTAGACACTCAGGAATGGATGATTCCTCTCCAAATAGCAGCATGTACTCATAAATAAAGTACAACTTATCAGTTTGTATTGATTTTTACATTTATCTTACATTTTTACATTTATTTTATATATATATATACTTCCAATACCAAATTATACAGGTGAAAAAGCCTTTAATAAAGAATTAATAAGAAGAGAACAGAATTAAAATATTTACCTTAAGCTCCCAGTGGTTGAATTTCCAGCCAGGTGAATAGTTCTCTCTCAAGTCAGTTCGCACACGGATATTAGCCATGCGCAATCTCTTACAATATTCATTGCATTTTGTCAGTAAAGCTTCTTTCTCTTCTTCCAGAAGGGAATTAGTGATACCACAAGGAATAATCACCACCTGAATAAGGACCCAGTAGTTATAAAGCTAGACAGAAGAAAGCCTCACTAAATGAAGCTGTTGTGCAGCTGCATGTATAAGTTCCTAAAAAAGCTGCATGACCCTGGAAAATATATGCATCTGCTTCAGGAAAGATGTCCCAGATATACAATTTTATGTTTCCCAAAGATTTGCAAAGTTTCATTAATTAATGTACTACTTGCGAGGATTATAATATACAGCTATGAAATGTGCAGGATGGATTTTTATTTTATAATTTTTAAAGAAGACAATCCAAAAACTTTGGAAAATTACTCAAACTATTTGATTCAAAGGAAAGGGATACAAAAATTAAAATATGTTGCCAATGTTTTACTATGTCATGCTGTTTGGCCCATGCAGTCTTCCTTCATTAATGATATCTTTCTTTCATAATTTCTACCTTTCTCAAAGAGAAAGCATTGCAAATATATAATTTAGCATTCTTTACTTTCATACTTAGAGTCTAGTACATTACTGAACAACTTTTTCTACTACTAGAACCTTTTAAATGTTTTTTCTCATGCTAATACTTGATTCCAACTTAACTTTGTGCCTGCACATATTTATTAAAGCATATAAAAACAAGTAAACAAACAACAGTGAAGTATTGCAATCACACCAATTTGCTGAGAAAGGCAATAGAACATCAGGATTATTTTTATATAAAATCTAAATCTCTACCTCAGCCCCTTTTTTCTACTTGTCTATTCAAAACCTCAGAATGTAATAGCAACGCAAATAGTTGCATCTACTTGCACTTTTCCCTGCAGCCACAGCAACACAAAGATGATGGCACCACACATGGTACGTGGCCTTCTTTGCCCCCTTGTGGTACCAGATAGAACATTGCCCCTGTAGCCCTCTATGAAAACAGCTTTCCCTAGCTAAATTTAATTGCCAATTGTTGAAGGATTGAACCCAAATATAAGTGAGACTTAATTATGGAAGTTTAAGATTCTCTAAAATTTACAGGACAAGTAACTACAGCTAAAGTAATTGGGACTTCAGAATTAGTCAACTATGGCTTCAATTTAGTTTGTCTACATTGCCCTTTCTACAAAATGCCAAGGAAAAAAGGAAAACGCCATCCTATGTGCATCAAAGAGGTGTTTTTTAAAACTTACCTGAAAACATGCTACTCTAGGTGGCAGCACCAAACCCATGTTATCTCCATGAATCATGGTCATAACACCAATGGTACGGGTTGTAATGCCCCAAGAATTTTGATAAGCAAATTGTTTCTCTCCTGGTACTCTGGGATCTTCAAAGACAATTTCAAACATCTTTGAAAAATTCTGTCCCAAGTGATGAGAAGTTGCTCCCTAAAATACAATACAAGAAAATAAAAAACTATTTAGTAAACCTCTATGCATGAATATATGGTAAACAACAAATTTGGTACTGTACCTGGATAGCTCTCCCACTTGCAGATATAAATGCCTCAACTGTTGTGGTATAGTCTCCACCTGCAAACTTTTCCTTTTCTGTCTTTCTTCCTTTCACAACAGGAATTGCAAGTAGTTCTTCATATACACGAGCATATAGATCAAGAATCTGCAATACCTAGCAAGCAAAAAAGTTAGAAACTATTTAATTTTCTAAATATATACTATACGGAAAGGATTTTAATATATGATAGTGTCCTATAAGCCAAGAATGCTCAATCAGATACAAACCTACTTGTTCTGATTAAGATTATAACATTAATTGTAGGTTTAAATTGAAGTAATAACTAGAATCACAATGAATAATGCAGATTTTTGAAAATAAATGTTCAGTTATTCTTCAACTTGATAGTTCAATGCCTAAACTAAATGTGATTTTTGTTTAACTTTGCATTTGTACTGCTCCTACAAGATTTACATCTTTCATAAAATCGTTTTAAAATATATTGATTTACAAGCACCCAGAAGAGCAAGTAGCAAACTATAGAAATCAAATATATTACTATAAACCTCACAGCATACAACAGGAAAATATAATTAGATTCATTAATGGTGGCATTTTTGTGAACTGTGCTGTTTCTGCAAATGCACTTATCAGAGAAGCTTCCTGGAGATCGCTGTTTTTTAGGGTGATGATGTTGATGGTAAGTCTGTTGCAGCTGTCCATTCCAACATATTATGTAGACATATAACTTCACCCTCATAAACAAACAAGTATACATGCAAAACTTAAAAATGTTTGTTCTATGTATAAAATAGTAGTGCAATATTTAGGCAAATATTTCGGATTTATCATTTGAAAGTCTTGAAATGTTAAATGTCTATGGAGATTCTCAGGTCATGGTTGTCCCAAAGGTGCTTTTTCAAGAGGCAACTGGACTTTCTTGTTTTTCTTTAAAGACATTTCACTTCTCATCCAAGAAGATTCGTCAGAGCTGAAGAAGTTTCTTGGATAAGAAGCAAAATGCCTTCAAAGAAAAACAAGAAAGTCCAGTTGCCTCTTGAAAAAGCAGCTTTGGGATGTTGAAAGGTTAAGCAATGCTTTTTAAAAATTATTTGGCATGTGGTACCTCTTCAGCTGCTTCTTCGTAAGTAGAGAATGCCGTGTGTCCTTCTTGCCACAGGAATTCACGAGTACGCAAAAATGGTTGTGGATGCTTGAACTCCCAGCGCTTCAAGCAATTTAATAAAAACAAAAACAAGTCTTTGTTCAAATCATAATCTTCATCAATACATTCACTTTTAAAGACACTATTGTCTCTGATGATAAGTTATGATTTAAGAAATTTAGGGATCTACAGTTTTACTCACATACTGTGAAAAAACCTATTTAAAAGGGAATGATCTGCATCACTGGAACAATATATTACGTTCATTTATCATTACCTTCAGTCATGTATTAGTTCCCTCCCGTCAGACTAATAGTCTATAATGGTAGTCTTCAACTTACAACAATTCATTTAGTGACTGTTCAAGTCAATGTTTAGTAACTCAATACAACAGCACTTAAAAGTGACATGACCATTTTTCACATTTATGACCATTGCAGCATCCCTGTGGACCTGTGATTAAAATTTGTGTGTTTTGTAACTGGTACTTATTGATGACAGATGCACGGTCCCGGGCTTATGTAATCACCACTTGCAATTTTCCCAGCCAGCTTCAGACATGAAGTCAATGGAAAAAGTCAGATTTGTTTAATGACTGAATGACTCACTTAACAATTGAAGTGATTTGCTTAACAGCTGATGCAAAAAAAATTGCAAAATAGGTTCCTTAATGGGTTACTCACTTAACAACTGCCTGGCTTAGCAACAGAAAGTTTGGGCTCAACTGTGGTCGTAAGTTGAGAACAATCTGTATAGGGATGCCTCTCAAAAAAAAATTGAAATTATAGTGCAGGGTGTCAAACTGGCGGCCGCCAACTGAATGTGTCACGTGCAGGCCACGCCCATCGTTCCATGAAGAGGAAAAAACAGCACAATATGTCATGTGACACCAATGTGATGCTGCGATTTTGACAGCGGTGCTATGGTGGAATCCAAAGAGAACAGCTAAGTTTCCATTTGGGGATTCCCACCAGGAATATATGAAGCCTGACATGGGTTCCTGTAGATGTTTGAGGGCTCAAAGGGCTCAAACTGATAGCTAAAGTTCTACCATGCTGTTGCCCACTTGAGGAACTACTCCTGCCTTCTGCTGTGAGACAAAAGCTTTGAGTGCCCTTTAAGGGTTTAATGTTGGTGCCGTCATGGAGGAATGCCTGTTTGGCAATTATTGAGATATGAGTCCAGCTTTTATCTAAGATGTTTCTTCTATCGAGGTGGTTTAGGGACTGACTGAATTAACCTCCTATGCTCCTCTCATTCAGGACACACTCTTCGGTTGAGGGGGGGCAGCCTGTCAGCCCTGGAGGCCCTTTTTCTCTTTAGATCTTCAGGGCTCCCACATTTAGTGCACAGGCCTGCTATGGGAAATGGGAGAGGGGGTTTGCATGGAGTGGTAGATATATTTTGTATAGCTATAACAACATTCTTTTCTCTGGGAGTCAAGGACGTTCACCCTACACCTGAAGAGGTGTGACTGGGGAATATCTCCAGTTGGGACGGTGGATTGATTGGACCAAGTGATGGGTTCAGGGGAAGGGATTTTGACTTTCCTTTGGGTGGGGAAAACCTGGGGTTTTCAGATTCGGGTTTTCCCAGATGTGCCAATATGACATCTCTAAGAAAATGGAACATTGAGGGAATGTCTGCCTCGGAGTCTTACTTGGTTGGGGATGTTACTTGGAACCCTGACAATGGCTGCTTTTAAGATCTTAACACTGACTTCTATATTTAAGTTTTTTTCTTCATTAAAACTGCATTAATACTGATTGCCAGATATTTAATGACAGAGGTTACAATTTTTGTGGCTTATGTACTATATATCTGCTGTTCATAATCTGATGCATTATATTTTTGGAACATTATGTCCTCTGCCTATCTTTTCTCATTCTCTTCTCTCATTTACCTGCCCAGGTAACCCTTCCTACGAGTTCGTGGAACAAGATGCTCAACTTGGCTGACTATAAACACAGCCATGTCAGCAAAAGGGCCCAGTTATGGCCAAATAAGCTGTCTATAGAAGACATTGTATCCCTTAAGACAAAAGAATGTGACCAAATAGGTCAATTTGGACACATCTGCGATATATAACCTAACATTGGCATATAAGAAGATAGAATGGGTCTGGATCAATTAGGCCAGTTTTATGCGGGACTGTTCAGGTGAGCCATGTATACCAGCCTGGGTGGTTGGGTTCCAATTAAGTTCTGGGAGGACTCATTCAGGCTCTTTCGGCTGGTAATGGTAGCAAGTCCATGTCTTGGCAAGGCCAGACTATCCAGTTTGTTGGGGAAGGTCAAGCTAGATAGTTTGACTATACTGCTCCAGTGCAACTGGAAAATCAAGATTTTACCACACCGTAATGAGAGACAGGAGCAACAATTACTAGTTAACTAGCAAATAATAATACATATTCTGTAAAAACCTCTACTTACTACAACATTGCACCACTGATTAAGCTTGATTGGAAGATCTCTGTGTGACTGAATCCATTTTGCATATGCAGGATACATTACTACAAATAAAAAACATAGAAGATAATATTTTTTAAAAGAGTGCAACATAAGAGTGCAACATAATCTGTTATTTGTTTTGAAATTAAGTTGATTTTCAATGATATCAGTAATAGAGTAAGGGTCTGTTCTCTCAGTGCATGTCATCAAATAAGATCTAGTAGAGGTGCCCTCCTAAGTGTGCTGCATCTGTCATGTGACATTCCAAAAAAGACCTTGCTAATACAACTGCCCCAATTGCAGAATGTCTTTCCTATTTGAATACAGCTGGAGTTAAGGCTTGTAAGTTTAGAGGTCAGTTTCATACATCTCTACTTTCTCAGGCATTCCTTTGGTTAAGGTGATGTTGCTGCTCTCCTGATCTGGTTTAGTATTTATTGTTTTAACACCTTATTTAATTTTTTAAGCTGTATATTGTCACCCAGAATTTGTAAAAGTAGGAAAATGGGCAGTACAATTTTATAATCCAAATATAATTATACTTCTAATAGATTTATATGATTTAAGTGGATTTTATCTCAAATTTACCTCAATTAAAAACCAATCCATATTTTCCATCCCCTTTTCTTGACATGGTATGCTTCTTAGCAACACTCTGATTGCTCCTAGTTTGAATCCATTCTTGTTTCAAAATCCGTTGACACTAGCCTACAGTAGCACCACATTAAGGGGAAATCTAAAGTTTTTCTACTTCATTTTACACCATTCATTGTTACCTGTTTCACTAGTAGGACGTACAGCAATTGGTTCTGCCAGCTCTGTTTTGCCAGACTTTGTAACCCAGGCAACCTAAAAACCACAGAATGTTTTGTTTTTTACAAACATTTTGTTTATATACACACATATGTACACACAAAGTATTTTTAAATATATGGGAAGTACAATTTAATTAATGCTGCTATAAAAAGATATATTGCTTTTATAGTATATTCCTATACTATTGCTTTTATACTGATTAACTGATAAGTTAGATATATAAGTATTGAAACATACATAATTCAATGCCCAGCTCCTCTAAATACACATGGCTACTTTTTGCTGGTCACAAATTTGGAGCTAGTTTTTTGAAATCTTTGCAGCATATTCATAGCAAAGATGAAATTAATATAATATTTAAATTTACCTCTGGAGCAAAATCTGCAATGTGCGTCTTCTCTTTTTCCAGTGCAGCTTGAGATACAAACATGGGGAAGTAGCAGTTTTCCACTCCAAGTTTTTTTATTTCACTATCAAAAAAGTCCTTGATACCTTCCCATACTGAAAAAGCCCATGGACGGAGGATGTAGCAGCCACTCACGTCGTAGTATTCAATCATCTCTGATTTAGTAATTACCTTCATTTAAAATAAATATGCTTTGGTCATGGATAATGTTGCTGGGTACGCAGAAGAATAAATGTTCAATAAAATAGTGGAATGAAATAAATAAGAAATATTACAGTGAAAAAAGACAGAAGTACCCAGATAGAGGGGCTTCTTCTAAAACAGTCTTCTAATAGAAACTGTCAATATTTTCTGTAAAATGCCAAGTCACATAGTAGTGGAGTATAAATAATGTACATGTAATACATACATTTATTTTGGTTGTGAATACAACTGAATCAGTATTAGAATTAAATGTAGCCCTCTGATTTCAAGAAAATTGTGTGTTAGGTTGAAATAACTTTTATCAGAAATGTACTATCCAAATTCCCTATAAAAAGTATTCCCTATATTAAAAAAAAACAACAACCCTATCCCTGGTAACATCATCCCACCAGGTGTGGCAGATGTGTTGCAAATACCAGTTACAGATTTTCATTTGTGGGTTATAGGAGACATGTCTTTTCTGCCACCACCTTATGGAACATTCTTTTCCCCCAAATTAGAATAGCTTCATCCCTTTTGATATTTCAGAAGTCCTTCAACACCTGATTGTGTAATCAGGGACACAACTCCCAGGGAACTAGAGATATGATGGCACCATTGCTAGGTGGTCATTCTTATTCCCCTTTTGTTTAGGATTGGTCTATTTGTTTTCATAAATTCCATTTTAATAGGAATTTTATATTTTTATAAAATATATTGCCTCTTTTTACATTTATTATTTCATTGTATGGCACATAGGGTCGTGTTTTGGGAAATGAGTAGCTATGAATAAACAACTGCAATAATTTTGCATTCACTTCCATTTCAATACTGTAGCCCTTCTCATATTGGGTTTTCTTTCAGTTTTTTTCATTTTGAACAATAATTCACAGAAATTAACTATTTTCTATTACCAGTACTTCAGTAATGAACTCTGAATCTGATTTATAGATTTAATCATTAAAATATACTGAGAATTTGAGAATGTTGGTATTTTAATAATATAATTTACATAATGCCAATTACTAAGTTGTTGCAAGCAAGCCACTTTGAGGAAAAATATGTCCATTTGAGATATACTTGCCTGAGAATACCATTCAGCTAGATTTTCTTCCTTCTTAGCTTCTAGACCCAATCTGTAGAAAGGAGAGAATAAATTAATACATTTTGGTTAATAATTGCTGAATTAATAAAGCAATAGTTTATTTGTTTTAATATTTTACCACAAAAAATTAAATTGCATATTCAGTACATAATTCAGAAACAAAAAATAAAATTTTAATGTATAGTTTTTATTGCAACAACCATATTAAAAATAGAAAATAAATATTTATTCCTGAGCTTCAGTACTAAGAGTGGATTAAATCATATTATATGTCTATATTTAGATACAACAGTTTATTTTAAAAAGACAAAATATTTTGATATCTCTGGGTTTTGCCAACATATTTTTCATATACTTGAGATATATAATTTGTTTTTGAAATCTAAATATTCTGAAAATTCTGGATTTGCCATCATAATTTCCAGAAAATGGCTCATTTCTATTGGGGGCGGGGTATCTCTTTGTCAGCTTCCCATAATTTCCTTAAATGTTTCTTAAAATCTTTCAGTTGTAAAGTTCTTTTATGAAGCATTATCACTTCAAGCATAATAATGTCTTTATTACTTTCTCTTCTTTCATGTTTGTTATCAAAGGTGAGATTATATCACATTTTACACATGATCAAAGAAATAGCTGGTACTGAATAAATTTTAAACAGATACAATATACCATATTTTTCGGAGTATAAAACGTACCAAGGTTTTGAAGAGGCAAATTTAAAAAAAAGGTTTTGCACTCTGCAAACCTCCCAAAAATAGGCATTTTTTTTTGTTTTTTTTTAAAGGCATGAATAGCCTTTAGGCAACTTGCAGAGTTCTCCGGCGGGGGGGGGGAGGGGCAAAATTGAGCAAAAAATGGCCCGTTTTTCACTCATTTCTGCCTTCTCCAGCCCCCAGGAGCTCTCTGAAAGCCTTCTACAGGCTCCGCATGGCTATTTTTGGAGAAGGGGCGGGGTTTCGGGAGGCAAAAAATGATGTATTCAGTGTATAAGATGCAACCAGATTTTCAGCCTCTTTTTTGAGGGGAAAAAGGTGTGTCTTAAACTCCAAAAAATACAGTAGTTAAAATTGTTCAATTATAATTGAAGGACAGAAAAAAGTCCCTGCTATATATAGTATGTTATTATGAAAAGCACTACTGCATACATATCATCTTTGTATGCATGGTAAAATCTTAATTTTTACAGGCTAACAGAGCCGTTGGAGCTAAATTATATCAAATTTTATAAGTAATATATACGTATGTAAATAACATAAATTGCCTTGACAGCTGTAGAAGCAACATATTAGAAACAGCAATAGCACTTAGAAATATACCGCTACACTGTGCTTTTATAGCCCTCTCTAAGCAGTTCACAGAGCCAGCCTATTGCCACCAACAATCTGGGTCCTCATTTTACCCACCTCAGAAGGCTGAGTCAGCCTTGAGCCTGGTGAGATTCGAACTGCCAAATTGCAGGCAGCCAGCAGGCAGCAGAAGTAGCCACAGTACTGCATTCTAACTTAATCAAAAAGTTTAAAATTGAAGTCCACAGATATTAAAATTACAAAATAGCTGTAAAATCAAGCTATTCCATGTAATTATTTGAAAATTAGCTCTTCTGTTTATCACAACGTTTGTATTATATCTTATCTTATATCTTAAGATTTTTACCTTGTTTGTTTCTTAGGGCCTTGACCATCCCCTGGTCCATCAGAAGACAGATTGTAATTACTTCCTTGATCTTTCTGCATTCCTTTCTTCTGTCCCTCATTCTGTTTTTGTTGCTTATTTTGCTTTTCAGATTTGTTCTCCTTCTCCTTCTTCTTCTTGTCTTTATCTTCTGCACCAGTTGTAGAAACTGGTTTGTATTCCACTCCTGTTAACAGCTTGTACTGAGCTTTCAGCTGAAGTAGTTTTTGTACTGCAGTATCAATTTTATCCTTTGGAAAGGCAACATTCCCATAGAATTATAGCCAATAAAAGAGAAACCAAGAAGGCAATTAGTTGCATCAAATATGTAATATATTACTATAATTGATATTGTAAGTATAGAACAAAAGCGTGAATAAAGGAGATGCAGTGAACTTAAAGAGACATGGATTTTGGGGGGTTCTTATGTAGAAAAGCATTGTTAGTTATTGCATCTTAACAAGAGAAACCTGAAACACTGAGTGAGCAGAAGGAATGAAAATCTTTGCCCATTCTTAAATTCCTACCTCAAGTAAAAATATAAAAGATCTCAATTTAAAAAAATCCTTTTTGCTTACAGAGTTGCAAATAAATTTTTGGTATTCTATAGGCAGGCAGTAAGCATTATTCATTGTTAGAATTGCACCCAACCAGCTATGGAGTAAGATGGATGCAGCTGTCTTGTTACGATGTGTTTTTTTGTGAATATGGGTCGTTATCCAGACAGGCTCTGAATCCTTTATTTTGCATTTTATGCATTTCATGCATTTTATATGTTGTTATTTCTGTTTAAATTTTGAGGTGCCCAGAATTCATCTGAAGTTGGGCTATGCTTAAATCTAATGAAATAAAGAAGCAAACCAAACATACCCAAATGTTTAAGCAGTTTTTCTTGACATTTTAAACAGATGCAGCCAATCAGTGATTATGCAGGTAGCCCTTGACTTACAACTACAACTAAGTCTAAAATTTATGTTGCTAAGCAAGACAGCCATTAAATGAGTTTTGCCCCATTTTATTGGCAGAGTTGTCAAATGAATCACTGTGGTTGTTAAGTGAATTGTTTGATCATTAACAAATCTGGCTTCCTCCAGTGAATTTGCTTGTCGGAAGCCATCTGCAAAGATCACATGACCTCAGGACAGTGCAACTGTCATACTGTAAATGCATGCCAAGCATTTGAATTTTGATCACATGACCCTGGGGATGCTGCAATGGTCTTGAGAAAACTGGTCATGTCACTTTTTCAGTGCCATTATAACTTCAAATGGCCACTAAAAAAAGGTTGTACGTTGAGGATTACGAGAGAGGTAAGCCTATGCTAATCTAGATAGTATATCTCAACCTTGGCAACATATAGTTGTATGGGCTTCAATTTTAAATTTTTGGATTGAGTTAAAACTTAAAGTTGCCAAGATTGAAAAATCCTCATCTTGATGGTGCTATTCTATTTCAATTTAAGTATGCCTAAAGCTATTTTTATTAGCTTGCCATTTGAAAATTGATGATATATAACTTCCCTCCTTGTGGCCACCAGAGTATCTGCTGTCAATGTAGTTTAATATGCTTTAATATAGTTTAATCTTTTATGTTTTGTATGCAATGTATTCAAATACCTTTTAGAGCATGGAAAGTACAAAATGTCTTAAAAATTAAATATTTTTTTTAAAAGACATTTTTCATTCTGCCCATATTGCTTGCCACAATAAAAATGATACTGTAAACTCCTTAGAAAAATTATCCAGATGTTTTGCTTTATATTGTATTTGATGGCAAAAAACGTATGTACATTTGCTGAACAGATAAATCCTAACAAAATACTGGACAAGATCTTGAAAAAAAGGTTAAGATTCTTTTTTTAAAATGTGGCATGTTTCTGAATGATACAGCTAATTTACCACACAGTAAAAATGAACTAGTCAAAGAGTAGAAAAATAATTATTTAAGTTTTGTTCTGTATGTAAGGACCAGCTGTTTTGGTGAGAAGTGATGGTTCCCAGATGAACCTTCAGAGAAAATTGGAAGGTTTTTTTTATAAGTTGCCAATATTACTGATTTTGCTAAAGCAATTTGCAAATGTTGTTGAAGTAATTTCAGAATGGTTAGAACATGCAACACTTAATGAGAGAACAACTTATTTTCAAAGAATAGGATGATAGCAAAGAATAAAAATGAATGTAATACTTATTCCAGGATCCCTTCAAGTATATGAAACTGTTAATTAGTAGAATTACCTTTTCTGCCTTCTCCAATTTTAACTTCCGAACCTCTTCTCCTTGGAGAGCAACCTGGTTAAAGAGAACTTGTGCTTCTGGAGAGCCAGGACTACTGGTTTCTGTGTTTTTTGGGTGTTTTAAGACAGATGTCTGAGCTGAAGCTGGCTGTCCTGGTTTATAGTCCTGGCCAGTCTTTTCTTTATATTCTGCTTTTAAGGAAAGGAGCAGTTTGACAGCTTCATCTACTTTATCCTGCATGAGTATTGTCAAGAAAGAGCAAGTAAGTAGTAGTAAAGTACGTAGTAGTAAAAACTACCTGCATATTTTCTTTTATTTACAATTCTGTTATTATGAAATAAACAATATGTTCTTCGGCATCTTAGTAACATACTGTACTATTTTATGCAAAAGATGTGTTGCACACAAATGAAATGTATTTGTTGAAATAGATTTATGCAATTTAATTTATGCAAATTAAAATTTTGTAAACTATGTCAAAAAAACAACAACCCAGGAATCAAAAGACGGATGGAGCAGGGATGAGGTCTTCTTACTCTGTTAACCACTCCAGCAATGAGCACACACACCCATGGCAAAAACACATTTTAACACTCTTTTAGAACGTTAAAAGGGTGGGAGCCGTTCTCAGCTCTGCTGGTCCAGTATTTTACAGGGTCAAGGCCACAGCGAAAAAGGCTCTTCTCCTTGACCACACCCCAGCCCAAATTTCTTGGCACACAGGGTCTGTAGCAGGCCTCTTCCAGTGGCATGAGTGGGGCAGGCTAATTCCATTGAGGTGAGACAGTTGCTCAAGATACCCTGGACCTATGCCATATAAGGCTTTAAAAGTAATAACAAATACCTTGAATTGGACCCAGAAGCAAAATGGTAACCAATGCAGCTCAAGAACAGTTGTGTTATATGTACCATCTTAGCGGCTCCCAGACCTGTCCTTGCCACTTCATTCTGCACCAGCTGTAGCTTCTGAATACTATACAAGGGTAGCCCCATGTAGAGTGCATTGCAGTAATCCAATCAAGAGATGACATGGGCATAGACCCAGGACCTCATGTTCCAGATAAGGTCCCAAACAGCACACAACATGAAATTGCACTAGGCCCTCTCACCACAACTGACACCTGCTCTTTGAGTTTCTAGTTGAAAATCACCAGGTTGTGTCTGGGTTAGTGCAACCCACCCATTTTTCTTTAACTGTTTTTGTTGCTATCAGTTTCTGCACGTCACTTTTCAAAAGGCATATTTTTCTCATGACAGTCGAATGTACACAAATTGGTGTCCATACATAAGAAAAATAGAAATTACTGGCTGTCACATTCTTTTAAATATCTAATACAAAGTTAAGCTAGAAAGGTAATGCATTAGGATTAAATGCCTACAATAACTTCTTAAAGTGGAAGACGTAAAGGAAATAGCTTTACTCTTTCACAATGATGTTGAAATAATAAATTTTGAAGCAAACAGTGTCAAACATATATAGGTTTAAGTTAAATGTTTATGAAATATAAGTAAAGACAGAGACAGAGAGAGAGAGAAGGAAGAAAGGGGAGAGGGGCAGAGAGAGGGAATACTTATCATTATTCTACCTTGGAAACCTTTTCTGCTTTGAGTCTCCGCACTACCTCGCCTTGTTCAGCTACTTTACTATACAGAGCTTTTTCATCTATTTGGCTAGAAGATGTCAAACCATTCATAGTTAAAGAAGTAGAATCAGAAGTATAAGACAAGGAGGAAGGAGGAAGAGGAGCTGCAGGTGGATGTCCAGGCTTATAATCTTGACCTGTCTTTTGTTTATATTCTGCCTTTAGAGCAAGAAGCACTTTTACTGCAACAGCTATATGATCCTGAAGCAGGGAGACAATATATCACATCAGTAAATGCAGAAATATTTTCATTTTATAAATTAGGTGCATATAAATGCTTCTTAAATTAAAACTTTCTAGAACCAGTCTTTCTCTGCAATTGACATAATATGGTTCACGTTGGTCTAAAATATTCTATTTAAACTTTAAATAGAAAAGCAATTAACAAGCTTTGTTCATATCCATTCCCCAGACCAAGTGATTGTTTTAGATTTCTTTTTAGAATGGAAGGCTGATAGATTTGGATATAATTCAACAGGACATTTTTTAAAAATAAGATTGAATAAACAGAATTGATGCCGAGACATATGTTTTTTATAAACTAAGGTGAAGTATGTGAAGTAAAGTAGGTAAAGCAAAGTTCAATCTATTTTTTATTTTTTCAATGTGGACAAAATAACCATCTGTTTTGTAACTTGCACCCACATAACACTGCAGTAAAAGAAGCTATACTAAAAGTAAAGGAAGGAATGCTTTCTATCACTTAACAATATATTTTTTTCAAAGATCTAAAAACATTTGCATTATCCTATTTTACTTCCACTGCTATTATATTTTGTTGAATTATATCTATGAACTTCTTAATTTATGTACTTTACAGTCATGAGTTTTCCCACAAGCATCTACAGGGACAGAGGAATTGAACTAAGAAAGACACTGGTGAATTGCTAGTTTTTACTCCTGGCCAGTTTTTCTTTTCATTTTTTGTTTTCAGAGCAGCAAACACTGTGACAGAAGTATCTAGCTGAACTTAAAACCAGAAATAAAAGAACACACTTAAAGGGGATTAAGACAGAAAAGGAGAAACTGATATGGATCTAAAGAGACACATGGCCAAATTTGAAACAATAATGCAACTAAATAATTTAATTATTTTAAATCATTCACACACATATATAGTTTATAATAAGAAAAATAGGGCTGCCTTCTCATAATTCAGCAGCAAAAAAGTGATACACTTCCAAAACCAAGTTAGATATTTGCTCTTCTGTTAATAGAAGATAATAGTTGGATCTTGGGAGAATCCAGAGAACATTTTCTCTCAGAAAAACATACGAAGAGATATGTTATGAAGATTTCAAAGGTTATAATGGAATACATGGCTTTAGACAAAATCAGACAACAATAGTTTAAGGTAGCCTAATTGATGTCTTTACTAACCTTGGAAGCTTTTTCTGCTTTAAGTTTTCGGACCACTTCTCCTTGCTCAGCTACATGATCATAAAGAGTTTTGCTGTCTACACTGGCAATGGCGGCAACCTCACATCTGGATGTCTGGATGGGAACTGCTGGAACTGGAGGATTTCCTGGCTTGTAGTCTTGACCAATCTTCTCCTTGTATTCTGCTTTCAGAGCCAAGAGTTGTTTCACAGCAGCATCAATGTCCTCCTTTGCTGCTTTCTTCTGTTTCAAATCACGGACTGCATCACCCTGAGCAGACACTCTCCTGTAAAGAGCTAAGGGATCCTGGGCTGAAGAGGAAACTGAAGTAGAAGAAATATCAGCCCCAAATGAAGAAGAAGGACCTTTCATTGTAGTACTAACCTTTGAAAAGAAAACAAAATTATGCATTTACAAAAGTGACGAAAATAACTAACTACAATATGCACCAAAAAATTAACTACAATATGCAGCAATTGTTTTTAATTGTGCCACATTAATGATTGCCACGTTAATGATTCATGATCAATTTGTGATTGATTATAATCCTGAGATCTTTTTCAAACGTTCTGCTCCCCAAATCATATATTCTGCTTCCTTTACAGGTGCATTTGTTATTTCAAATATGACAAATGCATCTGTCCATATTGAATATCAAAGAGTTTGTAATTATTTTAGATGAACAACATATATCAACTGAATCTACTTACCTCTTTCTTTGCTGTTTCTGACTTGGTCTTTTCCTTTGAGCCAGATGTTGGCATTTCTTTTGTATGCCCATCAGGAATATAAATCAAAATGCATGGAGATTCTTTACAGCTATATGGGCTATAAAGTAAGATTTTTAATTAAATGAATACTAACAATACTAATTGAATAAATAGATGATGAATAAATCAATATGAAAAATTACCAGTTAAACTTCAAATGTTTATAGAAATAAAAGTTGTTGTGAAATTATATATTTGTAAGGAGTTCAGAACAAGAAAGACAGCAGAAAATTGACATGAAGGGTTGTGTAGATCTTGAGTTAAGCTTCAACAATGAATATCAAAATACATTCTTACTATACTTCACCCATCCCTACAGCAGTAAATCCAAGAGAAAAATGTCTTTTATTTGGTGAAAACAAAGAGACAGACAGAAGTAGTAGGCATTTTCTTACATTTCCATATAGTGTACATCAAAATTATTTTTGACAGTAATATCAAGCCCATATTAAATCCTTATGAATAGTCAATATTGCAGTTCAAAATACAGTTTTTAAAATAACAATCACTGCTTACTCATATAGAAAATTTTAAATGTGTTATTTGCATATTCCATAAATGGGAGAAAATGTCACTTAAAGTAAGTTACTTGGCTTTCAAATGTTTTTCTTAAACTGTATTATCCCACTTTCCTTTGTTAAATAGAATGTAATGCTCTTCTATATATTTAGGTAAATATAATGCAGAAACATAGACTTGTTATAGATAGCAGATGATTAATTCTACTTCAATAGTCCTGAAAAATATGTCTGTTCCAAATGTCCAAATCTGATACAGTTAAAATCAAGCTGGTTTCTAAATGCTCACCTAATAGGCTCATATGGTTGATCACAAATATAAAAGCCTCTTCTCTGAAGCTGAATGATGTCTCCTTTTTTCAAATCTTTTAGGCAAGGATCACCTAACATCAGTTCTTCTTGCTGTAAAAAAATTAAAAATAAATTGTATAACTTCCTAAGAACAAAATTCTATACATATATGACAAGTACATATTACTGTAGTTGTTCTGAATTACTATAGTTAACATGAAAGTTAACATTTCAGCTGGATATTGAAAACCCTTCATTCTCCAGGAAGCGACTCATAAAAATCCAAATGAAAGACTAAGAAAAAGCAATCATACAATCAATACATAATTATGGCTAGCCTGATCTTTCCTAATATGTGACTCTTGCCAATAATTAGTGATGACAGGAGTTCCAAGGCTTAGAAGACACCATTTTATGGAAGATGGGCTAGAATGTTGAATTTTAATCAGGAATGTAAAGGATAAAATCTCAAGTCAGCACAGAATTTATTGGGTCAATTTGAATCTAAGCCAGACTTAAGGATGAGTGAGATTTAAAGAGGGAGGAGGATTCATGTATTCCATAGTTTCTTGAATACATGTAGAACAGACTATCATTTTGTGGCACAAATGCAACAGTTGATAATAATATGAAAGTTACTTTGCTATTTCTGTTGATGTACTGTTTGAAGTCTTCCTCCTTGCCTAAGACAGGCTTGGTGATCAAGTGGTCATAATTCACACAAATAGTTGGAGTGAGAGAAGCAGAAGAGGTTTTTGCTAGCCAGGTGATTTTAGTAGTTTTTTTGTAATCCTTATTCTCCAAATTTAATTTAGCATCCATAGATGTGATTTTCCCAGTGACGTTCCTACAAAG
This sequence comes from Thamnophis elegans, assembly GCF_009769535.1. NCBI lineage: Eukaryota > Metazoa > Chordata > Lepidosauria > Squamata > Natricidae > Thamnophis > Thamnophis elegans. The sequence goes on along the minus strand of NC_045544.1, from coordinate 87,916,725 downwards.
AAACAGAGTATTTTGATTATCCGTCTGTTTTAAAATTAAATGATGAATCCTTGACCAAGAAATCGGTGCAAATTAACTTAAGTTTCCAAAAATCAGTGAATCTTAAGAAATAGCAGTCAAATTTAATAACCCCAGTTTATTATTTACATTTAAGAGGATTCCTGTATGAAGAGAAAAAGCTTGTGGTCATGCAAGTCACTACATCCCGTTATTTCAACCCTCTTCTCTGCCTCAATATAATTCTCTGCATCACCTACCATATGGTTTCCAACAATTTCATGTACAGTGAAAAGGGTAAAAGGTTTGAAATGGATTATATACTGTAATGATTCTTTACCCACTACACATTTTAAATATTTAAGAAATGGAAATTCCAGTATCAAAACATAAAATCCAATGAAAAACGTACTTGTGTGTTTTGGTGATGATTATGTTGCCCCAGTTAATAAATGTAACCATTTCTCCTTCTGTCAATGTCTCTGCATCTGCTCCGTCAATCAGTACTTTGGGACTATACCATATAGGCTTCAAGCCAACTTCAGCATTCTGTATATTAACAGAAAAGGATAAAGAGCTGGTTTACGTTGGAAAAAATTACAACACAATAATCTATTCTGGGAGGAAAAAAGGCAAACATTGTATCTCTGTCATTGTGGTACATTGTTTTTCTTCAACCAAGAGGGAACAACTTTTTGGATGATCTAAATCTAGGCATTTTATGGTCCACGGGCCACATCTGGCCCACAGGTGGTCCCCAATCCAACCTGTGGTATCAGTGGCATCAGGGGGCAGGGCATGGGAAGCAGGGCAATGGCACCAGAGGACGGGGCATCAATGTTGAAGGACACGGTGGTGATGCAAGATGAAGTGGCAGCCCTTTAAAATAGTCCCAATTTATCATTTTGCCCTTGGAAAAATTAATTGCCCACCTCTGATCTAACAGGTATCTTAAGGTACACTAGAGGGCTATAGCCCCCAAAATAGGGGAAACTGGAAAAAAATGTGGATGGATTCAAAATCAAAACCATCATCATGTGTAGTTTAATTTAATTTAATCAAATGTTTAATTCCAGTGTTTTTGAAAGTAAATGCTTAATTTAAATGATGTCTAAATACTTTACATAATGAATATATTTAAATACACAGTAATTTAAATACTTTATAGGACTTTTTTTTTCTTTTCATGGACTTTTGTCCAGAGTTGAAAACTCCATTCCAAATTCCATCTCATTCTCAGCCGGTGATAGCAGTGCTCAAATCTCAGAGCTAAACAAGGTTATGCCTGGTTAGTACTTAGATGGGGAGGTATCCTGGCTGTAGATTAGGAAAGAAATTGAAAAAGCAACCAGGTAGAAGGGAGTGGCCAACCATTTCTTTTAAAAAAAAACTGCTAAGAAAACTGCATGGATACAGCAACCAGAATTTGAACTCAGGTTGAAGATATTTACATTTTTAAAACTCTTTTAATTCATCTGCTGGCCTTCTTAATGATGACAGCCTCTTACATACTTGGTAATCTGGTTTTGCTTTCTTTTCATTGTGCAGAAAGCCCTGTCAATTCCAATGATTCAATGTTTTTATTATAGCATTCTTTAAGCAAACCTTTGGATGTTTGGCCACTTCTTTCATCTCTTCTTGAGCTTCAGGAATATTTACGGTGACTATTTCATCCTTTAGCAATGCAGTGAACCGAGGTGCCACTGGATCTATAACCTATATCCCAAGGATAACAATTTAAAAATACATAATTATTCAATTATTCAATTATATTTCAAGCAAAAATCTTTAAAATGAAGTTATATGAATGAAAAAGTACACATATACAACAAGCCATCTAGGAATATTAACTGGTATTCTTTATGTTACTGCACTGTTGGCTGCAATTGAAGCTGCCTGAATTTAAATTATAAAACAAAGCCAAAACAAAATATGCTTGTGTAATTTTCCTGTCCTTTGAGAAAAAATGTTTTAAAATCACTTTTTGGGAGAGAGTTTGTAAGCATATGCATTCCTAACTGGAGGAAACTACAATTAGGCTAAGCATACTGTAATTAGGCTAAATGTGTATGCTAACTGTAAACTTTTTGGGGGGATCTGAGTGATTTTATCACTCAGTAGTTTTTAAAGCAGATATAATCTACATGTATGCATTACATTATCATTTTTTCTGAGACTGAAAAATAGGCAGAATCAGAATATCTGTGGGATGCTCTTCAAACACACAAAAAGATTTTTTTTAAATGCCAAATGGCACACTACAATTTAAAATACTTTTTTATAAATATACAAAAGTCCACAATTTTCTCCTTACCAAATCACTGGCTTTACAGCCATATATTTTCAATAAATGTATTTCAAAAAGCATGCACTCTAGCATGATTATTTAAATACAACAGCTTTAGAGCACTATAATAAGGCAACATTATTTAAAAACACCCTATAGTTCTGCTTCATTGAGAAAATATTTTTCTAACTTACTCAATAGTCAAGCATAGCATCTTCCACCAATATTGTTTATTTTGTTAACACGCTACCAAACCACTTACTTTAAGCATTACCAGCCTTTTCAATAACTTACTATTTTATACAACTGGAGGTTTTAAGGAAGCATGAGAAAACTTTGGTCTTCCAACGTTCTCAGAATATCAACTGCAATCCCCAGAATTACAATAGTTTAAACAATTGTTACATATTACTACTTATAAGGACATGTATTCTTTGAGGGGAAAACTTATATAAAAGAGCACTCATGACTAATAGAAATGTCTACATAGATTCTCAATCAGCCACATCATGGTTGTCCCAAATGTGCTTTTTTCAAGAGGTAATTGGATTTCTTGTTTTTCTTTGAAAATGTTTCACTTCTCACCCAAGAAGCTTCTTCAGCTCTGACTGGATTGTGGGGAATGTAAGGATTTATACTCCTTGCAGACAGCTGGTCATTTGCATTCTATCAGAGAGTCATTGAGGCCACTTGGAGGTTTATCTCCACTTCACAAATTCATGGCACAACATAGGGAAAAAACCCATTAGGACAAGATTCAGCAGTCCCTTCTGCATTAAAAAGGGCACTCTTTTGAAGACAGCAAAGTCCACAATTGAACAGAGAGGACCACTGGTTTGAAAGAGAGGTCAAAGAAGCCATCTATGTCATAATTAAACAGCCCTCTCTCAACAGAGCAGGAGTGATACAACATCATCTATACAACACAGTCATTTTAGCAGTTCCAAGAAGGCTCAACGCCTCCAAGTGGTCTCAATGACTCTCTAAAAGAATGCAAATGACCAACTGTCTGCAAGGAATATAAATCCTCCCACTGCTCATCATTTAGCTTCTTCAGAGTTGAAGAAGCTTCTTGGATGTCTTCAAAGAAAAACAAGAAAATCCAGTTGTCTCTTTAAAAAAGCACCTTTGCGACATTCTTATAAATATATAAGAGAAGTATCACTTGTGCCTTTGCTGCCTATCATAAATACAAGCAAATTGTTAACATAATAATTACATTACAGGTTTCAGTGTCAGCTCTCTGGCTCTGGATGAGATTTACACACTAGCAACCCTTATGTGATTAAAAAGTATGCAATGATACATATAACTTATTTTATCCACATTTTTTTGAAAAACTAAAAATCCTTATTTAGTCCTTGTTTGATCAGATTTTTACTGCATTACAAAAGAGGGATTCTGCTCTGCTCTACTCATTAAATTTTGCCAATGTTTCTATTGATAATTTTTCTTTCTTGAGAGCCAACAGTATCTTATAGGAAATTTAATACTTTAGCTTTACTCTTGGTCCATGAGAAGTCACTATACATGTCAATGTACAGCTCTAACAAGTGTGCAGTCCAACAGCTTTAGCTAAAAATTATGTTTTGTAAATGTATTATACAACTAATGCAGCAACAGAAAGAACCAATTGATAATCCCTCATATAAATGAAGAGAACAAAGTAAAAGAACTATAGGACACTACAAAGCACATGCCAGGCAAGCAAATACTGAAATCTGAGGAAAAATGAAACCTATTTGAAAGCAAAGTTCCAGATGCAAGTTAAAAAAATAGGAGCAGCCATAGAATTGTAGAGAGACACCAACAGTTCGCCTTATTATAGTGTCCAAGCAGTTGCTGCCAAAAAGTAACTAATCATGTGAAGATGCAGTATTCCTTCTTTAATCTTTCAACTGAAGAACAATGAAAGAACTTCACTGATAATCTTACAAAGGAAATATTATAGCCTTCTGCAGAGAGGCAACTTAGAAAGTTCTTAAACTCTCTTCTCTTTTGAGAAATCAAGTTTTTCTCTTTAGCATAGGAATAATGCATTTTTATGGAAATATATATAGCTCTTGTTATGTAAGCAAATGTGATTGTATATGAGAAACCACATATGCTTATGCTATGTATGCTTACTGTAAGCTATATGCTAAGGCAGAAAAAGCATTAAGTAATACCTTCTTACAGATAGCTCGCAGCTTGATGGCAGAAAAATGAAATGCAGAATTTCATATCAGATTTACAAAATTAGCAAAATACGATTACCTTCTCAAAAAAACAGTTCAATAGATTTGGCAAAGTAAGTAAGATTAATTTAAGCCTTGTTAACGAGAAAGACATTCCATTTTCCTGAAAAAGAGGCTGATGAAGCAATAAACTACATTCACTAGTCTTCAAAGTGCACTCAGATAATTCTGGATTTCTTATCCACATTAGAGCAGGTTTCCACCTGAAAGCTCATCAAATTAAAATAAAGACAAATGTACCTTTTTGTTAAATGACCAAATTTTATCCCATTCCATGTTTACAACTGATCTTGAAGACCCCTGTAAAATATAAAGGAAAAAAATGCATCATCTGAATAAATAATAATTACAGACATTTAATACACAATGATAAATGGTGGAAATGGTATAAAGCCAAACATGATTCTATTGCTAATTGGCCAATTATCTTATGTATATTTAATTTAATTACATATATTTAATCAATCAACGCAAAGGCAGAAATCCTGTATCCATCAAGTAGCAAGAAGGAAGTAACTTGTAACTTTACTTAAGTACTTTAACTTAAGTCATATTAATTGTAACCATTTTCCTGTGTCTTTATGTTTTTGTGTATAAACTATATTTTTGTAACACGACAGCAATATCCTTTAAGAATATAGCAATATTAATTGGTTATTTTGAAAAGATAAATCAATTAGAGGAAATCTTTTAATAATTAATATTTTAAAATATTTTAATATTTTCTAACACAGCTTCTTTAACAAAGTGTGCTTTATTAAACTTCCAATACTTTAGAATATTATTTGAAGTTTTCGCCCATTTTCTTCAAATCTTGTCCCAAAAGAGACAGGTGATCTCTCAAAAGAAATTTGGGTAAGGTGCATAGACTGCAGGAAATTCTGCAAGTCAAAGATGAGCAATGGATTCCACTGTAATTTTACAAAGATACTGTAGCAATCACTTTCTACATAATTTGAAAATAAAGACTCTTACCTGTGCAGCTATAAACTGTTTCAATCCTTCTACTGTCATACCTCTTCTAAGGACACCACGAACTGTTGGAAATCTGGGATCATCCCTTAAAGAAAGCAATCAATACTTAATGGGATGGCTTTAAAAATACGCTTGTTAATTCAAAACACAAGGTTAGTTCTCCCATCCATTTTACACAGCCTTATCTTAGATTGCATGAATTCCAATTTTTAATATTGGCTAATTCTTAGCATTTGTTTAATTTGTGTCCCTCAGATTTTGCACCATTTTTGTTGTATATTTGCTCAATCTTATCTATATCTATATCTAGTCAGTCTGTCAGTCTGTCAGTCTGTCAGTCTGTCAGTCTGTCTGTCTGTCTGTCTGTCTGTCTGTCTGTCTGTCTGTCTATCTATCTATCTATCTATCTATCTATCTATCTATCTATCTATCTATCTATCTATGAGGTCTCAGAACTGTATTCCAAATTTTGTGTGTGTTTGTGTGTGTGTTGTGTATAATTATATATAATTAGGTCCTCCTTTTTCCTGCTGGTGATGCATCCCAGAATTTTGTTTGACTCCACAGCTGCCTCAACACACTGCTTGTCATTTTGCAGTTATCCATGAGCACACCTAAATCTTTTTCTTCTGTTGTTCTAACATTGTATCAAGAGTACTGTGCACCCAATACTGTACCATGCCAGATGCATTTATTAGGCAAGTTACCACAAATTACCACAATTTAGGAGCATTAGGGAAGAAACTGAAAGTCACATTAGTGGCTGCAGAATTTTATATATGCTCACAGTACACCTAGAAACTTAAAATCATCCTTTCCACACTGACAAATTATTTTTCATATTGACCAAATTAATATGATGCAAACTTTTGAATGCTTAATGAACCACAAAGGAAAGGGGAGGCGCAGAAGCAGAGAGGCATCTGAAGGTCTCATGAAGCCCATGGACTAGTAATAACAACATTAAAAAAAACATAAAAGCCAATATTTTGGAATACTTATAAAAGCAAAATGTCTAAAAATAATTTATTTCTTCTGTTAACAGCAAACACATAAATGTGATAATGTGTAAGGGTCACATTTAATTTAAAAAGTTTTTGTAATTGGAGGTTTTATTTATTAATAACATATAAATTACAGTATGAATATAGGAATGAAATAATCTAGTACACATTTTAGAAGCATCCAGACATCAGCAAGCTAAGCAACTTCACTTACCAGCCATCTACCAGCCCTTCATTGACAAACCAAGTGAGCTTTCTTTTAGAAAGCACAGTATTGTTGAGGTTTAAACGACTGTACTCCCAGATATAGGGCTTTCTTATTCCCAAGGCTTCAATGATCCAGTAGAATTGCTCATCTCTATCATGGTATTCTGTTGTTCTTAATGCATGAGTAACACCTTCTAAACTGTCCACTATAGGACAGGCAAAGTCATATGTGGGGTAAATACTGAAAGTTAAGCAGAAACAGAATTAACCTTCATGCATACTTGACAGATGTCACATCTTATCATTAATACATTTCAAAAGCAATCACTGACGCAACAGTATTTATCAGTCTAATGGTACACGTTAAAAACAAGAAGAATGTTTAAAGCAATTGCAAACTTTACACTGTATTTGAATAGAGCGACAATAAGTATCAGTTATTCCTAAAATATTAAGGAGATTCTGGAGAATCTATTATGAAATCTGGGTAACATGTTATTTCTCAGAACTAGATATATTCCAGAAAGTGGGGAAATAGACAAGTTTTTGATTCATATAAAAACAGGAACTCACACTTAAATATTAGTAAATACAGCAAATTTGGTTTGATGAGAGTATTCCAGAAAGTAAATAAATATAAACAAATAACATTTCTCCAATAAGAGTATGTAGAAGTAGAAGAGCAGTTTTAGGGAGGAATCAATATGGAAGGGAAAGGTGCTTACTCTTTCTCATTTCTTATTACCAAGGCTACCAAATCAAGATTTATCCTCGTGAACATTCATGGGGAGAAGGTTTTACAATATTAGTTCTTAATTTTTTAGTTTAGTTTTTCTCCCCTCTTTTGTAAGAGAGATAATTCATCCTAATAAGCTAAGACAACTAAGATCAACAAAGTAAAACTAAAAACTATTTTTCTTACATTGCTCAACAGTGTACTTGTGAATATCTCAATAAGACCTAAAATAAATATTTATATAATTTCTTGGCTCCTTTCTGCCCATCTTCAAGTCTAGTGGATGAAGCGATTCAGTCCTGTCACTAACCTCTTTAATAGAATAACTGAGTTGGAAGGGACCTTGAAGGTCTTCTAGTCCAATCCCCTGCTTAGACAGGAAACCCTACACCACTTCAGACATATGGATATCTAACATCTTCTTAAAAACATCCAGTGTTGGAGCATTCACAACCTCAGGAGACAAGTTGTTCCACTGATTAATTGTTCTAATTGTCCTTAGATCTCCTTAGTTCTAAGTTGCTTTTCTCATGGAAGCAAATCTTCCTCATGGAAACAAATAATTTAGAGTAACAAACAATTTAAAAACTTAAAATTGCTTGTTGTTTTAAGAATGGATTTTTTCCATACTTAATAATAGACATATATCAATAATATATATAATTCAGTATCAGATTATATCAGCTTATAAAAATCTCTACAAAAATAAAGATCTGGAATGTTAAAATTGTTCCCAAGAAACCAGAAACTAGGTTGTAATAATTAAAAAAGAAAGAAAAGTAGAGTAGAAAATCTAAGAAAGTGAAAGGAATTCTTCGTCAACACATACTTGTATTTATTTCCAGTACGTGGATGTGGCTGATTTTTACAACGATAAAGAGTTGGGTCTCTCAAGCATCCATTATTACTACTCATATCAATTTTTGCTCTTAGACAGCAGGTTTGTCCATATTCTGTTCCTTTTTTCATTTCCTCCCACATTTGAAAATTCTTCTCAACAGCTATAAGATTACAAATATTTAATTAGGATTAAGTTTGCTCTAATAATATTTACATATGAAAAATAATTTACATAATTAATAATTTGTTTTGAATCTCAACATTACTTTCAGTTGGTTGGACATTATCCAATCATAAATAAAACCATAAACCATTATTCATAAATCCCACAGGCTTGATTCACAATCAACCAAAATCAAACAAGTAATATGTTGGCTTATATGAGAAACCTAAGTGCAACAAACATCTTAATAAGGTTATTTTTAATCATTATCTCAAACTCATAAGGCTTATATAACTTATGCTAATAACATAATTATCAAATAGTATATACGTTTCACTCATTCAATTAAAAAAGGATAAAACTTTAATAAAAGGTCTTACAATTACTCCTGTGTTTAGATTCTATTCTCTGTTCTCTTTCCATTTTCATCTGTTCTGCTGGTGTATCATCTACGTAAGCCTTTCCTTCATGAATGAGTTTCTCAGCATATTTCATTATTTTTTCAAAATGATCAGAGGTATATGAAAATTGGTCAGGCTTAATGTTAAGCATTGCAACATCTTCCAAGATCACCTGTATATATGGTTTTTAAAACATTAAATTGGTATTTAAGATCGGTATTTAAAAAATGTTTACTATTATTATCATTGTATTAGAGATGGCAACCTCTCCTACATTGCTACATTTTATCATTTCAAAGAGCTGTAAATGTGTAATTAAAGAAAGAGAATTTTAGAAAATTCACCGACAAAGTCAGTTGTGCCCACTTGAAGGACTATCAAAAGTTTCACTTAGTAAATTCACATAAACTATTTGTGGGTTGGATTATTTGTCCTTAGAACTTCAGCATCACCCCAAATTGCTGTAAAGCATTTGGGGAGTCACTGCTGCAAAATCTGAGAATAAGCAAGGAAATATATGAGCAGAACTCCAAACAATACTGCACGTCTGTGCTCTTTGGACTATCAGGAAGTAGTAGGAAACAAGACACTCTGCATATTATATAGTTGATATTATTAACATAAGCAGGCATTATTAATATACAAACAATGCAGGGGTAGATTCAGCAAAGAGCAAAACTGCTATTAATGGGAGCATTTCACTGGCCGGAATAACCCATGTCTGGATGATGTCTCCACCTACTGGGAGAACTTTCTTATTCAATTTTCTAACCCACATTAAAGCAACATAAAAGATAAGAGCAGTAAACAGTTTTGGAAGGTAATAATTATTATCCCAATTCACATGAGCCTGTTTTAAAGTACATAACTGCAGCCTTCTCAAAACGAAACCTAACCAAGATTCCATGCATACCAGTTACTTTAAAATATCTCAAGAAATAGAGTGTGGTATTTCCTCCCTTTACGCCTGTACACCCCTGAAAAGTGTCATCCAGAACCTGGGAAGGTATCATGAAAAGATGCTCCTTAATCCAACAATAATGAATTGGAAGGCATGGGTTACATAGATTTCAAATAGTAAAAATAGTGACATTTTTTTAAAAAAAGTTGAAATTCATTGGGAAAATAAATTTTCATTACATTCAAATAGATTAGAAATCAACATGGTCCGCATTTATTTTAATAATTGTACTGCCATTTCATTACTGTCAGCAAGTATGTAAAGGAATTGCATTTAAAGCAATTTATACCCTTTGTAAATATCCTTTACATGGACATGGTGGCTCAATGGCTAAGACACTGAGCTTGTCGATCAGAAAGTTCGGCAGTTCGGTGATTTGAATCCCTAGTGCCGTATAATGGAGTAAACTCCCGTTACCTGTCTCAGCTTCTGCCAACCTAGCAGTTTGAAAGCATGTAAAAATAGAAGTAGAAAAATAGGAACCACCTTTGGTGGAAAGATAACAGTTTTCTGTGCGCCTTCGACATTTAGTTATGCAGGCCACATGACCACGGAGATGTCTTTGGACAGCGCTGGTTCTTCAGCTTTGAAACAGAGATGAGCACCACCACCACCCGTCGGGAATGACTAGCACATATGTGCGAGGGGAACCTTTATCTTTACCTTTATACCCTTTGAATATGCTCAAAATCTGTACTGACTTATCTTGCTTATTTCAATTCTAAAATAAACCACACATGAATATCTGAATTACCTTTTCAAAATCTTCTTTTTCTTTCTCTGGATTTGTATCATCAAATCTCATGATCAATTTACCCTTGAAGGTGATCTGGTAGTGCTGATTCAACAACGCAGCTTTTGCATGACCAATATGCAAGTAGCTAGAAATAAAGTCATAGAAGAAAACAGCATAATTTAATGATTTCAATAGGAAGGGGAAAAGTAAATATAAAAAAAGAAAGAAAAGAAATGAAGCAACATTTAAAGTCCTACTACAACAGATTCCATACTGTCAATATATTTTATTTAGAATAAAAAACTTGACAATTTAAATTTCAGTCACAATTTCATAATCTCATGAATCAATAGCTAATGCCTTTCTTACATTAATTACCCTATACTACCCCTTACTATCAGTCAACCTTTACAGTACATAATGGCTGAAATTTTCTGAAACAAGTTTAAGTTCATTCAGAATAAGGAGTAAGGATACATAAAGGAGCTCTGAAGTTACTAATAAAATAAGAAATTCTCTATGTCAACATTTAAGTAAATTCACATAAACTGTGGGTTTTTCTTCTTAGAACTTCAGCATCACCCAAAACTGCTGTAAAATTACTATCAATATACACAGATTCTTCTGGTTTTCAACATTCATTTATAATTTGCAATTGTTCACTCCATTTTCATGTCAAGCACAATTACTTCGAACTTTGATAAACATTCAGATTCATACTTATTGTTGCATCATGCAATATATAACGCTCAAAATAATTCAGGTTCTCAGGCAACTACGGCATCTGCATATAAAAGTACATGCACATACCTACTTATATATTTGCCTCTAAATAAACAACTAAACAAGCATTACACAATCTTGCTTATTCCTTGCTTAATAGAGATCCAATCACTAAGTATTCAATTTAAACTATGCCTGCAGAGTGGAGGACAGCAAGGTTGGCAGAAGTGGTAGACCACAAGATAATCAAAAAAGCAGAGAAGGTGGGGGGAAGGGAGATAGGCAGGTGGGGGAACTGAGGAGATGGACTTTACTGAAACTTTGGGTTGGTAGGGACTAAGACAGAGTAGCTTGAATTAGGATATGTCCTCACTTAACAACCAGTTGATTTGCTTAACAATGACAATGGAATACCAAGATTGCCATCACTAAGCAATGCTGTCACATGATATCAAAATGTATGAACACATTACTTAGCAGCAAACATTCCAATCCCAATTACCATCATAACTGAAGGGCTACCTGTGCTTCTGTTATTTTCAATATTGTGTGGGCTCTCCCTTTACCATCTCCTCCAAACCCCAAATTATGAGTATAATACAGAATGGAATACTGAATCAAACATGCAAACTACATTGCATGTTCTTTTCTAATTCACATATTGTCTGTCACTGGAATTTTAAAATGCAGTTTTATAGAGAACATTTTCATTGTACATGAACAATTTTTTAAAAATGTAATATAAATGGAAAGCAAAACTTCATTTAATTGCATGTTCTTCCATTTTGCCAAAGAAATATAGAACTGAGTTATTATAAAACAATTCACCTTACCCACTTGCTTCAGGAGGAAATCTAACAATGACTTTCCCCATCTCTGAACCTGGTAGATCAACAAATTTTCCAATATCTTGTTTCTTTTCTGTTGTCTTAAAATACAAATACAAAGGAAATTATTCAATTGCAAAGTTTGAACCCAGGAATTAATGAAAATAAATAATGGGTTTACTAATAAACAATTATATGAAAGCACTACTGTTTATTCTGTTTAAAGGTATCGTAGATTAAGGTATATTATGTAACAATACTCTGTTTCTGCACCAGATAGAACCACACATTAAAATAACAAATATTGGGGGGGCGGGGGGAACACCGCTAAGTAGTATTAATTTTTATTTTATTAATACAGATCTATGATTCAATTTCTTAATTCAAACCAGATATGTATAGGTCCTTCAATTTATTGGACTGTTAGTGATTCAAAAGCATCAGTTTTAGTTGCTTTTAGTTTTAATTCAACATAAAAGGTTTTTAAAAGCTTTATTTTCATTCCTAAGAAGCATGTTCATGCTGTGTATGAATATATATTTGCCTGCATGCCTCTATATGCAAATTGTATTTGTTTCTTTAGGATATTAGTATAAAAATGGCTTATTCAGTATTATCTATCTATATTTTGATGCACTCTGAAACAGGGATCGCTGAACACTTACCATTTTTATTTTTCGAACAGTGTCTCCCACATTCCAATTGGAATCTACAGATTGAAAACTATTTTGTGCTTCAAGAAACTTGTACCAGCGTTTTACATGGACAGGAGCATTATTTTGAGATAACTGCTCCTGCCATATATTGTTGCCTATTGGAAAAGATATAGATTTATTACAAACTAGGAAATACCATGTGGCAAGATAATATAACTAACACAACTTACACCAAAGATGACATAATTAATAACTACAATTTAATTATATATAATAATTGGAGAAATAGCTATTGCAAAGAGAGCATTTTAATATCTTATTTTACTTTGTGAAGTATGGAAATAGAATCACTCAGGCCTAAATTTTCCAAGTTATTTAATTACATTTTGTGGGGAAACCAGTCAGCATACTTTTTGATGGAATCATAAGAAACAATGGGGGAAAACTGTCCAAAGAAATGTATTTGAACTGTAAGTTCAATGTGTTTTATCAAGTCTTTTTCATCTGTGAATATAAAGGGGCAGCATTTACAAAATGAGAGCTGAATTTGTGGAAGAAATACTTCTATATAAAGAACGGGAGTGCCTTCCATGCATAGCTCAAAGACAATAAATTAGGTACAATTATCATATTTTATTGTGGTAAAATGTTGCTTTCATGTCATTTTGTGTTCTACTTGGGCTGTCCTTTTAGATCACTTAAAAATTGGTTGTTAAAAGGTGACTGATATTTTAGCAGTCCCACACTTTGTGGCCCTGAAAGTTGTAGAGGCTCCACTCTCGTCTCATTTTGTTAGGTAATAAAAAGCTGACTCTTTACCAGGGTATCTAGAGCATTGAGCGCTGTATATCACCTGTCCCAGAAATGCTTAATTATGTTTTAAAGAGATTTCACGACTATCAATGTCCTCATTATTTACATTTGACTTTTCAAATATATTTTACATAAGTAAATCTGACTTTGGAGAAATTTTAGTAAATAAATGTGTTGGAATATGTGTGCCTTACACACACTACACACACATGCACTGCAGGGGTGGGTTGCTGCCGGTTTTACTACTGGTCTGCAACACACACACACACACCAGATGCACACTGCACACACGTGCACTGTTCAATGTAAATTGTTCTTCGCGCAATTTACATTGAACCGTGCACGCACAGTCACTAAAAATAAAAATAGCGGAGGCCCAGCAGCAGCGAGGGAACCAGTTCGGGGACGTGGCAGGCCTGGGTTGCTGCCGATTCTGTGGCCCAGGCCTGAATTCCACTACTGGTTCAGTTAAACCAGGCCAAACCACCTCTGACGCAGTGATATTCAACTCTCAACCTGTATGTATTAAATGTAATAAATAATGAAAACCAGATAAGGAAAAGTTTGTATGGATTTAAATTTCAAAAGTTCTGGTCGTTTGTGCAAATGAACTTCTATATACTTATGATGTTTCGGTACATAAATGAGCTTTTATCAAGATATTAACATGCTGTTATATTAACAGCAGCAAGGATTTTATGCTTTTATGCGCAAAAATGGAAAGATATTTTAATTCCTCCAATGGTTGAATGGTTGGAAAAACTGATGGAACTTAATCAAAGAAAAACACACATCCAACTTTGTTTCTGCTTGGAAACCGCTTGTGGAGATTGTTCTTTAAATGAGGAGGGAAATGAAACTTTGACTTTGCTGATAAGTTTCTTGTTACCAAAACAGCTAGTACATATTAAGTATATAAAAGTAAAGAGTTGAGATTGTAATGTTACCATCTTATTCTACTGTGCTAAAAATGCCAAAAAGAGTCAGGAATTGCTGCTTTTTTTTCTTTTTTCCCATATACTTCATTTTCCTTTTCCTTCCCCACTTTTCCTACTATTTTCATTTTCTTTTGTATTTTACATCTTGATAAGCTTAATTATATTATTTTTTAAAAAATGATATGACTATGCTACTATATTTACTATGCTCCCTTACCTTTTAATGCTGCCCAAACGCTGAAATCTGCAAGGCTCAAAGAGTTGCCTACTAAATAGGTTCTCAGAGAAAGGGAGTTATTGAGCTCTTGGATGGCTAAAGCAAACTCAGTAGGAGCAGACAGTTTTGTGGTGCTGAATTCCATCCAATGGTCAATCTTTGAAAAAGAAGAAAAAATGTGTGCGATAAATTACAAAAAAGATTGAATTATAGCCAATAAAACCTACACATTTTATTAGAAAAAAATAAGTAGTAGAAATAATTAAATAGTTATTCAGATAATGAAATTCTAGAATTTAAAGAGTTATCAGCCTAGAAGGCCGCAAAAGGTGATCACATGACCCTGGGACAGTGCAATCATCATAAATACAAACTGGTTTTCAAGCATCTGAATGTAAATCACGTGACCATGAAGATGCTGCAATGGTGCTAAGTGTGAAAAATTGTCATAAGTTTCTTTTTTCAGTGCTGTTGTAACTTTGAACTGTCACTAAATGAACTGTTATAAGTCAAGGACTATCTTGTTGAGGACTACCTTAGCCCATTGTGTATCTCCAAGAAATTAGAAGATCATTTCTTACCTCAGTATGCTCCAGCAAATTAGATCCATATAATCCTGCAGATGTGGCAATTCTAGCCAGATAACGAACTATAGAATTCACATCAGTGAACGTAACTTGGCTGTTTAAAAAAAATGAACATATATGTGTTTATTCATATTTGAAGTAGAATTGTATAGGAATTCATTATAACATGCAGCCCAGTATCATGTTTCCAGATTAATTCATAGCCGTTCCACCCCATAAATTAAATATTGCAAATACAGTAGAAGCTAATGAAAATGTATCTTTTAAATTTTTCATAAAATAAAAAATTATTTTAAAAAGCTATTGAAAATTGAAGACACCTTCACTTTATTTTCCATGCATAAATGCAACACTTCATAATAAAAGAATTCTCATCATCGGGCAAATATAAACAATGGTTGATTGAACAAAAATAGGTCATATGATTGGTCTTTCATTGAAGTGTAGCACTTTCAATTTTTTCATTTGCCTGATGGTAATAGATTATTGTGAAATTCTACATTTCTGTTTTTTATTTAGAATTGTGAAGCACATTTAAAAACCATTTTTATGTAACTAAAATAGTCACACAAAGGAGAATAAAATAAGTAATTATATCTTCCTTGGAGGGACATGAAATACATCACAAAGTATAGAAATGATTTATATCACAAGATTCTGTGCAAACTACATGCATGGATTTTCCACAGCACTTTTCTCTGCCTTTCATCTTCCTGGGATGATAAGGAATTTAAAAGGTTTTATTATCTAGGACTACACTAAGTGAAAAATCACATTCACATTCATTCAAAAAAGGCATTAAATTTTCACTGTTTCATTACCTACAAGACACAGTTTTCAATGACTCCAATTTCTTTTTTAAAAAAATCAATGCCATTATTTCACAATGGAAAGGATGACAATTTCAATGCAGGAGCAGCATCTATACCTTGGCAGACCTAAGAAAAGCTGAGTTATGTAGAAGAGTTAACTATTCTCTTGAAAAGTTAATCAGTTTCTGACTTAGCAATTAAATCAGAGATCACTCACCTTGTCAGAAGTTGAAATAAGGTATAAAGCACAAGCAATTAAGCAGGGGAGGCAGGGCCTCACCACTGTCATCATGAAAAGAAAAAAAAATTAAAAAGAAAAAGGCTGAGGTAGTTGCTGCCAGAGTCACAGTGGATGACTCTGCTTAGTGCTTAACTGCAGGAGGTGGCGAGAGAACTATGTGCCTCATTTAGACTATCTTTATGATCACTTGAGCAGAGTTAAGCAAGGGTTAAAAGGCAAAAAAATCCTTATGCAAAGGAGGCAAGTGGTTCTCTCGTCTCCTCCTGCAGAGAGCACTTTTTTTAGAGGCTTTTTTTAAACAGTTAAGCAAAGTCATCCATTGGAGGCTCTGTCAGCAGCAGCTTTTGCCTTTTTCTTTTTACATTTTTTACATTTTCATCATGGCAGACAAGAGGAGAGTTGAAATCCTCTGTGACACAGCTGGAAAAGGTATGTGAGTCAGACGGAGGGAGGGGGAAGAAATTCAAAATTATTGTAATTTGTAAGTAATTTTTTATTGTAAATAATTTGTGTGTGTGCGCGCGCGGGGATGTGTGTTTCTTTCTTCACTTCACTCAAACAAACTCTCTCTCAATTTGAGAGAGAGTTTGTTTGAGACGAGAGGGAAGAGGTAGAGGCAGGGAGGGCAGCTTGTTTGAGAAGAGAGGGGCAGTCCGCCAGCAGAGGCGGGTCTTTTACCCACCTCTGCTGGTGGGCTGGCGCTTTCTTTCTTTTGCCTGCTGTGCCCCCCTTCCCTTTCTCCTCTCCCCCCCACCGGGAGCCCCGTCCTGCTCCCCTCTCCCTTTCCTCCTCCTCCTCTTCCCTTTCTTCGCCGGCTGCCGCCTAGCCCCTCGCCCCCTCTGTCCCCGCCGCTGTGTCCGACAGAGGCGTCTCGCGTCTATGGCGAACATAGACACGAGACGCCACTGTCAAGGATAGCGGCAGGGACACTGCTTCTTGCCACCGCCATGCTCCGCCACCTTACCCCCTCCGTCCCCGCCGCTGTGTTCGACAGAGGCGTCTCGCGTCTACAGCGGACATAAATGCGAGACGCTTCTGTCGGGGACCGCGGCGGGGACGCTGCTTCTCGCCGCCACCACGCTCTTGCCCCACCAACCGTAAACCTCACCGCATGTCACTGCAATTAAGTTCATATCAAATGACTTTTTCTTTTACCACTATTACAGCAGAAGGTGATCAGTTTTAGGGAACACACAATGAGATCTTATCACCCTCCAAAAATGGAAAAGTGAGATAGAAAAGGAATGACATTCTAGATGTACAACCCAAGATATAACCACCCATATCAGTCACAAATCCATTTTAGAATTTTATATTCCCTGTTCCTTAAAATCCATATCAGACTACCAGATCTCACAGCAACTATTATACCACTGGAGAAATTCAATAGGAAAAATTTACGAAAGCATTATTTGAATCTAATGTCAGTTCCACAGTAGGATTCCAAGAAAAAAAGGTAAAAGTTATCACATCTATCTGAAAAAAAAATTATTTGAGAGTGTATGTATGTATATAAAAGTCATGCAGAAATGATTAGTAAGTATTAAGAAGTGTAATAATTACATTTCATCCTTCAGGGTAATGAACACAGCCTTTCTTCATTTTCTTAACAGTATCAATATCATAGTAATTAAATTTGAAAAGCAATAACTGCAAAAAGCTTACTCAGATATTCGTAGAATGGTTTCTTTGCCTTCTTCAACTGAAATTTTAACATGATCCTTTACATGTTCTACAGTCAGCAATGCTCCTAAAATGATTACAAGATGGCTTATTTTACAGATAGATTTTTTTAAAAAATTCTCATAGCATTTCCTCTTTTACCTGAAGTTTAAAACATTAACATTGTATCAATTGTCAACAATCTTTTCAGTATTAAAGGGAAGGTCTAAAATGTAAAGCAAGAGAAGCCCACACCCCACCCTTGGCAAAAAAAAGTTGCCAGAGCAGTGCACCATCACTTCCATGCCTTCCATGGAACTGACAGGCTGCAGTATTCATGCTGAGGTCATGTTGGGTATGTTTTTGTTTTAATTACTGAGATAATCACTTGCCATTTTGTTTTTGTTGAACATTGTTCAGAGTCAATGAGGATGGACTAGTTTATATGTCAAATAAATATATAAATAAAAATTTCATGGGCCTAAGGGGTTAAGTCTCATTGATATGAATATGTACTCTCTACATGTAAAGTAGAGAGTTAACAGCTGTGGAAACTTGGGAATGGATTGACATAGGAGAAATAATGTAGGGGAATTTAAGTCTCATCTTTTTAGAAAAAGCAGAGTAATTTCCAATACATTTATGGGAAGAAGAGAATCCCAAAATGAGGTTTACTGAGCAGCAGTGAAGGCTGGAACTTGAAGCTGAAGCCTAGCAATACCAAGTTCTCAAAAATTTACTGAAGCTTCCAGGTACACACATGCCAAATTATGGAAATTCTTGAAATTTCAATATTGTAAACAATTCTGAAAAATTATTATAGTACTTGGATTAAAATAAGAAACTACCCTGCTGTAATGTTGTATTAGATAAAAGTAATAAAGATGTGTTAAATTTCCAAATCAAACCTTTCTCAAAAATCTACTCCTGACTGCAATGTACAAATTCCCACAAAGGTACCACAGCAGCAACATCAGATTCTAGTTGACTTTGAAAAAATCAAGATATGGGTGAGTTTGGTTAGCACTTTAATGAAGACCACTGGGAAGTCCCACACCTATAAGCGAGACTGGGAAAAATTCTGATAAAACGGCAGCTTATCACTTCCAGCTTATTGATGAGACTCACACATCATATTATCAGAAGTTGAGCTGAACTCAAGAGAGCCAGTAGAATTTCATCTTTCTAAGTCATTATTTAATGTTGTAGAAAAATATATAACTATATGTTATGCAAAACTGAAAATTCAATTAAGAAGCATCACTGCAGGCAAGATTATTTATTTCAAGCTACTCTACAGTCTCTTTGGGATGCAGAATGACAAGCTAAAATTACACACCTAGAAATTCCATGATTAAGCATAAATGCTCTTGAAGTACACCCTACTATGCCTATGGCAGCTCAGATTTTAAAAAGAAATACATTTAAAGAAATTTACTAAGAGGTTATGCTACAAAACCATGTAAAATAAATGTTTAAAGGTGCAGTAGTCACTGTTACTTTTATCAGATTGTTATATTTTAATTTTTTTCTCATTTTGTCATTTTCATCTGTAGACTATATTCTGTTTTATAATGTTAACCCATTATGTCACTGCCACATCTTATTACATTCAGCAGGGCTTAAATCCAAGTAACTCTACACTATTCTAGATAACAGTTAATATCCAAAACGATCACAAAACTAGGAAAATCACATAACCTTAGAGTGGGAAATATAATCTATAATGCAACATATTCAAAGCATAACTTGATATTTTGACTTTCATTTTAAAATCCAAAACATTTAAGCAGCAGAATGTAAACAAACTTGACTATTGACCAAGAAGAAAGTGACCAGGCAATGTTGTGGTTGGGGAAAAAATGCAGCAGGCAATCAGCATATTAACACAAATTTAACTATCCATGTGATAACTGATCTGGGTTTTTTAGTTTAGTTACTTTATTGTCATTGCACCTCGTACAATGAAATTAAATGCCATCTTCAGTAACACTACTACATTCACTACTACTACATTGAGAAGCCACACCTCGTTGGCAAGTGAAGCCAAAATTCGACTTTTCTGCATAAGCATGAGTCTGACTGGGCAGGGGGATGAAGATAACCCAGATACGCAAGTTAATGGGTGAAAAACGCCTATGGCCTACATTTACTCCTCCATAGAGTCTCCCACAATCTGTGCCACGTGTCAGTGCTTTCTCTCTAATCCCCACCTCCACTGAACGTCTGGACCTCCTGATCCGCGTCTCTATCCATGTCAAAAGCCTCAAAAGCCCTTGTGAATTCATCCTCTCAGCCTCCTCCGCAACGACCTTTTGTTAGCCCCACACAAACACCCGTCCCGGATGACAGGAGCCCTTCCGCCCGTCGCTTTGTCCAGGAACCGGCTTTAACGAAAGAGAAAGAGGTGGATGAATGAAGAAGAGTCGGCCAATGGCTTCTCGCGGACGGTGCCTGATGCAACATGGCAGCAACACTTGCGCCGTGGAAGGGGAGATTAGGGCGAGCTGGGGTGGGGGGGGGGATGAAGGTTGAGCCGCGCACAACCGGCATGTATTTCGGGCAACAGGAGCGGGAATTCCTTACCGAGAGGCAAATCGCCGGGGTTGACAGTGAGGCTCAGCGCCATTCCAGCAGCGGCACTAGGAGAAAGAACCGAGAAGGAATGCGACACGGTTGCGAGGGCCGAGACCGCCCTCCCCTTCTCCAATCAGGCTCTAGTCCCGCCCCGGTCCCGCCTCCCAACTTGTCATAGCCTCGCCACGCCTTCGCCTCCCGCCCGCCCGCGGACGCCCCTTGGAGTTTTTCCTCTCAGGAGCTGCAACGCCCGATTCCAAGTTGGGTTTGCGGAACGCGCTGCGAGGCTATTTCCAAGCACGTTTCGTGTAGCCCTTAATTAGACCCAACAGAATGAAGCTCAGGTTTGCTCCTGTTGAGCTTGACCAAAACTGAAAAGCTGAGCCCCTTTTTTAGTCTTCAGAAACATCCGTCACTAAAAGAGACAGACTCTGCCACACATTTGTCCCGCACCAGCTGTTTCTGAGAGCTGCACCTGTTTTCAGATGCAATGCAGAGGAATTCAAATTGCTAGTTTTCCAGGTTCAGAACTATCTGTCAAACGTACTGGAATAAACCAGGAAAAGAGCTCTCTTTTAACAGAGATCAAAACAATTAAAATCTACAAATAAAAACTTCACAAAAGTATCAACAAAATTATAATTTTATTTCAAGAACGTATTTTTCAGAGTATAAAAGCTAAAATAGGTATATTTCCAGATTTCTCCATATAAACATCTCACGTGAAAATGGAGGAGGTGAAAATTAGGCACAAAACTGACATACATCCCATACATCCATGTATATATAAACAAAAGAGCTAGCTAGCTAGCTAGACAAAATGATCCCTTCACATGATGCATACATGTGTGAGGCTTGCATAAGAAAAGTCAATTGAAGTAATTGGTTTATTTTTTTTCTTCAAATCAAATAGATTGAATAATTTAATAGGAGTTGATAATTATATAGGTGAACATATATGATATTAATAAGCATTAGGGTAACTGGACAATTTTATTAAAGACTAAAGATCATGGAACTGGTCCAAAGTGTGACCCTATCAAAAATCACAATTTATTTCAGTTAAGAAGGTCTTTCCAGCCAAATGGAATGTACAATCTTATGCACATTTTTATGGCAGAAGGGCTTCTTTGACTGCCTCAGGAACTCGACTGGCATAATAGTCATGATTTTTTAAAGTAGCAAGGACTCCTCCTGAATTCATGTGTTTGACCTCTTTATTATAATTAAAAAAGTTCCCATGAATATCAGTAAGTTTGCCTGTGAAGAAAGAAAAGAAAAACATAACTCTAGATTTGAATGGATTTAGACACAGTATCTGTATTTCTGCAAAAGGACAAACAATTAAAAGTAATTCATAAAAACTGAACATTCCTTTTCCAAATTATAGTTGGCTAAATTTGAATTTTTCCTTATGTTTCAGCATAACAGGTTAATACACAATATAATTAACGTGCTTTAATACACAAAACTGGCATCAAAATCAGTATAATTCTTCTGAACTTGGGTGTTTAAAGTTAGATCTTTTATACACACATCAACCTCCGATACCACCATATCTCATAAAAAAGCAATAATGGATTAGCTGGAAAATTAATAGTTATCTATTTGCAAGATTATGCTTACTCTGAAAATTATTTTGAAGCCGTGCTTAAGACATTTTACAATTAGAGAAGTATTTCTTCATTTTCTTTAAAACATACATGTTTTAAGAAATTAACTCTTAATTAATATGATTTTTAAAGTAACTACAACTTTTTTCAGACTTTCCTAGAAACCTAGAGCCTTGGTGGTAAAATGGTTAGAGTCCAGTACTGCAGGCTACTTCTGCTGACTGCCGGTTGCCTGCAATTTGGCATTTCAAATCTCACTAGGCTCAAGGTTGACTCAGCCTTCCATCCTTCCAAGGTGGGTAAAATGAGAACTAAAATTGTTGAGGAAAATATGCTGACTCTGTAAACTGCTTAGAGAAGGCTGTAAAGCACTGTAAAGAGGTATATAAGTCTAAGTGCTATTACTATTGCTATAAATAATAACAGCATATTTTAAAAGATAAGAGCAGGGTTTTGTGTTCTTTTGGGTTCTGAAGCACTTATTTCCAAACAATTTTCACAGGTTGCAGAGCCCAAGAATTCTATAATAGCATAATTGCCAACTTTTGTTTTCTTATTTATTTGTTTATATTTTAAAAATTTAGAAATTGCTTTTTATTTCTTTTCATATCTGTCAATGTCAACAGATATGAATCAAAGAAATCTTAAATTTAAATCTAAATACCTTATGTATACTTATTGGCACGTACAGGCAAAAAATATCACTATCACATAACTATATAATCACTATCACTATAATTATATCACACAATTAAGAAGAGTAAAAATACAAAAGAGCAATCATTGTTAAACTATTGTCCAGCTACAGAAAGAAAAGTAGCAGAGATGACCATCAGCTAGGAAATAACATATATTAATCCAATAAATATTTCTGTACGCTTAATTGAAAAGAATATAAACATATTTTTAAAATACTAGGTTTAAGTTAGCATCGTTGGCCTCTTTGTTATATCGCTTTACAAAGAGAAATATTTATACATCTCCTTGTTTCTATTTCTCCGATGCATTTACTAACTTACCTCCAACTGCATGCAAAATAGCCTCTGGTGCACATGTATCCCACTTCTTGCATCCAGGACTGGCAAATACATAAGCAGAAGCTTTGCCTTCAACAAGTTGAATGATCTTATACAAATAAAACAACCTGAGTTGTTTAATATGCACATATGCAATGTTTTTAAAGATAAGTAATAAGTTTACATACAGATCAATGTTTTAGTTCTTGATTACTTTCTATGGCCTTTTTCCTTTGCTCTTATATATAGCGTGTGTGTGAGTGTGGGTGTATGGGAAGGTAGGTAGGTAGATAGGTGGTTGGTTGGTAGGTAGGTAGGTAGGTAGGTAGGTAGGTAGGTAGGTAGGTAGGTAGGTAGATAGATAGATAGATAGATAGATAGATAGATAGATAGATAGATAGATAGACAGACAGACAGACAGACAGACAGATAGATAGATAGATAGATTCTCTATACATATATTTATGCACATTTTTGGATTATAAAGATATTATGATTCAAGTGGTAAAATTTACCATTAACCTTTTAATTAGGTTATAGCTTATAGAAAAACATTCTTGATGAGGTAAGGACATGCAATATCAGGGGTTTTCAATTCAACTGTATAGAATGTGAAGGATATGTGTTTTTGTTTTATTTTTTATGTATAATGTACACTGAAGATGGTATTTAATTTGATTGTATGAGGTGCAATGACAATAAAGTAAACTATAACTATTATTGCTAAAGAAAGTATTGATCCATTTCTAAGCCACTCTTTTAAGAATTTCTACCACCTTGAGAGTTGATATATAAATAATTAAAATCCCAAAGAAGCCAAAGCAATTAATAACATTATGTCCATAATTCCTATGCCCCACCCACACAATGTGGTTGAAATCAAATTGCAAGTTGTGCATCACCTATTGGAAAACTTTTTCTGGGACACTACTATAAAAATGAAAGTCTCGTCTTGTACTTTAAAAAAATTAACCCTATTATCATGGCATTAAAATGTAGGGGTGTCCATACCTTATTACCAGCACCTCCAACTCTCACCACACTGTCAGGCTTCATTGCACTAATGCAATCATTTACCATCTTGCTGCTATGTGATCTTGTGGTGGTAATGATATGCTGTCCAGCTGGTACCTCTTTCAGCTGAAATCCAAAGGCACCCAAACCAAGGATTCCCCATATTGTCCTGCCTAGAACTGCATCTGCACCTGCCTGAAAAAAATATTTGAACATTCTAGTTTCTATTTTGAAAAATAAACAAAAGGAGTAAATATATATGATGGTTGAGCCGGCAGATAAAAATCAATGGAATTCAATGTTGGGTGGACTTAGATCTCCAGGAGGCGTGAAGGGATTTGAGACTGACACATCCCTCGGGCTCAGACTGGTCATCTCCTACAGTATATGAAGTCTGAAATTTGGATTTATGCTGGTCCTAAATCTGACATGGGTGTACATCCTTTTAACTAGGGCAATTTAAACAGGAAAAAAGGACCATTCCTCCTTCTAAGTAACCCCATTATTCTAATTAATTAGAAGTGATATGCAGTAAAATAGAAGAACATTAAGAAATTAAAGCATTTCCTACTTCATAGTTGTAATATGGTTGATTGATGACCCCTGCAATAGCTTTTCCTTGATAAGCAATACCAATAAGAACTGTTACATGGTCAAGAAGGCCTGAAAGAGATAAACATCTGTCAATGGAAATGAAAATCAAGATTTTTCTAATATTTTACAGTTGACTTACATGATACTTTATAATTTCAGTGACTGTTTATATTTGATCATGCTTATACACTAGTTGCTTAAGTATGTTTGTTAAATAAGCCACAACTGGTTGGGTTTACATTATGCTAAACATCAGTCAATACACAAAGCTAAAACCAAAACAAACTCTCATTAAAGTTTTGCATGTTATAATACAGTATAGTACAGAAACTTGCTGCATTTTATTATTCAAGGTCATTTTTCTTCCATTTCATTAAACAATAAAGTAGAACCCACACCTGCCTTGCTTTAACAAGTTATTTTCCAGTTCACTACTCTCCGGTATCAAATCCATGGAACATTTCGTGATTTCTAACCAAGCAAAATTGCCAAAGACATCAATTCAGTAGAACACCGACTATAATACAATGTCATACAATCCCAGTTGTATCTATTGTTACATTAAGAAGTAATTTGCAAGTATCTTTGTGATGCTTTTTCAGTTTTCTGGATCCCCATATAGCTAAAAGAAAAATTCCAGAGGCAATGTAAATAGCAATTAGAAATAAGGAGGGGGGGAGCCCTGATTTGTGCCTGTTTCAATTACAGAACAACAACTAAATAATTCTGATGTTACTTGTGTGCAAGAGATAAGCCTGACTGCATTTAATTCATAGTACTGTATTTTTCAGAATATAAGACGCACCTTTTTCCCCTCAAAAAAGGGGCTGAAAATCTGGGTGCATCTTATACACTGAACACAGCATTTTTTTGCCTCCCAAAACTCTGCCCCCTTCACCAAAATGGCTGTGCAGAGCCTGTAGGAGGCTTTCAGAGTGCTCCTGGGGACTGGGGAGGGCAGAAATGAGTGAAAAATGGACTGTTTTTTGCTCAATTTTGCCCCCCTCCGCCCCAAGGAACACTCTATAAGCCGTGACCCGACAAATGCGCGCCAACAAAACCATGGCGATAAACCACATCAACAGCTCGCCCACAAAGGCGCGCCCACAAAAGAGCACCGACAGAAGCGTGATTAGGGTTAAGGTAAGGGTTAGGGTAAGGGTTAGGGTAAGGGTTAGGTTTAGGGTTCTTATGTTGTTTTCGCGTTGTTTGTTGATGGCGCTCTTTTGTCGGCACGCCTATGTGGGCGCGATTTGAACATCGCAGTTTTCTCGCCGCGGTTTTGTCGGCGCGCATTTGTCGGTGAACCTCTATAAGCGTCCTAAAGGCTATGCATGCAATTTTTTGACAAAAAAACGGGCCCATTTTTGTGAAAAATTGACCATTTTTTGCTCATTTTAGGGGGGGGGGCACCACCCAGGAGCACTCTACAAGCCTCCTAAAAGCTATTCATGCCTTCTTTTAAAAAAGAAATGGGCCCGTTTTTGTGAAAAATGGGGCCATTTTTGAGAGGTCTACAGAAGGCTAAACCTTTTTTTAAAAAATTTGCCTCTCCAAAACCTTGGTGCATCTTATACTCTGGTGTGTCTTATACTCTGAAAAATACGGTGTGTTTGTGTAGGACAAATGGGAAATCTATAATCATTCAGACATTGATGAATCATTATTTTCAGCATCCCTTACCACTATGTTGACTGTTCCATAGTTCAAAACAGCTGAAGTATTTTTTTTTATGGATCGCAACCCAAGATTGCTTAACCGCAACCCGGAGTGTTGGGAAGGAATGCTTCACCATTAGAGAGTGAAGCAGTCACATGGGAATCTCGCTTAACAACTGCTTTGCTCAATGACTGATTTTCAGGTCCAAACTACAATGATACGTCAAGGACTACCTATACAACAAACTGTCCCTTAAATGCCTTTTAAGTTCATTGTTACATGAGAAATTAACAAAAATCCATTTTATCAGGTTAAATAGTTTTAAGTATCTAGACATCCATTTCCAATTTTCTATCCCTGGAATAACCAATTGGGTGAACTTTCTATTAGAACTCAAAAACTTCCTAATGCAATCCTAAAAAAATGCTAACCATCATGTCCCTGAATCACTAAAACTATATAAAACAAAGGTTCTGGACTTGCTTTATGGTGCATAATTCTCAGCTTGTTGCTGTTGTTAGTTGCAAAGTTGTGTCCGACCCATCGCGACCCCATGGGCAACATTCCTCCAGGCCTTCCTGTCCTCTACCATCCTCGGAGTCCATTGAAGCTCACACCTACTGCTTCAGTGACTCCATCCAGTCACCTCATTCTCTGTCATCCCCTTCTTCTTTTGCCCTCAATCTTTCCCAGCATTAGGCCCTTCTCCAGTGAGTCCTTCCTTCTCATTAGGTGGCCAAAGTATTTAAGTTTCATCTTCAGGATCTGGCCTTCTAGAGAGCAGTCAGGGTTGAACTCCTCTAGGACTGACCGGTTTGATCACCTTGCAGTCCAAGGGAATCGCAGGACTCTTCTTCAGCACCATATTCAAAGGCGTTCAGCCTTTCTTATGATCCAACTTTCACAGCCATACATTGCAACTGGAAAAAACCATAGCCTTGACTATACACACTTTTGTTGGCAGGTGATGTCTCTGCTTTTTAGTCTAGATTTGCCATAGCTTTCTTCCCAAGGAGCAAGTGTCTTTTAATTTCTTGGCTGCAGTCCCAATCTGCAGTGATCTTGGAGCCCAGGAAGATAAAACTTGTCACTACCTCAATTTCTTCCCCATCTATTTGCCAAGAAGTGAGAGAGATTAATTCTCAGCTTAATGTACCCCATCTTAGAGGAGAGAGAGAACCTCATAGATATCCTTGATTCCTTACAAAAATATAATAATTAAAACAGATAAAATGTGGTGGTTACTGTTTTATGTGGTAGCTTCTAGCACAAAAAGACATTCACATACATTTATAGTGTAAAAGCCCTGCTAAGGAAAAGCTGGGCCTCAGTCAAAAATAAGGAATGAATCATTCAATGATCTATTCTGATTGCACACTTTGTATTGTACTTCCAAACTTTTAAAGGGTGACCGCGACTTCTATATATCATATGGTCATGCATTAATGATAGATATTAATCTAGAAGCCAGACAATTGTGGATAGTTTTGTCCTCAAATCTATAAATGCTATAAATAACCTCTCACCAAAGAAACAAAGAACAAACCTTCAGTATATTCTTTTGTTCCATCCAGAGGATCAACCCATATAACAAGCTTTGAAGGAAACAAAAGAAAAGTAGAAAGTTTCAAAAGCGGAAAGTGTGGAGAGTAAATCATTACTAAGCTGCAGTGGCTGCCCAGCTGCAGTGGACTCATAAATAGTCAATCACTTCTCAAATCACAATTCATTCCACCCCATAGTGATTAATGATTCTCATCCAGCAGTTGTTACTGTCTGGAAAATAAATCAGGGATTATTAAAAAATTAACCCTTTTAAATACCTCTTCCTCTTTTATAGCAGTATACTGCGGTGGACAGATTTGCTTCAGTATCTCCTCACATTGGCTTTTCTCAAGTAAGTCTTCACTGACTTCTTCAAAGGGAAGATCCTTGATTTTAAAAAAAAAGACTATGCACAGTTAAAGTCAAAAATGCTTATTCATTTCTTAGCCAATTAGAGGCAAGTTTAAATAATTTTAATGAAAGAGAAGTTTTTGAAAGCTGGACTTTTTAGTGCTGTAACATTCCAAAACTATCAGCAAAAGTCTATACAGATGGGCCTGTAACATTGGCTGCAGAATTGGTTACAATTGATTATAATTTAGTTGCAATGATTGCTAAACAGTGTTAATCCAAAGAGTAAGTTGCAAAAATAGTCTTATTGCTACAGCTGAAAATGCAATATAAGTAACATTCTTCATTAAATGCACACATTACAAACGTTTGTAATGAAAAATAAAATAGAGCAGATGTTTGTAATGAAAAATAAAGTAGAGCGGAGAGAAATTTCAATAACGTTAAATGCTAACAAGTTTCTGTAATGTTTAAAGCATGGAGACTAAACACCAAACTAAGAGAGATGAATCTTGTTAGGTAAGACCCCAAATTCAGATGCCACTGAATTGGTGGTCCTACCTAAATGTTTAAATCCATGAGCCATTTGAGATCAAGGACTCTGCTGAACACATATTAAAAAATCAGTTTACAACTGTCCTCAATGACTTCTTATTCAAAGACTGTTTGAACTTGGGGATGGCACTGCAATCTCATGACTTTACAACCGTATCACTTAGCAATGAAAATTCCACTCCCAACTGCTATCATTAATTGTGGATTATAGTATATTTTTATAGTGGCTTTAATTTTTGCAGAGTCACTGTTGTGAGATGGGCAGATATAGAAATGTTTGAATAAACAAACAAATTCCAAGGTAGTTGGAAAGTTTTTTTTTATTTCTAAGTAAATAATATTACATATAGCTGCTGCTGTCAAATCTATTCTAGTCTTGTAATCCCCATATGACTAGTTAAGACTTCTTATTACAGTATTTGAACGCAAGTTACCTATAAATGTATGAAACAGCAGTCATGGTCATATGGAAGAAAAATGGTGGAGAGACTGGGGTGCAATTTATCAACAGTTTTTTCTCACTGGTTGGTAGTGGTTAGGGGTTGTTGTTTTTTTAAAGAGGATAAAGGTAGTGTATCGAATCAAACAAGTACAAAAGAACATGCTGACTCCTCACCTCTTCACCTATGATTGTCACCTTAGGAAAGTTCAGAACCAAGGACGAACAAATGCTCATCTGTACCAAGCGATCAGCTTTAGTCTGGAGGTCATTAGCTCCACACTATTAAAAAAGAAACCTGGTCAATTTATAATCAAAATAACATCTTGGCTAAAATAATTGTGTTATCATTAGGAAGATGTAAAATTACTGGAAATTTTGCAATATGTATTTGGTTATTGAGAAAATCCTAGGGGTTGTGTATGTTTTCAATTGTATGTATCATCTTACTGTCATGCACTGGGTAAATATTTTAAGATATTCTTCCTCAGAAAAAAATTTACTTTATTTTTACTTCATTCATTCATTCATTCAATGTATGTATGTGTGTGTTTGTGTGTGTGTGTGTTTGTGTGTGTGTGTGTGTGTATGTATATGTATACGTATACATGAAGTATAATTACACAACATACTGTGTAATATTAGAATGCTGGAATGTGACTGGAGAGACCAAAGCTTAAATCCTGTTTTTTTTTCTGACTGGGTAAAATTAAGTCAGCCAGTATCTTCAAAGGCATTGTGAGGATAAAGATAAGGCCTTGGAGCAAAAGGAATAAAATATAATAAATATGGACCAATTATTTTTGCTTTTTCAGTTCTGTATGAGAAAACTCTAGATATTTCTGTACAATTTTCAGCATCTCTCAGAAATAGCCAGGCTGGCTAAGGTTGTTGGAATTGTACTTCAGTAAATGGAGATCCACACATTTCTTGGCCCTAATACAGGTTGTTAGATATTTTAAATATTTTAACATCCTGAAAAGCAAGAAAGTTTAGTCATTTTTCTCCACTCTCATAAAGACTATTCAAAGTAACTGGGAAACCGGAAGACAAAATCACAGACATATTATAGATTATTTTAAGAGCTATAAAACTTTATAGCTCTAAATGATTAATATTGATGATAGAGTTATAAATTATTTGATGAGCCTTTTTAATGGCTATTCCAGCAGATGTTGTCTGGGCATGCAAAGACTAAGTTGTACTGACACTTTGAGCAATCATTATTTCAAAGAGTGAATCCAGAAGGATACTTGCTTGCACCAAATTATTTGTGCCTACATCTAAAATAAATGAGGCTACAATGCTAAACACCCTTATTACTGGGCAAGCCTTATTAAACACTACAAGCCTTACTTTTGAGCACAGACGCACAAAATTTGTTCTGCACGTTATACCAGCAGCAATTAATTCTTCTTTATTTGGATACATAAGTTCCAACTGGAAACACATAGGATGCTACTGATCATTTACCTTCTCCACTATGTCCAGTTCTCCTCCAGACATAACTTTTCTGACAATGGTTCCCGCTTTATTAGCCACAGAATATGCTGAGGCCACAAGACGCAACAATACACTTGGATTAGAAGCCATGATTACTACATAGAAAAAACAAAAGAAAACAAAGGCAATCTTGTAAGTAGCACAATTTTCTTAGGAAAGAAATACCTTTGGGTCCTGACTTACATTGGAAAAGATTAAAGAATCTTTTTGATTAGAAATCATTTTTAGCAGTAGAAGACACTTCAGAAATACCCATGTACTTATGAAGTCAAAATATAGATTATAATTATTACAAATCTTTTAATTATATCTCCTTCTTTCAAAAAGAAGCCTGTTAGGAATTTAATAGTCTGCTTTTTAGTTTCAAGCATCTGGCTCAGACATTTCCAAATGTAGAGAACATAGGCAGTGGCCTTGAAGGACAACCAAGGTTTTTTTAATATGGTCTACCTTGGAGGGATGATACCAATCCACCATCTTCATGAGGTAGAGATTTTATCTGTCACATACAGAAGGGATGATACTCCTTCCTCTTATGAAAAAAGATGAATCTGATTTTTTAAAGGCAAAGAGCAAAGTTGCCACGAGTTTTATATTGCTCCCTCAAAGTTTTGGAGTTTTCTAAGGTTTGAAGTTCCATGATTTGGAGTTTCCAAGAAGCTGGGAATTTCAGGAAAAGTGAAGCACAGAAACAGATGCTTCAGGTAGCACTATTTCTGAAATGTTAAAGTCTCATAAAGAATTAGTGTTAGGATTTAACACTTGCTTCTTTGTGCTTGGTTAAAGTAATGATTTCACCTTCTCTATATAAAATATAGCAATACCACTTAGACTTACATACCCCCTCATAGTGCTTTATAGCATTCTCTGAGCAGTCTACAAATGTCAGTATATTGTCCTCAACAATCTGATCCTTGTTTTATCAACCTCAAAAGGATGGAAGCCTGAGTCAATAATGAGCTGGTAAGGATCAAAGTCCTGACTGTAGGCAGAGTTAGCCTGAAATAATGCATTCTAACCATTGTATCACCAATGTAACTGGATGTTTAAACCCCAATCTGCATCCATTCTTCAAACTGAATATTTTTATTTGCTGCCAATGTTATGTAATAATATGAAGTAATAAATTGGATTGTTTTTACAGGACCAGTTTTCCACTGTTTTCCATTTACTAAAGTCTATGGTAAGATATAAGTAAACAAGAGCAGGTGTTATAACTTTGAATAGTCACTGAATGATTGTCAGTAAGTGAGGTATGCAGTAAAGCAATACAAATTGGATTTATATACAATATTTCACTGTGTCGTGATTTGCTTTGCCAAACTTATTTGAGTAAGCCCCAATTTTCTGGGCCTGCCCGGAGCACCGGATACCATTCCAGTACGGTTCTATGGAGGGGCCACCCACCCACCCACGCTCCTTACCGGTATTAGAGTTCTTCAGGGCTTCTGCGCATGCGCATGGAGCATATGGTACCTGTGCGATGCTCCGCCAAGCAGCTGGAGCATCGCAGAGGTGTCACGGAGCGTTGCAGGTGGTAAGTATGCAAGTGCACGCTGCGCGCATTCATGTGGTGGATGCCGGGCCCCGTTTACACCAAGATCCGGAACCGACCACTACTAATAATCATACATAGTTTGATTTGATTTAATGTGCAACTCCAACGAAGATGCATATGAAGATTTGTTATCAACTTTCTTCTCACATTATAGAATTGCAAACATAAACTGTTTACTGTGACCAATTTCCCTTTATCCTGGCAGCCTCGTGTTGATGGAGAGGATCAGAAGTAATCCTGTACTATATTCCCCATCTAACTTCCTTTAGAACTCTTCTGAAGAGTGGGAGGTTCTGGTTCATGTATTGCACTAAGCCAAACTTTTTTGTAGTTTCACCTAGTTGAAAGCATGCCAAGCCCAAGAGTAAGTAAACAACGGTCTATAAGCTTCAGTAGAAACATATGTCCTTGTCTATTCCTCAAACATTGAGAAAACTAAGATTTCATTAGTATGGCAAATTGGCAACTTATGTAGTTGTGGACATGCAAAGGAGTTAATAAATATTGACAATGATCACATAAGTAATCCTCTTTCCTCACTGTGAATGGTGCAACATTTTTTTAAAAAACTCCTAACTTCAGTTTCATGTTAACGGAGAAGGGAATCTGAGAACTAGCAACTTTTAAACTACATTCAATTTGTTAAATTATATCATTGGGAAAGAAGCTGAAAAACTTCACTTCATCTGCTTGCTTTTTATTCCCAGTAATATTGGTTATTGTCTTAACATTTTGCAACTAGTTTTTCTGGTTTAAAGCAGAATTTATTTTCCAATTCACCACTTCCTTGTAGACTTTATGTAGCCACTTTGGTTCACCCACAAATGCACGAACGACAAAAGCGCGCCTGACTAAACCGCGCCGACAAAAGCGCGCCAACGAATGAGCACTGAAGCGCGCCGACAACAGCACGCCGACAGAAGCGCGCTGTAACCCTAACCCTAAACCTTACCTTAACTTAAATCGTGCTTCTGTCGCCGCGCTTCTGTTGCCGCGCTTTTGTCGCCGCGCTGTTGTCGCCACGCTTTTGACATCACGGTTTTAGCGCCGCGGTTTTGTCGGCACACTTTTGTCATTCGCGCATTTGTCGGGTCACGGCCACTTTACATAATCTGAACTATATCTAGTTTGCGTCTTCTTCTTCTACAAAGTGCATGTTTCTTTAGCTTTTAAACAAAAATTAAGAAACTACCCACTTACAGAAAAGATAATTTAACATTCTGAGCAGTGGAACTTGAAGCCCATATTCTTATTAGCCCTGGCACTGATCCAGCCCATTTTAAAGAAATTTGGATTGCATTGCCTTCAATATTCCTTTATCATAACAACTATATGGTGAGCACTGAAGACCCATTTTTGAAACAACCACACCTGAACAGAACATAAAATGGCCTCACACACATGAACATATTTATTATTGTGTTTCATCTTTTAATTGATGCTTATAAAAACTATTAGGCTGATTTTAGGCTGTGCAGCAGCACTTCCCTCCCCCCCCACCTCATATTATGGGAAGTGCCAACTTTATTTTTATCAGTTATACTTTTTTTTGCTTTATCTTTTTTTGTCAAGTTTTTTTTATTTTTTTAACATACATATAATATAATCCAAAGTATACCAGTACATCTTAACACGCATTTTTGAGTATTCAATAATATATCAATTCCTTTTGCCATCAAGCCTCTTCAATTTTTATTTGCTCTTCTGCTTTCCATACACTCATATTATAGTCTATTTCATCTTCAGCTCTCCTCCTCTCCTTCTCTTCTCCTTCTTACCTTCTTTCCTCCCTCTACATTCTCTTTCTTTTTAGCAGTTATACTGATGAATCTTACCCGTGCATTCAGTGATCACAGTGGACCAAAAATATTATTTATGAAGTACCACAAACCTCCTTTATTTGGTTAAAATATTGGTGAGGATTTGCACAAAACTTCTTTAAAATGGTTTTACTCCATCTTCCAAAGCAAAATCTTCTGATCTGACACAGGAACTTTTTAAAATTATAAACGTTTATCCAAAATATAAGTATGTATAAAACAGCTACTTAACTGAAAACTTTCTGCACAGGCATATATAGAATTGCACCAGGAACTACTTGTTCACACCGCTCATGTTTGTTGGTTGTTTTCTAAGTTCTAATCCATTATAGTAACTATCATACATGTAAGAAACAGCACCTGTGCCACATTTAGTCACTCAAATGAACACAATACGAGCTTGACCATGCCACTAGAATAATTCCAGGCTGCTTTCTCCTCCCACCGTGACTGTATATATGTCTTTTCCTAATTCGAGGACATTGGCACGACGGGATTGAAAGAAAAGTGTTATTTCACCACACACCTCCTTCATTATCACAAGACCTCTATCGATGAATATCTAAAAGCAAATAATCCGAAAAGGACAAGAGAAAAATGAAAATAGCAGCGTACCTCCTTTTCCAGCAGTCTCACTGTTACAAAACACTCGCAAGAATGCTCGCGCCGAGATTACTCAGTGCCGATTTCCTATTCTTTCTCCGCTCCACCTACCGGGTCCTTTAACGGGTCCTTATTGGCAGATTGGCCAATATCTGGCCAATAACGTTTAGATGTATGTCTGTTCCTAATTCATGCACAGGGAAGACTCATTTACACAATTAAGCCACTTTTCTGGGCTGCGAAACTGAACTGATGTCGGGGTTCGGGGCACCCAGATCTAGAGGCGATGCTTGCGAGACTCCCCAGCTAACAAAGGAGGGGGGAGGACCGAACTCCAGGGGGCGCTGAGAAGCCCATCAGAGCCGGAAAAGAACCGGGAAAGACGTTTTGCCTCGTTGCTCGCCGTAAACGTTTCCGGAAGTGCCCGCGGACCAAGTGCGCGCGATGTGGGCGCTGCGGACCCCGCCGTTGCTGAGGTTTCCCAAGCATGTTGGCTGTTGGGCTCGCGGGACGGTGTCCGCAGGACCCAGCACGGGCCAAAAGGCGAAGCCGGACTCCAAATACCGTGAAACGATCTTATTGCCCCAAAGCGATTTCCCCAGCCAGTTGCCTGGCCGGCTGCAGCCCGAAACTGAATTGGAGATACAGCAGGTAGAGGAAGAAAATGAATTAGGGGGAAGAGATGCTATCTCGCCGCCGAGATAGTCCTGGGATTAAAATTTAGCACGAGTTGAACCGAGAGATGCATTTTTCGTAACTTGTGACGCTTCTCTGTGGGGAAACCTTTGCAACCCGCACAACGGGATGCGCTGAAAAGATGCTTTGGCTGGCTTTGCCTTTCTCTCCTCGCTGTCGCCTAGGTAGCTAGGTTGCTGTTAGTTACGTTTCAAAATACCCACTTCAGAATTTATTCGGGCCCTGCAGGAAGGGAAAAGGTTCCCTAAGTAGATTCGTGGTTCTTCAGCTTCCTAGACTT
Organism: Thamnophis elegans; assembly: GCF_009769535.1. Taxonomy (NCBI): domain Eukaryota; kingdom Metazoa; phylum Chordata; class Lepidosauria; order Squamata; family Natricidae; genus Thamnophis; species Thamnophis elegans. The sequence continues at coordinate 87,880,882 of NC_045544.1, read as the reverse complement.
TTCTCAGACCATGCTCCTTATATGTCACCCGTTGGTAAATAATTGGAGAAGGCTAAATTTAACTGGGTGCCAAACTCTGCTGGTCCTCCCTTAGGCATGAAAGCTGCCTGGGTGACTTTGTGCCATTCACTGTCTCTGGTCTCAATCCCATCCCACGCCAAAGAGTTGTGGTGGTGGGAAAAAGAGGAAGCAGCAGCATTGTACACTGCATGGACTCTACAAAATAAAGGCACCTTATACGTCTGATAATACACATAAGTCCAATCTGGGCCGCAGTTTATTTGCTATCTAACCATACTTCAAGAAACTGAAGCCCAATTTTAGGGTTGCCCTATATGGGCTGCAAAAATGTGAACCATCGTTAGAGAACAGTAAAATATATACTGCGAGTTTCGATTTGTTACTGTCATTTTGCAGCCCTGATGTGGTAGCCCAATTCATTAAGGAAATTCCATTCTAATTTAAATATATGTGTAACAGTTTGGTCACTTTCCCCTCCAAGCAATGTAAATTGTACAGCTACGCTATAGACTTATATGTTTGGAACACTCGAATATAGTAGAACACTCTAACTCAGAGGCTTCCACATACATTGACAGAGCATACTAAAGATGATGGGAATTCTTTGGGGAGACTAAATTAGATTAAATATATTGTCATCTTCAAAAATAATTCATTATGTAAGGTGTATAATATTAATTCTAGTTTATTATTCTTCAGAAATGTAGCTTTTCAGAACTGTATTCTTGGCAAAGACAAAGGAAAACAAAGCAAGATTTTTGTCTTCATGATGGACCACCTTATGCCAATGGAGACCCACATGTTGGTCATGCTTTGAATAAAGTGAGTATTTTCCTAAATTAATTGATATATGTATTTGTTTAAGCAATGTATAAAGCCATCTAACTCATAGTAGTGACGCTGAATTAAAACCAAAATTAAAACCATCATAACCATATAATCCTAAATATATAGTCCTATAATCCTATAGTCATTATAGGAACTAGAACTAATTCAAGACTAATGGAGTTGATAAATGCTGCATAGAAATTTTAGCTGTATGCACAATGAGTCATAGATGTTACAGAGAACGTAAATGGAAGTATCCTGGTGAAAATAGTATTTAGCCATCAGACATGTATTAATGTGGATTTTTTGCCATGTTGAAATGTAATTTGAAGAAAACCCAAGTTTGGCTTGAACTTTAGCTTTGCTAAAAGTTGGAGCCTATCCAAAGACATAACATTGTTTGCTTTTATGGATTTTATGGATATCTTATAAGTTATTTGTGTGGTAGGTGTCTGTAATTTTACTTAAGCATTGTTAATTATCTATTAGAAGATAACTTTTGGAATAGAAATCGTACAAAACAATTTGTTAGGGTATAGGTTGCTGGATCTAACTGTAGTATAAATACTGTAGAAGTTAAGAAAATTATAAAGCAAGATGAAAGTATGAATTTTAATAATTATTTCTCTCTCCTCTCCTTTCAGATTTTAAAAGACATCACAAATCGATTCTATGTCATGAATGGCTATAAAGTGCACTATGTTCCTGGATGGGATTGCCATGGGTTACCCATTGAGTTGAAAGCATTATCAGAATGTGGAGAAACAAAACATCTTACACCAATGGAAATCAGAAAGAAAGGTATCTTTCCTTTGATAAACACTTTTAGAGAGATCTGTGAATGTTATTCCATGACAACATGTTTTGGAGAACAGCAATATTGTTCCACTTTCAAATAGAGATGCCTTCTAAGATGAGATATATAATTTAAAACACCAATAGGCAAAGAGTGACCTTCAAATGATGTTGAAGAACCACTCCCAGTATGCATTACCATTGACCATAATGGATGAAGCTACTGAAAGTTGATTTTCAGTGACAATTGAGAAGTTACAGGCTGCCTACCTACTTTTTAAAAACTCTTAATATTTTATATTTATATTACTATCCATAAGGTAAGAAAACATGGACAAATTGGGAGCTTAAAGATAGTCGAAGAATTGCAAATGTAACAATAATATACTGATTAAGTTGCCAGTTAGTTTTACTCTGAATAGAAAAAGCTGCCATCATCTATATGTATTTCTTAATATATGTAAGACATAATACAATTTAAAATACACTGCTCTGTTTGTTTAAAAGTCAGAGTTCAATCTAATAGGACTTTAGATACAATTTTGTTTCTCACCCTCTTAAACTAATATTTAGTAGGTTGGTTTTAATCCTAGATGTTTATTAATGAAAAGAATTATATGACTGCCTACCTTAATCAGGTCTGCCTATTTTAAATAGCAAGAAAATCAGTAATAATAAAATATAACGTCAACCAGTCAAAGAAAAAACCTGCTCCTTAATCATCCGCCTTACCAAGTGCCTTGGTAAAATGCCAGATCTTGATGGGCTTCCAGAAGGTTAAAAGATGGCCTGCTGAATCCCTAGGGAGAGGGTAGGAGCAACCACAGAAAAGGCATGCTTCCAAGATGCCACTAAGTGGTAGATTTTTAGGGAAAGGATCTGAATTATGCCTGTACTATCCAATCTAATGGAAATTCTTAGGGAGAAATGGTCCTGCAAATAACCTGGATCCTTGCCATGTAGGGCTAGAAAGGTGATAACCACCACCTTGAATTTTGCCCAGAAGGAAATGAAGCCAAAGTAGCTCATGCAATAGAGATGTAATATGGATACCCAATTTGGTGTGTGCTGCTGCAATCTGGACCAGTTATAACTTCGAAATAGTCTTCAAGGGCATCCCCATTTAAAATGCAGTAGAGTAATCCAAATAGAAAATGACTAAGGCATGAGTGACTGAGAGCAAGGCCTCCCGGTCCAGGAAAGTGCGCAAAGACCACCTAGCCACAGCTGCCACCTAGTCATCAAGCGGGAGCCATGAATCTAGAAGGACCCTCAAATTGTGCACCAGTTCACTCCAGAGGAGTGAAACCCCGTCCCAGCATAAAGATGACAAAGGTGTACAGAATACACACTTGTGAGATTTGGTCCAGCACTTTTGCCACTTTCTCAAGCATTAGGTGCCTGAAGCATGTCTATCAAATAAACCCCACTCCCTTCAGTGAGGGACAGCAGCTGAGAACCCTAAGACGAAGAGGGCAGGACATGTTGTTAATGAACTCCCAAATCCAGAGCACAACACCACTGTTATGAGCCGAACACCAGATTCCCGTGTCAGTTGAACTATGACTAACTTAAATGGGCCCATGGCCACCATGGTGACCATGAACTTCTGCTATCCAAGTCCCAGAGACAGTAAGTTGAAATCCCCCAGAACCATAAGCCCGAGGACATTTATACCAGTTCAGATACTAAGTCCAGTAGCACAGAGAGGAATGCAGCTACATTGCAGGAAGAAGGCAATAGCAACAATCCCCATTGTTTCCTCTGGCTCAGCTTCAGAAAGAAGGCCTCACATCCAAAGATGTCCAGGGCAGGCCCTGTGGAGGTCACCAGAGACTCATAAATAACAACTGCCACATCCCCAGCTCTGCCCCAGAGTCTCAGTTGAGGTCACACTCAAAATCCTGGAGAGCACATTTCATACAGGGAAAACCCCACTCTGTGCCCAACCAAGTCTCAGCAATACAAGCCAGATTGGCTCTCCCATACATAACTAGATGTCATGGATGAGGTGAGTTTTACTGCAGATTGTTCTGGCATTAAGCAGCTGCTGCCAGAGACCGAGCACAGAGGGACAAAACACAGTACAAGTATTAGATGTTTTCTTGAATAAAATGAGATATGTAGGATAAACTAAATGTTCTAGTTCTTCTAGGATTCAATAAAAGATTATTTATTATATTTATAATTACGCTAAGTAGAAAAATAATGATATGAAATATATTTGTAGAGCCAATTTGGTATAGCATTAAGGCAGCTAGCTAGAAACTAGGAGCCTGAGTTCTAGTCCTTCCTTAGGCATCTGAGTGACCTTGAATCAGTCACTCTCTCTCAACCCTAGGAAGTAGGCAACGGCAAACCACTTCCTAAAAACCTTACCAAGAAAACTGTGGGAATTTGTCACAAAGTTAAGTTCAACTGCTATATCTGTCTATCTAAAATAACTAAAGAAAAATAATTGGCTTCTGATTATTATTTAGTTTATAATTGTTTTCAGCTTCACGTAACATTAGTGAATTCATATTAAAAATGACTATTCCTTCTTCAGCCAAAGCATTTGCAGAAAAGGTAATTAAAAAACAGAAATCAGCATTTATGCGCTGGGGCATAATGGCAGATTGGGAGAACTGCTACTACACATTTGATCCAAAGTATGAAGCAAAACAGTTGAGTGTTTTCCACCAAATGTATGAAAAGGTAGGTTAATATATGGTCAAGGAATATTTACATTACATATAAGCAGTGGTGGGTTTCAAAAATTGTTCGAACCTACTCTGTGGGTGTGGCCTCCTTTGTGGAGTGGCTTGCCACTCATGTGACTGGATGGGAGTGGCTTGCTGCCCATGTGACCGAATATGAAATTATGAATTAGTACTTAAGTCGGTCCAAGTAGCTATTCAGAAACTCTGGCATTGAAGCATGCAAGTCTTAAAGCTGTCAAGTTACAAGATCCTTGCCAGTGGTGGGTTTCAAAAAATTTTGGAATCTCTTCTGTAGGTGTGGCCTACTTTCCGGGTCCACTGGTGGAACCTCTTCTAACCAGTTCAGTAGATTTGACGAACCGGTTCTACCGAATAGGTGCGAACTGGTAGGAACCCACCTCTGCATATAAAGCTAAATAGATTTTAATTTCTTAATTTTCTTTTTATTTCCTAGGGTTTTGTTTATCAAGACTATAAGCCAGTGTTTTGGTCTCCTTCAACAAAGTAAGATATTGTCATACTTTTTACCCTTATCTTTGGGGATGGAAGAGCTTTGCACTAAAATACAATTCATGCTGATTCTTCATGCAGTACAGCTTTGGCTGAAGCAGAACTTGAATACAACCAGCAACATACTAGTCAAGCTGTTTATATCAGATTTCCCTTGCTGAAAACCCCTCCCAAAATAGCCTCTGCAGTAGGTATGTTTTATTTATGTTCTAAATTCATTTTGTTTAAATGTGTTTCTAATGTACTTAAGATAACTTGTGCTAAATTTGATTCTACCACTAGATGGATTACCTGCAGTGAGTTTGATAGTATGGACCACCCAGCCCTGGACTATTGTAGCCAATCAAGCTGTCTGTTTTATGCCAAATCTGGAGTACGTATTTATTTACTTTATCACTAGGGCATAGTGTTCTTGAGAGCTATGTGTTATTTTGCTGAAGATCACATGGAATTGAGGTATCTTACATGTGGGTGTTTTAAAGTAAATATTATATTTGAGATTACCATGATATCTATGTTTTTTCCCATTTCTTGCCCTTTCCTTTATTTTTACAGGTAATATAAATCTTCCAGTTTTCTTTTTACTTTATAGCCCTTTATTTATTCTTATATGTCCAGCTAAAGAAAATATGATTTTATGCTGCATGTGTAAACCATGCCTAGTCTCCAATAATTTTTTCTCTATGGTCAATAGAAGAAAGATACAATGTATGGAATAAGCATTTGTCGCATGTTTGAAATGGATTAAAAGATGCAAAATATAATGTACCCTGAAAATAAGACCTCCCTGAATAATAAGCCCAATTGGGCTTTTGAGTGCATGTGCTAAAATAAGCCCTCCCCCAAAAATAAGCCCTCCTCAAAAATATTGCAGCAGCCATGAGGTGACCACACTCACTACCTCCGGCACCTCAAAAATAATAAGACCTCCCCGAAAATAAGACAAGTACTTATTTTGGGGGTCAAAAGAAAATAAGATCTTGTCTTATTTTCGGGGGAACACAGTAAAAAAATAATTAAATGTAAGTTGCGAAATTAGATTAGGGATTTCTTCTTTGTGATCACAGTTGTCATGAGGAACTCTGAAAATTCATTGATATAACATTCCCATTTCCATGAGAAACATTTTTGTGTCAGCACCAATATTAATAATGAAATGGAAGCGTTCAATATTAAGTTTTGGGTATCTTTCCAATGCTTTCATGTTTTTAATACAACATTATGTAGTGCTAATGTAACTACTCAAAATCTGAAAGATCTAAATGTATTTGTAGGTATTCCGTTGTGAAGTGTTCCAGTACTGGGGAGCATTTTATAGTTGCTGCAGATAGAGTTCAGTCTATAGCTGCTGTTTTGGATACGCAGTTTGATGTGATTTCAACATTTAAAGGTAAAAATGCATTGCAATAAAACCATTAATTTTGAATGAATGATACAATAATAGAGAAAAATGAAAGTTAATTTGTTCCTCGCAGGGGAGTTTAAAGTGGCAAGTTTGTGGCATTCAAGAATTGTGCACATTATTTTTTTCGTACGGTTTTGACAACAATACTACATTGGAACTTTTACTAGGAAAAAGGTCGTTACCAATTTCCAGTGGCCAACATCAATCTTACATGTATTCATGCTACCAACAATGGATGATGTTGCTGTTGTGTTTTATTGCAGTTGCTTCTGAGTCTTTATTCCTTTAGTTAAATTGACATTAGGAACATCTTGACTTTCACAAGAGTTGAAATAGCTGGGAGATTATATTTTTGTAGGTTGAATGAGCTCTTTAATATTGCAGTTCAAGATAATCATCAATCTTTTAAAAGTGTGTGTGTGAGTGAAATTTATTTTGAGAGATCTTTTAATAGGACAGACAACATGACAGAACTGCATTAGAATTTATATTGTTTTAATACAGTCATATGATTGAAAAACATTCTTAATTAAGCAAATTTGGTTTTTATTTTTTAATATGCTTATAATGGAAACCGTTTTTAGATATTTTTTTTTGCAAAATGGTAGGGCCAAAATCATGCATTATTATTATGGCACAATTGCAGAAGTATACAATTCTTAGTTATCTCTAAAACATTGTATCTATTCCATGTAGCGGATTTTTTTTTATCTTGGATCACATTGGTACACTACCTATCAGAGACGCTAGTAGCAAATATTCTCGTTTCTATTCTATTCATTGTTCCTATGCAACAACGTTATTTTCTGAAGCCACAGAACAGACAGAATATGGCAAAAGAGACCGTTTCTAGGTTGGCAAAGCAGTGAGACAAGACTGTATACTCGCCCTTTATTTATTCAAACTATATGTTGAATATATATTAAGAAAAGCTGGATCAGAAGTTGTGAGAAAAATTATTGTTGTTGATTATGCAGTCAGCCAAATGTTAGACTGGATTTGGCATTTTTATTCACCTACTGAATCATTCTAAAGGACTTGGAATAGACAGATGTTGTTTGATGACATTAAACGTATCATGGCAGGATATATTTCAGGTAAAACTGCTTTTTGCAATAGACTGATAAAGATTTAGTCAGTGATGATGGTGTTCCACTGGTAATCCAGATGTTGTTAGTTATTTAAAATAGTAATTGGTTTTTGCTATTATCATTCATTTGATTTGTAATCATGCCCATTCTAAATAACTAATAACGTGAATTAGTGAATATAGCTATCTGCATCAGAATACTTTAAAATACAATATGCAATTTCAGTGTGAGAGTCTTATTAGTTGTGTAATTGTTAAAATTTTATTTCCCCCACTAGTAGGCAGAAAATGGCAGATAGTGAACAGTTTTAATTCTGCTGTTTTCAGGTACAGATTTGGAAAGTGGAATTTGTTCCCATCCAACAATTCCTGGAAGGCAGTCTCCTCTTTTGCCTGCAAACCATGTGACCATATCAAAAGGAACAGGATTAGTGCATACAGCTCCAGCTCATGGTATGGAAGATTACAGTGTAGCTTCTCATCATCAACTGCCCATGGTACTGTGGTCTTATTTTGCTTTGTTTTTAATCTATGTTTTTCCTGCTCACACCAAAACTATCATGTATCAAAGCCTTTCAAGTTGAAAAGGATGAGTGGAAACCTTTTAAAATCATTGTGTAGCTACCTGAAGTATAGCTAAAAAGTGAGAAAGAAGGTATAGTAGTAGACTTTAAATCACATCCTACAAGGCTTTTCTGTTGCCTACTCATCCCCTGTCTTTTATGTATAATGCCAGGCCTGAAGGTTGGAGAACATCCTGAAAGTCATTGATATGCACTTTGTGCACACTGAGAATTGTTGCAGTGTTCCATAAAGTTTAAATCTGGGTTCTTTTAAGCAGATTTGTAATTATATAGTGAGACTTCTCTTATCTTACTTTCCCTGCAACTTTCCAAATCTGCTACAACTCTTTAGAATAGATTTCAGAACTATGAATAAGGGAGGGAGAATCACTGCTTCCAGATGAATCCATTCCATTGGTAGCGAGGTATAGTCAAATGCAAATTATGGGAACCAAGGCTATTTTCTAAGATAAATATTATAAATTTTAAACGAAATAAGAAAATGGTTTTCATTTGCTTTTGGCTTAAAAATTATATTTCCTCTTAAAATGGGTAACTACTTGCCAAAACTAATGCCGCTGCAATCATTAAAATATTTCTTGTTACTTCTGAAGATGAAAATGTTCTGGCTTACTTTGTAGGGAAAAAATATAACCTCAGTAGTTTAGGGATAGTTAGTCTAATCACATCTTTGTGAAATTATATTTGCTGACAAATTTGAGAACTTTTTTTTTTAACAAAGGTTTAAACAATTTTTCTTATCCAGGACTGTCTGGTAGATGAAGATGGACTTTTCACAGAAGCTGCAGGTTCAGAGCTCCAAAAGAAAGCTGTTCTTGGAGAAGGAAATGAGACTGGTTTGTATTGTATTTTGTACTATAATTTGGGCAGGGGAAAAATAGTGATCTATTTTCTTAAACCAGAGATAGGCAATTTCTTTTCTTTTCTTTTTTTGGCTGCCCTCAGTTATGCATAAGCCATGAAAATCTTTATATAAATTACACACACTTGCAAACACACACACACACACACACACACAGTGTATATCAGTATTAGTCAACTTTAAACCAAAACTACATGGGGCTGCCATTACTATTTTCACAATGCCTGTCTTTTCTCTACCGAGTAGACTTCCAGGGGATGAACAGAAACTTTTGTCAGAGGTCTGAATTGACTGCCCACAAAAGATTTCTGAATTAAAGCTGAAAATAAGTCATATATTTTTACTCTTCCATAGTCATTGAGATGCTTCAAGCAGCAAAGAATTTATTGAAAGAAGAGAAATATGTACACAGCTATCCCTATGACTGGAGGACTAAAAAACCTGTGATTATTCGGGCCAGCAAACAGTGGTTCATTAATACAGAGAATCTCAAGACTGCTGCTCAGGTATATAATGTGTTTCTGATAGAAATGGACCTCTGTCGCTTTCATTACACTTTATGATACATTATTGTTTTTTTATAATTCAATTTATATCATCCATGATATGCATCGTATCTACTGAGTAACTTCAGATTGGGCCACTAAAATTTATACTGTACTTTTTTCCTCCTTTTTTTCTGTTGAGCAAAATTGGATAACTCTATCTCAAGAAACCTGCTAAAATTCTGGCCTCACCCACTCACATCATGTTATTACATTACTATCCACAATCTCTAGAGCTCTCTGAGTCTCAGTTGTTAAAAAATAAAGAAAAAGTATAGTCTCCAACTGGTAGAAGACACTTAACTTCTAGCTTAAATGATCAACTATATGAATCTTGTTTCTGCACACCAGTAGGTGGGGTGCTGACTTTGGGGCTGTATGCGTTCAAATGAAAGCATGATATCTGTCTGCCTTTCATGTAAAAGAATTTATAGAGAACTGACAGATTAAAAATCACACGACAATAAGAAGCACTTATGAAGAATTAAATGGTGTTGGGCTTCTTATTATTTTAGCAACACTTGTGGACATTGGTTGAATTATTACATGCATAATATTTGAAATATTTTGAAACTGTTCATTTGATTATCAACTTACCATCAAGATTGGTATACTTTTCACCATTTTTATTTTACTATAACAATCTACTAAAGAACAGTGATCCCTCTTCTTCCCTTAGCATCTAACCTTTGGTATTTCCCTCATATCATTTGTGTCTTTTTCAGGAAGCATTAAAGAAAGTAAAAACTGTCCCAGCCTCAGGAATGAACAGAATGCTAGAAATGTTGGAAAGACGGACCTATTGGTGCATATCAAGGCAGAGGTGCTGGGGTGTCCCCATTCCAGTTTTTTACCATAAGTCAACAGGGGAGCCTTTAATAAACAAGTAAGTATCTCATCAACCTATTTTGGGGGAAGGGGAAGGGAGGGAAAGATAATAGTTGATGCAGAAATACTGTTTTCATTTTTCAACAGAGCAGTAATTTGCCAAGTAAATAATGCAGTGTTGCACCATTTTTAGCATCTGCTGTTGTTCCAGGCATAGAGTTGCTTTGGTATGGCTATGAGATGAGTTGATAGAGCAGCTTTGGTATGGGTATGGCATTTGCAGCTCCTATTCATACGTGACCAAAAAATTATTTCCAAACCCCACCCCACCTCAAGTTGCCTCAATATATATTTGGAATCAGTGGGTGTTTTCACTCAGAGGTTAATATGGAATGTAATCCATTCCAGAGCTGGTATGGGATATAATGCTTTCTGGGTTCTAAGTTCATTATTAAAACAAGTGAGGAAGCTTTTGTGATACAGCAATTTGTACACACATTTTTATATATCCCAGTGAGGACAAAGTAGTGGTGTTTCAAAACAAGTAATTGGTGTGGGTGTAAGAAACTAGCTAGCCGAAAATACATTACAGTGAGTAGAAAAAGTACTTTTGTCTTCGTAAGATTGCACAGGTGCCAATCCTTTTCACTGGAGACACACACACACACACACATACACACACAAATCCAACCCGAGAGATAAAGGATTGTTATTATTTCTCAACTGGACAAAAGTTCTCCAAGTGCAGTATTTTATTTATATGAATAGAATAATGCTATTACTCATAACGGGTGCAAATAGAGAGATGTGCTTGGGACACTATTGAAAATTATGTTAAACCTGATGGACCCATAAATACATATTGACAAGCAAACCTAAATGTTTTGTGACATTCCTTCTAGTGTTCTCTTTTTTATTTGTACTAAAAGTATGTCATAGGGAGCACGGTGGCCTACCAGTTAAGGCGCTGAGCTTGTTGACCAAAAGGTTGGGGGTTCAAAATCCAAATACTATATGAAAGGATGAGCTCCCATTTTTGCCCCAACTCCTGCAAATATACCGGTACCAATTTGAAGTCAGGCAAATGCAAGTGGATAAATAGATAACACTTTGGTGGGAAGATAACAATGTTCCATGTGCCCCAGTCATGACTGCCACATGACCTCGGAAGCAACTTCGGACAATGCTAGCTAGCTCCCTTGCTAAGAAACAGAAATGAGCACTGTCACCTAGAGTTGGAGATGACCGGACAGGGGAAACCTTTACCTTTTTAAGAGTGTGTCATATTGATTGCATAAGTCTGTGATGTAGCAAAAGGCCTGCTCACTTTCTGCTCACTATGACTAATCTTGCAGCAACTGTTGGTAATGTTGAGAATAGGACAGGAGAGGTACGTAATGCATACTTCATGAGGCTGCTTTTGTTAAGTAAAGGAGGCCCAGTGTTTCTTTTTATATCAGAAATGGAGCTGCTAAACCAGTGTTTTGCTCTGTGATGTAAATCCTCTTTTCTCAAGCAGTGGGTCCAGTTTTGGCCTAACTCTTAATCTCCACTCAAGTTGATTAACATTCTAGGAATCCATTTATTTCTTTTTAATGCTTGATCATAGTAAAAATAATTTTCTACTTTTATTTATAAACCATATGGAGGGTTTCTTGAAATCCAGAACAATAGTGCCCTCTGTTGGTGAGTTTACAACTGCAGTATTGGTGTTGCAAGGAGAAATACATTTAATAGTAATTTTAAATGAAAGAAGGGATACAATAATGTGTTAGCATCCCTTTGCATTCCTCCCAAGTGAGTGAGTCTCCTAAAATTTGCCATCAGAGGCCCCTTTTTGAACTTTGGGAAAGAAGATTAAGCAACAAAATGTGTATATTTAGTCTTGCAGGAGCTTAAGCCATTCTTCGTATTATCCATGCCCTGAAACACTCACAAAAGAATTCTGACCGTACCACAGTTGAAATATGTCTGTTGAGATGCTATTCAAAATATGGTAGATCTCCAGATCCAACACAAGTTGCAAACTCAAAAGACTCATTTTTACTGTTTTACAGTAAAAATTTACAGTAAAAATTACTGTTTTAGAGAATCTATGTCATGTGACTCCTTCAGTATGTGATTGTTCTGGAAAAGCTGTGTATATTACATATACCATTGCTGTCTTTTTTCAGAGAGAACTATAGATAGAAGCAAATGTAGTTCAAAAACAGTAAAGGGTAGGTTGGGGAGGTGAAAAATAAAAGAGGAATGGACCGATGGAATGCAGTGAGAAGAGGAACCAACTATGGTATGGATTTCTTTGTTATGCAAAGAACAAGGTGCTCTATACATTGGAATCAGAAGAAATGTTAATACCGGTAGAGAGACTGTGATGGTCCAGGATGCAGTATATATGCTTCTGGGTTTAAAAAAGTGCATGTGTGTGTTTGTGTGTGTGTGTGTGTGTGTGTGTGTGTGTATTAATGAGTTACTTTGTAGTGAAAATATGTCAAGTTTTTTGTTTTGTTTTTTAGTTTTTCTTCTCATCAGAGTAGTGCTGCTACCAAACTGCAGGCTTGTGTAGGTGTAATCTTATATGTAACATGTGCCATTAATCTGAAATGAAGCTTCAGACAATTAAAACTTGGGACAAAATACCTGCCAGAAAAGGAGCTTTTTCCCTATGGCAAACCAATGTTACCTCACAGTATTGAAAAACCACAAAAATGAAGGCTATGATATTTATATCACAGGGCTCTTGGCTTGGAATGGTAATGGGAAACACAATTCTCATTGTAGATTTATTTACGTTTATATATCGATTTCTAAAATGCTTCCTAAAATAACCCCTAGGTAATATACATTATTAAAGAGGACAACATGTAAGACATAATTCCATTTAATGAAACAATACCAGTAAAAAACATCCAGAGGGTAAATGTTAACCATCCCTGCAGTAACCCTTGATCAGTATTGAATGAAATAAAAGTTCTAGAGAAAGGAGCTTTTAAAATCTATTGGAAGATGGGGTGGGGGAAGAGAATAATGAAGTTTTTAGGATTCTTAGAAATTCTAGTTCATTCTAGTTGTTCAAATCTGGTATTTGATCATTCAGTAACTGGTGAGAGAGAGGCAAATGAGACCAAATGTTTTTGGACTAGATATTATTGGTTGTGCTGTACCCTCCAACACAACCCAGTCCTAATCTAGCCTGCCGGCTTGTCCAGAAAAAATAAAGGAGAGGATATATCAATTGCTTCTATGAGAAATGCTTTCCCATTTGTTCATGATTGGGGTGCTCATGGTTGGCTGAATGCAAAGGGCGAAAAAAAAATGTTTTTTGAGCTGGGTTTAATTGATGAAAGGAGAAAATGTGTTTGTCGGTGTTTTGTGCATTATAAGAACCTACCAATTTGAGAGTAAAAGACTTGCTTGTTCCTCAGTGCATAGTTGTAAAAGAATTTTAAGACATAGCTCAATCTTTTTTTTAAAGAAGCTTTGTCGTTGGTTTGCTTGTATAAACTGCCAGGGTTCTGATTTTAGACACACCTTATAATTTTCCCTTGTATGACGGCTTAAACTCCTCCTTGAGCAAATATTCTGCAACAGATACAGGTAGATGTTTTTAAGAGCAGGGTTGAATAAGAAAGGTAACCAGGGTTCACAGGCAGAGCAATTTTCAGTGAAGCGCCTAGTGCTGGGAAGTCACTACATTTCTCACCAATTCCTACTGGAATTAGTGACTTTGATCTAGTTTATTAGGTTCTTACACGAGTGCTTTTAGTAGTATCATCTACATCAGATAATTATGACTACTGAAAAAATTATGCTCTTGTGCTCTCTACATTTTTAAAACACGTTAGTAAATTAAGAGGTTTGAAAAATAAAGAATAACAGACTTTGTATGATTGAATAGATGTTGTTTGTGGTGAAGAAATTCCAGGATAATGATAACAAAACACGGATAAATCTCCCTGTCACAGAGGAGTCCTTTTCAGACCACGAACGTCGTAATGGGCCAACTTCTATTAGAGTTTTTGAATCCAGAGCAGTTTTAAAAGAATGGCTATGCTTTATCCATGTTAAATATTTCTTCTGTTGGGTTTTAACATTACACGGGCTAATTCTGGTTAATGTGAATATGCTTAAGCTCCTAAAGCCATTCAGTCCATCAGTTTATCACTAGTAACTATGAACATCAGGCAAGAATTCAGTGAGACAAAATTAAATGGACAGCATAAATATTATAAGTACAGCAACTCAGTTCAAATCCTGAATGTGCTGTCTTGCTAATATGTTTGTCCATTTATATAATTTACATTAGACACAGGTCTTTTTATAAAGAACCCTTTAAATCACCAGAACAAAATTTTATCTCTTCATAATTTCTTCAGAGAGAAAATAAACACATGTTATGGAGGCACCATTTAATTTTTCTTTTAAGTTGCAAGCCATAGCAATACACTAAGAGGATAAATCATTAAAACATAAAGAGGACTTTCATTTTTAAAATTAACTTCCTTCATTGATATTGATTCATGCATTTTAACATATAAACGCGTGTTCCTTGTAGAGCAGTGAACATGCAGAGTATTGGCCTACAGAAATGACAGGCAGACTTAGATAGCACAGTCTGTCAAATCATAGGTCATTACCCTAGACCTCATTTCAGGGGAGAAACGTTCATCGAGTCCTCCAGAGCTCTTTTGCTGAATAGATGTTTTTTATCTGAAATAACCGGAAGACTAGCCTTAATTAAAAAAAAAAGATGCTCAGAAAGAAATAAAAAGTACGAACTTTACCAGTAGAGGTGGTACGTAGGTAAATACAAAGTTGTAATAACAAATTTGCTTGAATTTACTTCTTTTTGGTATAATTTACTTCTTCAGTCAATAGATCAGTGGCTTTCAAGAGTAACACCACCTCCACTGGAAAGAGGCTTATTCCACATGGAGTTGCTGTTACACTTGATAACACTGCTTAAGATCCATTAGTTATCTGCCTCTCTGAACCTACATAGGGAAAGGAAATTACCATTCCTTCATTCTATTGCAATTCGGTACTTTCTCCCCTACGGATACCCAAAATGAATGTGGTGAGAATTTGAGACCTTATACATTACTGCCACTCCATGAGTACGATACAAATTGGAATAAACAGCAGCAGGTGTCAGTTGTCCAACAAAGGCTCTGTAAAAATAATGGAAACTGAGTTTGAATATAGATAAGTCTTTCTAAAGAAAACAACCCTCTGATATTGTGATTAAGGGCATGACATTTTCGGTTTAATAAACATTAAACTGATTAAAACAGAAAGATGTAAGTTTAGGGACGAAACATACCTTTGAAATTAAAACATTGTGAAGGACTTACGTTTAAAGCTCAGTGCAATAATTTATTTAATTATCTTAATCTAATGACGCTATAGGTCTTAAATATTTTCAGCTTTAAAAAGAAAATACCACAGATTGGTATAGACTAATCCTGAATAATTCTGAATACATTTAAAAACATTCATGGTAAAAAGTAATATGTTATACAGAAAACCTGTAATTAATATAAATATTTATGTTGGTATGATTCAAGCTTAAGTTGAATTACTTTATTTGCTAAATCAGCTTCTTTCTTCATGCTCCAGTTTAACTTGAAAAGCAGGTTAAAATTTGTTAAGATTTTCCAAATTGCTGCAAGTTGCTGCCCTTTGCTTAAAAAAAGAATACCTTAAATCAGCTTGAATCATCTAATCCTTCGACATGTATTACAGTCACAGTGATCCAGAGTACAACTACATTTTATAAATGGACAATATCACTATTCTTAAATAGTTTCAAAAATCACCTGCATCTTACATAAAAAAGAAGTTACCTGGACTCCACGCTGTTAAGAGGAGTGAGGATGGTCAGCATCCGTTTCTGTCCATGCCTGAAAAATATCTGAATGCTGCTTAATTTCCCACTAAATAAGCATTTGGCATAATCAATATCAGGGTTCAAAATGATTGGCTGGCGTCATGGTAGCGTGAATTGCCCTGTGGATTTCCAGACTAGAAACCTGGAGAATGACACGTAATATGAGTTCTGCCCAATCTGGCATACAAATATAGGGCAAAGTTTTACAGCAGGGCTCTTGTTGCTTACACTGTGAATTATGGTTCTCAAACTGAAACCTGCCATTTGCAGAGTGATAAGTCGTTATTTGAGGAAGGTGTTGAATTTACACTGTAGAGAGAACTTTTAACTTAAGATTTTTATACACATTGTACAGTTGAGAACAGGAAACATATATCTGATATTTGTAACCATTTTGGCAAGAGCCACAAGAATGGCTTCTAAGAGAAAACAAACAGACAAGTTTTGGAAAGATTTTAAGGATAATATAATGTATATTCCTTGGAGGTCTAGTAACATTATGAAATCAGCAAAATCATTGGTTTTATAAGGGCAAGAACAGCTATTAATGATTACAGTTAATAAATAAATCAAGTTTATATATTTAAATGTTGTAAAGCATTGTGAAGCAGTATATAAGTCTGAGTACTATTTCTGTTGCTATATTAATTATAATTTTATTTATATTTATTTTTATTATAACTATGTCAACCACACATACTTTTTTAATTATAAAAACTCTTTCTTTGGAGACTATATCTTGTTTTATACAGTATGTTAATTCTAGTTTCCTTAATAAATAAATCTGAAAATAGATACTGGCTTCTGAGTTTAAGGAATTTGATATACCGTATCCTCAGCCAAATACTCAATTTTAAAATATAGCTACAAGCATTTCTTCCCTCCCTGTAATTATCTTTATACAGACAAAATATGGCATTAGAACAAGTCATTTTCCATGAAAAGAACCTGGAAGATAGAACTGGAATATAATTTTTATTGTGAAATCTTGAAAGACTCGTTTTAGGATTAAATCTCTAGATATGGGCAACCTTCTCCCATAAAAGGCCACTTTTTTAGTCACGCAAATTTGGGGACCTTGTGATTTTTAAACTACATGAAGCTACAGGTTTGATTAAGGATTTAATTTGATTTTTAAAAAAGAGTGCTGTTAAATAATTTGAGACTAACTTCAACTATCTTTGTAGGATCAGGACAATATCCTCATCCCATGCCTCAGATGACTTTTACAGACTTGATGTCTTCATTCACTTCCTTATTAGCCCATCATGGCAAATAAACAGCATTTTGGAAAGGCTGCTCTAGGTTTTCTTTCAGTCATTTCCTCTTCACTTGAAGACAAAGCATAACCTATATAAGTTTTTCATGAAGTATTATGGGAGAGAAACTTGCAGCTGCAACAAAAATTAAAAATTATTAGCTGCAAGGGGGATGATGGTGATTTGATGACCTCATAAATGAGAAAGAGTAGAATTTTAGCCCCTTTTTATGATGCTGTTTAAAAAACAAAACAGTATTTTAAAATTAACAAAGGCGTATATCATCAGGCTTAGACTTAATGTTAGAAAAGCATAGAAAATTTATAGAGAATCATGAAAATCCATGATTCTCTAATGGATTTAGGTGGGAAACCTCGTTGAGATTTGGAAACCATTGCAAATCAAAAGTTGGAGCCCTTATTTAACTGGTTAGTAGTATAAACATGGCACATCCATAGGAAGAAAAGTTCAAGAGTGCTAAGATCGGGTATTGTTAAACTGAAGTACTTTGATTAGTGATCAAAGTGTGCAAAAGTAGTTTTACACAGTTGTGTTTTTTACTCACTTGCTATTTCTTTCAGGCCTTTCATTGTTTATCTTGAATAGATTGTCCATAATGTGTTTAGGAAATTGTAATTGTAATTTATACTTTAGCCTTTTCTTACATGTGAAAACATTTAGTGACTCCTGGTTTTTCCAATTAAATGTCATCTACAGAACACAGATTAATAATTTCTTGTCTTTCTGTCACTGATTCCCTTTTTTTTCCTTGTAGAAAAAGCACTGAGAATGTTATTAAACTAGTGGAGCAACATGGCAGTGATGTCTGGTGGACACTTCCTATTGAGCAGCTTCTTCCCAAAGAGGCTCTGGCAAAGGTAAATTTGGGGATAATGGAAAGCACTCTATGAAGCTATGAACTACAAAGTGTAGCTGAAATCTGGAATTAAGGGGCAGGATTCAGACAATCCAGAAGCCTGGCAGATCAAGGGCTAACTTGGATCTGACTTGTAGTAGTGACCTAATCTACTGAAAGTGATGCTGCTGTAAGGTTTTGGGGACTTACCAACAAGTACAATAAAGTATAGGCCAATGTACTTTGAATGTGAGCCAACATAGAATAACTGCATTAGCAATTATTTCTGTGAAAATTATTTCCCAGATCTACCCAAAGGGTATAACATGAAGCAGCAGAGATTTAAGGCAATGTCATAAGCACCTTATATGTATACCTGTGTATGTGTGTATACAGTTACAGTCAGATGAAAAAGTTACATAATCAGGTGGAACGGACTGTACACCAAGGTTTATTACATAATGTGGTAGCTTTTAAGATGCCAAAATAGGATAGTCTCTTGCAACAAAAACAACATAGGTTCATCTTTCTAATGTGCATACAAATGAACATCCAAAATACAGCAATGTTCTCTTATTCATGTTGCCATTAAAAAAAATAGTGATTATGCTGTTACTGGTCCTTTGGTGCGGAAATGGAAGAATTTAAGTTGTCCTTATTTTCTTAATTCATATATTTGTAACCCATATATTTTTAAATCAGGCTGCTAATGATATCCAGGAATATGTACAAGGACAAGATGTGTTGGATATTTGGTTTGACAGTGGAACATCTTGGGCTCATGTTTTAGGAGGTAAGAAGTTCTAAATTCAAAAGTATATCAGAATTGCCTGGTAAATTTTAAACATAACTGGACTTGCATTTAATGAAGGAGCTATAGAATCAGAATCATAGAAATGGAAAAAAAAACTTTAGAGGACATGTGCTTGGTGAAGGATCCACTGGATTATCTCTGACCCGGAAATATATTAAGCTACATCCAGAGATTGACAATTTGGAGAAAGGTGTTTTAAGATGACAGTGTGTTACTCAACTTTCAGGCAGTACAATGAATTTTGAAAATACAATATAGAGAAGACTTAGTAATTGTAAGCATATATAATACAGATCACTTGTTTGAAAATTGTGGGTGTAGATATCTTCTAGTTGATCACTTCTCATTTATGTAAAACAGTTTGTAGAACTAATTTTAAAACAATCCAGATATTTTTTAGCACAATGGTAGGAAGCTCCAGTGCAGTTTGGAATCAATTTAGTGTAGAACATCAACTGCTTTTGAACTTTAAACCAAGAGTACACAAATGTTTGATAGCAATCTTGTTGAATTGTAAAACATGTTGACCCTGGATTATTTTTTTTAATTTCCTTGAAACCCAGGGAAGCAATAGTATCATCAAGAATGAATTTATCTAACGACTTCTTGCACTTTGATTTGAAATTATTAAGCTGTGTAAAATTCACTGTCATTTAACTTACTTGATGTTGTAAAGTTCTTACCATATTCAGAGAAACCAAAAAGATATGAAACTTGAGGTACTAGGCATGAAAGGTTTTACAGTTGGAGTTCACACGTTACATTGTATTTTGGTCATTTATTTTTCCTTTCTTGCACATATTACTTAAGCAGATTCAGAAGCCAAGTTATAACGAATTAAAAGCTCTGATAGTCTTCTCTAGCCTTGTCTGATCATGCAACAGCCCTTAGCCCAGTTCTGTGCTAAAAATCCCTGCCCTATAGGTATTTGCTTCCCAGCCATGCTAGAAAATTTCACTGGTTATTTCAACTAGTGATTTGAGTTTCTATAAATTCCTCTTTCATTTACAAACAAAATAAAATCATTAGAATGAAAGCTTACCCATGTTTGAGACTTTAAATAGGATTATGAGATTAAGTTATATATTCCTGGTCCTGAGCCTATAGCATCTCCTGTTAAATGATAGGGAGAATAATAGGGAGGTGTGCAGAAAATTCCATCAATCATATTTACTTTTTTTCATGCTACTGTGGCCTTGTTCAGACATTCTCACCTCAGACTCCATGTGTTCAATTGGAAGTTTGGTGGAATGCAAATAACAGTATGACTAGAAACTCTGCTTTACTAAGTTCCAAGCTAATGCAGAGAGATATAGTTTCAGCCAAGCCAATGTAAGTCCACTACCCCTTCAGATTTCTAGAAAAATTACTATTCATTATCTAATTTTAATGTCCTCCATGTATTCAACTGTAGCAAAGTTCAAATCAGGCTATAAGGTGCTCTATTCCAGGGTCAGGAGTAACTCTGGAGGTGTAACAGAAGCCTATAGGGTTGCAAAGCAAAGCAATGAAACTGTTGTCCTCTGTTGCACGTTGTTGGGACTCTGTACCACAGTGTTACTTCAAAGGATACTTGTCTTGATCCTCAATCAAGATCAATGCATGCATAATCATGTGTGCATATGCATGAATTGGACTTAGAATTGATTTAGTAGTTGGAATGTATTGTATGCAGTTGAGCTAAAGCAGGCTTTGTTGCAAAGCAAAATGCTGCTTTTGATTTGTCTACCTGTATGAAAGTCACAAACTGCAATTTTAATGCAGGATTGCAGCTACTAAAACTTCATAATTTGAGTTCTTCCTACACAATTTGTCCAAGTCTCTAGTTAAAAATGGAGCAGCCAGTGTAATATCAGATAAAGAAAATATGTGACCATCAAGATCATTTTCCAGAACTGATAAATGCAGCAGCCTAATTCCCCGCAGAGCTATCATACTAATGTTTAACTAAAACAATACTGTTTTATAATGCCTGCTTTTTGTGCTGACAGGGTATTTAAAGGAAAAGGCCTAGATAATTGTACTTGCCATTAAAACACACAGTGTTTAATCTATGGGTTAAAGTCTCTTATCAAAGATACACATTACATTGCTCAAATAATAACAGAAAAGGATTTTAAGGACCTATGCCCTCTAACTGTAAATAATAACCCTAATTAAAGCTTTATCAATTGTTAAAGTTTGTGATCTATGATAAACTGCAAAAAATGTTTGTGGGAGAAAAATGTAACATCTAGGTTAAGCAGTACATTTATATGCAAGTAAAAAAATCATTCTCAATTTGCATAAGATTTTTCAATCTCAAATGAGGTATTGGTAAGAATAGATATTGAATCCAGGATTTTGGAAACAGATAGAAATAGTGTAAAGTTTTCATAATAATGCCTAGATGAATTCATAATTTTTATCACTGTATTATATTTGAATTTATCAAAGAACAATACATGACAGGACAAATATAAAGAATCACATACCTGACAGAGATTCTTTATATTATTACTAGCCAATAACCCAGCATTGCCGGGTTATTTATTTATAGGGGGAAAATATCCGGACCAAACGTAATTTCTAATGTTGGATTTTCCCCCTTACCAGAGAGACACCCCCCCCCTTTGTGGAGTACTATGAAGCTGTTACTATGACAACTCCACTGCGCTGTACAGTAGAAGCCCGTATGGCACAACAGGCTGTATCTTAACAGAATACACACCCCGAAGAATGTTAGGGGTGTCCTACCCCCACAGTATTTTTGTCCAGAGAGTAAGTCATCTGTGTACCAAGTTTGGTGAAATTGCTCGAGACATTCCAGAGTTATACTGGAACATACACACACACACAGCTGTTATATATATATATACATACATATATACATATACATATACATATATATATACATATATATACATATATATATATATATATATATATATATATATATATATATATATATATATATATACACACACACACACATACATATACATATACATATATACATATATATACATACATACATACATACATACATATATATTATTCACTAAATCAATATATCCATTTTAAAAAGAAAAAAGTAATATACAGTACTTAATTATCTTACAGTTCATGTTTGCTTAAAAGAATAGTTTTTCTTATCAATCTGTAGATTGCATCTCATTACTCTATGTCAGAATTTTTACCAGTGTAATTGTCTAGTAATACATCATGTTTAAAAATCATTAATATGGTTGGGTAACTTATGATTGAGAATAAAAAAAATATTCCTTTAAATACTCAATAGGTTGCCTCATAACACTGCTTCAGAATTTTTATTAATAAATAATTGTTACCATAATAAATGTTCTAGCTACAGCTATATCTAAATTTATATATTTTTGTAAAAGTAATTGAAGTGTTAGAAGGAAAGGCAGTCTTACAACTTTATATGGAGTTTGAATAATTATAGTGAGCAGGTTTATAAGGAACATGTGCTTCTAGTAGCTTTGTAGAAAGGAAAAATTCCATTTTTTCTTTCCTAGCACTTCACGGTACAATAGCTGTACTTTTCAAAGGTTCTTTCTTCTTTCCTTCTATTATGTTCACAGTTGTAAGTTGCATTGATCTGGCAAGTCAATAACATAGCATAATTACTAAGTGTAAGAGTCTTTAATTTAGGTTTGCCTAACAGCAACTAAATTCTGTTGTTGTTTTTTTAAAAAAAAGAAAAGAAAAAAGAAATTAAATCCATTATAAACACTTCAGAATTGCCATTTGAATAACAAAGAGTACTATATTTTTTTTTTAAAAAAAATACTTTTTATAAATGTTGCCTTATTTCCACTTCATCTGATTCAACACTGAAGTAAGTCAATACTCAGAATGGTTAAGAATCTCAATTACAAATACTATGTTGCTTGTGTTTTTAGATACAGGTGAAAGGGCTGATGTATACTTGGAAGGAAAAGACCAGCTGGGAGGTTGGTTCCAGTCTTCCCTCTTGATTAGCGTAGCAACACGAAAAAAGGCACCATATAGGTAAGTTGATGGATGAGTTTCTGGGGCAGCTATGGTAATATGCACTGGCTTTTAAGAATAGCAATACCACTTAGACTTACATACCTCTTTACAGTGCTTTACCACCCTCTCTTAAGTGGTTTACAGAGTCAGCATATTTCCCCCAACAATTTGGGTCCTCATTTTACCCACCTTGGAAGGATAGAAGGCTGAGTCAACCTTAAACCTGGTGAGATTTGAACTGCCAAATTATAGGCAGCCAGCAGCCAGCAGAAATAGCCTGCAGTACTGCACTCTAACCATTCCATCACCATGGCTCTTTGAATGTATGTATGACAGTCTAAAGGAAGTATTGGATTACCCAGAGGTCTTTCTTCTAGGACTCTTATTGTTCATGGATTCACTGTCGGTGAAAAAGGAGAAAAGATGTCTAAATCCATCGGCAATGTGGTTGATCCAGATGTTGTTATCAATGGAGGCAGTGTAAGTAATTACATAGTTCTACTTGCCATCTGGAAATGCAGTTTATAGGTTCCTCAGAGTAATTGGGGTTCAGTTATTTCCTTCCCGGAAATATCTTTTTGCTATTAAATCCTGGCCCGATTCACCCATTATTATTGGCAAAATAGTAATTTGGGCAGCTCAATGTGTTTTCTAACATAGTAGAGTTACCATGTAAGGACTACAAAATTCCATCAAGCCACCAGATGCCAGCATGGTACACTTTTTGGCATCAACATCTGCTTTTTGTCATCTCATGGTCATGCAGATTTTTGCAATTTAGAAAAAGTAGCACATGAATAGTCTTAGTATTCCTGGAAAGCAGCATACAACAGAACATTGGTTTTGGTAGTTTAAACTGTGGCTGATGCATTTAACATAGTTTATTAACCTCAGAAGCCTTTGATTTTGCTCTCATTGCCATGCAGGAAAAGTCCAAAGCTCCTGATGAAAAGATAAATTCCAGCTCCACATATCCCTTGAGTTAGATTATTTTACTGGCAAACTTCCCTGTATGTTCTCAAACAATCATTTGCTCATAGACCTGAGAGCATCGGCTATAGAAACCAATAGTAATAAACATGAACAGTTTTATTGCTTCTCAGTTTGCTTATGAGTGGTTGCTTTGTGGGGAAGAGAAGCTGCAAAAGCTTTAACCTTAGCTGGAGTTTTTTTATTTAGCCGGGTGTGGGTCTATGTTGTTACACGCTATGCACAGGGAGGGGGGAGGGTGTTGGTTTCTATATAGAGACTGCCTTCCTTTTTCTGTATTTTTCATTCCTATGGCACATAAAGCAAAGTGTTAAGCAAAACTAATGGAAAACCAGGGCCCAACAACAGTGTTCATTGTCATAGTTTGGTCACCTTTAAGTACTTAGTGCACTTAGATCAGTATAAAAACAGATCTCAACAGGCAGGACTGCTTTGAGACTTTTATAGCATTTCATTTGCACAAACTGATGGGAGGACCTTTGTGCCTGGCTCAAGTAGAGATGACTGCTGGAGGCAAAGGGAAAATTGATGTTTTGGTGAATTGGAGTGATCAACGCAGTAAAGTATAGTGGTTGGCGGTGTTAGGCTACCAATAAAGGTTGGTAGATTCAAGTCCACCAACAGCCAGGGAAATTCACTGGGTAATTGTGAACTGATCACTTTCTTTTAGTCTCACTTACCTTACAAAGATGTTGTGGGGGGAAATGGGACGGTGGTACAAATAAATATGGTTTAGTCTTTTGTTACCAAAGTTAACAAAAAAGGGCCTTTTTCTCCCTAGTGGGCTTCTGCTACCTTGTCTCTACTTACTACCATATCTTCTAAGAGTTAAGGTTAGGTCTATTGATCAACCTTGTTCTCAGAGAGGCAGTCCTAACTTTAAAATTCAGATTTACTTGTGAGACTGATACTAATGTGTAGGAAACACTTTATTTAAGTCTTTCTCAATCTTCAATCCCTAGATACTGGACTTGAGCGCCATATCACTATTAGCCAACATGGTTGGCATTAAGGATTTGTAGGTTTTGTTTTTCAATAAAATTACCTGGAAGATATTTATAGGTCATGAAAACTGCACTTCCGGATTCACCACAGAACTGTTGCTTCTTTTATATTAAGTTAGTCCTCAGAAGAAGGCCATCCTTAAGTAGTTATATCAGCAGCTATTTATTGCTTTATTATTATTTTTTTTGTAGAGGAGCTCAAGTCAAGCATACAAGATGTTCCCTTCAATTTTTTCATTTAACAACCCTGTGAAGTAAATTTGGGTCAAGAGAGAGAGTGTGTTCCAAAGTCATCCAGTGATATTCAATTCCTAAGAATCTGGGTCTGTCTATCACTATCAAAATGCTACATTGCTTCTACTTGCTAGGGTATGAGAATATGTGTTTGTGTGTGTATGATATTTTGCAGAGCAGCAGGCAGGACACTTGTTTTCTGGCAGTGTCCCGCCTTGATTGATGTCAAGGTTCAAGTAGCAAACATGGTTTGACCTCCCTCCTTTTCACTTTGCACCTAATTTGGTGTAGTGATTAAGGTGCTGGCCTAGAAACCAAGAGACTGTGAGTTCTAGTCTGACCTTAGGGACATAAGCCAGTTGGGTGGCCTTGGGCATTCTCTGTCAGCCTAACCCATCTCACAGAGTTGTTGCTGTGGAGAAAATAGGAGGGGAGAACGTTATGTACATTTGCTGATTGGAGTTACTTATAAAATAAAGGTGAGATAAAAATCTAATCTAATAATAAATAACATAAGCAGCTTGTTTCTTTTTTAATGAGGCATGCTTTGTAGAGTTAACACTATTCAGCATTTTATTTTCACATGAGTACAAATACTTTGTCAGAGATTTATTTTTCCACAATTCTTGACAGAATCTCTACATTCCTCTGGGGAAATGTCTTTATGGCACACTTTGCTGCACAGTTATAAAATAATATGTTGAATTTATTTCGGAGAACAGGGGTTCATTGAGCAATTACCAGCACTGAAAGGTGTTTCCTCTCCATCTTGTCAATGTATAGGACCATAGCACTGAGCCACCATACGGGGCTGATACTTTACGCTGGTGGGTGGCTGAGTCCAATGTTTATACAGAAGTGCAAATTGGACCTACAGTGCTCAGTTCTGCTCAAGATGATATTAACAAGGTAAGCAAACGAACACACTGTTGCCTTTTCCTAAGTAGAAGCCACTACAAAAATAGTTCAGCTTTCTGGAATATGTAGTCAGGAAAGAAGGTGTATCAATAGCATCTCAATAGTAGTTTTCTATTCATCTGCCATTGGAATAGTTTTCACTTGTGTATCTTATGATAATAGTAATGACTTTACCCATCATGGCTGCATTTATTTATCTGTACCGTCAAGTAAATTCTTAGCAAATATAGGGACAACTGCTTGCAATTTTATTGACAACATTTTCAAAAATGTTGAGTTTTAGATTTGCCATTGCCTTCTTCCTAGAGCAGAGAAAAAGTGTCTGGCCCAAATCCACCAGCTCACTTTTGTACCTAAGGCAGGATCTCATGGTTTCTTCTCTACTTTTGAAGCACAAACTGACTCTAGCCCTTCATGGTTATTGATCCTAGAATAATTGATATCACAAGCCAGCCAGTTCTCCTTTTCTGTCTGTTCCTTCTACATGCAGTATTCAATGTGTGACATTTTTAAACTGCAAATTTCACTAAATATCGAAATATATGTTGCTTGTACTTAGACCTCAAGTGCAATATACCTGTCCAAAGTGTTGTATTCTAATCAAAGGACTTACTGATCATTAATGGGAATTAAGACAGCTTTACTCATTAGGAATCTCTCCTTTCTATATCACTGCAAACCAAATCTTTGAAGAAGAGACTGGTAAAAGAACTAGAAGAAATATGGTGGCTATTGAGAATCATTCCATAAAGTTTTAGGATTAGCAACTCTCTTGGATGATTTCCAGAAAAGTTCTAAATATTTCCATGCCACCTCGCCCTAAATCTCAAAACAAATCTTAAGCAATGGTGGGTTTCACAAAATTTTAGAACCTCTTCTGTAGGTGTGCCCTGCTTTGTGGGAGTGGCTTGCCGTGGCCAACTTGTAAAATATGGTGAAACTCACTTAACAACGCTCTTGCTTAGCAACCAAAATGTTGGCTCAGGAACTCTGGCATTGAAGTGTGCAATTCTTAAAGCTGTCAAGTTACAAGACCCTTGCATCCCTAACCCTTTAGAAAAAAAAACCCAGGGGTGTTGAAACTTGACAGCTTTAAGACTTGTGGACTTCAACTCCTAGAATTCCTCCTCTCGCTGTTCATCTTGATGATGTGCGGACGGGCTGGGGGAGAGAGCTGGAACCAGTTCTAAACGGCACTGTAGATTTGTGGAACCTCTTCTATAGAAGAGGTTAAAACTGGCAGGAACCCACCCCTGATCTTAAGATAGAAGAGCCTGTCTGAAAGATCTCCAGGGTTCTTTTTGCCTCCCAAAATAAATAACGTACTTGAAATACATGGTTATATTTATGGTAAACATTTTTTCAAATAATTACTTTAATTCATGGACTATTTTGGAATTTGTTGATAGCTTCGAAATACACTCCGTTTTTTGTTGGGGAATCTGACTGGCTTCAGCCCAGAGACAGACTCTATCCCTACATCAGAGATGTATCTGATAGACCAGTTCATACTCCATCTACTGCATGGCTTCGCTAACAAGGTAAGCACTAGGGAGTGGTTGGAACTATGGACACTTATAGCACAGAACGGTTGATCTGTGAACTGGATAGATACATTTTTGGAGAAAATAATTCTTTTAACTGTTGCATTATTGTACTGGAACAACTGCTATAGAAATCAACTTGCGGCTTAAGAGAATACCTTACAACAGACCACTACCCTCTACTACTTTTCTGCTAGTGTGTGTGTGTGTGTGTGTGTGTAGCGTTTCTCCATCCATTTCTCCATCTTTAGTAACATTCTACCCAGTAGAAAACCTTAACATTTGTTTACCAAATACATTAGCAAAATGTGAATAGAGAAGAAAATTACAGCTGGAAGGTAGAAGACATGTCTTCAGAGACCAACATCTAACTACCAGCTTCCTATCTTCTGTGGATGTTTGCTGGATTAGGCCCTGCATAGCCAAGACTGTTTGAATACTTTGGCCATGCTACAATTAGACATCATCTTTCCTCCTTTGCTGAAATCAACAATTCCAAAGATGCAATCATCTAAACCACTATTATATCTTGGAAGGAGTAAGGAGTGGATTATCAAAACCTAATTTTATGATAAGGAGGGAGACAGTTATAGGACTGGAGAAATCTTGGACAGAGTAGTATGGAGGAGAAGGAAAGGACAATACTTGGTTGGTCTGGTATTGTTTTAAATAGTATGAATGCACAAAAATGATTAGCTAAATGTCTGTGGAGATTCTCGGCCATCAAGGTCATGGTTGTCCCAAAGGTGCTTTTTCAAGGCAACTGGACTTTTCAAGGCAACTGGACTTTTTTTGTTTTCCCTTGAAGACATTTCGTTTCTCATCCAAGAAGCTTCTTCAGTTCTTGGATGAGAGATGAAACAGCTTCAAGGATAAAGAAAGCCCAGTTGCCTCTTGAAAAAGCACCTTTGGGATTAACTAGCTAAGTCTGCCAATAATTTAGATTCTGGTTAGATACTGTTTATACTCACTAACTTCTAATTTCTGGTGCTTCCTGTCTCCTTTCCATCTTTATTTTTCTTTGGAATAACAATTACTTGCATTTTAAATTAGGTGGGGTTTTTTTGTACTTTATTCCTTAGGTTACACAGGCATATAAGGAACATGACTATGGAAAAGTCATCCGATTACTTCAAGCCTTTTGTAGTAAAGATCTCTCCAGTTTTTATTTTAGTATAATTAAGGACAGGTATGTGAACTTTTTTATCGCCTTATCAGATAAAATGAGAAATGCATGTTCTGTGCTGTTTGTCCCCCAAGATAAATCCTTCCAGATTAGACACAGTGAGATGGATTATTTTGTAACTAACATAAACGGCTAGTTTCTTAAGCTCACATGCATTTTGATACACATTATTTATTCCAAAAATATTTAAATGTTTAGAAATTGTTTCCCCAATTATTTTGTTCTCTAAAATCCAGACTTTATTGTGAAGAGGAAAAAGATGCTAAACGCCGTTCATGTCAAACAGCCTTGGCAGCAGTTTTGGATACAATGGTTCGTTCTTTTGCACCAATTCTTCCACATCTGGCTGAAGAGGTATTCCAGTATATTCCATACAGAAAAGGTATGAGAATTATAAAATGGTTAAGAAAATAGACATTTTACTGAGATTCTTAGATTCTTCACATAAACCTCTTAATGTGTTGAGTTCATTACTCATTTAATTTACATTTGTGTTGTAAAAAATAGAACAATCAATATTAATTTTATTTAGTCATTAAAATTCTTAGCTGCAGGATGAAATCTGCTTGTACACATTTTAAAATTAAACTAAGTCACACTAGTACCTTAATAAAGTACCGATAATCGTCCAGGCAAGTTTGCAGATTTATGGAATCATAGTCAGATCACTGAATTCAAACCCTTGCTCAGTGCAAAATTTTAAATTAAGAACACCCCAAGGAAGGCTGAGTGCCGAAGAATTGAGGCCTTTGAGCTATGGTGCTGGAGAAGACTACTGTGAGCCCCTTGGACAGCAAGGCGATCAAACCGATCAGTCCTAGAGGAGATCAACCCTGACTGCTCTTTAGAGGCCAGGTCCTGAAGATGAAACTCTAATGCTTTGGCCACCTAATGAGAAGGAAGGACTCACTAGAGATGAGCCTAATACTGGGAACAATTGAAGGCAAAAGAACAAGGGGATGGCAGAGGTGGCTGGCTGGAGTCACTGAAGCAGTAGGCGTGAACTTAAATAGACTCGGGGGGATGGTAGAGGACAGGAGGGCCTGGTCACGATGGTCAGACACAACTTCGCAATTAACAACAAAATAAACCAGATTCTATAGAGTAATTTTAGCACTTATACTCTAGGGCACGGGTGTCAAACTCACGGCGTCACATTGCATCACATGACATTCGCATGTGACACATCCAGCCCACAGACTATCAGTTTGACACTCCGGCTCTAGAGGAAACTGCTGATCTGGCTTACATTACTAAAAATTATTGGGAGGCAGGTACATATAAACTCAAGCGTGGCCACTTAAGGTGAATGGGAAACTTTAATTCATAGAAATTGTTTCCTTGATCAGAGACAAATATTGGTGTGTAATCTAATGAATTCACCTCAATGAGCAACCATATCTCCATCAGCTGAAGTTTCTGGGTTGGGTTCAGACAAGCCCACATAAAATTTTAACCCTTATTCTTAGCTTTATATAGTACAATGCTGTTTACAGAGCTGCTAATGCATTCATTTTCCCCACCCTTTTCTTTTGCAAGAGTCAGATAGTGTATTTCGTTCCGGATGGATGACCACAAGTGCTGTATGGAAGAAACCAGGCCTTGAAGAAGCAGTGGATGGAGCATGTGCAATGAGAGATGGTTTCCTGGGCTTTATTGCAGGCAAAAATGCTGCGGAATATCAGGTGATTCTAGTGATTGAGCCTGGGTTGTTCTTTGAATTAATGGAGGTAAGCAGAAAACTCATAACCTAATATTACATCTTAACTAGTACTTTAATTTTCAAATGTTTAAGAAAAGCTATTGAGAAAAGCCATTTATAATGCCTTAATTCAGAAATACTTACAAATATAAAGGGATATTTACTCAATTAATTACAGGTAATCTTGTCTTACGACCAGAGTTGTGGCCAGAACCTCTGTCACTAACTGATGCAGTCATTAATTGAGCCATGACCAAATTTATGACCTTTTTGCTGTGGCTGACTTCTTCCATTGGCTTTGCTTGATGCTTTGCTGGGAAGGTCATAAATGTGTAATCGTGATCCCCAATGGTGCAACCTTCGTAAATACATACCGGTTGCCAAGTGCCCAAATTTTGATCATATTACTATTGAGACGTTGCAATGATCATAAGTGCAGGAGTCAGTTTTAAGTCACTTTCAGCACCATTGCAACTATGAATGGTCATTAAAGAATGGTCATAAGTTGAGAACTACCTGTAATGGTCGAACACTGACATAGAAACGTTCATTTATTATTATGATAAATACTACTTTAGATTTAGATAAGCAAGATACAGAATCCAAAGACAAGATATAGAACATGTTTATTTGCCCAATTTCAACCCTATGATCCTATGATTTTGAGCACAAAAGTTTTTTTTTTGCTTTGTTTGCTTGCCCGTTTTAAAATAAAGGCCTCCTTTGACTTCCGTTTTGTTTTTGTTGACTTTTCTACTTTTAGGGAACAAGATATGCAGTTCAGTAATATTCAACCTTGGACTCTGAACTGTTTGTAACCAAGATTCCCTATACTTCTCCCTTTTTATTTGGTGGTTTCACTTTCTTGAAATAGAGGCAAAGTATTTGAGGAGTTAGATAACCCCCCGTTTGAAAAGATCATGTATTCGGACTGTAGAGCCCTACTATATATATCTACAATTACAGACTAACAAGATGTAGCTATATAACATAGTTCCCTAGTGTGGTCATGTCTTATGAGTTCTTGAATTGTACATAATGGTACACCATCACCATAAATGGAAATTATAATAAAGTCCTGTGCATACATCCGATATCACAGTATTAATCCTGAATTTAATATTCAGTATTAAGTCTGAACAAGCCAAAGTAGACGTATGTTTGCATGTCTTGGTACCAAATCACATTATGGCTCAAATATGGCAAACCAGGCAAACTAGCTTATTGTCTTAATTAGAATTGTCACTGATTTTTTTGCATTTGTACCCTTTTCAAAAACTAGTCAGCATGATAATTTATCTTTAGGTGCTGCAACCTGAGGGGTGCTCTAGTACATCTCAGTTAAATGAAATAATGATGGCATCACAGACAACGCTGCTGACTGAAATACCTAGAGATGTGAATGCTGATGATATGATTAAAGGCACATTTCTAATAAACTTAGAAGGTAAAGTAGATTTTTGTTACACATCCACAACATGTTGAATGTGTTTGGGGCATGTGATAATAGGACTAGAGAACTTCTCTTGATCTAGAGATAAGTCAGCAAAGAATGGGCTTTCATGTGGGATTAATTTGAATCTTTTCTGAAATAGGTGGTGATATCCGAGAAGAGTCTGCCTATAAAGTCATTGTTCTACCAGCTGCCAAATCAAAATGCCCCCGTTGTCGAAAATACACTGCTGATTCAGCAGAGACTCCATGTACACGTTGTATGCAAATACTTGGTGAGAAATGATACCTATTCCCATAGCGGTCAAATAGCTGTGCTGGCTAAAGCAAGATTCACATTTTGAGAAAACGTGGAATATAGAAGTATCTACAAGAAACCAACATATTGTTTGTCTGAAAGCTGGAAAGCTAAATTCAAAATTCACGTGTATATATTTAAGCTTGTACACTTAATAAACTGCTTACTAAAATGGCTGATAGTCCTTTTCTTTGTAAGTCAGAAAAGCAGCACAAGAGGAATTCAAATCCATGAACAAGCTGGCTTTTTTAGTCTGGTGTTAGCTAGCTGACAGTTGACTTTAGACTTTAGCACTTAGGTGGTGCAGCTTTATTGCCGTTCATGGGTCTGCATGAACCTTTTTTCTGTAGTTACTTCCAGCACAATCAACCCCCTCCCCCCCCCCTCCGCCAACGCAGATCACATATCAGTAAGAAAAAAAATATGTGGAACCTTCATCCTGATCTAGATTTCTCAATCATAATTAAGAAATTACTTTGTTAAATAAGCATTTGCCCTTTAACTGTGTAGCAATAAATATGAGTGGATGGCTCTGCTTTCCACAGAATGGGTGCGAGTTCAGTATTCAATTAATTTTTCACTGTGATTGTTAACCATTTAAGAGTGAAATACTCTTTTACAAAGTCTCCACTCACCGTCAACAACAGACAGATGGAAAGATCTTCATAAACTTGGTTCTATCACCTAGTCCCACTGAATTTCAGACTACTCTGTCACAATAACTGAAGGATCACCATAGCCTCTTTTCTCCAGACAACAGCTACCTAGTTCCTTCAACTGTTCTATGCTAACTTCAGCATTCTCTCCAGGGGTTTTCGAACTTGACAACTTTGGATACATGGACTTCAACTCCTGGAGTTCCCCATCCATCATGCTGGTTAGGGATTTCTGGGAGTTGAAGGCCACATATCTTAAAAGTCAGACCAATTTCTCAATTGTTAACACTGTCATATATTGGAATAGTTATGGTCCAAATATAACATTCAACATAGGGAAGAGAATGCAGTACACCAAATTACAATTAGCTGTACAGCAAGGAAAGTTGTTACAAATGAGACCAATGTTTTTACAAAAGTAATAAACTAAAATTAGATTCCTGATTTTATTTGATATTTAAAACATGAAGAGGCAACACCTTTTTTTGTTTCCACAATGATAATTTTTCTCATCAGACAGCTTGCTCTTCATAAGTTGATACTGTTTTTATTGTGAAAACTCAGCCATAATATAACTGTAGAAAGCCATTCTTTAATGCTGCAAGTTTATGGCCAATTGCCTCTTGATTAAATGTAATTAGGCTATCATTTTGAAGAAGTATTACCTAACCAGCATACATAATATTTAAGAGCTCTGATTTCTTGGCTTCTGGTTGAATTCATCTTGTTTTAACATTTAAAAAGCAGTCTATTTTCTAGCACATAGGAAATTCTTAATATGTTAATTTGAACAGCACTAAATTGTTCTTAAGCAAACTATTACACAAATGCTCAGTATTAGAAATAAATATTTAGAGTTATACACAAATATACACACTGCTGGTATTACCCACCAACGGTAGATCTTAACATATATTTATCATCTCGAAAGTCTTGAACTGTTAGATTACCAAAGATGTTGAGACTGTTTCATCAAGATGATTCTGGTTCTTATATACAATCTTCATTTTTATTAGAGACCTGTTTAGCCACTGTGCTTCAGTTTCAGTCTTGTTGTCATGACATTCCTTCCACAGCTTCAATTAAATGCAAGGCAACGCTATACTGCCCATGGTTTTCTGGTAGGTGTTCTATCACTTTATTTACCAATTTAGCTGTTGTAGTAATTGGCACTTCTACATTTTTAAGATCTTGTGGATCCTGCAGAGAGAATTGAGATAGTCTTTAGGTTTCTCTACAAGAAACAGACATACCAGTTCATTTCTAAAACCTAACTGATAAACCTAAGAGAATCTCTATTCATGATTAGGAACATCCTTTTAAACTAGTTTTATGAATGAACCCTAATTCAGTGATGAATATAGCAGATAACTACTTTTGAAGCTTTAGGATCATTTCCAAGAATTTTCAACCCTGCCACAGCCATTCTTAGAAGATAAGAGAAGATGAATGACTTCTTGCTTTATTTAGAAGTTTGACAGCTAAGACAGCAAAACTCTAGTTACAGAAAGCAATCTCACCACTTTACTTCTGGGGTTAATTCTTTAAAAAGACTGCTTACCCTACCCTTAAATTAACCATACACACATCATCAATTCTTGTCTATGTTTTTGTGCGGTGCACTGAAGTGAAATAAAGCTCCGCCTCCAACTGCTGCAGGACCAATATGAAGCGGGTGTGTGCATTGTTCAATACATTTGTACAATAACATGGATTAAATGAAGCCCATCTCCACTCTGCACCATCCTTTTTCCAAAAAATACGACAAATGCTGAGTGTACTACTTGTACTGTATAAATAACTCATGAAATTCTCAGATAAATTACACACACTCTCTTATGCTTCCATAGCAAAGTTCAGATTCCACACCATGTAGACTGTTAATATTTAAGCAGCGCATGCTATTAGGGAAATAGTGGTGTAAATGTCACGTTGGCTCCTATATTGTACATCTTAGGTAAGCATGCTCAAATGAGTTGGCCCTGCTTTCCTGCTGCTGAGCAACATATATTACTCTATTTTCATTTTCACGTATGAAACCTTTTCACATCCATTTCATTTTTTTGTACAGCATTAATAAACAAAAGTACCTATCAACTTCTTAAATTACGGTTTTCTGAATACACTGTTCCTTATCTTGCAATATGTTTAAAAAGCAGTGGATCTTACCATAGCTTTAAGCCAAGTGCAAAGTGTTGTAGGTAGTCTGGCCAAGAGCTCCATGCCTTCTTTTGTTTGAGTGTGCAGTAAAGCATAGGCCAGCCTCTGTCCAGCCAGCACCAACAACTGGGATGCAAGCACTTCTTTGTCCTCTACCTGAAGAACAGCCTGCATATACAAGACATCAACTATGTCAGCTGTTACTCTTGCAACACACAATACTTGTTTTTCAAAACAACTTTTGAAAAGAAGCCACTGATGGATGGAGATACATGCAGGTCAGTCCAAGAAGGCACCTTCCCATGAAGCTATTTTTCATTTTAAAAAGTACCCGGTCAAAAGTTAGTTAAAAGTATTAAGAGAACAGTTTGTTCACAAAAAAATAATATTGTAATGGTCAAATGTACAAATTTGTAAAGCCAACATACAAAGGTAGTCAAGTTTTTAAAAATCAATTTTAACTCCTTTAATCCCTGCAAAACTTAGTCATTGCAAGGCTTTACTCTATTGTATAATACTGTGTTGGCATATCAGAAATGGGGTGCATAGGGAAAAAAGGGTGAAGGTCATGTGTGATTGGTTGTGTGTGTGTGTTTGTGAATATTTGCATAAATATGTTCTAAAATTCTTTCATATATAGGCCATGAAAAAAGCACCACAATACAAACATTAAAACCTTTCTTGATCCACGCATAAGAAAGCGCAATTAATACTAAATTTGGAGATTTCAAGTGTCTCATAAGTAAGCTGTCTTGGCTTAGGGGTGACTAGTTTCTGAGCAAATGCTAAGAAGGCTCCAAAAGCTTTTTCTTTTCCTTTTAATAAAAACCTCTTCTTAATTCCTACTCTCCTTCCCATTTTCTGCTACAAGGCACAAAGTTTGGAGGGCACAATCCTGAGGAAAACAGGTGCACTTCTCTTTTTTATGTTTAGATGCGTAAGAAGGCATCCTTTCTAGATGGCACACCAGATGAATACATGCAAAAACAGCAGTACCAGTGCCAGAAGTTTATTTTAGAGAGAGGAGAAATTTCTCACTCCTATTAGCTGCTTATCTGCACCTGAACTCACTGGATCATGGGTGTTAAAGTCAGAACTATACCTAACAATGTTTTCTGGATGTTTTCCAGGATAGTATTGCTATAATACTACAGCTTTTCACACAATTGTATAGGTTTGTATTAACATAGGTTTCATATGGTCTTCAGAGGGAAATAGGTGTAGACTAACCACTACAGTTGCTTCTGCTCCCCAACCCACATCTACATAAAAGATGCTGCAGTGGAGGAAAAGCACATGAACAGTAATATAGAGCAATGGATCCTGATTGACCTAAATTTCATCTAAATTTGGAGGAATGGTGTGACAACTCTGGCAGCCAATTTGGGAAATGTACTCCACCTTAAATAAGACACGGTATTATAACAACAACAGTTCTCTACTGTCTCTAATACACTCTCCATAATCACTTAGAATACTTTTTTAATCTGCTAGAGTCAGTTTATCCTTTCTCTAGCAAGCTTTTTTTTTTAAAAATTCTGCAAGCTTTTTTAATCAAATGTATTCAAAATGCATCTTTGAGGATTTGAGAGCAATGTAAAGAAGTTTCACTAATAACCATGACAAAACTGTACAATCTGCTGCTGCCCTCAACAGGCAGAAATGCATGACTGCTGTACATACAATTTCTGTGTGTAAAATGTGTACCTCTTCTCCAAGATGATCCAGGCCGTAATTATAGAGCTCACACACGTAGTACCGTCTGATTATATCCTCAGAAATTTGAAGATGATGTGCCAGATCCAAAGCCAAGGCAGGCCAATCCCTGTCCTTTAGTGACACTGCAACTTCTTCCGATCTGTCTGACATCTGAGACGGAGCTTGGGCCTGAGCCAGTGCACTCACCAGTTTGGTTAAGAACTTGCAAGCAAAAGAAAAACCTCCACATCAGCACCAGTTTGCAAAAAAGAAACCTACGCTTGTTCATTTCCTCCCCAGATTTAACTTACTTGATGGCGTAAGCTAAGCAGAGTGGGATCTACTTCTCCACTAGGCAGTAACTGAATTGAAGTCAAGTCTTTGAAAAAAGCATTTTTACCCTGTAAGAATGGAACACAGAGGAACAATATAGAAAACAGCTACACTTGCTTAATGTAAGTATACAGTATGCAAAGTATGGGAGTAAATAGACTGCTTCCCAGGTCAACGCACCATTAATTTCTGTTCGGAATTTGTAAAGTCAATTAGCCTTGATTCCTATGTAGGTGGATAAAATACAAAATCTAACTTGGTAGGAGAACTGCCCAAAAAACTTCCACCAACTTCTAGATTTTTTCTATTCTAACCGCAGTTTCTCATTCAATGCCCTGCATGAATTTAAACTCTAGGGTTAGAGATACTTTTCACATTCAATTAACTTCAGAGGTGGTATTCAGCAGGTTCTGACCAGTTCTGGACAACCGATAGCGGAAATTTGAGTAGTTCGGACAACTGGTAAATACCATCTTTGACTGGCCCTGCCCCCATCTATTCTCTGCCTCCTGAGTCCCAGCTGATTGGGAGGAAATGGGGATTTTGCAGTATCCTTTCCCTGGAATGGGGAGGTAATGGAGATTTTACAGTATTCTTCCTCTGCCACACCCACCAAGTCACACCACGCCCACCAAGCCACACCATGCCCACCAAGCCACACCCACAGAACTGGTAGTAAAAATTTTGAATCCCACCACTGTTTAACTTGGAGCCCACATTTGAGAGTCAGCAGTTTTCAACAAAGTGTCATGTCCGCATACCTTGCTATCAAAAAGAGAGAGGGGTTTCACACTCTTCAGAGAGAACTTCATGGTTCCATACAAAATGATGCAAAGCACGGACTGGTGCTCAACCAGAGGATAATGGATGTGTTTCTGTTCAAGTGCTAACTCCACTAACGAGCTTTGTCCTTCAACAGACACCCAGGCATCTTCTGTGTCCAGCACAGGAAGTGGCATTTCATCACACCGTATATCAGCCTGATGCAGTAAGAAAGAGAAAAGCATTGGTATTTTAAAAGTAATTGAACATGGCACATTGGCCATGTTCAAGGAAACTCAGAGGTTAGTTGGAGAAGGAGGAAATTACCAGGAGTAACAGTTGCATCAAGAAATCTTACTTGAAAATAAAAAAAAATGTACAGCTAAAAAAAATGAAAACATTTATTCAAATGGAATGTTGCTAAAAATTGCATTATGTTACTATCTTCTGGTTTACAGGAATCTTTGACAACAATCCTTACATAAGGTTTAATTTACAGAACTATTGACATTACTTTGAAATTGGTCAGACTGATGAGAGATGATGAATGTATTAGAAATAATGTGCAGTTTAGGTTGAGGAAGGAGCTGTTACCTCCATGAGAATCTGAAGAAGATCTGAGCAAGACCCAAGGAAACAGGACACTGCGTTGTCACTCATCCCTACATCCTAGTTGACAAAGAGGAATTCATTTGTAAAAAAAACCCATTTCTTGAATATGTTTTAAAATATTTGTAGACGGAAATTAAACATTTAATGCAAAAAGAATATGAGCAGTAAAAAAATGAGTCATGCAAGACTCAGTATTCAATGCATTTTTTAATTTATAAAGTACTTTGACTAAATGTTTTATATATTTTTGTATTTACATCTATATATTTCATCAACAGTCAAATTTATATTTAAATAAATTGAAAATTACTAGATACATTTATCTGCCTCCAGTAATTTTTCAGTGGAAGATGTCATTGGCAAGATGAAATCATACCTAAAAAATGAACCTCACTTACTTATAAAGGCTGGCCATGTGAGGATAATGAAAATTGTTTAGGATTTAAATGGGGCTGGGGAGGAACATTAGCTGGCACCAAATACTAATCTAGAAGGATTTTTAAAGGATTGCAAAATATTCAGATTAAAATGCAGATTCTCTGAAAGGCCCTAATCGGAATATTGCCACACATTTGCTAAAGTTTCAAATTTTGAAAGGATGCAAATACACATAGGCAGCAAGTTTACAAAAAATGGTATATTTTTCATCAAGAATTCTATATAATATATAATTTGTAGAGTTTCAATCATAGTTGTCCAATGCTAATTCTTTAGGAGAAAGGTGTTGAACCGATTCAGCACAAGGCTGCTCAGGCCTTTTTCTAGTTTGTTCTTTCAGTTGAACTTTAAAAGAAATCTGAGCAACTGGCAACTGTCATCAGCATCATTTCTAATACAACAGAGGTGGATAATGGATATGGAGCTTACTTTATCGGAAACAAATTCTGCATCACTCAACCAAATCTGATTGAGGAAAAATACAAGATAACTGGGCCAGCAAATACACTAGTGCGTAGCAATAATTCCTTAAAAAGGCAGGAGATTGAGCTAGATGGTCTCAAAGATTCCCTCCAATCTTTAGATTCAGTTAAAACATTTTTTTTTTAACTTTGTAGAGAAACAAATAAAGCTCCTCATTCAAACCTAAACATCAGAACTACTTTATTCTTGTAAAAACATGCTTAAGACGGAGGGAAAAAGTGAATGGAGGAGTACAAATCTGCTCAAAGTCATGTTCGCTTCATGGAAATTTGTCTTAAATATCATCTTAAATTAAAAACCTAAAATAATAGGTGTCTCTTGGGCTGAGCTCAGAGAAAGGTGAGCCAAATAAAATGATGAAATAGCTGGAAGCGAAGGCTATTGCCTTAGCTTAAGTTGGCAGAAATCCCCAAATTCTGGTTAACACAGATGTCATCAGATCTTGTATGCATATTTTAAATAAAGAAAAAGGTTTACTTGCCCGTCTGCATAACCTGTCTTTTGGTGCTTTTCCAACCTATGACAGAAATTTATTTAGAAGGACTCGATACACTAATATATTCCATCTCAACAAATAGATAAATTGCCATCTCTGTTCACCACAAACATTTTTTTTTAAAAAACCCTCCCTCCTCCCCACTTCTCATAAGTTTATGGGTATGCGTGAAATAACATTTCTTTTAAGTTATGACTAGTAGCTAAGTCTTAGTGCTTTTCCCCAGAATTAATTATTTCAAACTTTTAATTAACTAATTAGTAAATCAATCGAGACAGAGTCTAGATTTGGTGATGAAGTGATGAGGAAAAAACATCTACTGATGTACTTCAGCAGCAATTAAAAAACGATGTTAAAAAAAATCACTGAGAAACTCGGTTTGAAGAAATTATGTGTGCAGTTGAGAGGGATGAAAAGATTTTTTTTTCCTCTCTAGAATTCTCCCGCAAGTGCAACATCCACTTTTCTTCCCCCTTGGGGGCAGGGAAAGGATGGACGAACTTGTATGTAAAAATATTGTTCCTAATGGCTTTCAAATCAAAAGAACTAACAGTTCTACTTTCTACTGTTTTGGTAGATACCACCTTGTGTGCTGTGTCTTGTTTTGCACTCCACGTAGAATAATAATATACAAGTATTTGAATGCAATTCAGAAAGAAAGCCAAGCTCTTTTCTCTAGAATGTCAATGATGAAATAACAGATTTAAATTAAAAGAAGGCAGGTGTCAATTGAATATCAGAAATAACCCCAGTAAAGTAAGCAGTGTTTAAGAGTGGAACCAAATTGTCCTGAGAGGTAATTAGCTCCTCTTCATTGAGTATAGCTAACTACAGAATTGTATAACTTAGATTCAGTCCTAAGAAAGGTTTGAACTTAGTGACCTGAAAATCTATATCTAACCAAGTTTCATTTACTGAGAGTCCTTATATGAAAGCGATATTAGATATTCTATTTAACTTGGTTTTTTAACATAATGCAATACATACCTTGTCCATTAAGTAGGTAGCCGCAGACAGCCTTTTCACTATGAATGTGTTCCACATCATTAGAGCAATTCCTGAAATAGTTACACAAATTTAGGCAAGCAACATCAATGGTTTTGCCAGGTGAACTCATAAACTGCATGTTTCAAAAACGCCAATAATAAATATTTATACGGTTTACTTATATATAAATACCAAGCAGTTTCATTAATGAAGAATTCGTAATTGATTACGGCTAACAGTTACAACTTAGGAAAGCCAACATAAAAATATGTGCTTTTAGAAAAAAACTGAAAAATCTAAAATGACTGGACCTGACGTACAGCTAAGAGTATGTCTTTTCATGGGCTCAGTTCACCCCAGAGCTCTACCTGCAAGTGTTTATTAAGTGGTAACCTGAAAACTGTGGCTAAAGATCCAGGAGGGAGGGAGTTAAGTATCATTAAATGAGTAGGAATTTTGATTTGAGAGAGGCTCCGCTCTTCTCATATTTCCTGTATTTGTTAAGTAGCAATGTGTTGCTTGGAGAGATCTTCAAATTATTTATAAATTAATAAGCATTTACTAATGTGATGGGGCACTGACAAACATGGCATACAATGTTTATTGTGAACCAAGTCCAGTTTTGACACTGACTTCAGAATACTTCAATACTTCCATGCAGTTTTGATTTGCAGACAAAAATGACAGCTGGGGACTCAACACATAGATAATTCTGAATCAAATTCTCTACTTCGCATTGACACTTCCAGAATACTTTCTTTATTCTTACCATGTTGAATATGACTATTATCAATGCATCCAAGATGTTCTATGGCTCTGATGAGAAAATGTGCTTCCTTGATTAGAAAAACAGAAATAACCAATATTAGTCAGTGCAATGAAGCACATAAACAATAATCTTCCCAACTACTTATTATTTCAATTTATTATTTCAGGTTGTGTTGTAGATAATATTTTCTGCATACAGATCTTTATGACCAGATAGTGTAGGCCATGACAACACAAATGCTATCTATTCACAGAAGCAAATAAAAAAAATTATAGTTCTATAAAAGTTTCAGCTTTTCAAAAGTTATTCAGACAGAAATAACCGCAGCTGAGTTGACTCTTCTCAAAGTTTGAAGTAAAAGTTATTATAACCACCAAGCAGCATATAATGGGACCTATCATAAATAATTTCTAAATATTCTGATATATTATTTAAGGCTGATATATTGATATCAAATATTGAATAAAATAAATAAAATATATTTGATATATTTTATTTTAATTACCATATCCTGGAAAATTGCAGCAAAGTTTTAATAGTGATAAAGTACAGTTTGTACAGTTGACATATAACCTGATCTTCCATTGAAACAGTTTCTATATCAATACAGTGTGTCCCTTTTTTCAGCTCACTTGGGGAGAACATTTATATGCCATCACTTCTAATAAATTATAACAATATCAATGTGCAAAATGTGCCCTATCACTTGAAACAAAGAGGATAGGATACCCACATACCAAAATAAAATTATCGGACAATCATAAGGCTGAATGGGAACTTGGAGGTCTTCTAATCCAACAACTACCCTTACACTATCCCAAGTAAATTGTTGCCCAATTTTTTCTTGAAAACCTCCAGCAATGAAAAACACCCCATAAGTCCAGGAGGCAGCTTTTTCATTGATTAACTGTTCTCACTGTCAGAAAATTCTTCCTTAATTTCAGTTTGAATCTCCCTCTGATGAAATTCCACCCGTTGCTTCTTGTCCTGCCTTCAGGTGTGAGACATCTCTCTTGGATGACTCCTGCGACTTTAATTACTGACCCTGAACTGCCAGCAGAAAAAGAATCGCAGGCTTCTGTTGGGGACAGCTTGCAGGCCAGTGAAGAGGAGGGGGAGGAGCTGCCTTCCTTGGTGGATCTCACAGCATGCAGGGCAGAAAACTGAGGTCTGCAGATTGCTTGGGAAAAGGCTCCGTTCCTCTTGAATGACTGCACTGGGAAGCTATTTTGTACAGCAGACAGAGGGAGGTTTTGCTGGGAACGACATGTGTGGGTTGTGGCCATGTGTTTGTCCTTGTTTCCTGCTTGACTTTTGAGCTTCTGAACCTCTATAACGAGTGAGCTAATGTAAATGTACTTTTAGTTTTGCCTGGGGGCTTTATGTTTATGTTTATGTTCATTTCTTGGATTTAC
Organism: Thamnophis elegans; assembly: GCF_009769535.1. Lineage (NCBI taxonomy): Eukaryota > Metazoa > Chordata > Lepidosauria > Squamata > Natricidae > Thamnophis > Thamnophis elegans. Next base: position 87,837,760 of record NC_045544.1, on the reverse strand, counting down.
TTGTTTGAGCAGCTTGTTATTTGTTTTATGGACTAATTGACCATTGCCTGGGGAATTGATCTGGGCATGGTCGTGGCTGGCTTTGTTTGGGACAGTTCCAAAGCTAGGTGAAGGGAACTGCTGGGGAATACCAATAAAGCCATCCATAAACTATAGTGACATGAATGTGTGAGTGAGTGGGGCAGCGCAAGATGCTATCTATGCAGAATAAATCAATCCTCTCTTCCTTACGACAGTACTTCCGCTACTGGAGATGGCTATCACGTCACCCCTAAGTTGTTTCTTTTTGGGGGGGGGGGGTTGGTTAGGCTAAACATACCACGTTCCCTTAACTATTCATCATAGGATTTAGCCTATCATCTTTGCTGTTCTTCTCTGCACTCTTGGTAGGGCTTGCTTCACATCTTTTTTGTGCCATGCAACAAGAACTGGATGCAATATTCCAAGTATGGCCTCACTAATACATATAGACTAGTACTATCACTTCCTGTGATCTTGAAGCTATCCCTCTGTTGATGCAACCTAAGACTGCATTGGCTTTTTTGGCAATTTTAAGCATTTTTTTTAGCCTAGCCTAGTAGTAGTAGTAGTAGTAGCAGTAGCAGTTAGACTTATATACCGCTTCATAGGGCTTTCAGCCGTCTCTAAGCGGTTTACAGAGTCAGCATATTGCTCCCAACAACAATCCGGGTCCTCATTTTACCCACCTCAGAAGGATGGAAGGCTGAGTCAACCCTGAGCCGGTGAGATTTGAACAGCCGAACTGCAGAACTGCATTCAGCTGAAGTAGCCTGCAGTGCTGCATTTAACCACTGCGCCACCTCGGCTCCTAAGCCTACCTATTTTCTAACTACAGAGCCTGAACAAAAAATAATGAATTACTGTCATTATCTGAAAAGGTCAGGTAAGATTGTGCGTATCATAAAAAACACAAGGAGTAAGGAAATGAAAGGCTTCCTTTACCTCTGGATCTTTGTTCCACTGTACAACATACTCCCAGCAGGAATGAGCATGGAGGACATCCATCTCCAGGCTGCAAGGAAACTGTTCGTATGCTAAACGGAGTAGTTCTGAGAACATGTTTTAAGAAAGGATGATTATTATTTTGAATTCTACTGCTGCAATAAACAGAAATAAAGAGCATGCCAGGAATTCTTTTTTTTACCTAACATGGGTTCCATGCTCGGCTGGTCTTCTCCACCTTCACCTACAAAATTGCTGTCAGTCTGCTGTGGTTCCTCCTTGCTTTCTGCTTCATTGTTCTGTCGGCCTAATCTGAGTAAGGACAAACTGAGGTCTTGCTTAAAAATCCATTTGGCTACACTGTCAGCAACGCCTCCTAAAGGAAAGTGAACAAGGTTTAGGATCAGTTTGCAAATTTTCCCCAAAACAATAGTTCTTTCTTTCTACTGTAATCTTAAACTATGGAATTTGCTGCCATTGGATATAGTAGTGCACAAATAGGGAGATAGGACTGGACAAATTCATGGAATGCTTAGTTCTCAGTGACTACTATATTGGGGATTTCATTTTATCTATGAACACTTAAAACATTTATAAATATAGAGGTGTGATGACTATACTACTTCCTGTCTCACAAGCAGCATACTATATTTTAATGTCGATTCTTTAAATAGTCGATCGTCTTCTCCATGCCTATGCGTCTGAAAGTGTAGATTGCTGTCTCTGTGCATGTTTCAACAGGTGTAAGATGAAAATGGTTTGAAGGACAGTGTCTGGGAGTTTAGCCATAGGTGGGATTCAAGCAGTTCTCACCAGTTCCCCAAACCGTTAGTTAATTGCTTATGCAGTTCAGAGAACCGGTGCTAGAGGGGGATTTTTCTCTCTCTCCCTCCCTTCAGTTAATAGTTCCACTTAACAGCTGCAACTGGAATGCAGCCCATACATACTGTACCAAGTAAATAAACAGCAGCAGAAACTGACAGGATTAGGGCAGGGAAACCCATCAATCACCCATCTAGGGATGGGATTAATCTCTTCCCTTCAGGAAGAAGGACAAGATTACAAGCATTTTCATTATAAAAAGTGTTAAGTAACGCTTCTGTGATCAGCTGATACTCTCTGGAGTTCCCTAAGACCTTTTATAGCTGCTGCAGTGTTGGCTACTTCTTGTTTTTTCTTGAGAGAAAAGATACAGGAGGGGACAATGATGCATCTTATTCATACAGGCCATGAATTTAATGCATGTGTGATCCAGCCAGCTATATTGCTTCTGCTGTGAAGCACCCCATTTAGAACATAGAGAACATAGAACAACAGAGTTGGAAAGGTTAATGGCTTTTGGCAGCACACCAAGGCTTTCAATTAGCCTGAGCAGCTGCTCTTAGTTTCCCTCTCAGCTGCTGCGTTTGCTTTGGGGTTGACTTTTTTTTAAAAAAAGAGGGAATGGCTGTTTTAAGTTTTCTGCATTGTTTTAATGGTGCCTGGCACTGTCCTTTTGGGGTGTACTTCCCTCACTCTTTTTGAAAGCTTCTAGTGATGGAGCACCCACAACTTCTGAAGGCAATCTATTCCATTGGTTGATTGGTCTCACCCTTAGGAAATTTCTCCTTAGTCCTAGGTTACTTCTCTCTTTGGTTAGTTTCCATCCATCGTTTCTTGTTGTGCCTTTTGGTGCTTTGGAAAATAGATTGACTTTCTCATTTTTGTGGGAGCCCCTCAAATTTCCTGACAGAACACTTAAATCAGTGGAACAACTTGCCTCCAGAAGTTGTAAATGCTCCAACTGCAAGTTTTTAAGAAGAGATTGGATAATCATTTGTCTGAAGTGGTGTAAGGTTTCCTGTCTAAGCAGGGGGTTGGACTAGAAGACCTCCAAGGTCGTTTCCAACTCTGTTATTCTATTATATTCTAAATATTGGAACAGTGCTATTTTATTGTGAGTTGGACTAAGGAGAAATTTTCTAAGGGTGAGACCAATAAAGTTGGCCACGCCCACCCAGTCACATGATCCATTTCCCACAGAACACACAGGAAGCCACAAAATCTGGGTAGGTGTGGCTGGGGGGGGGCGTCATGTGACTGGGTGGGAGTGACATTGAATTGGTCACAGCTACTTACTCACATACCCACCAAGCCAAGCCCTCCAAGACACGCCCACAGAACTGATAGTAAAAAAAATTGAATCCCACCACTGTGTTCAGCATAGCCCAGGAATGCTGGTAGCCTTCTGAGCTTCCCTTGCTTCTCTTCTACCTCTCATGCTACTCAACCCTTCTCAGGATGGCTGGCCCTACAGGATTTGAGGAGACTATAAACTGTATCAATATTATACCTTTTAAACCAGAGAGTTTTTATATATGAAAATGACACCAGATTCCAGGGCATGAGGGAAGAACTAAAATTGGAATGAACTGGACCACTCAGGGTGGGAAGGTGTGTCATCCTCCACAGACCAAGTTTCATGTGCCAATGTGACATTTAGGCAGGCTTCTTATTTATTTATTATTCTATGTGCATACACATTTGTAATTCTATTTGTTATGGAATGTGGACTTTATTAAAGATAAAATGGTTGAAACCAGCTCAGACTGTTCCCAAATAAAACTCTTCAAGTCATGAAACTGTCCCCAAGAGGATTTCAATGGAAATACACTGTCAGTCTCAGTCCCCTCTGCAGTTTCCTACTCTATTTCACACATTACTCTGGAGAGTTTCCTGGGCTGAGTCCCAAGCAGCTACCCCAGGAGGAGAAATTAACCGCCACCCTTTTCCATCCCAACCCTTTTGGGAGGGGAGGGGGATCACCTTTTCCTCCTTCAAGCAACTTCTTTACAGAAAGTCTCCCGAGGGGCTCAGCCTGCAAAGAAGAAGCTGGGCTTGTCTTCTTGCTCAGTTTACTATTCAGGAGTGTCTGAAGTATTAGGCAATCCTCTAATTGTTTCAGGAGAAGCTTCCAGTATTCTATATCAAGAGAGAGGGCTTCCCAGGAATCTGTATCAGCACCTACAGTTATTTGGGGAAACTAATAAAAAAATGCTTTGTGAACTTCTCATATTAACAAGCTGACATTTTACATATTGCGTGCAGAAAGTCCAGATTTAGAAACTTCAATGATGAAAGAAGAAAACAAGTTACAGCATTCTGTCATATGTTCAGCACATACGTATTGTATTCGTACGTGCTATTTTTAAGAAGGTTCCCTTAGAGATGAGAAACAGCAGGAGATGCACCTTGAGTAAATACACATAAGATGTTTACACATTTCATATTAAATTGCCAGAAGTTTAAATTGAGGATGGAAAGAAGCCGGCAGTACTGCTCTATTTAATCTAAAAATAAAACGAGTGAACAGGGAGATCTGCATCCCTTCAACTCCTTGGAGAAAGGACATGATAATATAAATACACGTATTATGATCTGTGTTCACACAAGGACTGAGATAGAGCATGAGCAAATTCAAAAACAGTCAACTTTTGTTTAGTAAGAAGAAACATTTGTATTTTGTTTACATTACATTTCTTCTACTGGCACTTAATGTGCTTATTAACAATAATAAACTATAAAATGATTGTAACTTAGAAATGTAAACAAATGAATCAAACCAAAGAAGACACCAGCACTGAGTCAGTTAAAATTTTCTTCTAAAAACAAACCAAGAGACCCCTAAAGTTTGTTGGCATCTGCTAGTGAGAGAATTACAGAAATCCTAGCTTCTTTGTACAGCAGGTTCAAAGGCCTGGCAGTAGCTGTATAGAGTTTAGTACAGCCATTTCATAGTATTCATAATGGGTAAGCAACATATGAAATTTAGTTGCATCCAGTCATTGCCTAAACAATGAGACCTCACTTGTACATTTTCCAAGATACTTTATAATTGGATGTTTAGCGGCAAGTATTAAGAGTTGATTGTTTATTTTGGGGTAGGCTTTTTTTCCCCTTTGTAACCAAAGGACAGAATCTGAAGTTACATACCTTTTTTTCTGCAACACTATCACTTATCTGTGCTGTTACTGAATGCCCAACATGAGCAAATACCAAAGCAGCTCCATTATTCTCAGACTGAATACAAGCTGTTCTCATCTGCTGCCACCAGGGGGAAATGGACTGAGAATCCCAAGAATCATCTGTAGCAACCAAAGTCAAAAACATGCATTTGGGATGTCAACAACAGTTAGAAAATGCATTTGTTACAGAGGTTTTATTCCCAAATATTCACTTGTTAACAGGGAAACTTGTTTACTGATAGACTAAGAGAAACTATTAAAAACAAAGGTAAAGATATCTGTACATTTAGAGATCTCAGGTAGCTGTTAAGAGGGGGAGAGAATTAACTACCCACAGTAAGATCAAAGGAGTATTTGCAAAGTCTGTCAGCTGAGCAGGTGTAGAGAGTATGGGAGATGACCTTGATGGTGATTTGCAAGATCTGTTAACAATAGGGAGTGACAAGAAAAGAGAGATGATTATCAGACTTGCAAGGTTGATTTCAATTGCACACAAAGTCTAAAACTATTTTTATTGGGAGTGGCTATAACAGAATTGGGCAAGTATGATCATGCTATACCTCCTCCCGCTTCTTATAACATTATGGATTGGGAAGGTCTCTATCTGAACCTCTTCCACACTTTATATTTGTGTGGACTTAAGAAGTGTTTCATTGCTTTATAACGGATCTTGCATATCTCCATCAAGGTAATTTTCTAAACTCTCTACAGAGCATGTGAATATTCAGATCTTTTCAATGACATCATGGGAATTTTTTTTTATTTGCATGCAACATTAGGTCTGTAATATCTGCTTTCAAGTTCTGGCAACTGCCTGTTTTCAGAAATTGAGCATGTTCACTGAACGTCCCCCACCTGTCATTCTGCTCAGAAGTGACAACGCAGCTTGAAGGCAGCAAACTGACTGGGTTCTTTGAAGAACGATCTTTTCCTTGGAAAGCCACACACTGAGCAGAAGGGACTAAAAAAAGAGGTAGACAGTTTAGGAGGTTTAGTGAGAACAGATTTGGGAAATCACTTTTCCAATAAATTTAGTAAACTTTTCTAAACAAAAGAGAAGTTACTTCAACGTTCATCTGTTGACCACTGCATTCATATTATTAATATCCTCTAGAGACACACAGGATTTCAAGTTTGAAATCCTAGTCATGTGTATTTGTTCAATCATTCTTTCTCATTTTAATCATGATTTAATTGGGACCCCAGTTCCTTATCTTCTGCATTTGCATTCCGCAAAGAGTTATCCTAATTTTAAAATGCCAAACATTTTTTTCTGATGTTTTCAATCATTTTGGCTTAATCTGATTAAGTAAAATTGCTTTTAATTTTTCCGACATACATCTCAACAAAGTGGATAATCTCAGCAGAATTTTAATCCATAAGACTTTTTTTCCTCATTTTAGCTACATGGCAACTAATTGTGTGTTGTATGTGTCCTGTCAAAGAATCCTCCTGTCAAAGGTCTAGGGTTCACTGGTTTCCCATGCCTCAATTAAATTCCAAAGGAAGATGCCATAAGGGAATTCCTTAGTAGGGGGTTTCTTCCAAATCAGAAAGCATGAATAATTGAAAAGAGTACAAAGAATGTAAAATATGTTTAACAAGAAATAAATACAAGCAGTTTTAAATCTTGCAACAATACATAGGATCAAAACAATCATCACAAATATATCTAAAGTTCCCTGTGAATAAAGTAGAAAACCTTTTTTCACAGGGAAAGAAAACTGTGGAAACTAAAAGATAAATTTTAGTACAGCACTTCATGGATGTAAATTAAAAAATATGTGTCTCAATCTTCACTCCTGGTAACTGCCTCCCCTACAGTTTTCTAGGTTTTACTTCACTATTTTTATAAATTTCTATATTTCTATAAACAGTGATGGCAGGATTCCTTCTTCCTCCTCTTTTCCCCACAACCCCATGAAATGGGCTGATCTGAGAGAGAATGACTAGCCAAAATAATCCAGTCACTTTCATGCCTAAAGCAGGGCTAGAACTCTCAGTCTCCTGGTTTCTAGTCTGGAGTCTTAACCACTGCACCAAACTGATTCTGTAACAAGTTAAGCATCCCATTTTTATGATAGAGATGTAGCCAGATTGGTTTTTTTTTTATTTTATTTTTAAACAAACACAAAAGGACAAAACAAAAAAACAGAAAACATTAAAACTATCTGCCATTACAAATTATAAAAAGTGTGTCAGTTGGTTACAAAATTTCTGTGCACCCCTTCCATAGTCATCACTTACAATTCATATCAAATCACATATTTTTAAATCAAATATATTTATATATATTACTATTATTGTACCTCAACCTTCATTTGACTATGATTGTTTTTACATCTTTTTATAGGAAATATTCTAAATTTAAAGTAAAACTACCGTGTTTCCCCAAAAATAAGACGGGGTCTTATTTTCTTTTGCCCCACGAAATATGGCCTTGGGCTTATTATAGGGGAAAGGCTTTTTGTTTTGGGGTTGCTGGGCAGCTGCTCCCTTGTGAGCGGGCTCCTAAAGAGCCGGGCACAGCCTCAGGGGCAAAGCAGTAATAGTGCAGTCTTATGTCTCTTTTCATTTGTAGCATTAGTATTCTGATTACTTTCTTGGTAAGTCTTGTATGGACTTCTCTTCGCAACTTGTTGTTCATTTCGTATCTTATGAAAACTCGAAACCCTACGTCTGCTATTTCCATCAGTTCTTTATATATGCCAGCTGTCAAGCAGGAACCAATCAGAACCGAGTATGGCGCCCCCTAGTGGAACCAGGAAAGTGCCATACACAACACTGCCACTATAGCTCAAGGCTTTTTGTTAGATTTCAAGCAAGTTCATTATAATCTTTCAAGTAAAGACTTTGTCTTCCCTCTAATCCAGCTGCTGATAGAACTCCCGAAGAACACCTGTGTAAACAACCTGTGTTCTTCCTATTATCACTCTCAGTAAACAAGCTGAAAAGCCTTGAAGTGTTAAATGAGCAAAGAGAAAAAAGAAAAAACAATGTTTCCAAGCCTCCAGCCTCTAAGTGGCAGTGTTACTTCTTTTTCCTCTGTTGTTACAGCCCTCTTTGTATTCCTCTTTATATCTGTTCCAAACTTAAAGAAAAAAGATTCTTAAATGGAGAGAAAAAACAATCCAATCAAGCATTGTAAAAAAAAGAAAATTTTTAATCCATAGGTATAAAAAAGAATAAAAAATAGAAGAAAAACTAATCCATTCAGTTTAAAAAATAGGAAACATTTGCAAAAATTCCATCCATAAAAAGAAAATTAAAATTAAATGAGGAAGAACATTAAAAAAGATAACACACTAAGTTTAATGTGGCTTAATTTCGCCACTTGCTCTCTTCTGTCTTCAATTTAAATTTAGCTTTATTTTTTGGGGGGTAGTCTCTTTTCTAATAATAAAATTTCCTCACCAATTCAACGCACTTTCTCTTTCCGCTTTCTTTCCGTTCCAGAGCTGTCCCAACTTCAGCAGCTTCAATGGCTGCGTTTCTGTCATCAGAAATAAGAGCTTCTCCTGGATCAATTAGGGACTTTGCGGTGTCCCTGAGATCAGCAGGACGTACTCTTCTCTATCACTGTCTCTAAGGGATGGTTTAGGTCCAAAAGGACTGTCCAGCAGCAGAAATATTGACTGCGATCTTAGAGCTCCAAGATTGCACGTCGTGTCATCGCAACGTCAGCTACTCCTCTCCGCCAGATTGGTTTTATTATATATGCCTTTTGTTGCAGATTAGTAATCTAATTATTAATTCAATTAAATTCAGAACTCTTTAAAACATATAGGAATGCAAATGAGCAAATTGTTTCTATATATAAGTGTCTTCTCCCCAATCTCTTCCATGTTTTAATTCCCTTCCGCACCCACTTAATGCTATAATTTAGATTCTTATTCATCTATCAAACACTGGAAGTTTTTAAGAAGATGTTGGATAACCATTTGTCTGAAGTGGTGTACGGTTTCCTGCCTATGTCTGGTTGGGACCTCCAAGGTCCCTTCCAACTCTGTTATTCTATTCTAACAAGGAGTGCTATTTCCCATATATTGGCTATAAACCAACAAGCAATTAGAATATAGGCCTGATGACCACAATAAAGAATAAAACAGGCAACACTCACCAATAATATTTGGGGGCTAAATCCTGCAGACTTCAAAGTTTGACACATTTCTTCCATTGAACTTTCTCCATGTAAACATTTCCAGAAAAAAAACCCTCCTGTACATATACATAGAAGACAGCATACATTTTTTTACTTCTTCAACCCTCTGTTCTACCCATTAAATTTTTTCTGATTGAAAACAGAACAATCTATCAGAAAGTGAAGATCAGACCTATTCACAGTGAGAGTAAATTACATCAATGAGAGCTATTTATATTCTGCATTTTCCTCCTGTTTACAGGTAGTCCTCAATTTATGGCCATTCATTTAACAATGGTTCAAAGTTATGACCGCCTGGGTAAAAGTGACTTACAATTTGTTCTCCCACTTATGATTAATGCACTTCCCCCGTGATAACAAGATCATAATTTGGTTGTTTGGCAACTGGCTTGCATTTATGATTGGCTGAAGCATCCTGTTGTCACATGATAGCAATTTACAACCTTTTTTGCAAATCTGGATCAAAAAACACATTAGGGAAACTGGATTCATTTAACAATGTCATTCACTTAACAAGCAGTATAAAAATTGGGTCCAGCTCAACTTATGACTGCAATGGAATGACTTATGATGGAAATTTCAGGCCTAATTGTGTTCGTAAATTGAGGACTACCTGTATACAATCTTGTTCCCATTGCACTAAACCAATGTTATTTGCATTGCATAGATCAAGGCAAGTCTTTAGTCTGCTCTGTAAAGCATAACGAATACTTCCTAATATTAATGTCTTCAGGGAGCTTCTTCAGAAAAACTTCCTAACTAAATTTTTAAAAAATCTATTACCCGAGCTCCTTAGTCAAGGTTATGTTAATAATCCAAGCTCATACCTAAAGCCACATATTCCTTGTCATCTAGCTTTTTCACATTAATTGAATCTTTTTCATAATTGAGGTAATCCAAGAAAGTTTTCACAGGCAGCATTCCATCTTTATCCTCTTCAAAATGTACCGAAGGCTGGGTATTCTGCTGTTTGTACTTCTCAAGTAACATCTGCAGCCTAGTGAATTCTTTTTCATCTAACCGGAGTAATTTAGCCAAGATCTTAAAAGCAATAAAACATGAATAAGAGAAAGTCAGATTTATCCTTGAAACTGCTCTCATATTCATTCATCACAATTATTCTGATAATAAATTTTGATTTAAGATATTTTGCTAAGTAGTTGTTATGTTGCATGATTCAGGATATTTTTCCCAATATCCCTTCTACCATTGCAGAAAATTGAGAGGATCTTACATGCACTGAATTTATTTCATGCAACAACTGAATGTATTGATATTTCTAAAAATGTTTGCTTGGACGTGGTATAGCTCACATTTCAAAAATGTACCTGCCCATTAGTTAATTTAAAATACATTCTATTTTGAGCTGAATACATAGATTGAAGTAACCTAGAATACTAATAGAACTAATTTAATTCTAGCCATAAGTCAAAGCTTTTCTCAAGAAGGCTATTGAAAATAGCATCATAGAAGAACTTCAAATTATTCCATATAATTTTGCGAAAAGCAAAAAATAGATTTCATAAGAAATATACCACAAAAAGTGTATTGCACTGACCAACTGCTGCCCAATTCTAGTGCCATTATTTTTGTATCTTCATGTTATCATTTTAAGTCTACAAAAACACTATAAAGCAAGGTTTGATACTTCCCTATGGTTCACGTGTTAAACACCAACACAATTAAGATACCAGTTTTTTCATAAAACATCTCCTTAATGCAGAATATTGTCAGTTCCAATTTCAGAACAGTAAATTCAAAGAGCTGAGTTCAATGCCGTAGATCTACCTGCATAAATGGGCTTCCTTGTCCAATGCAAGTCCAGTCCAGTCCAAGACCGAAGGAGTAGGAAGACTGTGGAAAATGTAGTGCTCTCTGAGCTTGGTCTTTTGCTTACAGAGATTTTATAACTGAACTTGATTAGAGCTACAGGGAGCATTGATGATATGACCTAGTTGGGTATTGAAACATCTGCAAGCAAACAACCAAGCTTAGAAAGCACCAACGACGCCACAGTTCCACACTGACCTATAAATATTGTCTTCTTGCCTGGAGAAGGAAGATTCCATTGTGCTCACAAACTCCATAAATACATATCATTCTTACATACCATGAATATATTTTTATTTTAAGAAGAGGGCTGTATGATTTTTTCTACTTTTTTTTATACACATGTCTGCCTTTCAAGGGTGTTTTTCTTTTCATAAAATTAAAGTTTCTCAATACTTACATTATCAGATGGCTCTGTCTCAGGCTGTATATTCTGAGAATTTAGATTGTTGACTGACTCGTGAAGCTGCAGCAGTTTTAGTTTATTTGTACAGAACTGTAGCAGCCCTTCATCAATATAGTCCATCTCTAGACAGAGTGACAGACAGTAAAATAATGCCCATTAGTCTCAATGAATGTGGTCAATGAATTGCACATTTGAGCTGTTAAAGCTTTCTGCAGCTTCATTAAGCAGGCTGCTAAGTAGGGTATTTTCAGTGTACAACAGCCGGCAAGAGGATACCATTTCATCAAGTTAAATCCTGGATAGGTTTTGTCAGTAGGCAAGTTAAGTGTCAGCTTCCCATTAAACAGGCAGTTGAAATCAAATCCAAACAAAAGAAAAAGCAACATTTGAAAGCTCGTAACAAGAAGTATCTAAGGAAGATGTTTCTATGAATTATCCAGCTTGCAATGCTAATCCGCAAAATGAATTTCCTACAAAGCTGTCTCCTTGATCATGCCTACTTTATTTATTTCCTCAGTTGCCATCGCAACAATTGATTTACCTCCCAGTGTTGAAAAATTAACATTCAATCCACAATCATTAAGAGTCCTCCAGACATTTATTTGAAAATTTTAATATTTTGACTGTATCTTTTCCTACTGAAGCAATGCAGGTCTTTCAAACAAAAAGTATGGGTTTACTTTCATAAATATCATTAATTATGTTGTCTCAATTTCTTATTTTATACAAATGGAACCAAATCATGTTCCTTGGGCTGCCTTGCAGTCTTTATCTGCTTTAGGATCTTATCTAAAAAGCGTAACGTTTTGTCATAATTCCTGGTGGAATTTCTAGTCTTTTCAGCTGAAACCTTGGTCTCTCACTTCAATCAGATGACTGATATAGTCACTCTGGATACCTTCCCTCCCTCTATTACTAGTTCAAAAGACCTTGATATGAAAAAATATCAATAGCAAGACTGGAGGTGGAATACCATAAAGATGATTACAGCTCTTCCTCAAAGCAGGTTGAAGGAAGGATGAAACCATACAGAACATTATAATGGATCTTAAAATGAATTTATCTGACATAAGCTTCAAAGGAAGAATACAAGCAAATCTCCAGTGATACACTTATGAAAATATTTGATACAATTATTCATTTTAAACAACACATTTTTCCAGTGAGCAATTCCCATTTTTGAATGATGTCAAAACAATCCCTGAAGGGGAGAGAATTATTTGATTCTGAAATGTTTCTATCATATATTACTGCATTCCCTTGTTCTCCTAAAGGAGGATCTCAAAATGCTACAGTATAGTCCAGGAGAGGGCAATCAATTTCCCCAAAGGGCCAATGATAAACTGGGACTGTTGTGGAGGGCTGCCGCTGCCGCCATCCCACCCCAATAACTCTGCCAATGCCTGCTCCTCTCCCCAACCCCAATGTTCTGTTCCCGAGGCCAACATCCACCTGCCAACATCAATGCCGCAGGCCACACAGAGCTAACCAAAGAGCTAGATGTGGCCCATGGGCCATAAAATGTCCAGGTATGGTATAGTTCCTGTTCTGACCCCCCTTGTCCCACACCAACACACACTCCGAGCCAAAGATAGGTTACGGCATTTAATTAATAGACAGACAGGTCCTTGGCAGCAAACCGGCACAGACAAGCTTGGGCAGCAATCCAACCTGCCAAGCTCACAGTAATGTTCTCCGACATTCGTTCCTGCGTTGACTTCTGCAAGAGGGGTGTGTGCACAAACAGTCTTTTTATAGTCTGGAGAGGATGACACCAGCTGAGTGCAATTACCTCCTGTAACTGTGCAACTGTTCCTGAAGCCTAGTAGCTCTTCGGTGCCATGCATCCAGGAACAACTCACTGCTAGCATCCGGCTCACTCTCCCTTGTCTCCTCCCCACTGGTCCAAGGCTCAGGTGCCTCCTGGTGGCCAACCAGCCTCTCTGCGCCATATTTGGAGTCGGAACCCTGTCCAGGGTCCTCCACATCCTCCAGAGCTGACTCATAGGGCCCCTCGCTGTCGGAGTCTGGTGGCAGCTCCAACGGCTCCTGCTGGGCCACAAGTTCCTTAGAGAATTATACTTGTTTCTTTCAAATGAAACTGAATTACCTACCCGCTAACACCAGAAACAAGTCCCACAATATTATCAATGACTATCATATTCTTTCAAGGGAGCATAATTGAATCCTTATTCTGTATATCTTTTTGTAACATAACAGGTAGTCAGAAAATAAATATTCACTTACCCTGATTTTTAAAGGTCTCCATCAATGTTTGAGTGATGTTCATCAGAAAAGATAACGGCAAACGCTCATTTGCCAGGATGCTTTCTAAAGCCTATCAATTGTAAAATATAATACAGACTTTCAAAGTTCATGCTACTATTTTTAAAAATAAAATCTAGTAATAGTTTACATTCTGGTATAAATCACTTGTTTCTATATTGCTTCACTATAGTATCATTTGACCCCAGGAGATATGGAGCTATAAAGAGAAAAAATATAAATGCCAATGAAATAAGTCTTTTGTTTATGATAGGTCTTATTACAAAAATGGCCATACTTCACAAACTAGATTTATGCACTGGGTAAACACAGAAACCGTGTTGTAAGTAAATCCAGTTTGGAATTATTTTTAAATAATTTTATGTCATGCAGTCCTCATTCAGGTAGTACATGTACAGTAGCTGCTGAGGGCTGAAATCAAATCTATAACAAGCAGGAGAGAAAATCAAGACCCACCACCATCAAACCTACACAGTGACAGAAAATAGAGCAACTCCCTTTCTTATATTCTCTTTTCCAATTTAAATAATTACAATATGCATACAGTATTCTGCCTTTCCTCCAGTATAGTCAAATTCCTTCCTGTCAGCACCAAGAAGGACAAAAAATTGAAGCTAAAATCTCCTAGAAAAACATTCTAATCACCAATATAAAAAAGAAGTTCAATTTTTTTTTTAACAGAGTTAACAACCATTAATTTGCAGATATAAAGCAGATTAATCTGCCACATAATGCATTTCCTAATTACCTGTTTTTTAGTAGAAGGATATTTAACATCTAGTATTAATTCCTTTACTTCCATCTCAACCGTATCTGGAAACAAAGATAAGAAATATAATTTCAAAAAAACATTGAGGCAAGAGGTTCTATATTCAAATTCTTCCTTTCGTAAATGACAAGGAATAGAATATTATTTGCTTAAGGCCAAATACTTCACCGACAGCTACTTCTGACTGATATAAACTTAAAATTCCTGTTTTTTCTGCTGTGTCACGGGACATCACAATGATCGTCATCTGTTTGCATTGCAGAAAAGTCAGGATTTGCTCCAATCCGGTCAACACCAAGTAAAATAGTCTGTGTTTCTTCTAATCCTCTTATCTCAAGTGGTTGGTCGAAATGTGTTTCTCTAGTACCCTGATTGCTTTTAGAAGTTAGCTTCCTCTTTTTAACAACAACCTCCAGGACGGTTAATGTGTTTCCCTAAAAATAAGACTGGATCTCATTTTCTTTAGACTTCCAAAATAAGGATTTGGCCTTATTTTCGGGGAAGTCATATTATTTTTGAGGTGCAGGAGACTGCAAGTGTGGTAACCTCATGGCTGCTGCTGTGTTGCAATATTTTCAGGGAGGACTTATTTTGGGGGAGGGCTTATTTTTAGTACATGCCCTCAAAAGCCTGATTGGGCTTATTATCTGGGGAGGACTTATTTTCAGGGAAACAGGGTAATTACACTGAAGCCATTGAACTGTGATCAAAACTACTACAAACACTGGCACAGAAAAGTAAGAAAATAGAGTAAGGCAAGTGAACGCTTGAGAAAGAAATTCACTGATAACTGATGCTTCAACGCACCATTCATACTTCCATAATGTAGACTTATATTATTATTAGGTTTTTTATCCCATCTTTATTTATGAGTAACTCAAGGCGGTGAACATATGTAATACAGGTAGACATCGAGTTAAGACCACAACTGAATCCAAAATTTCCATTACTAAGCAAGACAGTTAAATGAGTTTTGGGCCATTGAATGAACTTTCTTGCCACAGTTAAATGAATCACTGCATTTGTTAAGTTAGTAACATGGCTGTTATATGAATTTGGCTTTCCAGTTGACTTTGCTTGTCAGACGGTCATAAAAAGTGATCACATGACCCTAGGACAAAGCATATGCCATAAAGACACACTAGCCGCCAAGTATCCCAATTTTGATTGCGTGACCCACATAAACACAAACATTCTACCATGGTAGCAAACACATTTAAAGCAGTCTATCAAATAACCTATGATTTGATTTTCCTCCGCCAAAGTAATGTTGAACTAAGTGCAATTTTAGAAATATTGTAATTTGAAAGATTTAGTATTTAAATATTTCCTAATCATATTGGAAGATTATACATTTTATTGTGCCATTCTAAAGTGACAGTTATCAAAACTGAGGTCCTCATGCAGGCTGCAATTCTATTTATATGCTGGCTACCACAAAATTAGGCCCAATTGCACAAGGTATTGGTGTTTATACTTTTTGCACAGGAGGCACAGCATTGCATTAACTACACAACACTAAATGAGGTTCAATCACCTTAAATAAAACTGTAGTCTCATCATATTATGACCTTTAAAAAGACACCAGTATTATGATCTTGAATAGGAACAAAGACAAAACCTACCCAAATTTAATGTTTTAGCTTTCAGCAAGGCAGCCAATTTCTTCAATAGATGCATATCCTTTGCTCGCTCACTCTTCTTGTCACTGAAAATATTAAAAATGTATACAATTATTTGTCTGCAACTGTGGTTGAAAAATAATAATTTGCCATTGCACTGATTTCTCTGTCAACTTTACTGAACAGGTCAGTTATGAAATATCAAAAACACTTGTCAGGCTGCCCCGACTTCCTTAGGAAGAAATGGATGCATAAGAGGCAACTGTGAGTTCACATCATTGTGGATATAATAATGATTTTACACGTAGATGGAATCCAGTCTCAATATCTGACTATGTGATGAACCATAACCATTTATTAAACTTATGTGTCTGCACGACTTTCAATACATCTGGGCAGCTTGCCACAATCCAAGAAATTACATAAAATTAATAAAAGATAAATATAAAACATGGCAAACAGTATGAAGCAAGGGGGGCTTACTCTCCCTCACCAAAGGCTGGTGATGATAACGGGCCACCCAGATCTTGGGGAGGGGGGCACCTCATTCCAGAGGTCTGAAAAAGGGGAGTACACCCCCTTCAAATAACCAATTAAAAAGAAATTGTCATCTGATAACCTCCCTCACCATAGTGCTCGCCAATAGGGCTAGGGTCACCCTATGTTCACAGAAAGTTATACCACTTTTCATTAGATAAGCACTACTTAATACAAATGCATATTTCAAGAAATATTATGAGCAAAAATGTATAAAAGCAAGATGGTGAGAATTCTATACTGTTGTTTTAGTAATGAAATAATAGTAATACTATTACAAGGGGGAAAATCTGGCTTTTCAGAAAGTGCTGTTATTATAAGTGAATTTGCTAGAGAAAAAATCCTAGTATCTCTCAGAACTGGGAACTGAGTATGTTAGACTAACCAATATCTCCACATTTTTAAAAAAACCTTTATAATTCATCTCATAATATTGACTTAGTATAATTATGCAACATAAAACTCAAGAAGTCTTACCTCAGAGCTAAATGGAAAGGTACGTGAACTGTTTTTACTGTTCCTGATACTGGATCAACAAGGCAGATCTGATAAGTCTGAGGCTGCCAACCCTGACTTGTTACGCTGTTCAACCCCATTATTTTATAGCCAGGATACAGCAATCTAAATATGGGTTTGATAAATATAATAAAAAACATAATGATCAACATATATTTTTGTACAAAACTATTGGCTTTAAAATATCAATATTTCAAACTCATAAATAAATAAGGTGCACACATCTCATATTATATTGGACAATTCCTGGGTAAATGCAGTTTGTCAATTTGCTTGCAGATTTGAAAGTATTATCCCACATCTTTAATTTTTCTGGATTGTATGTGCATGCATAAAGCATATAGCTAGCAAATAAGAGCCCTGAATGAAGAGATGAGATGGCATTTTGATGAGCTTAATTTCAATTATTTTTCTGGAGACTATTCCGTCTTACATTTTAAAATCTCTTCTATTACCAAAAATGTCTTACCTGCAGTGTTTTCCTACGTTGAAGGCTCCAACCCTTGGACCTTGTTGGGTACTCCATACTTCCAAAATTCCTCTCCTAGGAGCATAAATCACAAGGAACTGAGCCACTCTGCTTGGTCCCTGAGGAGTACTAGGAGAAGAAAAGTCTATCTTTATCGATTCCCTTTCATGTAGATCTTCTGCAATCTGAATCCAACCAACCTGTGCATCACGATAGCCTGTGTGTGAAGGATAAATGGGTTAAGATGCTAGCTATGTTTGGGTGTAATGGCTAGTTACACTGCTGGACTAAGAGTGAGGAGATGCAGATTTTAATCCTCCTTTCGATGTGGAACACAAAGTGGTGACTTTAGACCAGTCTCTCTTAGACTCTAGACTGGGAAGTTAAAAATACAACCGGACCACTGTAGTAAATTACAATCTATAATCTGCAAATGGAGTGGTCTTTATCCTGAATGGATTGATTCAGGCTAGTAATAATCGTATCTGTGTAAAACAAAATATATGAGAATTCAACACTACACTGCAATGTTACTATTCCAGAGCTCATCTTTACACTTCACAGTCCTTTGTAAATCTAAATATCTGATATTTTAAACACCAACATTCACTATTTTAAAATTCCTACTTAAAACTGAAATAAAAATTATCTCTCAAATAAATGTGACCATTATTTCCCCCCCCCCAACTTATTAAAAGATGCTCAAACGATACCTTTCCACATGCGAACAGAAAGACCTCTTGCAACATCCAATAGAAGAATCCTTCCAAAATCATCAGTAATTGCTGCTAAAGAATTACAAGGTGACAAACATATCCTTTCTCCATGTCGACGAGAATCTGGGATTCCAAACCTAGTCAAATAAAAGCAAATCTAGAAAACAATCTCTAAATTTGGCTCCCCAATTACTAAATAAAGTAATAATACCAGCTGGTTTATATTCGAGTTGAGAAACACCTTGGAATTTCAGGGCTGTTGGCTAACCTGGGAAATCAGGGCAATCATTTATGGGCAGTGTTATCTTTCAAAGTCAAATTTTAAACTTATAGAAATTTGGAGTTTGGGTAAGAATTTCAAGACAATCTAATAGGGGCAGGTGCAAAACATACAAAATAAACAATACATAAATTTCTGTTGAACTATAATCCTCACTTTTTTTGGCTTTTTCTTAGACATTATGAACTATAAACCTAATTAATGATTAAGTCTTTGAGAACCCAAATGTAGTTTACTGAAAACCATCCTTTAGGATAATGTTTATTTCTAAGTCCAGGGCGAGGATTTTTTTTTGTTACCAAAGTTATCCAGAGCTCACAATTATTCCACAAAAAATTAATTTTTGTTACACTAAGATCTAACTGCCATTCCAATAAAATTGCAACAATATAAGAATCCCATATACGCCCAGAGTAAAGAGCAAAATGCTAGCTTCAGTCAATCTATTTCTACATAGGAAGAATCTCTTCGAGATAAAACAGCTGCAGCTGGAGAAAAATAGAAACATCTTTATTGTGCACAAAACTGCTTGGATGAAATATATGTAGTCTGCATATATCTCGTTCATATATGGTTATGGCTCAAGCATCCTCAGGGAATAATGGCAACACTGGTAATGAAATTATCTCATAATCTCTCTGGAAAAAGTATTTTAAAAGACTTGCCTCACAGGTAAAGGAGTTGCAGGTTCAACCTTGGGTTTCTGCTTTTGCACAGGCTCTTCTTCCTGTTTGTTTTTCCAGCCAAGCCAGCCGCTTCAATGCAAAGATTAAAATTTCAATGCTTCAGTTTAGAGGAAACACACAAAAGGAGTAAATTGACTGCATCTTCCATCTATTATACATTACCTAGCAGCATTAAAGAATGCAGATGTCAGCTTACTTGCAACGGTGAAAGCAACATGAGACAATAATGGCTGTGAACTGCCCTAAAGAGAAGATAAAAATGCTGTTGTTTATAAATAGTGAAAAATAATTGACTCCTTTTTATTAACCTTTGTTCTGAGAACTTTGTTTACAGAAATAAAACTGTCTGTAAGGAATAACTAACTTTCATCCTGCATCATCTGCTAAATTATATTATTTCAAAAGAAGAAATTAACCTTTTTTGATAATGTTCTAACTATACAGAAAAAGGTTTAAGAGCATCGAATTTTGCAGGCTTAAAAATGTATTATTTTGGTCAAAAGTATATGGTGACAATGTTATTTTATTTACAAATTATTATTTATTTAACAGGAAAGAATTGTACCGAGTAACATATAGTGATTGTTATAGAATATAAACTCATATTATCAACTATTAACAATTCCCTATATATAATAATCATACTGTGTAAGAAAATTACACAGAATAGGAAAAAAGGAGCCCCAAATAGCATTATTGAATAATATGCTCAATATTTATACAACTTCCTAGCATAAAAATCTTAAATGTTAACATAAGTGACCAGAGGTAGAAGACATAATAGGGGTAGAAGTATACATTTCTGCAAAAAATAAGAGAAGACCATAGCAAGATCCACGAATTATGGTGTGCCATAGCAGCATTCGCTTTGAAACCCATCAACCACATATAAAACAGTGTTTCAGAAAGTCAGATATTAATTGGCAGAATATACCCTGAGCCCCAGAATTTATTTTAATAGGGATTACTTTATTTCTTAAAGTAAGGACTTTTACACAAATCTATGCAAAGTTCAGTTCTAGAAATGGTGATAAACTATAGGTAGTTCTTGAGTTATGACAGCAATTGGGATTGCCAAGCGATGTGGTTGTAAAGTGTGATATCAAGTGACTGCATTGCTAGCACTAACTTGAGATGTGGCTTGTTAAACACAAAGTAGAGGGAGTCCTAAGTAAGAAGCGGGGAGGGGATGCTTCAGGGAACTGGGGGAGGCCCAGGGAGGTTCAGCATAGTGTGGGATAGAGGGAGAAGAGCGGGAAATATGCATATGAACATACGAAGATACAAGGTGCATGCATGTGTTTGTGCAAACATAGGGAGGCTGAGGGAAGGCGGGCACTGATGGATGTGTTCCTGTGTGTAAGGGCAGAGAAGCCCAAGAAAGACACAGTAAATGTGAGTGAAGAAACTGAGGGAGACAACTTACTAGAATGACTTGCTACCTTCCCTGCTGGATTCTCAATTGATTATGCTTGTGAGAAGCCAACATAGAAGGTCAGCAATCGCAATCACATAACCAGGGATGCTGCAACCGGTGGTTAAGTGTGAGCTGGTTGCCAAGAATCCTAACCTAGTTCTATAGTACAATAGCCAGAATTTCAAGAACAGTAAATACCTTCATTCAGTGCCATAACTTTGAACAATCACTAAATAAATAATCATAATTCAAGGACTACCTGTAAACTAATTAGACTATAGATGACCTAGAGAGGACTCATCAAATCATAACATAATTTCTGCTTTTCCCATTCAAAAACTTCATTGAAACTAAGACTATTCGTTAAAAGTTCAGCTTTGAAACCTTAACAGCAACTTCTTCCTTGCAGTTCTATTGGAAAGGACAGAGGGGGTAGGTTCCCAAGCTTTACGCTTCAGATTGAGCATAATATTTCAAATGTAATCAATTCCATCCACCAGAAAGAATTTTTATTAATTTATCAAAGATATATCCAGGATGCTTTATGTACTACTGTAGCAGTTGTTAAAAAAAACATTACTCTGGTTTCCTTTTTTTCCTTTAAAAAAATAGGAATGTGAATTTCCAATTTCCAAGCTAGTGAGGCATAACCATATATTATGGGTACAATATATATTCTACATAAGAATCTTGCAAAAGGTGCGTAAGCAGGAAAATATACACTAAGCATGAAAGGTTTAAATTTTTTTTTAAAGTTTCCTAGTTGACACCTGATGACTGCATCCATATAGTTTTCTTGGCAACTATACAAAGGTTATTTGATATTGCCATCTTCTAGGAAATATTTCTCAATCTACCCTACAGATATGAATTTGCAGGAATGCCTCTGGGTGTTATCCAAGCCCATATGACATTAACCAAGATTGAGTAGATACTGCCCCCTGCTGTGGCCCTCTGGGGAAATTTCTTACCTGAGGAATGTGTGTTCAGTTCTAGAGCAATGTTCATTAAATTCTACCCTACAGAAATTATTTAGGTTCTTTTCCCTCCAAAAATTCATGCTGTTACCTTTGGAGAGGGGGAAGGCACAAGAGAGTTTGGTTTCTGCAATTGTTAAATATGTGGAAGATTGTAATGTGAACTAGGTCACCAAACCAGTAGATCCTGATCGACAATAATATCATTATGCAGGTGAAAGTTTTTTTAATTAAAAAGTAAACTGCTCTTAGTTTCATTTTCTTGGTCCTTGGTCTAAGACTGTAATAATATCCATATTATTACAGCATGTTAATAATATGCTGCTAATTTCCATTAGCAGCAAAGCAAAAAAGAAAAAACCATAACAGAGTCAACAAGAAAAGAAGTGGGAATTATGGGAGTTGAATTATGGAAGTCTTAAAATTGCCAAGTTTGGGGATCCCTGATCCAGCCCATTGCATCTTACACTTCCTGATTGAGCAAGTTCTTTACCTCAAGGGCATAGAAGAATCCAGTGAAAGGATTAGACCCCACAGTAATATATTGAGACATAGCAGGAGGATTGTTCTTTATAGCTGCATTAAATCCGCCAATAGTGGAAGCTGTCTTCATCTGATCAAAAGGTGATAAAGTCATGATACCTATATGAGATAATGAAAATAAAGCTCTAAAAAGAAATTTCTCAGATCCTAATATCTGTTCTGGAATTGATCCAAATACTGTATGTTCAATATTTTAAGGATTCCTAACCTATACACAGCTCTGTCTCCTAACCACACTCCTAACAATCATTCTTGTGGGAGAAGTCCCAAGGAGAAGAACTGGACCTTCAGCCAATATCAAACTCCGTGCTTTGACTTCAATTTTAGGCATCCTGTTTCTATTCTGAGAAGTGCATTGGCTACCTTCTGAGAGCTGCTGGTATAGAATTTAGAAATGTAGTTTGGGGCACATCAGCAATTCCACCTGGCTTCATACAGTACCTGGGCTAAGGTTTTAGCTCAAAACAGTTTCAAAGCAGGCAGTATTAATTCATCTCCTTTGGTAAAATAGAATTATTTGATAGCATTTGTAGATCTTAATGCTGTCTCAGAGAAGTCTATCTGCAGATTATCAGTCCTTGCTTTAAACTCTCTCCAGTACAATATGCATGATTTCTTTTTAAAAAAGTAATTCATGGTGAATAAGGATAACAATTCAGTAAGGATGATCAATGTAATACTTACCAACACTAACGTGATCAACAATAGTATCCACATCTTGCAAACCCCACTTCTTATAGGCTAGTGGAGGTGGCTGAACATTTTCATTGCCTGCAGCTGTAGCTGGCCAATTGATTAGACATAAATTAGAAAGAATAGTTATTTTTAAAATGTTTAACATGGATTAGTCAACACGTAATGTATTACAAAAATATTTTTAGTTATAAAGAACAGAATAAATTGCACTGTTTATATTGCAGGTGCCCAGTTCTGAAAAATGTTGCTAAGAAAACTGCAAGGACTTGCCTCTGGAATCACCAGGAATCAAGACTGACTTGAAAGCATAAGAAACCTTTATTAAAAAAAGAAAAACTACTAAAACTTAAACCCTACATGTAACTTGCTTATGAGTACAGTAAGTCCTGCCAAGCTCAACAGACCTACTTCCATGTAAACATACATACAATTCTAGCTACTATAGCACATTAAAGGAGTAAACAAAATTAAAATCCTTGCTCAACTCCATTTAGCTGATAGTCTTTAGAAATCCACAGGAGTTTTGCAAGGATGTAGGTTGCTATCATAATAGTTAGCTTATACGTTATATATATATATATTGGTATGTTTCTTTTTTTTCCCCTACAAACTATCTAGAGATACTGTGTGTGAAAATTATTAAGCCCTCTTACTTTTTTAGAAAATGCAGCAATTAACAAGGAATTTATCTAGTTCACGCCAGCACACTATTCAGGTACTAACATACAAAAAGTGTGAATTAAAAAAATAAATATCCAATGTTGCAAGATTTGGAAGAATTCATTCCTGGTACCTGGCACAATCATATGTGAAAAACTTATAAAGTCAAAAATCTGAAATTTCACACAAGAACACTGAAACCTTATGAGAACATGCATACACGTATATTAAAGCAAGCTTGTATTAAACTTAGGGGTTTTATAACACTAAGGGTTTCACAAGCAGTACATTGCTATGCCCTGAACAAACTGTATGATCGAAAAGTAAAACCATGTCCTTTTATAGCAAGTATTGCAAAGAAAGAAACTATTTTAATAAGGCTGAACATACCCCTGGCTACTTGATTTCGACAAGCCCGGAGAGACTGAAATAAGCTAAAACCGTCAATTGTCACAATTGCTGAAGGATATAGGATGCTCAGTTCCTCATTCTAAATAAAAAGAAAGATACTAATCACTTTGAGGCAAAAACAGTATATATGCAAGTACCCAAATATGCTATCCTGTTTACTATTTCTACAGAAGTACTAAGTCCCCTCCCAGAGAGACAGTCTATGGACATTGCTGCAGCAGCAGCAATATCTGACTCTAGCTATTGCTAGAGCACAAATAGCTGCTGGAATTAATATTCTGTATTTTTCAGAGTATAAGACACGCCTTTCTCCCTTAAAAAAGAGGCTGAAAATCTGGGTGCGTCTTATACACTGAATACAGCATTTTTTGCCTCCTGAAACCCTTCCCCCTTCACCAAAATGGCCTTGCGTAGCTTGTAGGAGGCTTTCGGAGAGGTCCTGGAGGCTAGGAAGGGCAGAAATGAGCAAAAAAAACCCATTTTTTCCTCAGTTTTGCCTCCCACAGCCCCCAGGAGCACTCTATAAGCTTCCTAAATGATATCCATGCCCTTTTGGGGGGGGGGGGGCATTTTTGGAAGGTTTGCAGAGTGCACAAAAACTTTTTTTTTTAATTTGCCTTTTCAAAACCTTGGTGCGTCTTATACTCCGAAAAATACATTAAATTTTATACAGCACAATTCTCTAATATTTTAGTGAGGCATAGAATATAAGGTATCACTGATGCTGTCCTTAGCTCAGCAAGCAAATAGTCAATGGAACACTATTGTATATCTCTAGTGTCAACATATTCCAGTGAAACACAGTACAAGAGACAAAATGAAAATCTGTGTATTTAAGGACTATACAGCCTGAGTTTAACCCACAAAATGGGCTGCTAATGCTGAACTATGATTTATATTTGCAAATATAAGCATACCTAGCCATAAATATTTTAAAAGCAAGCTGGACTTCAGAAATATTTACAGATGAGAGAACAGTTAGTTTTGTTACAATTTCAGTACTTTGTGTATCTATTTTTATACCTGTTCTGTTACTCCAGGATGGCGTGGAATCTCATAAGTTCTACATTTCAGCTGCAGAACAGGATCTTCATTTAAAAGCTGTGCCAGAAGTAATACTCCACTCTTTAAAAAAATGAAAACATAGCAACATGCACATTAATAATTTTATAGGAATAAAATTCAAAATATTTTCTGCTACAATTCAGTAAATTAATTATTAATACAAATACATCAAACCCTGTATATGTTTTATAATTGTTTTAGCTTTTTTTCTTTATGTGTGTTTTCTTTTGAGCAAGTGGTGGTTATTTTTAATTATTTGTGACATCCATAATCATGTAGAGCCATGATGTGCAGCTCTATAAATAGAATGAATAAATGAACATTGCTTTGAAGGGTGCTGATTGTTCCATTTTGTTTTTTATGTTTCTCACCTCCTTTATGAACTTGAATAGTTACATATATATGCCTGCTATCAAGATACAATTTGTTTATTCAATCAATAACCAGCAACATAAAATAATAAACCAAAATAAACAATTACAATTACAATTAGTATCGACAAGAAATAGCTGCAGTTATATATTGGCAACTGTAAAATAAATCAAATTTGGTATATTCTCAAAGAAGCAATGCAAAATGAGAAGTTGTGGTGCAACCTGACCCATAGAATCGCCAGGAGTTGGACATGACTGAATGGATAACCTCATCATCATTTACCTAGCACTAATAAATCTAATATAACTATACACTAAAAAAATATGCCTTCCAACTGTGAAGATACATCTTTCCATGGTCTTGCATGACTGCTCTCCGCAGATTGTGCATGATTCCAGCTAAAGGCACATTTGGTTTGGGGAGTTTCCAACAGGTGCTATGGGCATATCCTGGTACTCTGAATGACATTTTGCCCTTCAATAGTGAGTCAATGTACACCCTAAATTGGCTTGTTTTTCAAGACTCATTCTCCAAGAAAAAAATCTAAAGGCTAAAAACAAAACCTTTCCATTACAACTACCAAAACCTGACAGCACAGAATATACTCTCTACCCCTACAGTGCTCAAGCCATGGCGCAGCTCTTGGGAAGGACCAATGAGATCATGACGAGTTGGCAACATTTTCTTGGTGTAAGAGCTCATATAGTAAGCTCTTAATTGGGTCAGAAGTAAGGTTCTCCAGATTTCCAAGGGAAGATTATTCCAGATAGAGTCTGACAAGTGAAAAATACTGATTCCAATCTTCCTCCTGCTTCCTGACCTTTCAAATCTCTTCAGTACATGTGGACCAGAGAAGTAAATTATATCTGATACAGGTTATCTTGCAGTTAAGCGGTCACCTAGCAACATCATGCCAGAGGCAACTCTATGTGGCTTACATTATTTTATAGGTTAAAACTAGCACTTTCAATTCTGCTAAAAAACTGCCAGGCGGCAGCCATTACAGAGAAGAGCTCAATGCCCCTCAACATTATATGCATTTGGCAGTTTTCACCTACCACAAGGCTGCTGTTGTATTTTGCAATATCCATGGCATTTCCAAAGGCAGCCTCATGTAGAATGCAATACAATAAACTCTAAAGGTGACAATAGCAAACAACCCAGGAAATAGCTGATGTACCTCAGTATAGAAGCGGACATAGCCAGAGGTGAATCCTACAACAATGCAGGTCCAGTCAGGACGGCCTGTGGAGCTCCTGTCTCATATAAAGAACATGGAATAAATTTTATCAAAACTTATTCTCATATAATGCATGCTTCAGACTTAATAAGATAATTTAACTGTTAAGAAAAGTTTGCACTTACCTCTTTTGACTTGCAAGGGGGATACACAATGCACTGGTTACATATTCACTAGAAGCAAAGTATAAAGATATTAATTTCTTCAAGAATATTTCCCCAGCTAAGACATAAAAAAATTTCTGACGTTTTAAAGAGAAAAAATATATATTTAAGCTGCTGTCCAACTATTGTGACCCAGTTAGTGGGAGTGTGGTCTCCAGAGAATGTGACCCACAGGAACTAAAAAGAATGCCTTTAAAAATCTGAATTATAAACGTTTATACACACACCAGCATTCTTATCTATTCAGTCTTGTCCCTGGCTGCTCCGTTATGATGTGTTTGGTATATACAGTATGCTTTTTAAACCTAGAAGCAGATTAGATTTACAATTTTTCAACATGCCAAATTTGTATAACAGAATGTGCACATCTTTGGCTGCGTGAAAAAGAACTCCAGAGAAGATGTAGGTTCGAAGAAATAGAAACATAGAGTACTTTATTTTTAATAATGCTAAATCAATTGTCCCTTTTTCAATAAAGCATGTAAATGGGCAAAATGGTGTATTAACCACAAAACAAACTTATCATGGATAGTATGAAATGTTTAAAAAAGAAATAGTAATATGGTCTGATAACAAATGCTGAGGGGCACACTGAACAGAGAAGAGTAATTGCACTCCCCAATTGAGGGCAGGAATTGAAACCTTTCTATCATCAGCCAGTCTAGGCAACCTCTGCAGTCTTAACTGAGGATATCCAACCCAACAGATCCATCACTGATAATAATCAGATAATCAGATCCATCACTGATAATAATCAGCATAATCAGATCCTCCACATTATTCCTTCAGGAATACAGTACAGGGTCCACTTCACTTATGGCCTACTGTTCCTTTGAGGAAGAGGGACAAAGCACAAAATAAAACTGATGCAGCTGGGGATTCTACAGGAGATTTTTTTTTTTATTATTATTTTTTTTAAAGAAACATACAAAATACCCACACACAAAACTTAGATGAACACTACATTTACACAATACAGTACAAACAGGAACTTCCTGTTTTTTCTAATAGCAATTTCAAATCGATACAATTCTCCTTATGTTATTTCCCCTTCAAGCATATTTCATTTGCATTTCTCCATTTTTAACCCTCTTATTTTACTCATCTATCTACTATATTGGGTGATTATCTCTAGTAAATTTAAATTCTCTTGAGTGCGTGTGTGTGTGTGTGTGTGTGTGTGTGTGTGTGTGTGTGAATTCTTCTTAACTACTATTTTTGGGCTTTATGAACCCTGGATTTCTTTTGTTAATTTGTCCATTTCGACACAGCCCATAACCTTTCTTATTATTTCATCTTAGCTTGGTATTAATTTATTTTTCCATTTCTGAGCAAAGGCAAACTGGATTTCTTTTTATAGCCCTCTTACTTTTTCTTTTCAAGGGAATAAGGCAAGATATAGAGACTAAGACCTGGATGATATATGCCTCTACCCTGTTAAAGAAAGCCATGTGGAGGACTAAATGCAATTGGAGTCCACCTTCCTTCTTTTTTATTACTATTATTATGGTTCATCACATAGTCAGCCAGATTACTTAGACTGGATTTGGCATTTTTTGTCTGCCTATTGAGTCCTTCCGAAGGACCTCCGATAGGCAGAAATGGACATTTGATGGCATTGCAGATATCGTTGCAGGATGCAAGCTGTCCCAGTAAACAACTTGCAGCCTCCTAATGTATTTTTATAAGACTTCACAACTCTGATTATTCTACTACCCGAACCATTCTCAGTATTTGAGGCAGGAAATATAAAAAAATAAAGACACACTCTCAATTTAAGTGAAATTTGTCTTATCACCACTCTCTATGGACCTAGGACAGGGGTCAGCAAACTTAAACATTCAAAGAGCCATTTGGACCCATTTCCACAGAAAAGAAAACACTGGGAGCCACAAAGGTCCTAACTGAAAGTCCCCTGTTCAATTCTGGAGCTGACCGGAAGTTCAGTTCCCCCACCATAGTGTCTCCTCCTAGTGTGGCGTATTTTTTCCTCTATCTGTCATAACCTAAAGCCCTATCAATTATGGAGACAACTGGAAAACCCTCCCCTTGCCATAGAGTCTTCTCCTGGTGCACTGTGCTTCTCTCTCTCCCCCCCCTCCCACCACCACTGGAAGCTCCTCTCAAAATTGTGGCACCGACCGGTGACGGAGCCACAGCAGAGGGAAGAAAGAGCCACATGCGGCTCCAGAGCTGCAGTTTGCTGACCCCTGACCTAGGGCCTTCCCAAAATTTCAAGAACAACACCCAAGTAGCAAGAAATTATCCAACTATACTATAGATAATGTGGTATTGGAAAACAGCAAGGTCAAAAGTAGGAGTTCCCAAAACCTTCTCCTTTCCAAGCTTACATTTCTTCAATGCTGCAAGGGCCATTCCAGCCAAGAGAGCCACTCCAGCCAACTGCAAATTGCATTTCTTCTTTCCCTTTTTCATTCTGTTTCCATTTTGCTGAAGAGAAGAGAGAAATTACAAAAGCTCAGTCTAGCACAATACCAATGAAGAAGAAAAATAAGAGCTCCCAAAAGAAACCAGCATGGCTGCATAAAGAACTCTCTGACAAATTGAAAGACAAAAATATTAAGTATAAAAAGTGGAAACATAACTAAGGCAGAATATCAGCAAATAGCCCGAGCCTGTAAAGATGAAGTAAGGAAAGCTAAGGCTCACAATGAAGAAAGGCTTGCCACAAAAGTAAAAAATAACAAAAAAAAGCTTCTTCCAACATGTTAAAAACAAGAAAAGGGTTAAGAAAACAATTGGTCCATTGCTAGGAGAAAATGACAAGAAGGTGACAAGCAACAGGGAGAAAGCAGAACTATTTAACTCATTTTTTGCATCTGTCTGTACACAAAGGGATAAAACAGTCCAACCTATCAAAAACAGCACCACAAAAATCAGATTAGGAACACAAATTGAAATAGGGAAGAAAATGGTAAGTGAGCACCTGTCTACCCTAGACGAGTTCAAATCAACAGGACCGGATGGATTACACCCCAGGGTTCTGAAGGAACTGGCAGATGAGATCTCAGAACCACTGAACTATATCTTTCAGAGATCCTGGAGCACTGCCAGAGACTGGAAAAGAGCTGATGTAGTTCCCATCTTCAAAAATTGGAAAAAAAAAATAGATCCAGGAAACTACAGACCTATTAGCCTGATCTCAATACCAGGAAAGATTCTGGAAAAGATAATCAAGCAATAAATTAGCAAACACCTAGAAGTAAACAAAGTAATAACCAAAAGGCAACATGGGTTTGTCAAAAACAGATCATGGCAGACTAATCTTATTGCATTCTTTGACAAAGTGACAAAATTAGTGGACCAGAGGAATGCCGTCAATATAGTTTACTTGGACTCCAAGGCTCTGTTTTAGGCCCAGTACTCTTCAACATCTTCATCAAGGATTTGGATGATGGAATAAATGGGGAACTCATTAAAACAAAGCCTTGGGACACTCCACTGCATACTTCCATCCATGTAAATGTAGTTCCATTGAGGACTACACGTTGAGTGTGGTTGGTCAGCCAATTACAAGTCCATCTGGTAATGATACTGTCTAACCCACATTCTTCTACTTTATCTAGTAGTAGGTTATGGTCTAACTTATCAAATGTCTTACTGAAGTCCAAGTAAACTATATCGACGGCATTCCTCTGGTCCACTAATTTTGTCACTTTGTCAAAGAATGCAATAAGATTAGTCTGGCATGATTTGTTTTTGACAAACCCATGTTGACTTTTGGCTATTACGTCTAGGTGTTCACTAATTCGTTGCTTGATTATCTTTTCCAGAATCTTTCCTGGTATTGATGTCAGGCTGATAGGTCTGTGGTTTCCTGGAACTATTTTTTTTTCCTTTTTTGAATGAACTGAATGAATATTTGAAAGATATTAATGAACTACCTGGAATGGCTGTAATAAAAGCTCAAGTAGTTTTAGAAATGAATTTGGTAACTTCATCATACCACTATCCAATTAGGTTCAACCAACATCCTTAAAAAGAACCTTACCTGTTTAATTTTTGCATACCTGCTTATAAAAATAGTACTCTATTGTCATTCATTTTCCTGAGGTTATTGTCAATGACTAGAGGTAAACTCCAAAAATGAATTAAAAAAGAATTATGGACAATGCTTAGGTGAATGACAGATTTCTTTTGCAACTTGGTTTGAGATGGATCATTATAAACAGATGACAAGGAAGTAATTACATTAGTTTTCACTAAAATTCAGTAATGAATTAATTTTATATTTAGTATCTTCCATTTTACATTATAAGAAGCTTAGTTATGGTACAATTTGATGTGTCTAAGCATCTGGTGAAACGGAAGGTTATTCTTAAGCCAAGTTGTTCTATTATTAAAATATATCACAATAAATTTCAATTCAAGCCTGGTTGATGTAATTTTTATGTAATAAACATCCTTGTGTTTTTCTCCAATTTGGAATCTTCTCTTTTTTTTTTAGTGATTTTATTAGTATTTATAGGCCGCCCTTTTCCCTGAGGGGACTCAGGGCGGCTTACATAAAATAAGGAAGGGAGGGTACAAGACAATAAACACAAGACAATACATAAAAGTAAAATAGTAAACAACATTCATTCATCATTCGGGTGGGGACAGATTATCTTTATCCCCAGGCCTGATGGGCTAGCCAGGTCTTAAGGGCTGTGCGGAAGGTCTGGACGGTGGTGAGGGTACGAATCTCCACGGGGAGATCGTTCCAAAGGGTCGGAGCTACTACTGAAAAGGCTCTCCTCCGTGTGGTTGCTAGTCGACACTGACTGGCAGATGGAACTCGGAGGAGGCCTAATCTATGCGATCTAATTGGTCGCAAGGAGGTAATTGGCAGGAGGCGGTCTCTCAAGTACGCAGATCCACTACCATGGAGGGCTTTATGAGTGACAAGTAGCACCTTGAAGCGCACCCGGAGATCAACAGGTAGCCAGCGCAGCTCACGGAGGATAGGTGTTATGTGGGCGAACCGAGGTGCACCCACAATCACTCGCGCGGCCGCGTTCTGGACTAGCTGAAGTCGCCGGATGCTCTTCAAGGGCAGCCCCATGTAGAGCACATTGCAGTATTCCAGCCTAGAGGTCACAAGGGCACGAGTGACTGTTGTGAGGGCCTCCCGGTTCAGGTAGGGTCGCAACTGGCGTACCAGGCGAACCTGGGCAAATGCCCCCCTGGTCACAGCCGTCAGATGGTGGTCGAAAGTCAGCTGTGGGTCCAGGAGGACTCCCAAGTTGCGAACCCTCTCTGAGGGGTATAAAATTTGACCCCCCAGCCTGAGCGATGGAACACTGGTCGAATTATTGGGAGGGAAACACAACAGCCACTCGGTCTTTTCCGGGTTGAGTACAAGCTTGTTAGCCCTCATCCAGTCCATAACGGCCTCAAGACCCCGGTTCATCACGTCCACCGCTTCATTGAGTTGGCACGGGGCGGACAGATAAAACTGAGTATCGTCCGCGTATTGATGGTATCTTATCCCGTGCCTCCGAATGATCTCACCCAGCGGTTTCATGTAGATGTTAAATAGTAGGGGGGATAAGACCGAACCCTGCGGCACCCCATATGTTAGGGGCCTAGGGGTCGATCTCTGCCCCCCCACTAACACCGACTGCGACCTGTCCGAGAGGTAGGAGGAGAACCACTGCAAAACAGTGCCTCCCACCCCCACCTCCCGCAGTCGTCGCAGAAGGATACCATGGTCGATGGTATCGAAAGCCGCCGAGAGGTCAAGGAGAACCAGGATGGAGGCATGGCCTCCGTCTCTGGCTCTCCAGAGATCATCGGTCAATGCGACCAAAGCGGTTTCTGTGCTGTAACCGGGTCTGAAGCCCGACTGGAAGGGGTCGAGATAACTTGCTTCCTCCAAGGACCGTTGAAGCTGGAGGGCCACCACCTTCTCGACAACCTTCCCCACAAAGGGGAGGTTGGAGACTGGACGGTAATTGTTAAGGACAGCTGGATCCAAAGATGGCTTCTTCAGGAGGGGTCTCACCACCGCTGCTTTAAGTGCGGCGGGGAAGTGCCCCTCCCGAAGAGAGGCGGTAACAACCGCCTGGATCCAGCCTCGTGTCACCTCAGTGCTGTTGGCAACCAGCCATGAGGGACACGGGTCCAGCACACAGGTGGAGGCACTCACAGCTCTCATGGCCTTGTCCACATCCCCAGGGGCAACATCCTGAAACTCAACCCAGAGGTGGTCTACCAATTCATCCTCTTGTGCCTCGGCTGGAACTGCAGGGATGGAGTCCAATCCGATCGAAACCGAGCAATTTTGTCCGCTAAGAATTGGGCATAATCCTCAGCTCTACCCTGCAAGGGTTCCCCCGTATCCCTCCTATTTAGGAGGGAGCGGGTTATCCTAAACAGGGCGGCTGGGCGGGACTCAGCGGACGCAACCAAGGTGGCAATATGAGATCTTTTTGCTGCCCTGAGTGCCCTGATGTACTCCTTGGTGCTGGTTGTTAGGAGTGCTTGGTTCGATTCGGATTTATCGGACCTCCATAGGTGCTCTAGGCGTCTCCTCCGGTGCTTCATCTCCCGGAGCTCCTCGGTAAACCAAGGAGGCCTCCGGGATCTGCCGCCTCGGAGGGGCCGTAGTGGCGCGATCCAGTCAAGGGTCTCCGATGCTGCCGAGTGCCAGGCAGCAACCAGAGTCTCCACCGGACCGTGGGCGAGAGTATCAGGAATAACCCCAAGCTCCGTCTGGAACCTCAAAGGCTCCATAAGTCGCCTGTGGCGGAACCACTTGGTCGGTTCCTCCTCCCTACAGTGGGGGTTTGGTCTCCGAAAGTCGAGCCTCAGTAGGCAGTGGTCTGACCACGACAGGGGTATGATCTCATTACCCCTCAGACCAAGATCACAAGTCCACTGCTCCGAGAGAAATACGAGGTCGAGCATGTGACCCGCTGAGTGGGTTGGGCCCCGGATTACCTGGGTCAAGCCCATGGCCGTCATGGAAGCCATGAACTCCTGCGCCCCATCAGAGTGTTCACCGAGCAAAGGCAAATTGAAGTCCCCCAAGACCATAAGTCTGGGGAACTCAATTGCTAGCTCGGCTACCGACTCGAGGAGCAAGGGGAGGGCTGCTGCAACGCTGTTGGGAGGCAGGTACGTTAACAGCAAACCCACTTGACCCTTGAGGTCCAACTTTACCAGCAGAGACTCACACCCGACAAGCTCCGGAGCAGGGATCCTACGAGGTGCTAACGACTCCCGGATAACGATAGCCACACCCCCACCCCTTCTCTGGGCTCTCGGCTGATGCAGCACCTGAAATCCTTCTGGGCACATCTCTACGAGGGGGACTCCTCCCTCCGGGCCCAGCCAGGTTTCAGTAATACATGCCAGGTCTGCCCTCTCGTCTAAAATTAAGTCCCGGACGAGGGGAGCCTTGTGAACCACAGACCTGGCATTTAGCGACAACAGCCTGAGACCAGGGTCCTGATTACTCGCGCCATCTGGCCTCAGAGTGGGACTCATAGGGCCGGAAGGAGGGATCTCTGTAACGTAGCGAACCCTCCTTCCCCGGTAATGGCCAGCCCTAAAGTCCTCTGCCACGAGAGTAGCTTTTCAAGATAAAAGAGGAATCTGTAAAATTGCCTTTCAGTTGAGAATTCAGTGAGTCATCACAATGACTCCATCCAATTTAATTATTTTAATATCACCATTATAGATACAGATAGCTGAGATTGGGGGAGGACGGACAAAGTTAACATAATCTAAGAGAAGTGAATCTCTTTCTTCAATTATTTACATTACAAATAACAAGATAATCAATTACCAACTTGTGAAGAAGCCCTATCCACTCTAAATCATGAAAACATATGAAACCAATTTTCATCCAAAGAAAACAAGAGGCAGGAAGGTAAAAAAGTCATAGGAACCAACATTTTCAAAGAAAATAAAAGCTATTTGAGAAGCAAACGTCTATTTAACCCTAGTACTGGGGTATATATGTATATAGGGTTAAAATGGAATTCAAATTTATTAGCAAAACTTGAGTTAAGGGTGTTGATTATCATATATATGTGATTAAAGTATCAAGAAATGTGGAGGCTTATTATTTGCAATATCACCATACATTTCACAATATACTTATCACACATATCAGTTTCAGAGATACCGTATTTTTCGGAATATAAGATGCACCTTTCCACCCCCCTAAAAAAGTGTGGAAATGTTGGTGCGTCTTATATGCCATATACAGCTATTTTTGGCCTCCTGAAGCCCCACCCCCGCATCCCATTTTTGTGATTTTACCTTCCCCAGGCTTCAGCAGGGCTGGGGGGAAGGGAAAGATGCCCCAGTTTTGGTGACAAATGGGCAAAAAAATGGGGGCATTTTTGCCTTCTCCCATCCCCCAGAAGCACTCTGCAGGCTTCAGCAGGGCTGGAGTAAGGGAAAAATGCCCTCATTTTGGAGAAGAACAGGGGCATTTTTGCTTTCCCTGAGCCCTGCTGAAGCCTGCAGAGTGCTCCTGAGGGCTGGGGAGGACAAAAACCTTTTTTCCTGACTTACCTCTTTGAAATATTGGTGTGTCTTTTACACCGATGCGTCTTATAGTCCGAAAAATACAGTAAGACTGTGAAGCTAGTAGATTGATTTTAATAGAATAGTTGTTATAAAACAATCGTTCTTCATTTATCATGACAAATAGAAACATCAGTGACTATCAAGGTATGTGGTTTAATCATAACCTATTCTTATTCAGAATACTATTTGTGAATCTCAATTAAAGATATTTACTGGAATATATTTTCAAATACATTATAAAAAAAACACTTACGGACAAAAAACACTGCTTTCTGCTCACGAGCTATTACCATGAGATCATTTGCAGGCGACAAAGATATTACACAGTCCTGAAGCCAGGAACTTGTTTGCGTTTTGGATGCTAAGTCTTCTTCTTCTTCCTATAAATGTTGATTATTGAAGTTGTTACTTTCCTGAGCAAAAAATAGCTATACATAATTTAAAACAGTTACGTATAACAATATTAGCATTTACGGAATATGCAAGTTAGCAATGTGACTGCAATCTTAATATATGGTTGAAAGCATTTAAACATTATCGAAATTATACATTTTGTTTCATTAATTGTAATATTGTTACCTGTCCTGAAATGCCATCAATACAGAGACAAATCACATAATAGAGAGACAAATCACATAATACAGAGGAAAATCACGCAGACAATAATGAATAGCTATATGGCAATCTGTATTCAACCTAAATGTGTGTATTATGCATTACAAATTGATTAATGAACTTCAGTTTTTAATGTATTATTCAAAATGTTTTGACACAGATATCGAGCTTGTTTATAAAAGATATAATTAATATATTAAATAAAGAATAAATAAAAAGGCTTACAGGCTCTTGAGTTTCTGCTTCATCCCAGGAACCCCAATTCTCTTCTTCCCAGTTTGATGATTTACCTAGAATTACAAAACCTAGTTTAGTTTAGCAAATTAGAGCCATTAGTGTCACATGCTAAAATAAAATGCTGCATTGTTCATGAAAATATGATTCTTATTTAAATAACAATAATGATTTTAAAATACCAGTAATTCCTAGCAGAAATGCTAAGAATATCTTATCATTACCTAAACCTAGAATATAAGTATGAGAGATAATCTAGGCATATTTTTATATTAATAACATAGGTTCAAGTCATGCATTATGGCATGTCAAGCAATTTCCACCTGTTTTAGAAAATGATACAAGCATAAAAAGTTATTTATAACTAAGTTGAAAATAGGGTACGTTTACCTTCGTTTACTAATTCTAAAATCATTTCTAGACTGCAGAAAGGCTGACTGAAATGGATTCAAACAAACGCATTTCTTCCAGGTTCTCTGAAGCTGAACCCTGTCCACCACCTTTCCAAAGAAGGAAAGATGAAAGACTGGATGATAATTGTCCAGGACCATTGACTCCAATGATAACTTCTTGATTACCAAAAGGCCCATGGGGCTAATCCTTCACTCAAGGAAATTGAGATAATTGCAAAAACCCAACCATAGGTCACCTGCCAGATAGTTTTACGGTAACTGTCCAGGGGAGACCTAGATCTAGCAAGCAGATGGTCAAACTTAGAGGCTAGAAAATTTTGACTGTTCTTCAGGAGACACAGAATTAAATTTGCTCCAGGTAAATCTATAAGACCTTATTTGGTCAAACCTTAAAAGACTTCATGCAGCTATCAGTACATACAATTTCAACAGAAAACAAAGAATATTTCACTGCCTATCACCACACTGTAATCCCTAACATGAGATGGATTCACTCTTTATCTTTCTTCAATGATGCTCCAGGAATCATCTCCAATTCATTTCCTGGAGCTCCTTAGAGAACTAAGGTGTGTCCTGGGATCAAGTCCCATGCCTAGTTCAGCTGAGGCTATAACTAAGGCCTCAGCTGAACTGCTCATAAGATCCATGTAGCAATCACCAAACTCCTTCTGGAACCCAACTCCTTCTGGATTTATCAGTCATCTGGAGCAGGGCAACCTAACAGATATCCCCTCTTCATGGTAGGGGTCACCAATGAGCCAAAAAGCAATCTGACCATAACAATGGGATAATGGCAAATAACACCATTTAAAATCCGAACATATCTCAACTACCCTGTAACAAAACCCAGATGCAATGTTTAACCCCCAATAGGTGCCAGGCCTAAAATGACATGGGATAGGTCCATGGTTGCCAGGATCTCCTGAGCTGCCTTGGACTCGATGTCACCAGATAGTAAATTGAAGTTCCTCAAAACCAAGAGCCTCAAGATCCCAACTACCAGCCCAGCAATGGAAATCCAGCAGCTTAAGCAAGGACAAGGTTGTGCAGCAGAGAGAGCAGTACAACTGCAACAATCTGATCTGTTCCATGGAATCCAACTTCAACCAGAGAATTGCACTCATCTGATTATCTGCAGGGCAGAGCCCCTGCAACCTTTTTTTTTATAAGGAAGGTGATAGCAATAGCAATAGCAATAGCAGTAGACTTATATACCGCTTCATAGGGCTTTCAGCCCTCTCTAAGCGGTTTACAGAGAGTCAGCATATTGCCCCCAACAATCCGGGTCCTCATTTTACCCACCTCGGAAGGATGGAAGGCTGAGTCAACCCTGAGCTGCTGAGATTTGAACCGCTGAACTGCTGATCTAGCAGTAGCCTGCAGTGCTGCATTTAACCACTGCGCCACCTCGGCTGTTAGGAAAGGATACAGAGTTTAAGGGCACTCAAGATGTATGTGGCATTTTGGTTTTTTGTGTACATGGAATTCTAGGACTTTGTCACCATCTGTCTTCTAATTCTAATCATTTTATCTATCTCAAGTTAGTTTTTCAATAAGCTTAATGTTCTATGCAAGAAGACTAAAACTGATATGTGCAGTATGTGCAACTGTTTAATTTCAAAATGTGAAATTTTGCAAAACTTCCAGTCTCAAGTACAATACCAGCTCTTTCAGCATTTTGGAAGCATTTCAAACTTAATTTTTCAAAACATTTGAAGGTTGGAATGTTAGAAAATACTTAGACAACATATTTCACACCCAGACTGTTTCAAAACAAAACAGCCTTAATATATGTCTTTATAGGAACAGAACCTACTGTTTCATAGAAGAGAAACAGTTGCTCCTAATATACTAAAGTATTCCTTTTAGATTCTCACTGAAGGCAGTTTAATGAACACATCCCCATAGCTGAATGAGTCATTCATCTTTGAACATGATAACATAACAAATCTGATTATGTAGTGATTTCAATCACTTCATAAACATTATGTTTACATGAAACAACTTATTTTCCCGTCAACATTTTTAGACAATTGCAGTATTCATAGAAATTAATGAAGCAAATCTAGAAAGCGTTGCTGATACATTTGTTTTTATGCTGTATAAAGAAACAGATTTAAGGAGGAACATAAACACTATGGCTTTGAAAATAAAAATAAATTGTCCTTTATATTAAGCAACATTAAGTTATAAAGATGGCAGCCCTGAATATCCAAAGAAAAAATGGCCTTTATAAATCAAAGTTTTGTGCTATTTAGAATATGTACATGTATTCTTAAGATTGAACATCAAACTTTAAGTAACACTAAAATTCCTGCTGGAATTCTTGATGAAAACTACAGCATGCATACATAACACAATTCTACAGATATATATCTGTAGATATTCTGCAGAGATTTTCATAGTTTTTATTTTAGAAATTCACAAGATGAGCTGTACTGCACATCCAATCATAATTTGAACACAATTTTTGATTCACTAAGGTAAAAAGGTAAAGGTGCTAGTCATTTCCAGCTCTAGTTGTAGTGCTCATCTCCGTTTCAAAGCCAAAGAGCCAACGCTGTCCGAAGAAGTCTCCGTAGTCATGTGGCCAGCATGACTAAACGCTGAAGGCGCACAGAGCGCTGTTACCTTCCAAAAGTGGTCCCTATTTTTCTACTTGCATTTGTACTGCTAGGTTGGCAGAAGCTGGGACAATAACAGGAGCTCACTCCGTTATGCGGCGCTAGGGATTCAAACCGCCAAACCACCGACCTTTCTGATCGACAAGCTCAGCATCTTAGCCACTGAGCCACCACGTCCCTTGTTTGATTCACTAGTGTCACCCAAAAGCTACAAAAAGTGAAGAGGAAAATTGCAACAACAGTAATATATTTAAGTATGTTACTCTTAAGCAGTCTTAGGTTTTCTAGGTTTGCTTCATCTATTTTTTTTTGTATACTGCAATAATCTAAAGAAAATTTAAAGGAAAATAAGTTGATCCACGTAAATATAATATTTATAAAGTGATTGAAATAGTATTTGAAACTATCATACTGATTTTAGTAGTATTTGAAATTATCTAACTCCCAAATTATGTAACCTGGATGATTTTCTAAAGCTTCATAACACCAATCATGTCATAGTAATTTAATTCATTAAAACAGCATGAAATTTGCTAAGGAAGTAGCACTGTTCCATATGATGCATAATGGCAAAATTAAACAGTTATTTCAACAGCTTAGTTGCTTTTATTATGTGGGTGTCTCTTCACTGAATATTAAATCTATGTCACAAGTTAAAAATCAGTTTAAACAAACGCCTTTTAAGTTTTTCAAGACATGCCTCTTCATTCTATAAATCATGTCTTTAAAACCAGTTTTAATAATTATTTTCTCTAAAAAAAATTTTTTTTGTCTAACTAAATGTAGGAAAGAAATTATGTAAAGGGCCTCAGAAGGCTGTTTAACTAACCATTTGGCCATCAGCAGGATAATTCTTGGGATCTCTACTGTGATTCATGTTACACCACTGTTTCACAGCTGCACTGATTGCCAGTTTTCTTCCGGGTTCAATTCAAAACATTGGTTATCCCCTTTTAAAGTTCTTCACAGCATGGTTCATGCTATCTGAGGAACCATCTCCCTCCAATGGGATTGGCCCACCCCACCAGTGCTGCCAAAAGGGGCATCCTACAAACCATCAGTCAAAGAATTCTGGCCAGTGAAGGCCAGGAGAAAAGCCATTTCTGCCATAACTCTCCTTTGAAACAATATCCTCACCCCCCAAGGTGAGATCCATACCACCTTTTGATCTTACTAAAGACCTGGCTCTGCCAACTGGACTGGAACTTCAATGAGGATATGTCACCCTAGAGGTGATTAATGAATTAAGATAATATCCCACCTCTTCCCCATGTAGCTACTTTCCCTCCTTCTCATCTTAATTTTAAACCAACTTTAGTATTATTATTATTATTTTAACATTTTAAATTTTAAACTTGTTTTTATATTGTCAGCAGCCTAGAGCCCCCCCCCCCTTTGAGGCTAGATAGATAGCATACATATTTACTAAATAAATGAAAAAAAAAATCTCCCAAAATCTAGAAGTAGTAAATTTGGGGTGCAGGGAGAAGTAAGCAAGATAAATAAATTTGAAAATCAGCTGGATTTAGGAAAATGTTCCCCAATAGTGTATATCCATATGAAAGAGGAAGTTGGGCAGCTTCTCAAAAGGTTGTCAATTCATCATTCTAAGCCTCCCTCCTACTATTGTTTTGGCCATGGTGGAGCAGAGCTGTTCTGAATTGGTTAAAAAGACTTGCAGAAGCTATTCTCCACACACTTTCCCTAAATTAAATACCAATTTCCATAGGTAAGAAAACAAATAATTACTAGTGGGATGAATCTTACTACTAGAACTATGTTTACAGTCACTGGCAATATTTTCACTCAAAAAGCAACCCATAAAACACAAACACAATCATCTGGCTATCACAAATTAGGTAGTCATGTTTCCTCCATTTAAGGAAACTGAAGAGATCAGTATATCTGAAGTGCAACAGAAGAGCCTCATCAATATTATCCCACATCTTGTTTTTCTCCAATTCACCTGTTTCATAGCATGTTTATAAATAGATCTCTTGATTTTTAGTCCATGTTATATTTCACAAAACTCTGTTAGACATATGAAGAAAAAAGAATCCACATTAAATGAAAAATAAATGTCAGGTGTTCATCTTCTCCATGCCATATTAATAAGCATGGCATAGCAAATGAGTGAAAGATTTCTACTCATACTACTCATGACCAACTTCTCAAAACCAAGCTGCTACCCACCAATATATGCACTTGTAGTTGCACAGGGTAAGACATGAGAATACTGTATTATGCATATGGTTCATGACAAATTAATTAATGGAATAAAAAAGAGCATAAATAACTACACTACATAATATATATTTTTCCAGAAAGGGTAAACTGCAACATGGACTGCATTTTGTTTGCTGAGAACTCTCCAAATTGGTGGTAGTTCATGGGAAATTATATAACCATTGAACCTTGTGATCTCCTGTTTTGGTTAACCATCACTGAATATAAATTATGAGTGTTTACCTAAGGCTGGTTAGGAGCAACAGTGAACTTCTTAGCTAATAGAACAATCCTCTTTAGACGTTCCTGTGTTAGCAAAGAATTAGGTCAATTACAACAGAAGTACAAAGAAATTCAGAAACCTTTCTGTTTCTAATTTAAGATTTAAGAAAGACTTGTTGATGTCTTCCTGAATTAGATTATTTCTAATTATTATATACACTGCTTACATTACCTAAAACAAAATTAGTTTTGTTACGTATAGTAGCTCATTAGCCCATTTACCTTGGCTAGTTTGTAATGTCTAAAGCAGTGTTTCTCAAACTTGGCAACTTTAATATGTGTCGATTCCCAGAATTGTGGATGTCAAGAATTTAACTACCACGCAGGCTGGGGAATCCTGGGAGTTGAAGCCCACACATTTTAAAATTGCCAGGTTTGAGAAGTACTGGACTATAAAAGTTTGCCATTCTAAAATCACTATTCACTGTTAACTTTGCTAGTTTATTGTGACATATAAAACTGGCATGATTTAATTATTTAATTAACACTGGATGTCATCTCAAAATCTAGACTTACTCAAACTTCTGTAACAGATCTTTTGACACATATGTGGCATTTGAGCTACACAAAAAGTTTGCTAAGAGAAAATAAACTATGAAGTCTTTGGTGCCTCCTGAACTTAGTAGTTTGCTTGCAGATGTTTCATTACCTGATTAGGAAACATCATCAGTGTTGGTAATATGATCAGCATTGTCACCTAGTGTCAGGTAATGAAATGTCTGCAAGGAAACAACTAACCATTAAGGACTCCACAGTTCAACCCTAAGTTATATCATATTCTGTTCTGTTAGAAAATAAACTATCTACAGTATCCATGCTCTCATCAACAGCTTCTAGGTCTATGTGACTCTGGTGTAGGTGCCTTCGAGTCAGTACTTTTTACTCCTGGCAACTGCCTGGTCAAGTTCTGGCAGTTTTCTTGGCAAGATTTCAGAAGTGGTAAGTCATTGTCTGATTCCCTAGGGCTGAGAAGGAGTGGCTGGCCTAAGGTCACCCAGTTGGCTTTGCTCCTAAAGCAATACTGTAATTCCCAATCATCCATTTTTTAGCCTGATGCCTTAACCACTACACCAAAGTGGCTCTCTAAACTTTATTTTTTGTTCATTTTACTTAAGGTATTTTAACACAAATGTTGCCATTCAGAGTGTTCTATTCTATTGTGGAAATGCTGTCTCTGATTTCAAAAATCATTATGTCAGGTCTAGTAAGCCTGGTGTTGGATGTTTTTAATTAAAACACTGATCAGACTCAGCCAGCACCTGCAAGATCCACAATAAGTGTCCAAATCGTAACCAGGGTACTGAATAACCAGTCGGCCCTAAAAGTAGTAGGTTCTTTTATAAAGCTGTCCAATGTTAATATAGTGACAGATTGCTGCAGAGGCCATCCACAAGGGCTGATCCTGAATCAAAAATAGGAAACTCGGTACACAAGTGGTTCCTTATCAGTTACCTGGTGCATATGGGCGGAGGGAAAGGGGGAAAAATACATGGGCTACCTACTGCAGTAAAAAATAAAAAGATTAAGTTGAAGGAATGACGACCCCACCTCTACTTATACTTCTTACATGCAAACCTGGAGCTAAAAGAAGTGGAAGGATGGATGAAGGCAAGTCCCTTGCTGGCACTGCGGACAGAGGATACAGTGCAAATTACCGTCGCGCCACTGCTATCCTCTCAACCCCGACCCATCTCCTCCCACTCGGACCCGGGGCTCGAGGCTCACCACCGCATTCCTTGGCGCCCCACGGTTCCCCCGCGCCGCTCTGCCGCAGATGAGAGCACAGGAAATCCCGCGCCGACTCCAGGTCCTGGAAGCTGCAGAAAGGCACGAGAGCGCAGGCCATGGCGTCGTCCGGGTTTTCCGCGGCCGAAGCCCCTCAGGCTGCCCCCCCCCCAACCCCGCCGAGTCGCGAGCTGGACTGCCAACCCCACCCGGAAGCGGTCAAAGGCTCTGCAGACGCTACCACGCAGGCGCCGAGCAGAACCAGGAAAGGGAGGAGAACCAAACCGGAATGCCAGGGCTTGTCCACGTGGTTGGGGAGAGGAGCGATGTTTTCAGGCTGCGGGGCTTCGCTCGGAGTCGGCGGGGTGGATTGAGAAGAGGGGAAGGCTAAAGCCTTCCTTGAGGCGTTCTTCTTTAGCAGCTTCTTAAGGACGACGGTAGATTTGCCCGACAGGCTTAATGCACACCTCGACAGCTATTCAGTGGACACAGATTTTCAGGTTTCTGGGACACCCGGACAGCTGTGAGTTGTCCTCACGGGCTGGCCTTGCGAAAGGGATCTAGTCCTGACTGTCTTCATTGGAAGGGAGTTGCAGGCAGATTAAGGAGTGGGCAGGTTCTTTAGAACCAACAGATTCCCTGTTCCAGTCCAGAGAATACGCTGTGTTTTAGCGTAGACACAAAGTAAAAGATCCCATTTAGGGCGAGGCACGAAAGGAGAGATATATTTTATTCCAAAGCCAAAATAAGCCATAAGTGTTATTGAGCTGTTTCTGCTTGATCGGCAGAAACCAAACCTGAAGTCGAAGAGATTCCCAGAGTGATTTTATAGTGTCAGCAAAGTCTGGTATACAGCATCCCACTTCCCTCTCCCAGTATATCAAATCCAACTGGCTCAGTGATCCCAGATTTCCTGTGCTTTCTCTCAGCCACCACTTCCAGGGATCCAGGCCTTTTTCTCTCTTTCTTTATTGCTTGTCTCCATTATACCAGTACTGAACAGCACTGCTGATTCTACAGGGAGCATTCGAATATTTGTGTTTCAGCTCAGGAACGACAGCTGCACCACACACAGAACAGGTGCCACATTCCTAGTATAGAGGTTCCATTTGATTCACTTGTGATAAGCTGTGAAATATGTTTCTTTTGGGTGAGCAAAACTTTTAAACAATAATTTTAGTGTGAATCCAGTTAAAAGTGTTTACTATGTGAGTCAGTTGTGGTTTGTTAAACTTTATTTAAACAAATCATGTATTAGTACAATGTATGAGGCTAGCAAGAAGGAAATGCTTCTCTCCACCAACTGTTAAGTTGGGGACAAGGATTTTTTACTCGCTTCAGCATCCAACCTCCGGTTCTGGGCAGGAATTCCCTTCTGTGGATGCAAACTAAGATAAATATGCTGTACATATTTATTGT
Organism: Thamnophis elegans; assembly: GCF_009769535.1. Lineage (NCBI taxonomy): Eukaryota > Metazoa > Chordata > Lepidosauria > Squamata > Natricidae > Thamnophis > Thamnophis elegans. The sequence continues at coordinate 87,792,881 of NC_045544.1, read as the reverse complement.
ACAATAACTGAACAGTGCTGCAAGAAAACAGTTACACTGTGATGTATTTTCAGCTGGTGATCCACCGAAATACCAGTTTGTTATTTTTCATATGCTGATGCTATGGTTTCACCCATTGCCTATTGAATGGATTTATCTATACATTGAGTAAATAAATAAATTTTACTTATGCCTTTGTTCTTTTCTACCCAAATTAATAACTGCATTCCTTCTTTCTTAATCCATCTTATTTCTACCCATTTCCAACTACTGAAAATCCTTCTGAATACAGATACTGTCCTCAGTTGGTTATACCTCTATCTTTGTATGACCTCCCAATTTGATAATCATGTTTACTAACCTTTATCCAAGGCATTTATAAACAGTTGAACCATACTAATACAAGAACAGATCACTGCAGTATACAATTGAACAATTCCTTTCAGCTTGATACAGAGCCATTGACATATACCACTTAGTATAATTTAGTACAATTATTTGGTAGTAGCATAGTCTAATAGTAGCGTCATTTAGTTTATATTTTCTATTTTCTGTGCTAGAATCTCATGGGAGACTCACTACCATTTTGTCCATTGCTTTCCTGTGCTCAATTATTCTGTCAAAAAAAAGGAGATCAGATGGTTTGAAGTCACATCATGATATATCTATGTTGGCTTCTTCCAAGTATGCATTTTCTTCTAAATGCTCACTGACTGACTGCTTAATGTGATCTGTGGTCACTCAGATCCTCTTTTTTTCTCCTGTTGGAAGAAAATTCTGGGTCCAAATCTATGGTAGCTGGACTCCCCCGGCTTCTCTTTCTCTCGCAGCCAGCTTTTTTGGACCTATTTTGGATTTTAAAAATGGCCTGTTTGGGGGGCATTTTTTGGCCTTTTTCAGGCCGTTTTCAGGTTGTTTTCCAGGCCAATTTTTGGGGGGCATTTTCAGGCTGCTTTACAAGCTGGTTTTCAGGTCGATTTTGATCAGAAAAACGTCCTGAAAACAACCCTGAAAATGGGCAGGGGCAGGGCCAGCCAGTGGTCCAATTTGCCGATTCTCCAAACCATGCAGAATCGGAACAACCGGTTTGGGCGAACGGTCTAAACCAGCAGCAGCCAACCTCTGGAAGTAATGGACATTGATGTAAAGCATGTTAGATGTGTAAATTTAGATTCTCTTGCCCTGGGAGCGTGAGAAGTCAAAAATGGGGTTTAATCACAAGATACATTAGAAGTTCAGATCTTCCTAGGTATGGTGTTGTATGAGGGGTCTTGCACAATATTGTGATTTAAGAGATTTCTTTACCTTGAAGGGATTTTGCTTCTTGGCTCGCTTTCTGTGGAGATGTGCTTTTGTCTTCTTTAGCCTCCGTAAGATGGAAGACTTTTTAGGCATCTTCTACAACTTTGTGGGTTAGAAGAAGCTTTTTGCCTGTGAATGGAGGTGACCCAGTTTGCAAGTGGTTTTTCTTTTTCTTATTTCCATTTCAAAAATATTTCTCTGGCACTATTCTTACCTTCAGTGGTTTTCAGTAACTCGGAAAGGGACTCCCAAATGACATCAGCAACCTCTTTCAAGAGTCTTGGATGCAGTTCTTGGGTTGAAAGTAGATATAAGTCCATTGTCCCTTTACCAGGGCTTCATTTCTGAGGAAGTCTGCCCATATAGCACAATAACATCTGCATTCAAGTTTTCTGTTCCAGCTCATTGGACAGAGTGGAACTAATTATCAAAAGAGGTGGAGGGGTCTCTTTCATTAGATATTCAGAAAACTAGATAACTAATTTTTGGGATGCTTTAATTTAGAATTCTTGCATTAGGGGTTTAGACTCAAAGGACTATTTAATTCAAAAGCATGAATTCAAAATATAAGGGGGAAAACTGGATGGGGGAATAAAGTAGTAAGATATGGAGTGGCTCTTAAGATGTCCCGCAGATACTTCCTTGCCTTCATACTATTACAGTAGGTTTTAAAAATACCATCGTGAGAAAAATTGGATGAAATAAAAGGGGAAGAGGTTTGAGAACTCTAGAGAGTTCTGCATTCACTTATTTGTCTTCAGGAATTTGCTTTCAGAAAATCCTCTGATAATAAGACTCCCCAGGCCATTCCCATACACAAAAAAATGAAAAATTGTTAAAGTGATGACCTAGAAGCAAAATAAAGATATCTCTTTCACAGAGAATTTAATATAGTGTGTGATCTAAAATAGACCCCAGAATTGTCAAAATTCTTTTGTAAAGTTTACTGAAAAATAAATGTTACTTTTGTACAGGCTTTTCTAATGTTAATTAATAGCTTCATTGCAATCCTATTGCTTCTTGTCATTTATGATTCCAAATAGCAGTTAAATACTTTCTCTTATTTACTCTTAGGGTAGTCTTCCTGAATTGCCCCAGTGTGAATTTTTGCTTAATGGAAAGTTAATTACTGGTTCCTGTACATGTATTTTTCTTTCCTTTCTTTAGCAAAATGGCTGTTCTTGCTGTAATAGCAAAAAAAAAAAATGGGGAAAAAATGGGGAAAAAAATCATAGTGAAGAATTTCATGGGCAGCACTAGAGTTATTAAGGCATGCTGTTACTAATATTCGATTTTTTAGCAGCAAGAAAAATTAAAACATCAGGATATGTAAACAGGAAGTATCCAGTAAAAGGCAAAAGGAACTAAATGTTTCACAAGCCAGCAACTGCTCATGCCCCCCCCTTCAAAATCTCCAAATGGTTTTCAGATGGGACTGGGGTACACTAATGAGAGGATGAGGGAAACCTGAATTGCAATGGCATCTAAGTTTCTCAAAAGAAATGAACAAAGCAGTGGTTAGGAAATCTAGGTGGAAAATGTAGTATGACAATTGACAGCTGTCATAGCCAAGTCAGTGAATGCATCTACACGACTTGGATGCTCTTTGGCTCCTATCCCCAGTTATTGCAATACCTGGTTGGGGAATTCTGGGAGTTGAAAACACACATCTTAAAGTTGCCAATTGTTCTGATCTAGGCTTCCCAAGAACATGAAGCAAACTCCTTATCCTGACAAAAACCCCTTTTATTAATTTACTGTGAATTTGTCATTCACATCGAGCAAAGTCTTTCAAAGGAAGATTTACAGTCACAGACCTTATCTGGCTTGGACAGTGACGTGCGGTGAGGTTTATGGCTGGTGAGGCAGTCTTCTCCCCCAACATCCCACTGTCTAAAGCGCTTTCTTTCTTTCGCCCGCCTGAGTTCTGACAGGCGGGCGAAAGAAAGCGCCAGCCCGTCGCTGGCTTTCTTTTGTCCACCGCTATGTCTGACATAGAGGTGGGCAAAAGAAAGCCAGCGGCGGGCTGGCGCTTTCTTTTGCCCAGAGACTGCAGCCCGCCTGAGCTGCCCGCCTCTGGGCAAAAGAAAGAAAGCGGCAGCCCGCCAGCAGAGGCAGGTAAAAGACCCACCTCTGCTGGCGGGCTGCCCTGGACACAGAGAAAGAAAGCTGGCGGGCTGCCCTCCCTGCCTTTCCTACCCCCTTCACTCTCAAACAAACTCTCTCTCAAATTGAGAGAGAGTTTGTTTGAGTGAAGAAACAAACACACGCGCACACACACACACACAAATTACTTACAAATTACATTAATCTTGAATTCCCCCCCCTCCCTCCGACCCACATACCTTTTCCAGATGTTTCACAATCACAGAGGATTTCAACTCTGCTCTTGCTCTGCCATCATGGAAATGTAAAAATGTAAAAGGCAAAAGGTAAGAGCTGCTGAGGTCAGGCTGGGCTAGCTGCTGCCAGAGTCCCCAATGGATGACTCTGCTTAACTGTTTAAAAAAGCCTCTAAAAAAACACCCTCTACAGGAGGAGGCAAGAGAACCACGTGCCTCATCTACATAAGGACTTTTTCGGCTTTTAAGCCTTGCTTAACTTGCTCGAGTGATGATAAAGTCAGACTAAATGAGGCACGTGGTTCTCCCACCTCCTCCTGTAGAGGGCACTTTTTAAGAGGCTTTTTTTAAACAGTTAAGCACTAAGCAGAATCATCCACTGTGACTCTGGCAGCAACTACCTCAGCCTTTTTCCTTTTACATTTTTTTTTCTTTTCATGATGACTGGTGAGACTCTGCCTCCCCTGACTGCACGTCATTGGGCTTGGAGAGCTGCCAGGCTGGTACCTGCAAAACCTGGCGAGTCTTGGAGATTCACAAACCAATTTAAGCGAATTAATTGTCTCCTGCAAACTCCACTCCCCTTTCACTCCCCTTTTATTTCCTCTGGGAGGGGCCATTCATCTTCTACCTGTGGTCTTACTCCCAAGTCAACCCGTTCTTTAGCTGTTCCCTTCGTCTGGCAACTGTGCATGCGCACACTGGGAACAGGCTCCAGCTGTTCATCTGCCTCACTGATGTCTGACTCTGAAGGCAGCTGATAACTGGCATACTGGCTCCCTCTACCTCCAACACAGACCCCTCATCAGAGCCTTCCCCAGACTCCAGGACTGGCATATGTTCCTCCCCAACCTCCTCATTGTCCAAATCTTCTGCCGGCCGCTGGCGGGCCACAACACCAATGTTGAGAAACACTGGTCTGGCTCCTAAGAGATTACCATCTGCATCTTCCCGGTTCTTTTCCATTGTCTGGCTTTTCTTTGTTCTAGCAGAGGACCATTTTTTTATTTATTTCCTTTAATTTCAAAATCTATCCTACTCCAATCAAATGACTCTTTTTAGCTTGCCCAGAATACAAAACAAGTTAACTTTTTAAAGCCAATTATAATGATTAATTAATAACTGAATAATTGGTTAAAATGATAAACATAACGGTCTCTGCAGGATAAACCCCAGCCATCAAGAATATTATCAACAAACACTAAGATGTGGATTTTAAAAAATGAAAAATAATGCACTATACAAACTCAGTAGAATGCAGCCTACAATAGTTTTGTATTTAAAAACTGGCAAGGAGGGGAGTTAGATTGATCTCTGTTGGGAGAACGCTCCAAATGACTTGTTCTGCAAAAAGCAGCACCTGGAATTTCAGCCCCTCCAATGTTTCGGAAATGTGGAATTGTTAAGTAGCTTCTGATGGAATGCTGTGGCTCAGTGGCTAAGACGCTGAGCTTGTTGATCAGAAAGGTCGGCAGTTTGACGGTTTGAATCCCTAGCACTGTGTAACAGAGTGAGCTCTCATTACTTGTCCCAGCTTCAAAAGCATGTAAAAATGCAAGTAGAAAAATAGAAACCACCTTTGGTGGGAAGGTAACAGTGTTCCGTGTGCCTTTGACACTTAGTCATGCCTAAACTCTTTACTAAAAATCTACTCTTGATTTTCCCCTAGTTAGTTGTTCAATTCTACTTTTGCTATCTTCTAGTCCTTCTTTCATTTAATGAGATGTATGCTAAAATTACTAAAGGCAAATATGATGCAGTGGTTAAGGCATCAGGCTACAAACTGGGAGACTGTGAGTTCTAGACCCGCCTTAGACACAAAGCCAGCTGAGTGACCTTTAGCCCCAGGAAGGAGACAGTAGCAAACCACTTCTGAAAAAACTTTCCAACAAATTGCAGAACTTTGTCCAGGCAGTCTCTAAGAATCGGACCCAATTTGGAAGAAAAAAATGTTCCTATCCATGTTCTGAAAAATGCATCTGTAGAAAAGAGACTTCTACTCTAAATACTGTCACAAAATACCATTCAATTTTTATTCCATATTTTCTCATTCCATTGTTTTATGGTACATCTGCACAACATGGATTCTAGCAAGTGATAAACATAGAAAATTTAAAAATTGTTTAAAACAAATCCAACAAATTAATAATGACAGCCACAAATCACTTGAGAAATTAAACAAGCTATAGTGAATAACGTTTTTAAAAGTTTATTTTAAAGTCATATAAAAGGATTTTTATGATCTCCTGGGGCAAATGCTCCATAAGCTATCATTGAAAAGTGTCTATAGCATCCATCAAATTGATAGATACTGGCAATAGCTCAGAAAGTGCATGATCATATTCACACAGATATTCTTGACTGAATCAACCAGACGGACACAATAGCATTAGGGGAACAGAAAATATTTTCTATGGCAATGTTTCTCAACCTTAGCTACTTTAAGATGTGTGGACATCTACTCCTAGAATTCTCCATGCTTGAACTCCACACATCTTAAAGTTGCCAAGGTTGAAAAACACTTCATGTGGTGCATAGATTCCTTGTGTAGCACTGCATCAAACTGAGTTTTTAGCTGTTTCTAAATTATAAAAAGAAACTAAGTGTGGAACATCAGAGGACCATGCTCCAGAAGACTATTTTTGGGAGCAATGGTTCATAACATTTTTTTTTTCATTTTGGAAGTTATTAAGCTAACCTTTCTAAATTAGCATAGCAAGAATACTAGCAGTCTACAAAAAAAAAATACTGCTGGATGTTGGTGAAAGGATGGGACGTTTCTTCTCTCTGCTAACATTTCTATCTAACTCTCCTGCATTTCTATACTTTCTACAAATGGGTGATGGGGAAATTCTTTAATTCTATAAAATTTGTAACTTAAAATAAGTAGCTTGAACATATTGCATGACCCAGCCATAGATATCTGTCCAAAAAAGTACATGGGGTTTGTTGTTTATACAGTAGCCTGCATAGTAAACAACTTATTAGAGAAAAAATCTGCAGCCAGGAGGTGTTCTTGACCCTCTTTTTCTAAAGCAGATCTTGTACCAGTAAAGCTCAGGATGATCAGAGCTAGAGCTAAAAACTGTCAGTGCATTTATTAGCCATCGAGAACTGCAAAGAAAAATAATTTTGCCTGATGTGCTGCTGTTGTTATTTTCAGCAATGACAGAAAAAAAATATGCTTTGCAGAATTCTTAGTATCCAGTAGGCTAACATTTTCTTCAGACTTGTTTTAAAAAATGTCATGTAGTTTTAAATATTCCTTGATGTGTAAGAATATTTTATTTCTTGATCTGTTGTACTTTTCCCATAAGTCACCGTGCAATCACTGATAAAAGGCAAATAGATAAATAACACAGTGTTTCACATAATAGCAAATTTACTACATACCGTACATTTTCATGTTACAGTGTGCTTCATTAATTTCACTCAGTATTTATATAATACATATTCCATATGTATTTTGCTATTTGGCAAAGGAAAATGAGATCTGCCTCTTTGTTCCATCTATCAATCACAACTGCCATCTTTGGTCTTTTAGCTTTATTTATCTATTTATTTATTTTATTGTAATTTATTTTATTGTCAGCTCCTTGTCTATCTATGCTCAGTGCAGCAATAGAGTCCTGCTAAAGCCAGTATCAATCAATCAGATTAGAGCTGCGAGGGACCTTGGAGGCCTTTTAGTCCCTCTAGTGAAACCCCTGCTCAAGCAGGAGATCTTATACCATTTCAGGCAGGTGGCTGTCCTATCTTTTCTTTTAAATCTCCAGTGACGAAACACCTACAACTCCTGAAGGCAAGCTGTTCCACTGGTTAATTGTTCTTGCTGTTAGGAAGTTTCTCCTTAATTCCAGGTTGCTTCTCACCTTGGTCAGGTTCCATCCATTGTTTCTTGTCTTGCCTTCCAATGCTTTGGAGAATAGGTTGTCCTCCTCTTCTCTGTGGCAGCCCTCAAATACTGGAATACTGCTATCATGTCACCCCTACTTCTTCTTTTCTCTAAACTAGCCATACCCAGTTCCTGCAACTGTTCTTCATATGTTTTTGTCTCCATGCCTTTAATCTTCGTAGTTGCTCTTCTTTGCACTTTTTCCAAAGTCTCAACATCTTTTTTGTAATGTAGTAACCAAAACTGGGTCAGTATTCCAGGTATGGTCTTGCTAAGAATTTACCAAGTGGTGGTAGTACTTCATGTGATTTTGATTGTATACATGATTCTATGCATGTATGTATAAAATGTATGTATTCTATGCATATATGTATAGAATATAGGTATTCTATGCATATATATTTATTGTCTCCAGTGCCTCTCAGCCAGGATTGCAAAAATTGCAGGACAAGGATCGGCTATGCATGTCTTTATAAATTAAACAAATAATGCCTTATAAGCTTATAGATTTCTAGACTGAACCATTATCCAGATCTAAATATAATTTCCTCTTATGTAGATCGTTACAAAAGAATCTTACAGAGAATTTCTACAGTGTTAGGTGACTCACTGATACTGCTGAATTACCATCCCAATCATTGTACAACACTTTTTATACCATTTGTGTTCTCAGGTTTTCCTCCCTTGGTAACTAACGTCATTGATGCCTTTTAGAAACCTTAGTCTGACATTATTCTGTGACAGGCATTTTCAACTGTGTCTCAAGCTGTTTATTATTTTTCTTTATATAAAATGGAGTGAGCCATTTCTATGACAACCAAAGTAATATTTTTATCTTTTGTGTTCTTACCATAATTTCATATATTTTTACCAATTCACATTTTTGTTATTATTTTCTTTATATAATGAATCTCTTTTAAAAGGGTGAGGAAATCCTAACGGTATTTTACAATACATTTCCAAACATCTCCACTCAGCATGAGCCATAATGATTTTATTAAAATTTATTCCCAAGGAAATGTGTATATGATTGCAACTTTGATTTAAAACAAACCACAAGTTTTAAAATAGCATTTTATTTACAATGCAATCATCTGTAAAGAGATCAATGGAATTAATGCTTCTTCTAACATCAGCCAAAAATCTGCTGGGCACTAACCATTCAAGACTACTTATCCAGAAGATGATTTCACACCTTATATGTAAGCACTTTCTTTGGGAAAAAGGCTGCCTCACTTCTAGGCAGTACACATTTTTCTCACAGCTACCAGAAAGTTCACATAGTTTGCAGACATTTATCTTTTATTTCACCAAAAGCAATTTAAGGGGAGATGTTCTTTTAGAAGTACATAAAAATTGTTGAAAATTACAACTTTGATTTCAAATTTCTAACTGTTATTATTCCTAAAGGCTAAAACGTAAGAAGGCTTTGTCACTCATGTTTAACTGTTACAGTTCTTCTTGTCCCCTGCTGAATATGATGGAATGTATACACCAAGAAGTCTTGATGTCACCAGAGTAGGCTACAGTGTGGAAAACTTTAACATTTAATGAAATTACTAGAGAAATAGATTCAGGAGCAAACTTGGTTTTTACCAGTTGTTCTTTTTAGATTCCAAGTGACAGCCTTCCACATGCAGTGGTCATTAACAGAAGTGCCGATATAAATACCAGCCTCTACAATGCTTTGATCAATCGAAGCTTTCACATGTTGTGGTGGCACAGTGGTTAAAATGCAGTATTGCAGGCTAATTCTGCTGGCCATCAGGATTCTATCCCCACAGGCTCAAAGTTGACTCGGCCTTCCATCCTTCCAAGGTCAGTAAAATGAGGACTCAGATTGTTGGGAGAAATATGCTGATTCTGTAAAGTGTTTAGGACTGTATAGCACTGTGAAATGGTGTATAAGTCTAGGTGCTATTGCTATTTCACTTTTTAACAAGGCAGAGACATAGTAGACAAGGTCACCAGCCCTGATGATACCTATGCCATGTGCAACATTCCCTGCTAATGATAAAAGCATGATGCCACAATTTTGCCACAGTTGAGCTCTAATCCAGTTAGCAATAGCAATAGCAGTTAGACTTATATACCACTTCATAGGGCTTTCAGCCCTCTCTAAGCAGTTTACAGAGTCAGCATATCGCCCCCACACTCTGGGTCCTCATTTCACCCACCTCGGAAGGATGGAAGGCTGAGTCAACCTTGAGCCGGTGAGATTTGAACCGTTGAACTGCAGATAACAGTCAGCTGAAGTGGCCTGCAGTGCTGCACCTTAACCACTGCGCCACCTTGGCTCTTTTTAACCTTTTTGAATAATAAAACCAGTACAGCTATGTGGCTTTGGTGCTTTATGCCTAGTTGCCAGATTTTGTATCAGTCAAAGTTTCTGGATGAGTTCCAAGAATAACTTTATCAAGAATGCATTGCAGTTATCTTAACTTGATCGAAGCCTGGCCTGGATAGTTGATGCCAAATCAGACCAATTCAAGGTGTGCAACTAGAAAAACTTCTAGTTACTATTATAAGATCCAGGAGACTTTTCAATACCAAAAATGTACAAGGTAGAAATGACAGTTTGCAAAACAAAGAAAAAGAAAATACTGTATGTTTGGGCACATACTTAGTGTGCCCTACCTGTGTAGTGGCTAAAATTCATGCACAGAAGCATGCAGCAATAAAGCTCATGTTCTTTTATACGAACCTGCTCTGGCAGAAAAAAATAACTAGTAAGTTTAAGGGAAAGTTGTCCCTTTATTTTCCTCACTTCATTCAAATGGGTACCTTTTACCTAATGGGGAATGTTTCCTGCCAAATTCACCTCATTAACCTTCTGTTGGAATCACTTCTGAAACTGAACTCATAGTTTCAAGACTTCACCTGTTCAGTATGTGCCTGTAGCATTTTGCAGGGAATGTGGGATGATTAAATGGGATCCAATTAGACAAGATTATACCTTCAAAAGAGCAAGAGCTAAAGATTATACAGAAAATAACAATTATCTGAAATAAGCAGATAAAAGCTGCCAACTTTTCTTTGGATTGTTACAAGAAACTCTGGATGAAAAAAATAATAAGAGGCAGGTCCTTGCTTATCCAAGCACCACCTCTATTTTTTTTTAGCTGATCAAATTCATGAGCATTTTTTAAGGACTTATAGTAGCATTCTCCAATCTGTTGACCTCCTGATGTATTGAACTACAAAACCCATAACTCCCACTCACTATAACTAGAAATTGTTTAGACTAACAATCTAAATAAGATGGAGGTCACCAAGTAGGAGAAATTTGCTCTTGTGCTAGTAAAGGAATATGTCCTATTTAGCAAGTAAGTTGAAAGCAAAATAGTGCAGTAAAATATACCTCTATTTCTGAATTTATCCAGTTAAACAGATTGTTAATTCCATACATCTCTAACAAGAACAAGAATTGAAATCAAATGCTTGTTCACCTGGAAGAAACACCCTGGTATTTAACATGCATTCTTTTCATGTTCTTTTCTTATGGAATGTATATAAGTAGTCCTCGATTTACGACCACAATTGAGTCCAAAATGTATGTTGCTAGGTCAGAAATTTGTGACATGAGTTTTGAGCCGAGGTGGCGCAGTGGTTAAATGCAGCACTGCAGGCTACTTCAGCTGACTGCAGTTCTGCAGTTCGGCTGTTTAAATCTCACCAGCTCAGGGTTGACTCAGCCTTCCATCCTTCCGAGGTGGGTGAAATGAGGACCCAGATTGTTGTTGGGGGCAATATGCTGACTCTGTAAACCGCTTAGAGAGGGCTGAAAGCCCTATGAAGCGGTATATAAGTCTAACTGCTATTGCTATTGCTATTACAATTTTTCTTGCTACATTTGTTAAGTGAATCATTGCACTTGTTAAATTAGTAACACAGCTGTTAAGTGAATCTGGTTTCCCCATTAGCTTTTCTTGACAGAAGGTCAGAAAAGGTGATTGCATAACCCCAGGACATTAAAACCATCATAAATGTGAGTCAGTTGTGAAGCAGCTGAGTGTAAATCATGTAGCCACAGGGATGCTGCAACAGTCATAAGTATGAAAAATGATCATGTTACTTTTTTCAGTATTGTTGTAACTTTGAACAGTCACTAAGTGAACTGCTGTAAGTAGAAGACTACCTGTATTGAGACACCTCTTTTTCTTTTCTTCTCTTACACTATAATACAAATCTATCTTCAATTCAAAGTTTTATTCTCAAATATCTTCCTTTGCATGGCACTAGGACTGTGTCCATGCATTAATGGGGATATTATGTTCCTATAATTACATACACACAGAAATAATCCTGAGGCATGGTTGCAGACCATCTCATAAGAACAGGAATTTCTGGTGAAAATAGTTAATGTAGCCAAGCTGTAAAAATTCAGATAGGTAATAGAGGGCAGTAAAAGATTGTGTTTGTCTATACCTCACTGGTGCCATCTTATGATAGCTTATATTTCTGCAACCCAAATTTATTAAACCTACATTAGGAATACAGTACATTATAAACTTAATGAAACGCAAAATATTCATTTCTTTCTGAATTAGCATTTTACTCCACAGGAAAAAAATGTAAAAGTAATTCAGAATAATAAACATATTTATTATAGATTAATAAACATATTTAGAAGAAATGTATTTTTCTGGAAGGCCATAATGTCACAGTTTAACTTAGAAATAAACAACATTTTTGCAAGTTAACATTCTTCTCCTTCTCTCTCAATCATACACAAAGAGAGATGGAGGAGGGAAAGAGAAGGCTGGCCATAGTGATATACTGGAGCAGTGAGTGCCTGATTCTAGTCCTCAGTTTGTAAAGAAACAGATAACTTTGGGCCAGACTGGGAAGTTTGTGAAATATCTATCTTCCAATCTGTACCAGACCAGTGTGGTAGATTACAGTCCATAGTCTTCAGTAAAGATGCCTTCATCCTGCAGTGGATTGATTCAGGTTGCTGCTGCTGCTGATAATGATGATGACTACATTTTTATCAGTTTTCAAAAACAGTTGTGAATTTACACTTATCTCTGTGAAATAAACAACCATAGTTTTCTCCTTATGTAGAATGAGGGCATCCAAGCAAGGGAAGGGGTCAAAGAAGTCAAGGAGGCAGCCACAACCACATGTCCAAAATCCTACCTCTTTTTAAATACTTTACATGTTCTGCATATATTAAATGCTTCAATGATGCAGTCATAACCACAATCTTGTCTTTTCTGATACCCCTCCAAGTTACCTGGTAGACGATCTTGAAGCATCATTTTTGAACATGTTGCATCACTGTCCCAACTTGTAGTTAGCCTTTATGACTGTTTCACAATGGTGCAATATAGGGGTGCATATGTTTGTGTTTGTTTGTTTTTAGGAGAGAGAGATTTGTATGTGCCACTGTAGCATTAATGGAATGTATTGTGAGACACTGAGCCGTGAGGGTGCAGTGGTTCAAATGCAATATTGCAGGCTAACTCTGCTCACTGCCAAGAGTTTGATCCTGACTTGACTCAGCTTTCCATTCTTAATGAGGACCCAGATTGTTGGGGGTAATATGTAAGCTACTCAGAAAGGACTGTAAAGCACTGTGAAATGATATATAAGTCTAAGTCCTGTTGCTACTATACATCTGGCAGATTGACCTATTTAAGACATGCTACTATTCTACTATATGTCCCCAAGGTGCCAGACCTTACATTTAATTAAAATAAATGGAATTTCTACAAAACACTTGTTCTCTAACACTGATGAAATTTGCAGCATTTTATCTCAGCATTTCATCTTCTCAGTTCTCAACATCCTTCTGGGCAAAAAGAAAAAAAGGAGGAAAAAGAAGAGAAAGCTTTTAAGCTACCTGTTTTGATTTCATCATCATCATCTATAATTGGTATTAGTTTTGGATAGTATCCAGGAATGAAAGTGGACTCATAAATCATTAAGTGGTTTGAGCAGGATTTTAGTTTGTCCTTTGCTGCTATTATCTTTTGTATTTGAAATTTAAGTTCAATTCTGCTGCGCTTGATTTTAATGTCTTTAGGAATGGCGGGCAATTTGGGTAACTCTATTACCAATGCTGGTGGAATTCTGCCACATTAATGCATTAGGTCCTCTAAGAATCAGAACTTGCAAAGGAAAACCCAGTGGCTACATCAGCATCTCTTTGCTACTATGAAGAAGTCAGTAATCGATTTTTCCAGTGTGCCATCCTTGGATCATTGAATACAGCTTGTTAGCTGTGACCGAGCGATATTCCAAATACAATAGATTTCTGGGTTTCATTTAGAACAGTTCCTGCTTGGGACTTTAGCATTCCTCAGGCTAAATAAATAAATATGCAAATAAATATAAGCTAATTTCAGCAGAAGTTGAAAGAGGATCTAAAATACAGACTATATGGACTGGAAAGTACTGAACCAAGAGGAGTCTGGTAGCATATTTATTGTATTAAGAGGCGTAAGCTTCATGTGCTACAACTCTCTTCTTCAGTTACAGTAGAATGACTAGTTGTGTAGGATTTAAACTGGGGTGAGGTAGGGAAGGGAAAGGAGAGGAAAGATAAGGATAGTTATGTAGATGCAAGTTACAGGTGAGACCAAGTGCAGTTGCTTCATTGATTAATAATTATAATGGATAAAAACCCATTGTTTGTTGAGGCTTTTAAGATAGCCTGCAAATTTTTAACCTCATCTTAGCACCGTCTCATTTGATTGCGCTATTAAAGTTTTCCAAACTAGCTGCTTTAACATTTGTAATACAGCAGTGTTCAAGGAAGCTGATCTAATAATTTTATTTTGTCCTTGTTCTAAGTTCTGATGTTGAACTTATGCCATTCATCCTTCTACACAAAGTTTGGCCTATCCAGAGGGGCATTGTTGACAGTTGATGGCATGAATCCTAGTCATCTTTCTGTGATAATTTTCTCCCGGACCAGAGTCCAGCTGAAAGAAAAAGAATGGGCAGGAATCTCAACTCCTCCCTTTCCTTTACAAGAAATAAAGCAGCTCTGTATATAAAGATCTAGGAATCACTGTCATGTTTAAGTTCGCCTTAAATTTCATTGAGTTCAATTGAACTTTCAAGCAATTTGTTGGATTTTTTTTTCCTTTACTCTTCTTTGAAATGGATCACACAGCATTTTCAGGGAAGAGGTTGAATACAATATGGTTCTATTTTCTATAGAATATATTGCTGGGATTAATAACAGAACAGTGGTTATTGATATTACCTGGTCAGGCTACTCTGCCTTTAAAAATAACATTTGTAATTTTGCAACTTTTATTTTATTGCCCATTCTTTCCCCCACTTTTATTATAATTGCAACTGCTATTTTATCAGTTCCAGTTTTGAAATATGGGTTCCATGAAAAAGCATTATTGCATACCCACTATATCAGGATCAAAAAACCAGAATCACATTAGGCATTGTGGCATGCCTACCTGTGACATAATATATACAGTATGTATTTTCTTTCTCTGTTTCTGTTTCTCTCTCTCGCTCCCTCCTTCTCCCCACCCTTTTTCTCTCTGTGTGTATACATAGATATATATATCTACAGTATATTATAGTATCTTATTCCAACAAAGTAAGGCATTAGTAACTACTAAGGAGGAGGATTTGCAGTCTTCTTCTAAACTTAATCCATCCATCAATCTATCCAACAAATTATATTTTAATTAAACAAAAACTGCTGGAAATTTGTTTTGCGTTCACTGCTTTGTCATTGCAGAATATGGATTGGACCAGTGGTGGGATTCAAAATTGGTTACTTCTAGTTCTGTGGGCATGGCTTGGTGGGCGTGGTGTGGCTTGGTGGGCATGGCAGGGGAAGAATACTGTAAAATCTCAATTTCCTCCTAATCAGCTGGGACTTGGGAGGCAGAGAATAGATGGGGGTGGGGCCAGTCAGGTGTGGTATTTACCAGTTTTTTGTATTACTCAAAATTTCCGCTACAGGTTCTCCAGAACTGGTCAGAACCTGCTGAATACCACCTCTGGATTACACCAAAAGATAATTAGGTCCAGGAAAATTTCTAAGTAATTTGATCTTTCACATTTATGTTCTGAGAATTAGCAGCTGGGTGTTGAGAAATCATAGCAATCTGCTAAATATTATGATGGTAAGTGATGTTCCTGATCCCACGGGCATCTGTGGGGATGTGATACCAAGTACCTTAAGATGTTATCATGCAAATTACTTGAATGATTTCTGTGTGACAAATTAACAACGTGACAATTACAGAAAATTTGAGTGTGACAGTGAAAGAATTATGGGCATGATGGCTGGGGGGTGGGAAATCTGGGGTATCCTTCTTCCCTCAGTGCTTCTGATGAATTTATTTAGCTCAATGGTTAATCCAGGACTATTCTATCTGCCACTACAATCAGAGAACTAGATATTGCCTTATTGCAGGTCTGTGATCCATCACCTGTTAGAATCGGCCACATAGCTGGCGTGACCCGTCAAAACCGCGGACGACAAAAGCGTGCTCGACGAAAGCGCATACCTGACATCATCAGCAGCGCGACGAAAAAAATTAAAAAATAAATTAAATTAAAATAAAATTAAAGCAAGACGATTCACATAAAGGTAAGGGTTAGGATTAGGGTTAGGGTTAGGGTTAGGTTAAGGGTTAGGGTTAGGTTTAGGGTTACGTTAAGCGTTAGGATTAGGTTTAGCGTTAGGTTAAGGGTTAGCGTTAGGTTAAGGGTTAGGTTAAGGGTTAGGGTTAGGTTTAGGGTTAGGTTTGGGGGGGTTAGGGTAAGGTTTTCGCTTTAATTTTAAATTTTACGATCACAGTGCGATGTTTTCGTCGCGCTGTGATGATGTCACGTACGCGCTTTCGTCGAGCGCGATTTTGTCGTCCGCGGTTTTGTGGTAGAACCCATAGCTGGAGGTGAGCAGCAAATGAGCGTGCAAAATCGAAACCATTTTCTCCTCTGTCCGCAGAAAAATTGTCCTCCATGAAACCATCCCTGGTACCAAAAAGTTTGGGGACTGCTGCCTTATTGTAGGTATCAGGGTTTTAGGGGGGTCTTATTTATCAGCTACAAGGACTCACCTCAACTATGATTGTTCCACACAAACTGGAAGAGTTAGCAGCAATATATATATGGAACCTCCAGTTAAGTTGAGAACTTGAGACCACAATTCCTAAAATTCCTAATCAACATGGAAGTTAGATAGGCATTCTGGGAGTTGTAGTAAACGCATCTGGAGGACATAACATTGGGAAGGCCAAAATATGCATGTAAGCACATAACATACGGCATGAACTGTGAGACTAAAGAAGCAAGTTTACATATACGGTATATATACTTACATATATGGTATATATACTTATACTTTATTTATTTATCAGCACAAATACAACACAAATGTAACAAAAGGCAACAGTAAAAATATTGGGCTTTCTGTCTGGATGGTCTCTTGTGACGAGCCGATGGACAGAGAATGGAAGCAGTTAGCTTCCTCCCATAATTGGGGCATACCAGGGGTTGTGACACTAAATATATATATACTTATGTTTGTATATTCCACTAGATCATATAAAGCATATTATATCTTAAATAAATATAAAAACCTAACATCTCAGACCAATAATAAGACTGTTGTGCCACAGTTGGCTGGGTTTTCATAACATTCTTAGGCATAAATCATGATTTACAAGCCACAATTGCTCAACAGATCACATTATGACCTAGTATGTTATGTAAAGCTAAAGCACAACACTGACTTGAATTAGATTCTTTTTAAAAACTTTGATATGTTGAGTGTTACAAGTGTTTCTGAAATAGGCACTGCCCATGGCTAGCCATTGGTAACTAGATTTCATTTTAAAAGCCAGCTATCATTGTTGGCAACTGCAAAGAAACTGAACCCTGAGGAATGATTTTAGTATGGCGGGATTTGAATGTTGAATTTAGTGCCATTCATTCAAACCAACTTTGACAGCACTATTAGGAGCAGATTTTTAGCAATTAATTCTATTCCTTAGTTTGCTCACCTTTTCTACCATAAGGCTCTGTAGAAATATATTTTCTAGATCCATATGCCAATCATTTGTAAATAGGAGCTGAGGTTTTCTCAAGAAAGAATTGAATAGTTTAAAATATCCTAGTATTTGCCTACCAACATTGTTTATGCCCAGACCACACACACAAACACACACACACACACACACACACACACACACAGAAAGAGAGAGAGAGAGAGAGAGAGAGAGAGAGAGAGAGATGGACACACACACAATGTAATATGTTTATGTCAAATATTGTTGAGGGGGACAGTCAACCATTCTTCAGTCAATGAACACTCAAAATTCTTACGTTCCAGATAACTGTACGTATAACCCCAGAGAATGTTTGAATAATCCTTGGGCAACTGTGACAACTGAGGTTTTTAAAGAATGGCATGCTCCTTGTCATAAGCACAGCCGTTGACTGACAGTGGTAAAAGAGCAGAGCAAAGTGGTCTGGCAGAACATGTGACACCACTCAAATTATACACAGTTTATGAAAGAGTGGACTTCACTAGATAAACAATACTGTGTAGGAGATCAAGTATTAGTTGCCAAGCCATGTGTCAGATGAGCTGCTGAAATGTGCTTGGAAAATGACAGCTCAAAGTTGGATGTACAGCATTTACTGCTTTTTGTCTATGGGCAAAATAGAAAAAACATGAACCTCAATAATGTAAGTGAATATAATTTGTGTATGGGAACATATTTGGGTGTGTAGAGGTTAAGGCACTAGGCTAGAAACTGAATTCTAGTCTTCCCTAAGCCAGAGGCAACTGGGTGACTCTGGGTCACTCATTCTCTCTCTCAGGCATAGGAATTGTGAAACCTTTTTAAAAATCTTGCCAATAAAACTTCAAGGACTAGTCCAAATAGTTGCCAGGGGTCTGACTGAAAAGCACAAAAAAGTGTTTTGAATTTTTCCTTGTTTTTTTTTCCCTGTTTGCTTATTGGGGACTATAAGGTTCCCCCTCACACATATGTGCTAGTCATTTCCGGCTCTAGGGGGGCAGTGCTCATCTCCGTTTCAAAACCAAAAAGCCAGCACTGTCTGAAGATATCTCTGTGGTCATGTGGCTGGCATGACTAAACGCTAAAGGTGCAGGGAACCCTGTTACCTTAGCAATAGCCTTCCCACCAAAGGTGGTTCCTATTTTTTCTACTTGCATTTTTGCATATTTTCGAACTTCTAGGTTGGCAGAAGCTGGGACAACTATTTGTATTTATTTGTCAAACATGTAACAAGATAGCAGGCATAAATATAAACATAGATATAAATAAATGAAATGAATACAAATAGATAGGGACAGGAGGACAGGGACGTTAGGCACGCTGGTGCGCTTATGCACGCCCTCTAGTAATGGTAGCTCACTCCGTTATGCGGTGCTAGGGATTTGAACCATCGAATTGCCAACCTTTCTGATTGACAAGTTCAGCATCTTAGCCACTGAGCCACATGGATGGTCTCATTCTCCTTTTCTCGGAACCAGTTTCCTCAACTTTA